>NC_134540.1:48537500-49162500 GCF_050624435.1 Tenrec ecaudatus | reverse complement strand
TCAGTGTTACCTCTGATTCATTAACTCGTGATCTGGAACCTTGCATTTAACCTAGCTGAGACTCAGCTTTCTCCTCTGCTACATGCTTGGCGCAAAATATGCAATGAATTCTAGAAAAATATTTATTTTGTTAATTGACTTAACCTTTACTGAGTAGCTATTACATGGGAAGGGCTAAACACCATTAGGTTATACGTCTTTGGGTGGGGAAGGAGTTGAGAGAGAGAGAAGTTAGGTCTTGTTATGTTACTTGTTGCAGTTGTTGGTGAATGTTGTCAGGTAAACCTGAACTGATAGTGACCCCATGTGACAGAGTAGAATTGCCCTGTAGGGTTTCCCAGGATATAATAATTTTATATTTGTTTATTTTTTGAAGTTTCACTGGCATACAATTCACATATCACATTTCAGTAGTTTAATCACATTCATAAGAGCTGTGTAACCATCACTCAATCAATTCCAGCCATTTCTTCTTCCTTGTACTCATTGTTAGCTCCCCATTTCCTTCCAGCCTCCCCTGCCACGTCCCTTTGAATCAATTGATCCAGTGGTGTCTACAGATTGATCTGCTCTTGGTTTCATATACAGAAAAGCACACAGAGTCAAGACAAGATACAAACCAACAGCCCAACAACGATGGCAGCAGGAAGCTGAAAACCTGCAATTGAGAACAAAGTAGAAGTGATTACAAACTTATACATGGTCTCAAAAGGCTGTTCCCTGCTGACCTACCTACAATGGCAGTCATTCAAGTCCACTGGACTTGGTCCACTAAAAAGGCCTTTCCCCTCTCAGACCCATAGGCAGCGGGAGGGGATGCGCCAGAGGCGTGGTTCACCTGGGGAGCCCTACGAATGGGGTTGGTGCTTTCATTGTCACCTGAAGCTGTCTACAATCTGGGTTCCCTAATTTAAGTGCCAATACCATTCCCTCCTCTGGGTTTGGATTTCATTAGTTCAGATTCTTGAACAATGCAGGCTGGTGAGCTTATTCTGTGTGGCTTTAGTGGGCGCCTCACTTAAGAAAAGCCTTTAAGACCCCTGATGTTATTCTTTCTGGTAGCGAGGCACACAATCCTCTAATATTCTAGTCTGCTTTTCTGGCCAATGAGATGTAGGGTGCCTGCCTAGAACCCATGAATCAAATACCACCCACTTATTTGTACGTCTTAGAAACCACTTCAACAGGGGAGACTTCCTCACCCCAACTGGGTCAGTTTCCCATGATGCAGAGAGAATAAACAAATCAGTCCCTGCCATATAGCAGGATTCTATTAATGGACTCCTACATGGTGTTTAGTGAACTTTACTGGAAACCCAAGTCAAGAGGTAGGTAGAGGCCATGACTGTCCCAGAGAGGAGACTAGGTTTCAATAGGGAAAATGTTCAACATTAAGTACATAGACCACCTAGGGGGAGAATAAACTTGATACCACGTCCCTCATACGATGGAATCTTTATGGGACCAGATCTCCAAATTATCTCCCATGAAGCTGCTGGCTGGGTGGCTTTGAAATGCTAGTCATGCTATTAGTGTCGGAATAGATAACGATTCCAAATTCAGAGCAAAGTTAAGTTGGTTGAACTCGGTAACTGGATGGCATTCCAGTGGATGGCTTTCTTCTCGCGCCAACTCACCGTCTGTCTTTCAGTGAGTATAGCTAGGACGGCATGGAGAGATTAGACTTAACCTAAGTTCATTTTAGAATATTAAAGAACCTTGTCATTCCAAAATATTCTAAACATGGACTTTGTCTTTTCTTTTTCTTGGTTTTATAATTCAAAGAACATTAAAAGAACATTAAAATCTTCACCACCACCACCACCAATATCGAGAAAATATGCCTTTGTATTACTGTAGCACGTAAAGCTCATTTGGAAACTTTTGTGCTTCTGTGTTTCATCCTGGGTTTCAGTGGCAGCATAAAGAGTGAAAATAGTGGTAAGAAACAAAGCAATCCAAGTGTCAGATGTAGAGGTTTTAATTAAAAGATGATGAAAAAGTGACTAGTCTTCCAAATCTCTAATAAAGGTAGTTAATTTTCCTCGGATGCTTTAGGAATCGTGCTCTAGTGAATGAGGGCATTTTATTCGTCATCAGGCAACACGATAGGCTTTTAATTAACAGTTGTACGTCCATTTGTCGACCGTGATTGGGGTGGGGACAGAGTGCTACTAAATAGCACCTTCCAAGGCTGCTGAATCATCCTCAAAACCTTTTGCCAACAAGACTGCATAAGCACTGTTGGCTACTCACTGCACGTCCCAAACACCAAACCAGCAGGCTCCCTCTCTGCTCCCTCGGGGCACCTCATCCACATTAAATAAAACATGTTATGGGCCAAGTAAGAGCATGTCAACCAACTTGAAGTATGGAAATTAGTGTTATTAGCATGACAGGTAAAAAACGCGGCTTATAAAAGGACTTAAAGGACAAGTCCAAGTTTAGGAGCTATTTTCATATGCTTCCTTAAATTGTTTATCAAACATCTTCTAAGAGCCGTGCCTTTTTCTACACTAGGAGTGCTTCATTTTCAATAAAGAAAACTCTTAGTTCAGAGTCATGAAGCTGGGCAACTATTGGGACCAGATAATAAACATAGAAACTAAGCAATAGATCCTTGGACTGCAGGCAGCCGTGTCATTTTTAATGTCGGGAACACTGGGGGAAGGGACGCCCCATCGTAGCATAGTCAGAGTCCTGGTGGTCCAGCCGGTTATGCGTGGGCTTCTGCTCTCAGAAACCACTGGGCACTCTGTGGGAGAAAGATCAGACTCTTTGACTCCCACAGAGAGCTAGTCTCCGCAAACCCACAGAGGCATCTCCCCCTGCCTGTATGGTTGCTGTGAGTTAGCATTGACTCGATGGTAGCGGGTTTTCTGTTTCATGGAGCAAAGGTGGTTCTGAGCCCATCATTTAAGAATCAAGCTCCGGGGACATCCCTCGCAGTGGGTGGATGAGGAACTATTTTGAACCTTGATGGCTAAGAACAACATGGCGATCAAAAGGACTTACCCGAAGATGCACTGCTCCTGGGATGTGCTTGAGACTCTTGTTCCGTGCGCTGTCCACAAGAGCCCTACTTCCCCATGCAGATCTACAGAGCCATGGCTTAGTTTTCTCCACTTTTCTGTGATGTGAAATGGGAAGATGAGGGGACAGAAGTTTATTTTCTGAAGCTCAATGATTCTGAGAGCCCATCCTTTCAATAATTTAGGATTAGAGTATTCTTTCATATGGGACATAATTGTGTATAATCAATCATTTTGAATGGAATTTTTGAATGGCATGGAAGTCACAATCTCGGATCACAGTACTTCCACAGTTGGGGTCCACCTGAGAAGACAGGGTGAATCACCCCGCGGCACTATGCACTTCAAACTTCCTCCATCACCTATTCCTGGGGTCTGAGGGCATTCAGCAGCGTGCTGGTTGAGGGCCACTGATGGGGTGGTAAGGATGCTGGTGCAAGGAGTGCTGAGACCTGGACCAGACCCTTGTCTCCATCATCAGTTAGCCATGTGACTTCGGCAAATCACTTTATTTCTCTAGAGCTGCCTCACCAGCTGAGATTTTTGTGTGCTTCAGAATAAATTTATATACAAGGGAATTATTAAAGTGGATTAGGGGTTATTTTCCTTCATTATGAGCAATTCATCAACCCTACCATATTTATATGAAACGGCTAACACCATTTTTTTATTAAACCTAGTACATACAAAAGAAATCATTAAGCCCATACTAGCTTACTCAGAATGGCATGTAATTCAGAGAAATTATTCTTCCTAGTAGCTAGAGCTCTGCGGTTTAGTGCTAGCAGTGTTAGGTTATCTGGATTTAGTTAACGTAAGACTCAGTGTTTTAAATTTCCCTATTTTAAATAGAGCTTTTTGTTTATTTCAAAAATTAGATATCAACAGAGATGTCTGTTAATGAGTTATCAGAAAATATGTCTTTGATTTATCCAAAATTAGACCTGCATTGATATAGCTACCATGGTGTTCAGACACTCTGCAGATAGTCATGTGACCTGTAGGACTTGATGATTTGTTTCATGATTCTGCTCAGTCAGCCTGCCAGGCCATGAATGCCAGCTTTAAGACTCAAATTTTCATAGCAGGCCACTCACACCTAGCAACGTTTATTTTTCTGTAGTAACCAGGTACCCAGTGAGCACGGATGATCTACTAAATGCCACACTAGGCCTTGGGGACACAGGGCGCTGTTACCAGAAGAAGAGATCAACTTACAGATAAATTATTAAAGCCGACTTCAAGGGCAGTGAGGCGAAATCTGATGTTTCGGTGCCTTTACCCGGGCTGGTCAGCTCACTTTCCCTCTCAGCCCTGGCTTCAAAGGGCTCGGCATCTGCAGGCGTAGTCTGGGCCTTCGGGCAGAAGGGTCTAAGTGGCTCTCAGTTTTCCCTTCTTTTGACAGTGCCCCTAGAGACTGCTCAGGCCTTTCCTGCTGCCTGCTCTCCTTCTTAGGAGAAGGACTTTGTTGGGCTCAGGGACAGAACTACTTGGGCATCAAAGAACCTGACTGGTGTGTAATCTGTCCAGGAGAGAGATTGTAACTCTTCTTCTTGGGCGGGAAGATAGGCACTGGTCCCATGGGAAAGAGAATGTGCACATTGACCAACTGATGGGTGTACCTGTGTCCAGATCAGTCCTTGCTAGGCAACCTGGGATGAGGTTTTGGCATCTGTTGTTGGACAGCCCTGATCGCTGCTCTCTCTAAGCCTATGAAACCCTGCACGGATGTATCATCACATCAGCCTGTTTTCAGGGAGGATGGTGGCTTGGCTATCTTGTTCTCAAATTGAGCACGTCCTTTCAATGCTAAATGTTTTAGTATTCAATGGACCATGTCAGCAAAACATTGGAGTTTATTGATTTGTGTCTTTTGTAATGTACCTGCAAATACAGAATTTAATCATTCTCTTATTACATATGAAACAGCCTATTTCTAAACACAAGACCCAGACAAAAGGTTTGGACAAAAATCTGATATTTCCCTTTTCACATAGCTTCAAATGAGAGGATGCTCTTCTGTGGTGTGTTTGGAAAATAGAAATGTGTCCTCATGCATCCCTGTGGCAAGGAGAATGATGTTTCTGGAAAACTATATACATGCTACCAAATTCCTAAAAGTCACTATGTAAAAATCTCCCTTCCATTCTACCTTTGTTTGCCCTCCCTCCTGCTCTTCTTTCTTGTCTTCCTCCCTTCCTCCTTTAACTAAGTTTTAAAGAATGGGAAGCCTGGTCTTTCTGTCTGAGCAGTGATGGTGGGAAGAATTCAGAGAGGGACCTTGAATTCATGAGAGCTCAGGTTCTTCTCCGCTGGACTCCTTTGTGAGAATTATTGATAGTATACAGTTTGCATTAGAATGTTTTATGTTTATATCAATTTTCCCATATTATTGTGGCTTCTTAAGCAAGAGAGTTGTATCTTAGTTGAAGTAGATCTCCCACACTTATCAGTACACTTGTGTTTGACTCGTGGGTGGTCAGTGAATGAATTGTCAGTGATGAGTAAGATCTTCTGGTCGACACCCATCTTCTCACCATCTGCAAGCACAGTCCAGTTTCAGAGAGCCGAATTATCCACGTGGTTCATTGTATTTCTTTAAAGGGATACATTGGACCATCAAGTCCTATTTTTATATACAAAATAGCTAATGGACAATAAACGAGCCGATGGGCCTCATTTAACCTCTCTTGGCCTCTGTCAGCTCTATGCAGGTGGCATGAGTATTTACATCAAGGGCATCCTGCTTGGTATCAGGGCCAAAGGCAGGACAAAAGATGGAGTCTCTTTAGACACTGCGTTGCACACCACCTGCCCTCCACCCTTGGCTTCCCTCCTACATTATCCACTGAACCTAGCAATGCATTTGACTCCAATTTTCTTGTGGACAAGACACAAGGAGTGTTTGAAGTCAAGCCAAAAACTGAATCCCATCTCTGCCACTTATCACCTTTAAGACCTAAAACAAATTATCTAACCCATTTAACCTTTTGTAGCCTCATTTCCATCATATTCATTGGCTGTTAAACCGAAGACAATAAGTCCCTGTCTCCCAGTTCTGACTGGCAGGAGAGAAGCAAAGGAAATGGTGATAAATTCTTTCTGTGGTGTAATTGTTAGGTACAGGCTTTGTACTTGAGCTCTGTGAGCAATGTAGCACCGTTGTTTTATTTGGTTTAAATGCCACGTTTCTCCTGTTGCATCTCCATTGATGATACTACACAATGTGGCTTCTCTCTCAGGACTACCCCCTTATTGCTTGCCATCTTCTCTACCTGCCCCGTGGACACCCCAGTAGAGCCCCCTTCATCCTGAATCTCTATAGCTCTATAGGTGGTTTCGGTTAGCTAGTCAATCCCTTGACGATAAAAAGCTCTCCGAAGAGAAAGATGAAATCTTAATGTGCTTTGGGCCCAACTGAGCCTAAACCCTGCAGTAGGAGGTAAGTTGACATGTGTTAGTTACATTGGAAGGCGTTTAAGGATATGTTATAAAGCACATAGTCATGAAGTGTCAAAACCCAAAATCTGGACATGTGCGTGACTTCGGGGAACTTGGCAGGAAGCTGGAAGAGCACTAAGATAGCTCGCCAGTGTGTGGAGCACAGTGTGCAGTGGGGACATTCCCAGGAAAGCATGTTCCAGCGTGTTAATGGGGAGGTGTTTCTAGGGTTTGCTTCGGACTCCCCATGGCAGAGTTAGTTAAAGAGCGGCTGTCATCCAGGCTCCTGGAGAGGCATCCAGATCACTAAGCCACGAGTTTTCAATCAATAGGCATTACCATATTTCTAAACTAGCACTTATATGTTTAGTTATTTGACGAGCCTTCTGGAAAAACAAAACATTTGATGGTGTAAGTCAAGTCCCTGAATGATGCAAACCGTTGATATGCTCAACTATGAGCTGAAAGGTTGGAAGTTTCCATTCACCCAGGAGCACCCTAAGCAAAAGGTCTGGGGGTCTCCTTCTAAAAATCAGCCATTGAAAACCATGTGGACAAAAACATTACTCTGACACACATAGGTCAGAATGTACTCTCCTGTAGCGTGCATGTGTGTGTGTGTGCGCTTTAAGTGCTCCTCTGAGTTCTGGAAACACCTGGGTGAATGAGGGCCAGGCTGGCTTTAGGGACGGTCATAGCCCAGTGAGGAGGCAGGCTCACTAATACACAAAGAGCAGTTGATGCTTAAGGATGAAGATGCTCAATATATCACAGGGGACCCAGGAGGACACCAAGAGTGGGAGTTTAAATCTGGCTATAGTCAAAGTCAAGGGCAAAGGATATAGAGCAGTGGTTCTCAACCTGTGGGTCACGACCCCTTTGGGGGTCAAATGACCCTTTCCCAGGGTTGTCCGATTCATAACAGCAGCAAAATTACAGTTATGAAGTAGCAATGAAAATAATGTTATGGTTGGGGGTCACTACAACCTGAGGAACTGTATGAAAGGGTTGCAGCATTAGGAAGGTTGGGAACCACTGACATAATTGGTGCATAGATGGGAAGGACAATGAAAGTATGCCCATGACTGCCAAGAGGGTTGGTTATGTCACAAAACGTCTTGAACTCACTGATTCAGGCAGAGAAGATCACATGGATAAAGACTTCTTCAGAGATCTCATTGAATGAAAGGTTTTTGGGGTTTTCTATGCTTGGTTTATCCAAACCCTCTTTTTGACTAACTACCTTTTCTACCTAAGAACTTGCTTTGTGGCCTGCAATCTCCTGGTCTCTCAAACCCAGGCCAAGCCCAGGCCAAGTGCTCAGTGGAGCCTTCCTGCCACATGCTTCGGGGAAACTGAGGTAAAGTTTATGTCAGTCTCAGAAGCAGTTAGTCATCTGGCCAGAAGAGCACAGCAAAAGGCATTCCAGATGTTGGGCACACCTGGCACAGGAGTGTGGAGACAAAAGTGAAGTCAGTGTCAAAGTAGTGTGGCTGGTTAAACTGTAGAGTGAGACTGAAGTTGTCTTAGTAGGCAATAGAATATGTTTTGTTTCTAGTAGACAGAAATTAAAAACAATAAACAAAACAAATAAATGTAGGTATGCGGTTAACTCAGTAGTGTAGACCGGAGGGTCAAAGATAGGATGTACAAGAGAGGATGAAATGGAGAGAATTATGTGTAAGTGGGTTTAGTGATAGTATTTAGTTCATTGAATTCACTCTGTTGGCAGTTGTCTTGAGATGGCGAAATAAACATCTTGGTTGTCTTCACAATGCTCTTTGGGAGAGTGGGGAACAAATATTCCACCTGGAAGGGATCACATAGCCATGTGTATACCGCCACCTGGAACCGGAGTGTCCTGTGTCCTCTCTCCCTTTTCTGTTCACTTCCCCATTTAGTGATTGTCAGGCTTTTGTCAAAGAGCAGCTGGCCATAAGTAGGTGGATTTACCTCTGGCTTCTTGGTTCTGTTCCTTGGTCTCTGGGTTTGGCTGTTTTGGATACTCTTACTTTCTAGTCGGTATATGTTCGTTGCCCTCATCATTTTCAAAATATTTACTCTCCACATAAGCCCCTGGCATCAGCTCATTTTTCCCCTTCCTCCCCGCTCCCCCTCCATCATGAACCCTTGATAATTTATAAATTATTATTATCTTGTCATATCTTACACTGTCTGACATCTCCCTTCACTCACTTTTCTGTTGTCTGTCCTCCAGGGAGGACAGGTAATCAGGGAGGTGGAAAGGTAATCAGTTCCCCCTTTCCACCCCACCCTCTCTCCACCCTCTTGGTATCAGCACTCTCACCTTTTCTTTTAATATAAAATTGGTGATAAGTTGTTCCATCTCTGTAACGAATCATATTAGAATCAGTATCAGAATTATATTGTATCTCTAGATCACATTGGACAGTATTGACCTTTTATCAATGACCATGATATATGCTTCAATTTATATAAGTCTCTTTTGGGTTCTTAAAGTAGCGCTTTGCAATTTTCTTTGTATCTATCTTGTATCTCCATTTAGACTTATTCTTAACTTTTCCATCTTTTGGTTGGCTATTGTAAATGGTACGGCTCTCCTGATATCCTCTTCTGTGCTCTCTTTGTTGGTGTAGAGAAATCCAACCTTTTTTTAATGTTGTTCTTATATCCTGTTAAATTGTTGAATTTTCCTGTTGAACCCAGTAGGTTTTCAAGCATAATGAAATTGGGATCATGATAAGGTAATCCTCACAAAGATCTATCTATCTATCTATCTATCTATCTATCTATCTATCTATCTATCTATATCTATAGATACATTTTTACAGAATTTGTTTCTACATATGTATTTATATGCTCTATAAGTATATTTATGACTGTAGTAGAGCATAGAGGGATGAAAGTTGTAAAGACATCTTAGTCATTACCAAAAAACCTTCACAGAATGAGCTGCTGGGCCTGGGGGCCTCCAGATTTTAATCTTGGGAGACACATTGGCCTCACTTAAATTGACACAGACAATGTTATACATTCTCCTTTGGTGACTAGCAAAGGACTCTTAAATGCTTGTGAAGAGTGCTCTGATGTACAATTATTGTCCTTTCCTTGTCTGGAACAAAGAAGCATAAATAACATCCAAGGCAAATGGACACAGTGAGTCCAGAGGAGTAATGAAATTTTTGAACCTTGGCCACCATGAACCTGAGACCAGAAGAAGTAGATGACTCCCGATGAATATGACTACAGGCCCCTCTGGAATGGCCCTTGAGTGTGAGGGAGAAAATGCAGAACAAAACCCCAAATAATAAATGACTGGCCGAGCTTTACTGTCCTGATAGATCCTGGTGGATCCCAGAGACTGTGACCCTAAGGCACTCTTTAGGTCTGGATTTGAACTTGCCTCTCGGCTCAACTTTTAGCCAAATAATAGTCTGGCCTATAAGGTGAACTATAACACCAGTGAGGTACACACGCTTGAGAACAGTAAACCATGTAAGATCAAATGGCCATCATTTGCTCAGGGAAAAAGCTCAGGAGGTGAAAGGAGATGGAAACAAGAAACATATTGAGAGAGTAGGAAGGGTGTTATGACACTGTGGAGTTTGCCATGAACTTCACCAAGTGAAATGTGCATGAATTGTTGAGTGGTAAGTTGGCTTGCTGTGTAAATTTTCATCCAAATCACAATGAAAAGTTTTAAAAAATAAAGAGAATAGAGATTCTACTTCTGTTGTATATAATATCATTTTAAATTCTTCAGTATAGACAGAATATTTTGTGCAAAGTAATGTACACCATAATGACAGTAGGTGACAGAGCAGAATGCTTTAATTATAGAACAATATCAATAATGTCACATACAAGTAAAATCTTGCTGAAGATCATTCAACAACAGTTGCAGTAGTCCACTGATAGGGAGCTGTCAGAAGTTGAGGCCAGATTCAGAAGAAGATGTGGAACAAAGGTACCATTACTGATGCCAGATGGCTCTTGGCTGAAGGCAGAGAACACCCAAGGATACTGGCGTGTGTTTTCATGACCGTGCTAAGGCATTTGACTTTGCGGACCATAGCAAACTGTAGCTTTCAGAACGATGGGGATCCCAGAGCACTATTTGGTGACTATGCTGAATTTGTACATGGGTCCCATTCTCCACATGTATGTTAATCATGCCGAACAAAACTCAGTATCTCTCTGCAGTGAGCACCCCCTCCTTCCTCCTGCTTGCACCTAGTAACTGCCCATAACCTTACATTTGAATATGCTTACCCATTGTAAACATTTCATTCCAGTGGAATCACACAGTGTTTGTCATTTGTGACTGAATTATTTCACTTGGCATGATCTTTTCAAGACATACTCGTGTTGTAATATGTATCAGAACTTCGTTTTTTCTTATATGTAATACCCCATAAGATATAGGAGAGGACTTCATAAAGCTCAGGGAAAAAAATTCCAAATTGTCTTTGAATTTTATTTTTTCCATGATCTTGTAGAAGCCCCGCCAGATGTATTCCGTCTACCGAGTGCATGGATAACCATCGACGGCATTCAGGTAGCTTCTACCTTGTGGCCTTTGTGAGAAGCGCTACAATGAACAGAGGTTCGGGTATCTGTGTGTATTCCTGCTTTCGGTTCATTTGTGCAGGTGCCTGGAAGTAGGATGCTGGATCATATGGCAAGTCTATGTTTCACTTTCAAAGAATGCCAAAGCATTTTGCCGAGTGTCTGTGCCATTTTACAAGTCCACTAGTGTGCTAGTTACTTAACCTGGTGTCACTTTGAGGATTAAGAGTGAAGGGGTGGAACCTAGTCTGTCAATCAGGATATAGCCAATGAGGCCTCTGTGTGGGCATGGCCTCTTCCTGAGGATTCTGGGAACTCCTGTAGTTTCTCCTTAAGGGCAGGAGACTCTCTTTCTCTGCTCACTCGCTGTGAGACATCCCTATGGAGAAGACACCTGGAGAGAGGCTGATGGAGCCAGAACTCTGGAGCCTGAGAAGCCACATGAAGCCCCTGCCAGCATTGAGATGCTTACAATGCCACTGGATCCACAAGACTTCCCACCCACTGGCCTGTGATCTTCCTGCATTTGGTGTCATTGCATGTATCTCATGAGTCTGAAGAGGAATTTATAGATTGGTATCGGACATATGGGCTAATATCGAATTTATGGTTTTGATCTGGACTGGACTGGGATGTTTTCTCAATATTCAATTTCTCTTTTATATAAAGCTCTTTCTCATATACATATGAGTATGCATGATTTTTTTCCTCTAGTCTCCCCAGACTAACACAACTAGCAAGGGGTGAGTGTTCTAATTTGTCCATGGCCTCACCAACACCTGTTTCTTTTCATTTTGAAAATCATAGTCATTTTAGAGGGTATAAAGTTGTGTCACGTGGTTTCACAATTTTTACTTGCATTTCCCTATCTGATGCGGTTGAATATTTTTCATGTGCTGGTTGGCCATTTGTAGTTCTTTCTGGGTCAACTGTCTATTCAAGATCTGTGCCTATTGTTCAGTGAGGTTTCTTCTACTTTTTGTTATGTTGTGGGAGTTATTTATATTTTCTGAGTATTAAGCCCTTGTCTCTTATATAGTGCACACACATTTTCTCCCAGTCTGTAGGTTGTCTCTTCCCTTTATTGATCGTCTTTTGATGAGCCAACACGTTTAAACCTGATGAGGTTACATTTGCTCATTACTCATGCATCCATTGTCATATCTAAGCACTGCTGTTGACAAGGAGCTCTCTGATGCTGAGTGTTGTCTTAACACTGAGAAGAACAGAATGGCATTGCTGGTCTGACACCACTGACCGCTTGAAAACTGGCATTTTTTGCATGACAGACATTGGTAATGAGGCTGTGGAGAGTAGACCTACAGAAAGAACCTGGTATCAATGAATGCTTCAACTGACTTAGATAATTTCTCACAACATGTATCTTGAGACTTGGGTTACTGACAGGAGAAGAGGAATATTACAGAGAAGAAAGCATATTAATAAGGAATTCTTCTGGGTGAGGAACCTCCCATAGATTGACCTTGTCTTGTCTTGGGGATGCTTTCTCCCTAATCCTGCATCTGTGTTTCCTGATTTATCACCCCATAAAGAATCCATTTGGAAATGAAATAGCTGTGTGTTCTCTATTGTGCATCATGCATGGCAGACATGATTGGTCCACACTAGAGGGGCCCAAATCTGTGACCATCACTACCTGAGCAGAGAGAAGACCTTCAGCTTCTAGCCAGACACAGACCAGGTTTTATTTCATAAAGAAGGTGTCAAGGAACTGCATGTTTCACCTACCATTGCATGACTTGTCGGGACTTAAAAGCTTGAAGGCATTTTTCTTAAAGAATCACGCCAAATGCTTTAGAGACATCTTTTCCACCACAAAGTGCAGCAGTGAGGTACAGTGTAGGCTGCAGAATCTGAAACACAGTGTTTGTTTGCGTCATAATCTGAGCTCTTTAGCATGACGGCTTTAGTGTGTTTTCATCTTAAAGCATGATTCAGAAGAGAAAATTAATATGATCTGTTCCTACTAATTGTAAATTCCATTTTGTATTTCTTTGATACAGGTTCTTTGATGTGAGGGAAAATGCCAAAGCTCTTTTTAAAATTAGAAAACGCCAGGGTGTCTGTGTAACTCACACACACACACACACACACACACACAGGTTTAGACTTTAGCAAGCCATGCAAGATGGAGAACTTAGATTCTATGTGTTGGGGGCTGCTTTGTTTGTTGGAGGATTTTAATTACAATGGGGGCGGGGCTTTCTCGCTATATAAGGCTATGAAACATCTTGAAAACTCTGTTGTGTGATCTGCCAGGCCCAGGTAGAACCCACGAGATACCGTGCCACCTGTTCCTCCTCATCCACTGAGTTCCTCTGGCACGAAAGAATTTGGTTTTCCCCAGATGGCCCCGTGGTCATATCGTCCAGTGGCAGGAGAGCAGGGCTCTTGGAACCGTGCTGCTGCCAGCTGAGGAGTGGAGAAGAAAGGACTGAACTCCCAAACGGCGCTTCACTTCCCCCGTCTGCTTACACTTCACAGCTACCATGCCAACTCGATGTAAAACTGACACTCACCCACCCCCGCCCCTTCCACATGAGCCAGGAGCGTTTCTGAAAACCTGTGCTTCGTTCACGTGTTCCTGGCGCCCATAGAAGATTTCCCTCTGACTCACGGGATCATTTTTGAGGTGCTCTATTGGAAATTTGGATTGATCTCTTGGCAGTGGCTTTAACTTTCTGGCCTCCAGGCTGTCTGTCAGGAAGTGAATGGTATGCACATTGACCCAGGGGTTTAGAAACATCTGACAAGTCTTTCTCAGCTGCAGATAGCCATATCTTATCATGTAGTCAGCCGTGCCTCTTCTCCGCAAGCCTCTGTGGCGCTCCCCTGCCAGAAAGATGCCAGGCTTGCTGCCTGCCCACAGGGGCCGTCCAGTCTCCGGTGGAGGCGGCAGCCATGTGCAGGTTGACAGTGGGCCCCGGGGACCGCCTCTGATCATGCGTGGACACGGAGTGACCTGGCCACACGAGGAAGGGAGCAGAGAGCACGCAGCGTGTGACGGCACGAGGCAGTCATGGGACAAAGTGTCATCTTTGAGGACTTTGAGCTGCTGCCCAGAGCTCTGCTCCAGTGCGCCTGTAGGCAATGGGCCCACTGTCCTTTGACGCTGCATGTGTCGCCCGGGTTGACACACGGACACCAGCGCCAGGCAGCGTAGATCTCATCTCACGTGTGACTGGAGCAAGCCCCATTTGCCCGTCAATGCCTCAGTTTCCTCCTCTACAAGGTAGTTATGATGATGGTATGACCAAGCAAATAAGGCAGAGGTAAAACTTTAATCGATTAACAGAGCCCAGCTCATGGTATTTGGGAGGAAGATGAGGTAGTCTACACTTGGGGCAGTTTTAGCCGGTCCTTTAGGGTGGTTCTGAGACAGGGTTCATGTATTGGCTGTGAGCGAGTGTGAAGGAGCCCTGGAAGGACTGCAGGTTAGGCACTGGGCTGCTGACTTCAAGGTTAGCAGTTTAAACTCACCAGCCAGTCCATGGGACAAAGAGGAGGCTGCCTCTTCCCATAAAGAGTCAGTCTTGGAAATGCTGTGTACATAGGGTCGCTCTGAGTCGCGTCATGATAAAGTTGGGGCTGTCCATCTTTACAGGAGCAGACAGCCACAGCTTTCTCTTGAGAAGTAGCTGACGAATTTGAACTACTGACTTGAATTTGAACCACCTAACCCCCAGCACAACCAGGGCTCCTGTTCATTACATGCTCTTGCATGCTCAATCACTGGTTGCTTTGAGTCTGGATTCTGTGACAGAGTAGACTCAATGTCATGGTTTGGTTTTTTGTTTTTGTTTTTTGGTAGTGTAAAGGAGATCTGGTTACAGAGAGAGTTAAACATTGGTTCAAACCCACCAGCCACTCCTCGGGAGAAAACACGAAGCAATTGGTTTTCATAAAACCAATTTGGTTTTGGTAAGAGCACTCTGCTCTTCCCTGTGTGGTTGCTGTGAGGGACTTGACCCGGCATGGGATGGTTTGGTGCTGGTTAGCATGGAGTAGGACTCCTGGCGGTACATTGGTCACCTACATGCTCAGCTGCTCCCTGAGAAGTCAGTGGTTCAAACCCATGAGCCACTTTTAAGGAGAAAAATCATGGCAAAGTCTTCCCCGTAAGACTGCAGCTTGGAAACCTCCCAGGTGTCATTCCCGCCTGTCCAGTAGGGTCCCTCGGAGTTGGAGTTGGAGCCAGGGCAGATGGCGTCAACATGTGTGTCCTACGAGCCTTTGGGTGGTGTCAACTGTCCATGTGCTCAGCTGCCAGCCCCAAAGTTAAACATTCAAGGGACCTCAGAAGAAAGGCCAAGAGCGCGACTTCTGGAAAACCAGCCCTTCAGAATGCTTTGGAACACAGTTCAATGGACACGCAAGGGATTGTGATGAGTGGGGATTGGCCCCGCAACTGGTTGGATGTTGGCGGCAGGTTGTAATCACCACGCGATCGCTTGCTGCATCCATGAGATGTGAGGCAGGGAGAATCCAGCAGTGGAAGGTTCTTAAAAGGAATTCAAGCAACGAATGGGGGAAAAAATCTTAGAAATGTTTCTAGTGAAAAGCTGGCTAACTCCCCACCATGTAGCGAGAGGAGAAAAGACTTTGTGGAGCAGATCTCAGACGCCAGTGTGAGTCACATGCTACTGAGGGAGCTTCTTAAGATGCTGATTTGGGTCCCAGCCTCAGAAAATCGCCTTCCATTGATCAAGCCGGTCTCCAGCAAGACGCCTTTTCAAGTGCCCTGGCACAGGGTCCCAGGAGTCCTTGGTGACACCGGCTCAACATTTGCTCTCTTGGAGCCCAGGGGTGAGGAAACAACCTGTGACCTGGCGCAGCTCTGCCACTTACTAAATGCAACCAGGCAGTGGTTGGACCTCCACGTCTTCATGTGGGAGGAATGCCGCTTCCCTGCTGCGTGTCTGAAGGGCACCAGTGAAGTGGCCATTGCGAGGGACTGTCGTCATTGGCATGTAGAGAACCAGCTGTTCTGCAGGAGAAGGGTGACGCGTTCTAATTCTGTAAAGTACAGCCTGGGAAACCCATCGGGTAGAGGGTGACAGCTCTACTCTGTCCTCTAGGGTCGCTATGAGTCAGACTTGACTCGATGGCTGTGAGCTTTGAGTTTGGTTCTGGCATCTGGGTCATCTTTACCCAGCCAGTGTCTGAGTGCTCATCAGCCATAGGTAGTGGCGATTCACACCTTGGTAAGGCATCATTAGACAACTCCCATAAAAGAGAGCGCTACAGATTAAGCCCAAATCAGGCTGGCCATCGCTTTTGCCATACTCCTGAAGAAAGTGGGGTGTGGAAGAGTTCATTAGAACAGGCTGAGTGGGTTTGGTGGAGCTGGAGCCCAGAATCTGGGTGGGGAGCTGCCTGGAAGGGCTGGCTGGCTGAGCAGCTGCACGTTGCTCCCACCCAGCTGTTGAAGTGAACACTCCCATCTCGGCCCACAAGGCTGGCAGCAGCTCAATTCTCATACCAAAGTGAGAAGCGAGGCCAGGAGGGCATGTAGAAAATAACAATGAGCGGGTAGCCGGTGTTTGAGGACGCAATATATTTATGCTAAATAGAAGGATTTAAATCATTTCCCCCCTGAAATACAGTTGCCTCTGGGTTAGGAATTTAGCAGCTACCCCTGGGGACTTTCTGAGATGGAGAAAATATTGAGGACTAAAAGTTAAGAAAGCTTTCCATTGGAAATGTAGGCCATATTCAGTTGATTGTAAAATGGAACTTCATTTTAATTGTAATAGAATCCAACAAGAGAACTGAAATCCAAAATTACCTTTGTCTCTAGAGGTGAGTATGAGTGGATGTTATTACTTTGCTTAACCCACAAGGATAAAAGCTAATTATTACCGCTCCAGCAACTGCCTGTTAAGAGAGAAACAGATGCCCATGCTCATGTGAATGGACGTGTGTCAGAGTGAACGCGCTTTGCCCTGATGGATGCCTTTCCGAGTGAAGGATCTGTGTTTGCTGTGAAGCCAGTCTATTATTTTATAACAGACTAAAGGGCAATTAGCGTTTTGAGAAGCATTTTTTCTTTTGAGAACTGTATTACCATTTTTTCAAACTAATGAATGACTATACTTTTACATAAAAGTAAAGGTTTTTTACATTGCTCCCCCTCGTTTCTTTATTGTCTTTGAAGATACGCATGACTTTGGTGTCATTTTTCCTCATTATAGTTAGCTTAATGAAAGAAATGCGAGTGTTGAATGCACATATAGTTGTAATAATTGACCTACCATTTCACCTGGACCCACAATCAACGCCATATAAGCATTAGTCAAGAAACCAAGCAAGACACCACATTGGGCAAATCTGCTGCAAAAGACCACGTTGAAACGTTAAAAAGCACACATGTCACTTTGAGAACTAAGGGACACCTGCCCCAAGCCATGGTCTTTTCAACCCCCTCATAGGCCTGTGAAAGCTGAACAATGAATGCATCAGGAAGCCCAAAGAGCTGAAACCCTTGAATGATGGTCTTGGTGAAGAATGTTGACTATATAGACCATGGACTAACCAGAAGAACAAACACATCTGCCTGAGAAGTATGACCAGAGTGCTTCTTAGAAGCGAGGCTGGTGACAATCGGTCTTCCGTAGCTTGGGCATGTTATAGGGGGGAACCACCCTCTGGAGAAGGACATCATGCTTAGTAAAACAGAGGTTCATCACAGAAGAGGAAGAGCCCCAATAAGGATGGACACCGTGACTGTTACTCTGGGTTCACACACGGCAATGTTAGGAGGATGGCACAGGACTGCTGAGCGTTTCATTCTGTTGTAAATAGTGTCTCTATGAATTGGAACCAATGCAAGGGCACGTAATAACAACAGCAACACACAGATGCAGGCAGGAGTTCTGGGCTCACCCTAAATCCTAGCTCCTCCAGTTCATTCTTACATCATGGCCCTGCGCAGGACTCACTTTCATGAGATGATCACTGAAGACAAGGGTGCTACTGCAAAGTGTGGTGAAGAAAGGAGATGGTGCCTGGCTATCAATCAATCCAAATAAAGACTAGGGTCTTACGGGTTTGTATTCCAACAATTCTCCATCCAAACTAGGAATCAACTAAGTCCACACCAAAGCAGCACGCCAGCTAGTACGACCCAAAGATGACAAAACAAAACTCAAATATGGCAAAGAGAAAAGTATCGGCACTAAAATTAGGAACATCCCATTTGTAGAAGGCTATGGAAGACAGCAGGAGCCCGAAACCTATCTGCAAAGTCTATAGTCAGGCCAAGTAGATCTGCTGTCGCCAAAGGCAGTAGTCCCAATCAGCCCTATGAGGAGGCAGCGACCATTGGAACCTTGATTAAGCTGGATAGAACTTGGTACTTGGCCAGTTGTTTTCCCCCTAGACATGTCCTGAATGTGCTCCAGGTGTAAGTATCTCTTAGATATTCCATGACAAAAACTTCTTCACTGGCTTCTTGAATGTGGATGGGGGTCCTCACCCCTTCATGTCTTATTTGCATTTTTGTCTTCATACTAATGTGATCTTATCCTCACCACCTTAGCGTGATTTGTTTCCCATTGTCTTCTGTGGGGCTTCCAGCGGTGAAGCACAGTAGGAGTGGACGTACGGTGATGATAACTGATACAAGGTGGTACAGGAAATGTAGGAGAGGCGGTTACGTGATAGGGAGGGGTAGGGAAGATTGGGAGTAAAGAATGAAGGCGGGAGTGGGGAGGGAGCACTGGAGCTGATCATGATGACACGGCTCATTTTAGGGGTGAATCAGCCCTGGGGGAGGGAGTGCTCTAGGATAGTTGGACTGCTGAGTGTACAATTCCCCCTTGATATGTTTGAAAGATTGAAGCATTCAATTCTAATACATGTAAATTATGTGCCAATAAAACTGTAAAATAAAATGCTTTCAATGTCCAAAGTTTCCTGGTGGAGTAGATGGCTAGCTACACAGGATTTTCTGAATTGCAAATGTGCTAAGAAGAGTGATATAATCCTGATATTATACATGACTGCTTGTGGATATATTGCAGTGTTACCCCGTCCAGTGTGCTTTACAATATGTGTGAGCAGAGGAGAGCGAGATCAAGGGCAAAGTCCGTGCCCTTCCTCCTAGTTTAATGTCTTGCCTTTGTTCTCCTGTCACTACACGCAGCCATCCCGTGCTTGGATGCTTTTCATGGCCGCTCTCCCTCAGGGCATTTATATTGTTCCTTCTGGTCCCCAATTCCCATCAGTTTCTATTCTGACCAAACACTGCTTGTTCTGAAAACCTCATTATGAGTGTTATTTCTTTAGGAACCCTTGTGACCTATTGTCCCTTTCCCTCCTTTCTAGCCTGGTGTTTTGTCTTTATCCTAACATTCAGCACAATTCTGCGACCTCCCAAACAGACTGGAATTTCTGTGATCCTATGCTAGCTTGTTCAACATTGTATCTCTGGCATAATGCCCAATGCTTGGCACATTTTCGTGGCTAATTCTTGTAGGATAAATGAACATATGAGTTGGATAGATGGATGGTTGGGTAGATGGATGGACAGATAGATGGAGACATGGACAGTTGGATGAATGAGAAAGGCAAGAAAAAAAAAGGAGAATACAGTGCTCATAAATAAAGAACAGATGTTGACCTAATGAATCAGGAACTTGCTAACAGCAATTTGAGCCAAGATATTTGTACTTCATGTATCCTCAATAAATACAAGTTGATGGGCTTATTTAACTGCCCTATATAAAAAAGAAAGTGATAGCAAGGAAAAAATCTACAGTAAAAAATAAAGTTGATATCGTCATGGTTATTTTATTGCTCTAAAAGGAGGATCGTGGCAGTTTGGAAGCTCTTTTGAAGTATATATTTTTAACATTTAATTTGTTAAAGCAGTGTGAATGTCTTCCTTTATTGTGTCGTCTGTGAGATGTCTGTAGGATAGTGCTGGCAAGTCTTTCAGTCAGTAATATGCTTGGCAAAGTAGTTCAGAAATATTATGGTAAACTCTGGAGCTGGGTGCCATTCGGTAGCTCATACGACATTTAGATGTCAGTAGATAACTTTTTTGAATTGCAGTTTGTTAACTTATCACTTGAGTGCTTCTTGCCAAATTCTGCTTTCAGGATGGAATAGATTTGAGTTTGGGGAAGAAAATGGGCAAAATGATCTGGGAGCCTCCCACAGTGTATATCGATGTCAGCAACGGCAGATCAGAGCTCACTTCCCGGCATCTGTGACTCTGAGTGGGCTGTGCTGGCTGCAGGCTTAGCTATCTGTAGAGCTGTTAGGACAAATCAACCAGAGATTTTGATGGACACACACACACACACACACACACACACACTCACACACACACACACACACACTCACGCATACGCACACTCACACACACTCACACTCACACACACACGCACACTCATGCACACTCACACACGCACACTCACGCACACTTACGCACACTCACGCACATGCACACTCACGCACACACACACTCACACTCATGCATACGCACACTCACACTCACACACACGCATACCCACGCACACTCACGCACATGCACACTCACACACACTCACACACACTCACACGCACTCACACACAATCACACACACACACACACACACACACACACACTCACACACACACACGCTTTTAAACCTTCCACTGAGTTATTGTTTGGCCATCTATGAGAAGAACATTTCTAGACCCGTCCTTCTGGATCCCTAAGAAGGAATTAGTTTATTGCAGTTCACGGAGGCTGCTGCTGGTGACAGCTTTCCCCCTGCCCGAAGGTGAAGTGATGCAGACCAGCAGTCTAACGTCTCCCGGAACACTAAACCAGGAGCAAAGAAGAATCACTGAGATGAGATACTGCCTTATGCTTTATTTGGGGGCTTTCAGGGTTTCTCTAGAAAACTACTTTTCCCAGGAGGACCCCTTGACCTAAGTCAGTAGAGCTCCCTGAACTGTCTTCCTCACCGCACAAAGATGTGGTTCAGAAGGGAGGTGATGCTTTGTTTTTAGGGTTTTCTATGTTCATGTTTCCAGAGAAATCCATGTCAATGGCATATGTGCATCGGGAAGAAACTGACAGCTGGATTTCAATTCTAATGCAGCAAAGGATCAACATCAATATAACAATGCAGACCCCGTGGTGGTTACAATAATCCATAAATTGTGCTTTTTTGGAGTGAAATTACTGTCCAAAATATGTTTCTTTGCCAACACAACTAAACATTTCCTAAAATGAATCTCAAAAAAGCCTAAAACGGCTTTAGGTTCAAAGGAGCTTGTCGTGTCCACCTGACTTCTCGAGGTCTTCCTGAGAGAAACGAAGCAGAAGAACAAGTATTGCTTGGAAAGCAGCAGAGAGTGAGGAAACCCTCAGGTGCCCGTGTGATTAAGTGCCTCTGCTTTTATCCTTATTTTATGCAAAACATGTAACTTACCGAGCTGTAGCTCCATGGGGCTCTTTCAGGAACTAAATATGTAGGAAAACAGTGCATCTAGTTAAACTTCAGAGGAATTTCAGAATATAGAACATAGCCTTAAACTTGCATGCCATTATTTGGAATGAAGCACGGTATGGGCCTCGCCAATTCTCCGTAGAGGGTCTCTTCACCCCTGTGGTCATGGAGAAGGTAGTAATGGTAGTTCTAATGGCTTCCTGTCTGCCAGGCTTTATTTTTAGTAAGTTGCATATATTAGCACAACAACCCTTTAAGTTAGGGACTATGATGATCTCCCAATTTACAGCTGAGGAAGCTGAGCATGGAGAATTTATTTATGATTTCTCCACACTCATGGAACCGGTAAGGCAGTGGTAAGGATGAGATGGGATCCCGGGCAGTCAGGTGTCGCCACTTACACTGAAAAATGATACTGATCTCCCGCTCCACTACGGATGAGATTAAGTATTGCCCACGATTGGCAATTGCCACCTGGTGGCAAGTCTGACTGCACTGGGAGGGCTTGTGTTTTGATGTGCTACTGGGAGCAAGTTGACTCTTGACTCCCAGAGACGCTATAGGAGAGGGTACAACAGGCCCTGGGGGGTTCCGAGACTAGAACATATTACAGCAGGAGAAAGCTTCACCATTCTCCCTTGGAGTGGCCAGGAGATTGGGAATGCTGACCTTTGAACAGCCTGAGGGTCAACACCCAAGTACAACCCTGAGGCTCTTATCCTCCAATCGTAGTGAGCCCTGCTGGTCTACTTCTGAAGACCAGCCAGCTTTCTACCCTTAGGACCACAAGAGAACCCAAGCAAGATTCAGCTTGCTTTGGAGAGACCATCAGGAAGACTCAGCTGTGGGTGCGTCCAGCGTGGTTGAGGAAGTGGAGGGCCAGAGAGGGCGAGAGAGACGCCTTGGCGAGACGGATTGGTGCTGCAGCCATAGATGTGGGCATGCCACTGGCAAAACGGCTGATGCAGAACGGCTGCATTTATTCTGTTGTGTGTAAAGGTCCCCAGGAGTCAAAGTTGACTCCGTGGTAGCTGTTTTTCTACCGTGACTCAAACGTCAGGGACTGGCTTTGACAGTGGCCTCCAGCATTGGTCCTAACAGGCAGGCAATCATGGGGAATCGTAACAATGACCTAACATCTTAGAATACTGGAGGATTTAAAGAGCGCTTTCACCTGCATTTGCCCCTGCACTCCACAATAAAATTATTACTGAAAACGTGCGCGGCTTGCCTATTGCTTATCAGAGGCGCTTACAGCTGGTGGAAGAGATGGCCCTCTTCCTCTCATGGAGCTGACCTTAAAGGGGATTTGGGATCCTAGTGCGACTCTACCAGAAATGCCACAATGTGTAGCTTTAACGATGAGAACAAGTGACTTCACAGGGTGTCAGAGGCCAGAAAGCAGATGCAGGGCACTGGCTTGGGGGGTGGGGTGAGGTGTGGTGTGTGTGTGTGTCCATGTCCGTCCTCTTTGTCCCAGCTGCCCTAGCTCCTGTAGTGTACCCTGGTGCCTTGGCTATTTTCCCATGGTGTCTATGTTTCCCCCCTCTGTGCTAGCTTGGTTTTGTGTATAATCTGCCTTTGATATCTCAAAAGTGATTCCATTTAAGACATACCCAAGCCCTATGTGACCTCAGCAGCACAATATTCAACCAACCAACCCACTGTCATCGAGTCAATTCTGACTCTTAGGGAACCCATAATGGGTTTCCAAAACTAAAGGTCTTTAAAGGAACAGACAGCCTCGTCGTTCACCCTCAGAGTGGACAGTGGGTTTGAACCACCAGTCTTGGGGTTAGCAGTACGATGTGTAGACCACAGCACCACCAGGGCTCCTTCCACACAACAAAGAAAGCCCTGTTCCAAATGAGATCATGTCCATAGGCATAAGGGTTAGGATTCCAACACATATTTTTGAAGGATTCAATTAAATCTACAACACCTGGTAATTATAATGCTGGTGCCTACCACTCCTAAAGGTGAATATGAAAGTACATTTAACAATAGATATTGGTGATGCTTACATATCATTGTTGATGTAATTGGGACCACTAAAGCACAGATTTGAAAAAAAAAGTTAATTTGGTGAATGGTGTGCTTTTACACTGTTTACAATTAAAAAATGCATCAAAAACAAGTGCAGGCTGGTGGGACAGCAAACACTTGTCCATTAGCAATCGTAGAAGCCTGTGAAATCCCCCATTGCTTGATGGGCTGTAAAATTCCCCATTGCACCATGGCAGGTCCTCTTAGCTCTGAATCTGAATCATTTACTATTTATTTTACTTCAAGAGCATTTGGCGACTTTCCTTCTTTCTCTGTCTCACTTGTGTGTATTGCATCTACAAGTATACATAAATATGTATATATATGTACATATGTGCAAATACATGCATATATTGGGGAAATGGTGTGAGGACCACATCTGACCTTCTCCAGATTTGGTAGGAAGAAGGATCCAGTTCTGCCTCTGCTCATGGATGATTCCTTTGAGGCCGGGGGAGATATGCCTCGGCCCTTTCGCCTCCTTTATCCTATTCTGACATCAACCACTTCTCCGATGGCACTGTGCCCCTGATTGGTGTGACAATCGGTTGCAATGACCACTCAGAACTCACAGTACTTATTGTTATGGGGGTTGTTAGAGAAGTTAGCAGGCTATCGCAAGTCAGGGTCAGAAACATGAAGGATACAGTTCTCTTGTACAGTGCCTCTTCTCAGCCATGTCAGCACATGTCTCTCACTGGTCCTCTGCCTCTCAGCCACATGGTCCCTTGATCGCTGCCCTGCTCCCACAAGTGTTAGAAAACTTCTTTAATGCTTGAAAGTGGCCAAAGGACACCCCACTCTGGACTCCAACTTCAGGAACGAAGGACAACGTATCCATTTTCATTGAGGACATTTGATTCCAGTGCCGTCTCCTATGTGGCTTTTCTTTCTCGATGCTCAGAAATGTTCATAGAGTACGCTACACCTTATTTTTTGCTCTTCCCCGGTGACTGGGTAGGAGTTACAAAGACAGTAGCTAGAAGAGCCATACTGTCAACACACACACGTGTGAACTTACCAGAGAGCTTCATAAAGTTTATTGGGAAATTCCTTTTTTTTGTAATTCCATTTTTTCCAACAAACTTTTGAAAGCCCTGTGTGTTTTACTTCAACCCAAGCACACATGCAGACACACATATACATACTACACACAAAGGTGACCCCTTTACATAATGATTTTCCACAAGAGATCTGAAGTTTATTACTACTTGTGAAATGTTGAGTCCTAATTTTCAAGAGAATGGAATCATTATTGCTAGACTTATTCCACGCTGAGAACATGTGTCTGGAAATTTACCAGCTGCTGGAAAATTCTTCAGGCATGGGGGAAAAAAGATGCACATATGCGCGCGCATGTGTGTGTTAGTATGTGTAACTTTATCTATATATCTGTATCTCCATCTATATCTAAATAATATCTACATATACATCTATTTCCTTTAGGACAATCAAGCCAGTATTCATTTTAAACTTATGGAAGTTTAGAACACTCGGTCAGCTTTTTATTTTTATTTTTGTTTAATTTTTAAATCATTTTATGGGGAGCTCTTACAGATATTATAAAAATCCATAATGCAATTAGATCAATCATAATTGTACAATTTCTGCTACCATCAGTTTTAAAACATTTTATTTCTTCTTGAACTTGTTTATATCAGCTCCCCTTTATCCCCTCTCACCCCATGAATCCTTATTATTGTAGTGTATATTATTTATGTATGGATGTATCTTAGGCCAGCCAGTGTATCCATTTTGATTGAGGATGTTTGCTTCTTTCAAGTGGCACTGGAAAGCATCTCTGTTGGAAACGTTTAAACAAAGAGCCTGAGAAACTTTGAGGATGAATGAGGATGCCAGCCCAGGCTCCACGCCCTTCCTTGTTTTGATGTTTGTCTCTTTCTATGGTTTCCCTTTTCGTTTTCTCCTTTTCCCAAGTCGATGATAACAGAGTCGTCATGATAACTAGAAAATTCAAATTGATGCTACATTGAAAATACCTCCAACTTTATGTAACAGGAATTCTGCGATGTCCTATTTATGCTTAAAATCAAGACAAGACTGCTTGCTGTCCGGTGGATTCTGCTCCTTTGTATCAGGGTGGAATTGCACTCCTTACACTTGTGATGGCTGAGACCTCACAGGAGTAGATGGACAGGCTTTCCTTGCAAGGTGCCTTTGGGTAACAGGTCTAGTCTCTAAGTATTGACCTCCCTCTAAGGTCCATTTTTTTTAGAGCGAGTCATCTATGATGGTGGAAGTATTGTGTCTTAGAAACACCCTGACTCGGCCTATTATACGGAATAATTGCAGGAGTGGCTAGCATCTTTGAATGTTTTAGAAACAAAACGTGTTCACCTTGTTTCGTATTCATGGCTACAGGGTGAGTAAGTGAAGGCGTGGCCTGTCTGGGTGTGACTCCAGTTTAAGTAGTTTTACATTGCTGGACCAGGGGGCTCACGAGGCCGGGCTCCTCTCTCTGAAACGTGGTAGGAGCCACAATGGCGAGTCTTGGAGGACAGACTTTTACTTATCTAATTACTGGCCCACAGACATAGCAGTGTTGTTGTTGGGTGCTGGTGTGCGGGTTCTGATTCACAGCGGCCCGTGTACAGCAGGACAAAACACTGCCCCGACTCATGCCTTCCTCACAGTGGCTAAGATCGTTAGCTATGTGTGATTATTTTAAATACAGCTTCTGTTTCCCTTAACATCGAATAACCCTGGAAAAAGGCGATGTTTTCATGTATTCTAAAGCGTTTGGTGGTGTCTACCACAGGGTAGAATTTGTAGCAGACTTTTCTGTTTGAGATTTATAAACGTGGAATTTTAATTTCTTAAGTACCAATGGGACCTTATTTATTCGCTGAGGGAAGCACTCTGATGAAGCATTAGTCTTATTGGATGCTTTCCAGGGGATTTTAAAAGAAATGTTATTAATAATATTTCACATTCACTTGTATCAATAGGATATATGGTATTGGATTTGAAATAGAAAAATATAGGACGCTTGAAATGAAAAGCTATAGTCTTGAATTCTACCCCAGTCTTATTGCCCAGAGAAAAGCATTTAATTATTTTTAATTGTCTGTGCTTACAGTTTTGTTCACGTCTTTTTAACTCTAAATATCTCTCTTCTGTTGGCTCTATCAAGAGTGTATGTGTGTGTAGGAAATATACATATGTATGTACATGTGCACGTTATGTGTGTATGTGTGCTTTTCTCACACATGCATACGAGGGGGCTTCACAAAATTCATGGAAAAACTCATTACCTTCTGATTTAAATTCCAATTCTTTGACAAAATCACCATTTCTTGGTGTATCAATTACAGATATTATCTACGGACAACTGGTTTTATTTTTTAGATTTTTATTTAGATTTTTAAATTTCAAATATTCTTACTTTTGATTTCTTGTCCTTTTTCACAGTTTCAAGATTTCCAGAGTTCTCTTCCTCTCCTTGGATTACTTGCATTTTTCCCAAATCATTATTATTATATTTTTAATCCTACGGTTTTCCTTCTGGCTTCCATTTTCAACTAACTGTTAACAGTTGTTACCCAATTATATTTAAGAATGAAAATTTGGTAATCATGTAGTTGGAGAGTTCCTGCTTCTTAGTTGTTCCTGCTTCTCAGTTGTTGAGAATTTGTGTGCGTGTGTGTGTGGCTTGACTGGGCCCCAGCAGAACCCCCAGCATGCTTTTTAGAAGCGGTTTTCTTCCTTGTGTAGCTGCCACTCGTCCGCCGATCATTCCATCCTCCCCCAGTTTGATGGCCTGGTTCACTCATTCCCACCCTATGGTGTTGGTGGAATTGTGGACTTGCGAGCCCTGGAGTCCAGTGTGAAGGCGGGAAGGGCCAGCCTAGACTGACGTGCGTGGTGAGTGGGGCGTCGGGAGCGGGAAGCACAGACCACTCACCATTTGTTTGAGACATTACGGTGTGAAGTCATTGGCTGTCACTCCATCAAAGGATAGCAAGGAGTTTCCTGTACTTACTGTCATTTGTTTCCCAAGAGACTCCGTAATATTCTTCTGACTTTTGAAAGTGAGAGTAGCCTTCTGATATTGATCGGTATCATTTACTTCTCGAAGGGCACCTTGGTCTGCAGTGGTTATTGATGATATTATCCCTAGTTTCTCTTGCCGTGGTGGCTTTAAAAAACTTGTTTATGGGTAGCTATAAATCAGAGAGACTACAGGGTGTACTTCACAAGAGTGAAGAAGTCCCATTAATAACACAAACACAAAGAATATAGATGTCGGTTACCCAAAGATGAGTGTTGAGTCATACAATAGATGATCTTAAGAATCAACATTTGAAAACCGTTTCCTCTTGCTACAATTTTAGGTCTGTAGAAGAATTACAAAGGTAACCGAGCTCCTGTGTGTGCTTTACCTGGCTTCATCTAAGTGTGCTTTGGGTACCATGGTTCTCTAACCAGGGTACAGCTATCAGAATAGAGAAATTGCCATTGGTGCAATGCCCTGAACCGAAATCCAGACTTTATTCCTCCTTCCCAAGTTTCTTCACCAATGCCCCTTTCAATTCCAGGATCCCATCGGAAAACCACATTGCCTTTCAGCGTTGTGTCTTCTTAAACTCCTCTGGTCTGTGCCAGCGTCACGGTTTTCCTGTGTGTTTCATAACTTTGAGAGTGTTGAGGACCACGGGTCAAGTTTTGTGAAATGGTCTCCTCACCATGTAGCACTCTGTGTACTTTAAGTACACATAGCCCTACATGTATGTGGTGCTATATGTTACAGTGCTGTGACCTTGAGCCCTTGGTGAAGGTGATGGGCAGGCTTCTCCAGAGTTACTATTGTCCTTCCATATTCCACCGATTACAAGGAGAGTCACCAAATCCAGTGCCCAGTGACACACAGAGAACTCAACGCCACTTCTGGAAGGCATTCATTATTGGACAGATGCTAAAGCCGCCCATGCAATTAATAAATATTTTCGGTGGGTTACTTTGAGGTTGTTTAGTCTTGTTGCTTCTCGTTAAAGTTTTGACAACTTAGGTTAGTATTCATTCACCAATGGAGCTGGTTTACAGTAATTATAACTGGGTGCTCTGATTATTTTCTGTGTCCCTCCTTCCCTCGCCACTTCTTATTTGGAGTTATGCATGAAAATGTATCTCTAATCTCCCGTTTATTTATTGGTTAAATTAAGTATAAGTGTCATGGTGGGCGCACATTGGACTGTGAAAGGGCCTTCAAAGAGTTCATGGAAAATTTCCATTGTCTTTTCATGCCATTTGTGGCTGAGTTTCAAATTCATTGGCTTGGTTTTCAAGTGCTGCTTTATCACAAACAATACACGTGGATGGCTTCAAACACCGGAACTCTCTTTTGTGATGGTTTAGGAAGTGTGGATCAGGGCATTGGCGCTAGGGGGCGGCTGTCTGTCAGAGCTGCAGGAGCACGCATGTCGCAGCTCCCCTAGCCCCAATGTGCCCCAGTCTTACTCAGTTGCCTGTCAGTTTCCACATGGTGTCCATCATCCTCCCATTTACACTTTCTAGTCTCTGTGTCTGTGCTGCTTGCTTTATATCTCAACAGTGATTAGCTTGAAGACACACCCCACATTGATAGGGCCTCACTAATGTAACAAAGAAAATCCTATTCCCAAATGGAATTACACCCACGATTCCAGGCAGTAAGAGTCTAGCACATATTTGATGGGACACAATTCAATCCATAACTCTAATCATTATCTATTTCATGTCTGAAATTGTCTCAGCTTTGATCAGCGCAAACTATGTCCAGTCTTCATTTTAATATGCCCATCTTTGCTTTTATTGTTTTAATTTTATGTCTTTATTTTGGCATGTTATTAGATGTTCCAAATTCATCTTCAATAGATGTTTAAACTGACCATTGAGTGGAAAATTCAGAGATCCCATAAATATTTGTTGAATGACAAATAGACTCTGATAAATGCAGAACAATTAAAAGGGAGACAGGATTTCTGCCCTCAAAAATCCTATACCCTACTTATATAAGGCAGTACAGTGTTTGATCAATAAGGACTACAGAAGCTCATGGATGAGAATAATTTGCATTGAGCAGACTATGAAGGAAACGAGGACCAGAGGTATGTATAAGGTATAACCAAATGAGATGAGAGAGGGAAAGATGGAAATGCAGGTGTGTTATGACTAGAGGATATGGGAAACATTGGAAGATAAAATCATCATTGATGAAATGCACACATTTCATCTGTAGTAAGACATAACTTACAACTGATACGAGAAGAAATCAAAGTGGGAATAATTCTGTGTTTATTCAAATTAATTAAAGTTAAAAGTCTTTACGCAGAGAAAACTCCAGGGTCAGATGACTTCACTAGTGAATAATTTCAAATTTTAAGGAAGAAATAATACGTGGAGGGAGAGGAAGCGCTTACATGGTTTTTCCTGAGGCCTTTAGAACCCTGATCCCAAACCCTGACAAGGACATTATTAGAAAATGATATATTGATATCCCTCATGATCATTCACAAAAATAAATAATAAAAAACTTTACCAAATAATAAAGAAAGAGGATGCAAAGATATATAAAAAGAATGATACATCATGGCCAAATTGAGCTCATTCCAGGAATACCAGCATGCTTTAATGTTAAAAAGATCAATACACTTTAATAGAATAAAGAGCAAAAATTATATGGTCCTTTCAATAGTTTTAGGAACGACATTTGACAAAAATCCAACCCATCATAATTTTATGCAAATGACACAGACTTTACAAGTTTGTTAGTATTTTACAACAAAAATTTTAATAATCCTTCTGGTAATGCTTCCAAAATACTGTTCAGCAGGCGAGGGAGCAGTGAGCAGTTAGCAAACAAATACAGGAGGTGTGTATCCTGTGAATGAAAACATACTAGTCATAATAAGACCTCTCAAAAATTAGTAGTAAAAGATATTTATTACCATAAAGGTATTCTATGAAAGATCACCCACTCACAATATTGAAGCAATGGATACTTGCTATTTTAACTGAATATAGATCCTTTCTGAACTTAGCAAAAAGCTATCTGATTTATCAAGCTTGCTGGACATAAGGCTAATAATAAATATCAATTAAGTTCTACACCAAGAAACCATTAGATAAAATTTAAAACAACATCACTTAGAATAAAACTATAAATGTCTTAATAATATTGATATAAAAGAAATTCAAGACCTGTGCACTGTGTTTAATTTTTGTCTTTGGGAGAGAAGACCTAAACAAGTGCAGGAAACCCTGTGCTGCCAGGACAGGAGCCTCGGCAAGGCGAAGATGTCACTTCTTCCCAAAATGATGTGTACATTGCACATAGCCTCGCAAGGAGTTTCGTTGCTGCTTGTTTGTTATTTGGAGGAGGAGTTAGCTAGTGGGTTCTGATATTAGAATGAGATTAAAAGACCTAAAGCAGAATAATTTTGAAAAATAGTGATACCTTTGGGACACTCACATTCCTGGATTTCAAGATTTGGTACAAAAGTATAAGTAATTAAGAAAATATAATGTTTAATGGCCAAAAAAAAATGATCAATGGGATAGGATCGATGGTCAGGAAATATATGCGGCCTTGGACAGTCAAGTGATTTTCATTGAAGACAGCACGTTAGTGTGGCACAGACTCAGCCACAAATGATCTTGGAAGAGCTCATTAACTGCACTGAAGCAGAAATGGCCCTCCATGTCCACCTCCTACCTGCTACAAAGACTGTAGCCCATTGATTCCACCCTATTGATTCCAACTGGGAACGACCCTGTAGGGCAGGGTTGATTCCAACTGGGAACGACCCTGTAGAGCAGGGTTGATCTGACTGGGTGGATTTCTGAGAGTACAACTCTGTACAGGAGTAGAAAGCTTGACCTTTTTTCCCACATAAAAATTATATAAGTGTAATATTCTTCACATGAAAGCAAAATGACAAAGTTTACTGAATAAATGGAGGAAGATATCTTAGAAGGCAACCATTCCTAGGATACCGAAAGCACAAACACGGTGTTAGAAATTGATAACTTGAAGTTCTTCCAAATGAAAAGCTCTGTTCTTCGAAAGACATTGTTAAGAAACTAGAAAAGTCACAGACCAGGGAAAACAATTTGCAATATGCACATGTGACCAAGGGAATTAGTGCAGGCTATGAAAGAACCTCTGTGCTCAGTGAAAAGACAATGCCCCCAGGCAGATTACATGAACAGGATTTTCTCTAAAGAAGACATCAGACGGATCATCATTTGTAAATATAATAATGACCTCAGTCATCAGGGTAATGCATGTTAAATACAACTTCAGACCCACTAGACTGGCTGAAAGGATTGACGGCAAACGCTGGTGGGGCTGTGGCAACACTGGGACCTATGCCCCAGCTGGAGAATAAAATGTTGCAATCATTTGTGAAAGACCGATGACTTCGTCTACAATTAATATCTTCCCAATCACTCAGCAATCTCAGACGCAGGTATTTAGCAAAGAGAACGAAAGCTTACTTTCATATGCACAAAATGCCTTGTCCATGACTGTTTATAACAACTTTATTTATAATAACATAATTCTGGGTCAACCCCAGTCACCATCCATGGAATATTTGGTATATTGATGATATATAATATTTGGTATATATAATATTTGGTATATTATATATTTGGTATATAATACACAATATTTGGTATATAATATACAATATTTGGTATAGAATATTACTCACAAAGTATAACACTACTCAAGAATGCAATGGAATACTATTCATGAATGGACCTGTCATAGTCATGGCAGTGTGAATAAATTAGAATTCATTCTGTTGAGGAGCAGAAGCAAGATATGAAGGAATATATCCGACAGGTTCTCTCTGTATAAAGTTCCAGACAAAAGCATCATGTTGTAAAATCACCCCTCCCCTCCGAGGAAGGAGGAACTGGAAGGAAACCTTGGGGAATCATGTGAATGTTCTTTATCTTGACTGGTATGGAAGCTACTGGGGAGTGTATATTTGATGAAGCTCATCAAACTATATACACTTGAGATCTGTACATTGGACTACATGTAAATCACATCCAAGTTTTCTTTGTTTTTTAAGAAAAAAAGACTTTAGCCTGGATACTCACTATTGATTTTTTTAGGGGGAAAATGATCAGACCATGGATTTTCAGTGTTCATAAACACTCAGATTCACACTGAGTATATATCTCCTTGTAAAGTCATTACTGCCTTCCCTCCCCAAGTATGCAGAGCATTACCGTTTCCCTGGTCTGTGCAGTGTCCTGATCATTTTACCCAGGCCTGCCTCAAAATGATCCCATCTCTGAGTATATCTTTCCATTATCATCAGTTCGATCTAGTTGAGTACTTTCCATTGTTTGATTCCTCTGCTTTTTCAGTCTACCTAGCCCTGCCAGTCTTTTGTTATTCCACCTTGGCAATGGGCCCCTACTTTTTATTTTACACCCTGGTACCACACTCATGGTCTAGGCATTCTCATGATCAAGGGGCTGGAACGGGAGCTCAAACCTAAGAGCCGCTGTGCAGACAGCGTGGGCGGGGGTGGGGTTTCCTTCTGCTGTGCTTGTGGCTGCGATACCTGGGAACCTACGCGGTGGCCCCTAAAATCCACATCACGAGGGTCGGATACAAAAGCACCCCCAACAGGCTTAAACCATTCACAAAATTTCAAGTTTGCTATTCTGAAATTCCCACTCTCGTCTTTTTCTCTGTATAAAAACTATTTTAAAAACCTCTGCCCCAGCTCTCAGAAGTCATAATTTGCTGCATTTGTACGTTTTTCTTACTTACCCTTCTGAAGGGATATGTGCGTGATCCTCCAGCTTTCAGGTTTATTGTGCTTTCTTAAAGATAGCCGTGGTTAGACACTAAGAATGGAGATTGCTCTGTCGGCTTTGGTGACCTTTGTTCTTGACTTTGACCAGTAAATATGCATCGAGAACCTATCATGAGCCAAGCACCATCGTGGAAGTGGTACATGATGTTGCAAGCTTGGAGGAAGGACAGGATGGTATCATTTCGCAATGCTTACCCATTATGTATGCCAAGCAAGCCATCCTGCAAGCTGGACTTTATGAAGAAATGCCACCTCAAGGTCGGAGCAAAGCTCACTGGCAACTTGCTTGGTATACGAAATGGATGAAAGACTACAACCTTCATTCTGGATTATACCTCAACATAAAATGAATATTCTCACCACGGGCCCAATAAACTGATAAACTCAGAGAAGATTGAAGTTGTCAGGGATTGCATTTGCCTTGACCCACAATCAACACTTATGGAAGCAACTGTCAGGAAGTCAAAAGAAATACAGCATTGGGCAAATCTACTGCCAAAAACCTCCTTAGAGTGTTGAAAAGTAAAGACGTCACTTGGAGAACTAAAATGTGCCTGACCTAGGTCCTCATATGCATGTGGAAGCTGTGTGATAGTTAAGGTTTATTGTGCCAACCAGGCCGATAAACTATACATGTGGGATTAATTGAAGGGCGGAGAAATAAATGACTCGGTGAGCCTCGCCTTTCTTGTTCTCTGGTATCTTGTTCTCTGATGATCAGACCAGCCTTAGCTAGTTCTCTGCATCAACTGGCAAGACTCACTTCCTGGGAGACATCCCTGAGGAGAAGCCACACAGACCTACTCTGATGCAACCTTGTGTGCTGGAGAAGTCACATGGAGACCCCCACCAACGCTGAGATGCTTACATGCTCACTGATTTGTCTTCTTCCGCCTGCTTTGTGTGTGTTTTGTGAGATTGAGGAGGACTTGGTAGATCAGTGTCAGACAGATGGGCTGATGTTGGACTTATGGGCTTGCACAGCACTGGGTTGGGATGCTTTCTTCATGTACACCTGCCCTTTATATAAAACCCTTTCTTATATACATATGAGCTTCTGTGGATTTGTTTCTCTAGTCCACCCAGACTAACACAAGCTGGGTGATGAATAAGGAAAGGCCAAGGAAAATTGATGCAATTGGATTGCTATTGAATTAACAGAGTACATTGACAGTACCGTGGACTGCCAGAGGACTAACAAGTCCTTCCTGGAGACATAACCAGAATGCTCCTAAGAAGCGAGGACAATGAGACTTCATTGAAATGTTTGTTGGGCGTGTTTTCAGGTGGGACCAGTCTCCCTTGAGAAGGGCACTGGTGTCATGAAAAAGTGGAAGAGGATATGTAGGTTCTTAAAAAAAAAAAGTGGGGGATGAAAACTCTCAGTGAGCTAGATGGACAATGTGGCTGCAACATGGACTCAAAGGTAGCAACAGTATGTGAGGACGCCGCCGGAGCGAGCAGCGTTTCACGTGCGGTTGTGCAATGTGAGGTGGAGTCCTTAGGAAATGGAACCAGCTCTAAAGTACTAATGACAGTAACAACATGAAGGATAAGACAGAGCTCTTAACCAAAAAGGTTATAGAGGAATTTGGAAACTACTTATAGCTTAGTGAGGTCAATGTTTTTTTTGGGTGCAGAATCTTGTTATGTACGGCTGTACAAAGTTATGCATGGCTGTACAAAGTGTCTCTCAAGACCTGTAGGCCAGGAGTCTAGGCATAGCTCAGATGTGTCTTCCAGCTTGGTGTCTGTGTCAAAACTTCCATCTAGGATTGACCAGGACCCGAGTCATCTCAGCGGGAGCAGGGGCCGGTTCCAGCCCCACTCACTAGTGTTGGCAGCGTTCCCTTCCTCAAAGGTTGTTGGTCTCAGGGTCACAGTTCTTTGACTGGAAACTAGCCTGGGACCCTTGCCAAATGAACCTCTCCCTAGAGTAGCTTCACAACCGTCCAGCTGGATTCATAGTGAAAGTGGGGAAAGAGATGCCACTTGATATGTGCCTTACCATACTCTTTTCCTCGGTCCTTGGGTGGTACAAATGATGATGTGCTCAAAGACTAACTGAAATTAAGTGGTTCTGGTCTACCTGGAGGTGTCTTGCAACAAAGATCTAGTTATATACTTCTAAAAATCAACTGTTGAGAATCATGTATTATTTTGACCCATGGCAACTGATACTAATTAGAAGACATTAGGGCCAGCTCACACTCTTGGGCTTGGATGACATACAAGGTACATGACTGTTACTATGGAGTTTATACCCCTCTGCCATGGAGTCAATTCAGATTCATAACAGCCCTTAAGATCGAGTAGCATGTGTCTGTGGGTTTCTGAGACTGAAAACCTTTACAGGAGTGAAAAGCCTCTTCTTTGCCCCATGCTCCATACTTCAATAAAGGAAGCAATGGGAAAAACCAGGTGTGTGTATGTGTGTGTGATATTTAAGGAAAGAAAATGGGAAGTGGAATGTAATTTTTGATGGGAAACTACAAAGCAGAGATCAGGCTCCCCTTTTAGAAGAAAAGGTCAAGGGTGAATCGAATCCAGTTTTGATCATCATAAATTGTCTTGGTTATCTAGTGGTTCTATAATAGAAATGCCACAAGTAGATGGCCTTAGCAAACAGAACATGTTCCCAATAGTTTAGGCTCTGGGACACAAGACACACCCAATACTAATCTTTCTTCATGGATATAAGAAGATATCTCTCAAAGGGGATTACAACCACAAACATAAAACCCAAATCCAAGCTCTCGACTTCAAATTTATTTCTATCCATAAGCACCCACAGGCAGAGAGGCTAGTAATGACAACCCATATTTTTAGGGGTGCACAATTCAATAATATTCAACCCTAGGGACAACAAAAATTCAGGTCCTTTCCACATGTCAAACTTTCCCTCTGTTCACAATTATAAAAGTCTTAAAATCAACTACCAAGTCTAAAATCTCATCTTCTGAATATTTAAATTATGTATTGGGGAGACTTTAGATTTACTTAATCCTGAGGAAAATTCCTCTCTATCTATAAGCTTGTGAGATCTAGATGATAAGGTATCTGCTTACACAGTATGATAGGACAGACATAAGATAAACATTTCTATTACAAAATGGGAAGAAAACAAGGGATAACAGACACCAAATAAGTCCCAAAGTGAGTAAAACAAATTACATTAGCTCTCAAGACTTGAAAATAATCCTCTGGTTTTTGAAGGCCATTTGGGCAACGGCTCGACTCTCTTCCTTCTGGGTATTGGCCAGGCCTCCCACATTGTGGATGGAGGCCTTTTGGCTCATGACCTTACCACTGCCCTCCATACCCACTGGAATGACAACCCTGTTCCCCAGCTGTCGGCAGCCCCATTTTCCTCATTGAGCTGAGGAGTGAGCCCATTATCTTGGCCCTGCCAGGCCTGGGTTTTCTGCCCCTGGGTATTGGAGCCCCACCCTCTCAGCTTTGGTGGTGCCCCCATCCCTGGAACACACAGTAATGGCAGCCCCACATGCCAGAATTGAGTTGGCAAAGATCCTACTCTGAAACCTAGGAGTCTGTGGGCCCACGCTTTGAAACCAAGGAAACCCTGCTTCCTGTGCTACCGGCTGAAAGTTTGGTGTGTCAACTCTACCTGGGGGCATCATAGAAGAAAGGCCTGGCCATATAGCTCTAAACAATCAACCATGGACAACCCTGGGGAGCACCAGTCTGTGGTTTCTGACCTGCTACGGGGTGTTCCTTTTCTGACCTCTCGGCTATTAACCAAAAACAGGTTCCAGGACTCAATGGGTATCCAGTGAAATGTTAAAGTGGAGGAAGCTCGGGAAGCACTCTGTCATCTATGCTGGGAAGTGTAGTGGCAGACAGCTCCTTGGCCAACTGACTGGAAATGATCCAGATTCGTGCCCATTCCAAAAAAAGTGACCCAACCGAATGTTCAAAATATAGAACAATAGGATTGATATCACACAAAAGTAAAAATTTGCTTAAGAATCATTGAAAGGAAACATTGACAGAGAACTGCCCGCAGTTCAATGAGGATGTGGAACAAGGGTTATCATTGCTGATGTCAGATGGATCTTGGCTCAGAGCAGAGAACATCAGAAGGATGTGCAAAGGCATTCCACTGTGGATCATACAAACTGTGGACGACCTTGAGAAGAGTGGGAATTCCAGGACACTTCATTGTGTTGATGAGGAACATACCTTGATCAAGAGACATTAGTTCAAACAGAGCAAGAGAATACTGTGTAGTTTAAAATCAGGAATGGTCTAAGTCAAGGTTATATCCTCTTACTATATTTGTTCATTCTGTATGCTGAATAACTCCTAGAGGAGCGGTTTTATGTGAAGAACAGTTGGATTGGAGGAAGGCTTATCAACAACCTGTGAGGCAGGTTGCCATCTGCCTTGCTTGCTGAGAGTGAGGACTCATTGAAGCCCTTGCTGATGAAAATCAAGGATTGCATCTTCAGTATGGATTAAAACAATATCAGGAAGCTAAAATCCTCACAAATGGGCCAATCATAAGTGGAGAAGAGGTTGAATTTGTCCAGGATTTTGTATTACTTGGATCCACAACCAGTGTTCATTGAAGCAGCAGCATGGAGATGGAAGGACGTGTTACATCTGGTAAACTTGCTGCCCGAGAGCTTGTCAGAGGATTGGAGAGCAAGGATGTTACTCTGAGGACTAAGGCGTGCCTGACCCAAGCCAAGGATTCTCCGTTGGATGCATCATATGCACGTGAAAGTTGGGCATTGAAGAAGGCAGACCATAAGAGAATCAGTGCATTTGAATGATGGTGCTGGAGAAGAATGTTAAAAGTACCACAGACAAGCCGATCTGTGTTGCAGGAAATAAGGCCAGAGTGGTCCTTAGAGACAAGAATAGCAAGACTTCATCTGACATACTTTGGACATGTTGCCAGGAGAGACCAGTTCTTTCTGACGAAGAACAACATGTGTGGAAAAGTGGAATTGCAGTGAAGAAGAGGAAGTCCTTCGATGAGATGGATTGACGCAGTGCCTGCATCGATGGGCTCAGTTAGTGGAACATTTGTGAGGCTGACGCGGGACTGTGTTTTGTTCTGTTGTGTATAGGTTCTCTATGGTTCAGATGGCACCTTACAACAACTACTACTTTGATAGGGTATCAAGTGTAACTCTTGGCTTATATCCCGCTTGTAGAAATTCAAGAAGCATATTGTCCTCATTCTTTTTCTGTCCCTTTGCTGGAAGCTGATGGTTTCCTGCGGTGGTAGTTGGATAGAGCCATGCTGAGTCTCTTGAACAAAAGACTGTTGAGCCATGTCCTGGGTAAACATTCTAAGACATATGTCCCTAGTTCGTACAACAGAGTTTTCCGAATGTTTAAGTTTCATTCCAGTTTTGTACAGCTCGTTCTTAAGTCCATCTCGTTTCATTCCATCTTTAAGCAGCAATGAGTAACTACTTGGCCTCTTTAAGATCTTGCTTAGAAATCGCCCAGTCAGATAATCATGTTCATCACTCACAAGTTCTCCTGTCCACACACTTGAGTAGAATGCGGACAAATTCCTCACCGAAACATATGTAATGACCACATTCTGTTGGTGCTATATAGATTCTATAAAACTAGGTAGAGACTTTCTGTATAGCTTTTCTTACTTCCTTCTAAGCCCTCACCAGAGTTGCCTTTGATGCCCATAATTCTACGAACAGTCTTTTCCAGGCAATCTAAGTTCGGGATATTAGGCACCTTCAAACTCTTCCAGCCTCCACCCACTAGCCTATTCCAAAACCAATTCCGTATCTAAGGTATTTGTAAGCGCAGCATCCCCGCTCTTGTTCTTGGTTCCAGTTTTTGTCTCGGTAATTTAATACTGCTCGAAGAAAAACACCGCGAGGATGTGGCCTTAACAGCCACATTCCTTTTCACAGAGTTAGGGGACTAGAAGTCCCACTTCATGGTACTGGCTCTCGGGAAAGTTTTCTCCCCGGGACAGCTCTGGAAAGAGGACTTTGTGCCTTCTGTGCTTTGCTCCTTGGAGAGCTCCATGTGGACCGCCATCTGCTTCCCTGTCTCTACTTCCTTCCTTGCACATTCAAGATGTCTTCTGTATCTCGGAAGATAGAGACTCAAGCTCTCCCTGCGCCAATCTGCCTCATTATCCTAGCAAAGATGACCTCTTCCCAAATGGGAGTATCACTACAGGCAGCGAGGTTAGAAATCAACAACGCATGTTTTGTCGGGGGACCCTGTTGACTGTGTGACTGAAGCCCTTGTCTAACTTTCTCTGGGACCCAAAGGCAATCATTGCCGCCATGTCTGTGAAGTAAGAACAAGCTGTCCGACACGCAGTTTGTGCTTCTGGTGTCTGCCCAGCAGAGTCTTGGTGACACATCTCACACGGGTCTCTACGGGCCAGCTGCGTGAGCGTTGGGGATGGGGTGGCAGGGGCTCCTCAGGAGAGTGACAAGTGAGGAGTGCACACTTTTCCTAAACTCACACCTCTCTGTTTTTCCAATTTCAAAACAAAATATGAGCAAGTCATTCAGGTGTCTTTTACCATTCAGAATGGCCCGCCCATAACATGCCTGTGTGTTCTCGGCACCATGAGAATTAGGGGAGGTCCTTTGTGGTCTGAAACCTGTTAACTGCGGACTAAGAAACTGTGGCAAAGAGCCATGGTAGGGTTGTGGCCCAGCAGAGACTCGGTGAGCGGGATGCGCCTTCTAGACTGTAAACAAATCTTTACAGGAGTAGACAGCCTCTTCTTTCTTCCCTGACGTGCAGCAGCTGGTGGCATTGACTGCGTGGCCGTGAGGTCTGGTTGTACAGACCAGTAAGATGCTCCAGCAACATGCTGTCATGAGCAAGATGGATTCAGATGCGGCTTGATTAGAAAGCCTAAGAGGACGGATGAATCACCTGTATAGCATATTTAATCCACTCCGTGAGACCTTCCCTCTGGAGAACCTGACTCAGAAGACGGGGCAATTATGACTCACCCTTCATTGCGACTCACTGTTATACAATGAGGAAACCATTTGAATTCAATCTGAGGTCTGAGGTCAGAAATCTTCTATTTTAGAGTTGGATAGGATGTGTGGGAGCATATATTCCTGGTGATTAATTTAGATCAGATCCCTGAGAAAACTGGGGGCCTTTGGAGGTTCTTGAGTAAGTTATTTACGTAAGAGCTGCATTGAAAAACTTATTTCCTTCCATCCTTTCTTTCTTTCTTTCCCCTTTTCCTTCCTCCTTCCCTTCCTTAATGTCTTCCTTCATCTTTGATTCAAGGATTTATTGACTACCTCTGTAGGCCACTCTGGCGCCCTTGTGGGACACTGTGTCTGTGGGGCTGCTGGCCAGAAGGGCAGCAGCTCAGTGAGAGAGAGATTTGGCTTTCTACTCTTGCATATAGAGTTACCGTCTCAGAAACCCGCCGTTTCCATTAACTCCTACAGCGTCACTGTGAGGCAGAAGAGGCAGCGGTCTTTGTGTTTCGGAGTGTTTTAATCGGCCACTCTAAGAGGACGACGAACAGAGCCTTTGACTATTGTTAAGAGAGGACCACAAGAAGGAAAACCAGATAGAAGCGTACGGCATCCATCAGCTGTGACGTGTGAGGTGGAAGGTCTCTTGGTTCCATAGACGGGGTAGGTGAGGGTGAAACACCAGGGATGACACCAGGCCCTGTTGAGGTCCACTGTCCTTCAGCAATGCTTCCATTGCTTGGTAGCTGGAGTGGGTGGAGGGCTCTGGTGTGTTTTTAGATCTTCACTTCAGTATTATATGTATCTGACAAGGAGGAAAAACCATATTTCTGTAAATCCTTAAAAGCCAAATGTATGCATAGGGACTATATTTAAAATCCATAAATGATGGTCTTTCAGCTGCTACCAAAGGCTCAAGTAGAGAGAAAATGTTTGAGAGTGATGATGGCAACAAATGTACATATCTGTGAGCTTGATGGAGTTGTGCAAGCCCCTAATAAAATGATTTATTTTTAAAAAGATGGGCTTTCTGCAAAGCTTCTTTTGAATTAAATAAAGCCCAAAGTAGGGGGAAATCAAAAGGCTCATTAATGGGAAAAGACGGCATTTCCAAATGAATGATGCACCGTCAAATAGGGTGTTTTTCTTGCTTCTAGAAAGCCGCAGCCACAATCACTGTGCAGCTCTGCTCTTGCAACAATACAGCACATCTCTTCAGAGTAAAAGGGCGTGTGGTTTCTCCCCTCAGTAACAGGCATGTTTTCTAGAACAATGCCGTATAAAGGTCACATTGGAGATTTGAGTCACAAGCGCTGTGATTTAAATTTGAGGCTGAGTTTTAAAATGGTGCGTCTGGAGCTTGCCAGGCCCTATGAAAAGGCACGGTGTCATGTGGGATTACTGTTGTACAGAGCGGAAGTCAGTGGGATACTGTGCCTTTTTTAAAAACCATTTTATTGGGGGCTGAAACAACTCCCATCATAATCCATACATATGTCAATTGTACAAAGCACATTTGCACATTCGTCAGTCTCATCATTCTTAAAACATTTGCTCTCCACCTAAGCCCCTGGCATCAGATCCTCATTTTTCCCACTTCCTGCTTCCCCCGCCCTCATGAACCCTTGGTAATTTATAAATTATTATTTTGTCATGTCATACACTGTCCGACATCTCCCTTTACCCACTTTCCTATTGTCTGTCTCCCAGAGAGGAGGTTATATATAGATCCCTGTAATTGGTTCCCCCTCTCTACCCCACCTTCCCTCCACCATCCCAGTATCGCCACTCTCACCACTGGTCCTGAAGGGATCATTGGTCCTGGATTCCCTATGTTTCCAGTTGCTATCTGTACCAGTGTACATCATCTGGTTTAGCCAGATTTGTAAGGTAGAATTGGGATCAAGATAGTGGGGAGGGGGGAGGAAACATTTAGAAACTAGAGGAAAGTTGTATGTTTCCTTGTTACTACACTGCACCCTGACTGGATCGTCTCCTCCCTGTGACCCTTCTGTAAGAGGGTGTCCAGTTGCCTACAAATGGGCTTTGGGTCCCCATCCCACAGTCCCCCTCATTCACAATAATATGATTTTTTGTTCTTTGATGCCTCATACCTCATCCCTTCAACACCTCGTGATCACACAGGCTCGTGTGCTTCTTCCATGTGGGCTTTGTTGCTTCTGAGCTAGATGTCCACTTGCTTACCTTCAAGCCTTTAAGACCCCAGATGCTATATCTTTTGATAGCTGGGCACCATCAGCTTTCTTCACCACATTTACTCATTGACCTGCTTTGTCTTCAGCGGTTGTGTCAGGCAGGTGAGCATCAAAGAATGCCAATTTAATAGAAGAAAGTATTCTTGCATTGAGGGAGTACTTGAGTGGAGGCCCAATGTCCTTCTGCTACCTTAATACTAAGCCTATAAATATATGCACAAAGAACTATTTCCCCATCCTCATATATAAATATATTTGCATATGTTTATTTAGACCTCTATAAATGCCCTTTGCCTCCTAGCTCTTTCCTCTAATTCCTTTGACTTTCCTCTTATCCCACTACCATGCTCAGTCTTCATTTGGGTTTCAGTAATTCCTCTTGGTTACATTCCCTTGATCACGCCCTACCAGGCCTCCTACACCCTCCTCACCACCGATTTGGATCACTTGTTTTTCCCTTGTCCCTGGGCTTGTTAATACCACTTCCTTTCTCCCCACCTCCCCGTCTCCCATGTTCCCCCGGAACTATCGTTTCTGTTTTTATCTCCTCCAGATTGTTCATTAAGCCTATCTTATTTAGCTAGACCTGCAGAAATAATGACATGCACAAAAACAAGACAGAGCAAAACCAAGCAACAAAAGAAAACAACAACAAAAAGTCAATGACAAAAAACACAAATTCAAAACACAACAAAATAGAAAAGCTTGTTGTTAGTTCAAGGACGGTTTGTTAGCCTTTAAGAGTGTTTTCCAATTGAGTCTGATGAGGTGTCAAGCCCTGGCCCCAAAGTCTGTTTTTGGTATTCCCTGGGGACTTTGTTGCTCGGCTTCCCTTGCTGTTCTGTTCCACGCCCTTAGTGTTTTGTCTCGGTGTGGTGGGGTCAGATCAGGCACAATTCCCACACTGTGTCTCCAGTATTGTCCCCTCTAGGGCTATGGGTCACTGAAGGATATCTTGTCTCATAGTGGGGCTGGCCATATGGTCTTCTCTGTGAATTGGCTGCTCTGAGTGGGAATATCATCCTCAAGGCTTGGTGGGCCAAGATGTGGTCCACTCTCTCTTCCTTCCCCTTCATTTTCTTAAGAGCTACCCATAGGTCCTTCTTTGTGTTGTTTCCGGGTGGGCTGTGATGGTAGATATCTACTTTGACACCAAATCTGGGGATCCAAGTTTGGGTTTTGTGGGCTTTCCTTTCTTTGCCTAAAGTGGCTCCATTTCTAACTCATCTATGATCCTCAGAGGATTTCTCTTTACAGAAAACTCCATTGCCCTCCGGCAGATTCTGGCACACAGAGACCCTCTAGGAGAGAGTAGAATTGGCCCTTTGGGTTTTTAAAACTGTAAACAAATCTTTACAGGAGTAGACAGCCTCATCTTTCTTCCCTGACATGCAGCGGCTGGTGGCATTGACTGCGTGGCCGTGGGGTCTGGTTGTCCAGACCAGTAAGATGCTCCAGCAACAGGCTGTCACGCCTATTTCACCTTCTTAGATTTTCTGGCTCACTCATGGACTCCTAAGTATGCCTGAAGTCATGGATGAGGGAAAGCTGGAGGAAAACTGCCACCAGGATTGTGTGGGCGATGGGGCCTGCCAGCATAGGCTCGGATGGTGGAACTTGGCATTTTAAATGGTGTGATGGACATGGGATGCGAGAATGCCACTTTCTAAGAAAAGTTTCTCTGAGTTTTGCATTTCTAACATTAAGGTTAGATTTCATAGTCCAAATACCTCAGCCGCCCTTCTGTCCCTCGTCAATCTCACTCCCCTTCTTTGGTGCAATAATGGATGGGCTCTGTTCTTTCAGTCTACTATCCCCCGATGGTGCAGTGCCAGGTCAGTTCTGCAGAACTGAAAATGGTGTCTGTCTTCCATTCCCCCGCTCTCCCCGTTTCTTTATACATGATTTCAGCCTGAGTGGCCAGAAAGAAAACCAAATTTCAAAAAGTTGTGAGTGACCTTTCCAGATTCATCACTGCCACACTCTTCTGAGGAGTTTCTGGAGTTTAGTGTGTATGTGAGCCCAGAGATCCAAGAAGCAGACAAAGCCCGGGGCATCTCAAATGGCCATGTGGAGGGAAACTTCCCAGTGAGCAGTGGCCCTGAAACTCACTTGGTAAGAGTGGGTATTGGGACATCAGTTGGAGGGTGAGCTGGGAGCATTGGTTCTAGAAGCATTGAGAGTACATAGGGATATATCTAGAAAGAGGAATGGAAACCCAGAGGGAGGAGGGCGGAGCCATTAAGATGGCTTTAGCCATGGGGACCAGCATCTCTCCATCCAGCATGCCCTAGTGTGGTCGCTTGCCTGTTGGACATGATGCTGTGATGCCTGAAGCTGGCCAGCAATGTTTCATATAGCAGCAGGGACCCCACGGTGGGTAGATTTCAGTGGTGCTCCAGACTAAGAGAGACTGGGAAGAGAGGCCTGATGATCTACCTCTGAAAATCAGCCAGTGACACTCCCGTGGTTTACAACAGGAGAAAGTCTGCATAGCAGTGGAGTCAGTACAGCAGTGAGGATGGCAAGCCAGCGTTTTGCTCTGTTCTACGTAGGGCTGCTAGCTCGGACTGACTCCGTAGCAACCACAGCCATGGGAAGGGGGCACTCAAGTGATACTCGCAGAGGATGATGTCAGTGTGTTCCAGCTGTGTCGGGAATTCCTAGCACCCACTTTCACGGTGACAGCACAAGAACTGTGCATCATGTGTGTCATGAGGCCACAGGAAGGCAAGAAGTTTGCTTCTCCATCCTTGCTAGACTCAGGCCAGACATCTGCTTGGCTTTCAATAAGTCTTCCGTTGCTTAAGGGAAAAAAATGAGAGGAAAAACGTGTTTCTAAAAGCTCCATGCTTTTGTTCCTACGGGATCAGCCTTCATGACACACTGGACACAAGATGACAGTGAGCTGTTGCTGTTCTTGTTAGACACCCTCCAGTCACGTCTGATGCCTAGCCACCCCGTGTCACAGAGGGGCTCCTCAGGCTGCAGTGTTTGTGGGGCTGATCACCAGGCCTTTGCTCCTCTGAGGAGCTGGGTGGGATGGGGCCACCAAACTCTGTGTCCGCAACTCAGCACAGAACTGTGCAGAACTATTGTGGTGCCCACAGAGCAAAGGGAGAAAGACAGTCTCTTAATTTAGAAAGAAATTATTTTTATCACTTTGGCACTCTGTATTCTCTTTTAACAGTTTTATTTGAGACATGTTTTTCCTTCTAAATCATACAGTCCACTGGGCAAAACGGGAGGGTCTCTGGGTTTCAGAGACCCGAGTACTAAGTCTGACCTCAAAATATGTGCTTTAGTCATCTTATCTTTTTTTTAAATTATTATTTTTTTTTACATTTTATTAGGGGCTCATACAATTCTTATCACAATCCATACATATACATACATCAAATGCAGCCATGTTGCCCAGCTGCAGGGCTTTGTTCAGATGAAAGAGCCTGTGCGTGCAGAGCCCCTTCCGCAGTGACTCACACTTGCTAAATAAATGCCACAAAACCAAACCCCTGTCATGTAGTTAATTCTGACGACTGAACTCCTTTGGCCTTCTAATACTGTGAATCTGTACAGAACAGGTAACCTCACCTTTCTCACAGGGGCTAGCTGGTGACTTTGAACCTCCGACCGTGCCTTCCTTGAAGAGCTCTTTCTTACTGCCATCATGTCAATTCCAAGTCACCGTGCCCCTGAAGGGCAGGGTATACCGCCCCTGTGAGTTTCAGAGACTGTAAATCTTGATGGGAATAGAAAGCCTCTGCTTTCTCCTGAGGAGCTCCTGGTGGTTTCAAACTGCTGACCTGGCAGTTAGCAGCCCGATGTGTAACCGCACAGCCACCGAGGCTGCTTCTCACCTAGTAGGTCCAAACCAAACTCACTGCCATCGAGTCAATGCTGACTCACAGGACACTCCCCTGTGGGTTTCCAAGACTGAAACATGATGGGAACAGAAAGCCCATCTTTGTCTCGTGGAGCTGCTGGTACTTTTGAGCAGCAACCTTGCAGATCACAGCTCAGAGGGTCACCACTGCAGCACACCTGGTAGGTACTCAGGAAACAGCCATTGCCTTCGTGGTCTTCCAGCCTAGCCCGGTTAAGTAAGGGGCTAGAACTAAGCCCACGTGGGCTTGTCTACAAAGTGCCCCACACGTTTAGAAATGTCCCACTACACCCCCTAGAAGCAATGTAAATTAAGATGATCTGCACCAAGTTCACAGAAAAGAACATCGTGTCCAGGTGTCCTGGTGGTGCAGCAAGTAGGCGCTCGGCTACCAACAGAGATGTTGGTGGTTCTGACCCACACAGTGGCTCTTTGAAAGAAAGGCCTGGTGAGCTGATGACAGCTGGTAAACAAACGCCCAGCCAGGAGGGCCTGCTCTGTGGCAAGAGGTTTCTGGAACACAGCGGTGGCAGAAGGGGCCAGTAGAATGCCCTGGGACCGCATGGCTGTGTGTGGCAGGAATGGACCACGCTTTCCCTAAGAGCATCTGCTCTTTGTTGCCTCCAGAAACATGTGGCCTGTTAGAGCCTCGCTGTGTGCCTCGGGAGCCCCTTTGTAAAGTGCGCCCATTCGGAAGATTGTCGTGAAGCCCCAGACAACACACCTGCCTTCAGACCCTGCTGCTGGTGATTTGGAGGTTGGTGGCAATTTTTTTCAATGGCTTTTGCTGATTATATTAATTTCAGGGACATTAGATGGTTAGTAGCCATATTCTATTGCAATAAGAATTCTGGGATCAGATTGTGCACAGATCTTGATGTCATTGTGAGGCAGAGAGAGATGAAGAGAAATGTGGTGGGCTATCTTCATACTTCTCACTGAAGACTGTAGATCTGTCGAGGGTATTAGAAATACCATGTCCCCCACATTGTCTTAGAACTAATTTTATTTCCCTGCTCATAAATTCTAACTCAACAGACTTGGCAAATGTATATGGAGTAGCTACATCTATTTCGTTAAGTGCTTTCAATTAATTAAGACCATGTGGACACATTATATTTTAAATCTCTGAAACGCAGTCCGGCATTCATCAATATCAGCTAGTTTTATCATTTTGACATTTTGGAAATTAACAACGTCTCGGTGGCCGGATCTTTCATTAATTTCCACTGAGGGAGGGGTGGTAATTTCCCTATTATGTATGATGATAGAACTTATTTGTGCGTGTTTATTAACAGCTTGAAAAATTATTTTGAAGTTGCTGACTTAAGCAAACAATCGCCAGGAAGGCAAGCATTTTACTGGGGAAGTATGCGTTTCGCTGCTGAGAGCGTAGAGCACTTTGATTCTGCAAGTACTTTCCTAGAAAGCTCTGACCAAAGGCTACCCTCAGCCCAGGCATCTTTCATAAAAGGAGACCCAGGCCTCCAGAGGCTGAGGCTGGGCCTGCTGGGAGGAGGAGCAGCTCTAAACGACAAGCCAGGGAGAAGGGATGCTGTGCTCTCCCCAGCACGGGTCTTTCTCACCACCCTTTACTTTATTCGGTGGGACTTTTATTCTGTCTACCACGACAAATGTTTTCTCCCTTAATAAGCCTGTCCTAGGGTTTCTGGGTTTTTTTTTTCTTCAAGTTCTTTTATTCCTACTGAGAAATCCAAGTAGATTTCCATGCAGTCTTAGGCGAGAATGGATAGGGCCTTGGGATTAATCCACGTTGAAGCTTGGCGCTCAGGGTCTGGCATGTGCTGTGAGAGGAGGTGCGTGGGAAGCTATGCCTCCATCTTCATCTCTGTCCCAAGCTGTCACTTTGGTAGGGACGATGGCGTGCTGGAACGTCACAAGTGTATCCATAGTAACAGAAGGGGTGGAAAAGCCATGAGATATGGTTAGGCACTGGGCTACTACCCACTAGGTCGTTTTGTTCTTCCGCAAGTGCATGTCCAGTGCATGTCCAGTGTCGTTTATCAACGAGACTAGCTCTTGCCTGTTCCATGTGTCTCAGTCCTTTGTCAAACACAGCTGTCCATGGGTAGATGGATTTACTTCTGGCTTGCCAATTTTTTTTCTATTGGTGTATGTGTCTCTCGTTGTACCAGTACCAATCTTTTCTTTCCTTTTAAAAATCATTTTATTGGGAGTTCTTACAGATAGCATACCATTCCACAGTCACACCAAGCAGTATTAAAACATTTTCTTTCTTCTTGAACTCCTTGATAACAGCTCCCCTTTCTCTCGCCCTCCCTGACCATACCCTCAGGAATCCTGATTCTTTTTTTCTCCTATATTACTATTTTTTCTGCCATATCTTACACAATCCTATGGATCCATTCACATACAATTCTGTTGTTCGACCACATTAGTGGGGTTATACAATCATCAGTGCTATCAGCTCCCCATTACCACCTCCCCATTGCCACACCCTCGGGGAACCATTACTCCTATTACTGTTTCTGGAGGGTTATCTATCTTGACTTTCATGTACCGAACTAGCTTAATACACAGATGATCCGGTCTCTTTTTATTACTATGTCTGTGTAATATGTCTGGAGTCAGCAAGTGAGGGCTGTCTACTTTGTAGGAGTAGCGCTTGCTTAGCTGGTGTGTCTCCCTTTTCCATGTGGACTTGCTGGGGGTTTTGTTTGTTTGTTTTAAGAATGATGTCACAATCTCTATCCAATTGCATTGTGTACAGATATAGCTTTGGGGAGTCTTGACATTTTCACAATGTTACGCCTTCCTATCCATGATTATGTTACAGCCTTCAATTTACATAGGTCTTTATTGGTTCCTGATATTTCTCTTTGTACTTACGTTTTGTTTCTCTGGTTGGATTTATTCCTAAACTATTTGTGCAGCTGTTGCAATGGGCATTGTTCTCTTGATATCCTTTCAGAGCGCCCTTTGTTAGCATCAAGAAATCCAACTGATGGTTGCATGTTGATCTTGATCCCTGCCACTGCGCTAAATCTTTCAATTAGTTCCTACAATTCTCTTGCCAAGGCTTTAATCTCATCTGGCTAGAATCACGTCATCTTCTCACAAAGACAAGCTTCTACAGTCTAGCTTGGTGAGCAGCAACTTGGGTCTGAAAAGCTCATGTAAGGGGCAAATACTGGTATCTTCCATTCACATGAAAAGAGAGTGATGAAAACCAAAAGGTACATGAGAACAATTAGCCAATGGACCATTGGACCAAGCGAACATCCCTTTGCAAACCATGAACTGCAGAACTAGAAGGTACCTGGCTACCACGACCAGCTGCTCTCAGAGGACCACATTAAAGGCCATGGATATCATGAGAGAAAAATATGGAGCCAAACACAAAATTATAAAAGAAACCAGACGTATTGGTCAGCTAGACTCATTGGGCCCAAGGGCCCTTAGTCACCCCTCACATCTGGAAGAAAATCTCACCCCTGTATTAGAATATGCAGCCATTTAAGATCCAAAGGGCAGCATTTACTCCAGGACAAGGACAGAAGGTTAGGAAAGAAGGATGACTGGGAGCGGAGAGCATGGGGAGGAAGTAGGGAAAACACCGGTACATTGTGGGCATTGACATGGGTAATTTGAAAAGAGTGTATATGTTACTGGATGCTCTATAGACCTCCCCGGAAAGCACCAAAAAATTGAAAAACAAAACAAACCCTTCACACTCAGGGACCTATGCTTCCTGTTTTGTTTGGAAACACAATGTTAGTTTTTCTTTCTTAGGGTCTTGTCATGAAATCCTGTAGGCGCTCAGCCTCCCATGACAAAGTTAATTCTTTTCTTTGTAGGAGACAAAGTTGATTAAAGGGCCCTGGATACCAGGAACTATTTCATTGCTAAATCATCCCTTTTTATTTTTTTTTTCTCTCTTTTGGAGAGAGGCCTTTTAAAAAATTATTGTGTTGAACTTTCCTTATGAAATATCATCCAAAATTGTCTGTATCTTCTTCACATTTCTTCCTGAGTCACCTACTTTCTCTCTACCCACTTAAACGTAAGCATCCTACCATCTGTTGGTGTTTCCCAGTATGGGCACTTTTGACATTTTGAGGGGTACAGTCCTCTGTGATGTGTGACTATCACACTAATTTTTGAAAGTTTCAAGTCCCTGGTTCCAAGCTGGCCACCCTCTAGCTCTTGATGTCCTGTGATAGCCAGAACCCAACCTTCCTTCCTCCTCCCCTGCAGAGGAGGACCTGGAGGGCCAGGCTAAGCACCACACACTGCCCGCTTGACTTTCAGAATCGAAAAGTGCTGAAATTGGCAGCAGGAGAGAGCTGGAGACAGATCCCTATCTTTTAACTTTGGGTACCGTTCTGCTTCTCTGAGCTTGCATATGTTCCTCAGCTGCCTAGACACCAACTGACTCTGATTTCAGCTGACCTGCTCTCCCTGTTCAGCAGCACCCTTCTCTGACTACCTTACTACCTTCCAGCAGCATGTCCCTTGGCCACCCTACTCCCCATCATCCCTGGGTGCCCTCACCAGGCTACTCCCCATCAACGAGTCCCCTGAGCCACCCCAGTCCTCAGCATCAGCGTGTCCCCTGCCTGCCCTCCTACCCTCACTTGCTGCCATCTCCTCACTTCATCCTTCAGACATGCGGTGTAAGGAAGGCACCTCTATTTTGCCCGAATCTTCCAAGGTCTCAAGTACAGTTGTAAACCAAAAGAAGAACTAGAAACAAGTGAACTTCAGTAAATTTTTTCCCATAAAAATTTGTTTAAGGCTCTGGTCTCTTGACAATATTTCTAGCATAACTTTACCACAGAGAAACAAATTCCTACATGGGGTTATTTTCTTTGGCTCTAACATAAGGAATCACTAACTTTGCTGGGAGAGAGGTTGCTTGATAACAAAATGTAAACAGTTCACCCTTAAAGCTCTAGTTATATGGAGGAGTGTCCCCGTTGTTACAGTAGGATTGACCGAAGCTTCCACAAAATACACCCAGTACCAACAAAGCTTAAGACCAGTTACTGATTCCAAGTATGGTAATCCCCGGTGGGTCTAGTACACAGTGAGCTAGAAATGACAACTACGCCCAGGAACATTTTGCTTTGTTTTCTAGTGAGATGGGGAATCTTTGGATAAGATTTTTTGTGTGTTTATAAAAAGGCTACATTTATGGAGAAATCACCAAAGGATTTCCATTATCTGTATGTTTAATTATTTAAAGCGTTTGACTAAGTTCTTGAGCCAGGTTTTGAAAACATGGTGTTTTCCCGGTTCTGTCTCCATTTGTGTATAAAACACAAAGTTATATTTGAGTTCTCAGAGCTTCTCATTTCCTGAAGTGCACTGCTGGCTCTATCAACATGGAAGAATAAATATTAGCTTTATGAGACCATGTTCCTATACCAGTTGAAAAATAACATATAATAAAAATACAAGGATCTAATATTGAAAATTATAGACCAATATGCCCTGTTATTGCGGGCATATATCTAATCCTCATGTATCGAGACTGCTTTATCAGGGGAGGGGGAAATGCATGCTGTGTAATACCACTTGTGTCTGTGATGTATTTCCACCTCTCAGAGTTGGCAGTATATCTCAAATGACTCTTGTTTCACTGGAGAAATGTGTCTAGTTGATTTCTCACAATGTGTGGCCAAGACTCTCTAGCTCATTGCTAGTCATACTAAGAATTAGACCAGGGAGTTTCAGAAAGTGTGTGGGAAAAATGGAATTACGCAAATGGGGTTTCTCCATGAACTTTTCAAAGCCTTCTTCTATATGATCCAAGATTAAATCCATTATTTGTGGACTTCCTTTCTTCCAGTATCCAGTGAATATGAGTCTTGTGAATTATATAGAAGATGTTTATTAGTCATTTTGAAAGAAAAAGAAGATATTTTTGCAGGATTAATAAAGAATATGCCAAGTATGGTCTTGCACACAACTAATGAACACTTTAGTGTGTGAGTGGTTATTCCAGACTCCTGACTCTACTAATCCAATTTTAGAAGCCATGAAAGGTGACATCCATTAACTGAAACCCCACTTTCACACCCTGGCAGGAAGGAAAAGAGTAGTCCACATGGAGTCTTTGGGTTGAAACTAACACATTCAACATAATTATGTTCACATAAGTCATTTCCATCTGGGAATGACCATGCCATTTGCCAAAAGAGCCCCTGACTTGCCAGCCATATGGAAGCCAGCCTGGTCTTTCATGTGCCGGGCCCACTGTTTATCTTCCTGAAGATGGAAAGGAAGCCATCTGGTGTAATTCCAGCTCAGAAGCAAGAAATCTGGACTAACTGGTGCACCCTCAAGCTGCCTCAACCCCTGAAGCTTTCCTCTTTAAATTGCACATTGTAGAAAGAAGTTAACTGTATTAATGCTATTAAGTAGTTTAAGCATACAGAAAAAGAATAAAAAAATGAAAGACAGGAAGATACATAAAAAAAAATACAGAAAAAGCAAATGTCCTGTGTTCCCACCTGCAGCTTTTAAAACATTGACACTTTAGAAGGTTTGCTTCAGGTCACTATTTTTGGAAATAAAAAGTATCTATCAGCCAAAGTCATCTTCCCGGGGGCAAGTGGTCAGCAATCGCACAGCACAGAGGCATGGCGCCAGGCAAGCCAGATTCCTGTGAACACACATCTTGGAAGGAATGAATAAGAATGGTCAAATGTCACAGTGCCTCAACCACTGGTAGAGTCGTTGTTAGCAGGGTGTCTAACCATTTGCTATGGAAACCTTCCCGAAAACACTCACATGCACACCCAGATTCACACACACGCACACACACCGATGCATGTGCGCACACACAGATGCACACACTCAGACAGACATACACCCAGATACATGTGCACAGACACACACACACAGACCCTCACACACATGTATACCTTTCCCAGTGGGCATGCCAGTCATAAGGTCATCGAATGTTATACTACCCACAATGCACATACAAATCATTTAAGCATGTGTGCTTGTGAGGTTTACACAGATGGGACTCATAGGACATGCCTTTACAGCTTGCTTCTCCTCAGCGTACTTATGATTTCTTAGAACTCTCTCTCCGTGTCTCCATGGCCCTCCTCTGAAAAGTTCCACCCCCACACTGAGGTTCCACCACCACATTGGGGTTCCACCCCCACACTGAGGTTCCACCACCACATTGGGGTTCCACCCCCACATTGGGGTTCTGGGACACCACCTGCCTCAGCCACATCATCGTTTCCACTTGACTGAAAGGTTTGCTCTCTGGTTCTGTTAGACTCTGCCCGCCATAAAACAGGCACTGAGGAAATGTTCTTTAAAGTCGCCCAGAAAGTTTTTCATTTCCTTCCTGTCGTTAATGGAAGTTCTTTGGTGTCTTGTGTTGTTTTCACTGTGGCTGGACCTCTACCCAGCTTTTGCTGAGTTCTTTAATCCCCCGCGGGCGTTTCTCACAGGTTCCTCCCTGTTCAGAAAGCTGGGTCTGGAATGGGGGCAAAAAGATGAGAGAACAGCGCAAAGACAAACAAGAGAGGAGGGAAAGAGGAAGAGGGAGTTCCTTTTAACTCAGAGCTTCTAGGAGACAGAGAGCCTTTTGAAGCTAGTTTGCCCATTATTTTACACTCCATTATCTCAGAGGTCCCTGGCTTTAAAGGCCTTTTCTCTTCCATTAGAGCAAGCAAAAATGTTTTCTTGTGTCTCTGTTTCATGTAGCATTATAAAAATGCACCTGCTTCTTTAAAAAAATGACATAATGCTAAAAGTTTCAAGGTACTTCATACATCAAATGTTGGCACAGTGTCCAGTAGTGTGACAAAAATGAAAGGGGGGAATCTCAAATGAATGTACATTTATATTTTTGGTATATTGCAGTTGGAATTATCAAGTGTGGCCTGCTGCCGTTGCATGGCACCGAGTCAATCCCGGCTCATAGCAGCCCCAGAGGGCAGAGGGCAGCACCCCCATACCCAGGCCTCCCCAGGCTGGAACAGCCTGCAAGCTGACTGCCAGGTCTTTTCGTCCACAGAGCCCCTGGTGGGTGGGAACCATGGACCTTTCAGTTGACAGCCAGGTGCCTCAGCATTGCCCCTCCAGGGCTGCCCGTGGTTCGCCTCATATGGACTCAACAGATTTGTGCTGAACGATTGAATAAAAAATAAGCGAAGCACTGCGTGTTTGTCAAAGTTACGTAGCCTTTGACTCGGAGGTATTTCGGAGCACTTCACTTCAACAGCTAGATGGCAGTGATGGAAGACCCAGGTCTAAAAGGAATGGAAGAGCAAGTTGACTGGACCAGTCAGATGCCAAGATGCTTTACTACTAAGGCCTTCAGTTCGGCCTCTCCACTCATTGAAGGTGCGAAGGGCCGGTCCCTTAAAAGACCCAAAAGAGAGCTATCTGTCATAGATTTTAGACCGTTCTCCAATTCTGGTCCTTTACCCTTCTAAGAAACTTAGAGGTTTCTCCTTCAATTACAGTTTTAATGTGGTTGTGGACTGAGTTAGTTGACACCACTAAAAAAAATGTAATTTTGAAAATTGAAGAGTGACAGAAATTCTATCTAGAATGATCAGGGCCCTTCTTGGGTTCAATTCTTGCTCTCCTAAATTATTTATCCCCTCTAACTGGCTGGAAATGATCAGGCTGTAAGTGACCTAACACTCGCCAAATGCAATTTTCCCTATCGGAGAGATGAACGAGGATTGAGAATGTCCTTGGGTCTCTTTTGCGTACTGTGCTCTAGTTTTCTCTGAAAGTCAAGTAGGGGGTGCTTGTCCCCTCTGAATCTTTATTTTATTTTGTTGCGTTTGATGGAGCTCTACGAAGCTAAGATTTGTGCCAAGTTTCATTTCCAGCAGCCTTCTGTAAGTGAGTGTAAGTTCTCAGAAAATAGAGTTTCTGTCAGAAATTCTGACACATTCCCTGTAGCTGCTCCACTGGGCCTCGCCAGCCTACTTAGCTTTCATGTACCTGTGGAATCAGCAGGGAGATCCTCCACAATCCAAGCTCTCATGTGTGTTTTAAGTAGAATTCATTGAAGGGTAATGCTGAGATTTCCAATGTGAGGTGACTAGTGCTGTTTCTTGTGTAGCAGTACATTTGGTATATTTATCAGTATGCATCAGAATAAGAGTCGTGCTGGTCTCCTGGGGTTCTCCTGGGACATGTTGGTTAGCAGGGTGGTGGAATTCCAATACTGTGTGCAATTTATCTTGGGGAGTTTTACTTCAGGAAAAAATGCATTGGATAGCTAGCTGTTCTGCCCACCAGTCTACTTGTAAGTGGCGGCATCGTGGCTCCACATGAATCATGACCAGATCGGCCACTCTCCCGGATTCCCCTTCCTAGCTCCATAGGTTCGTTCTCATAGGAGCGTGAGTCTGACACGAGCCCAGAAGACAAAGCTGTAAGAGGAGCAAGAGGAAATGAGTCTCATAACAGACCTTCTGCAGTTCACATCCCCCTCTTCCTTTTAAAACATGGTCCCTGGGGGTTTCTAAAAGAGGGGTGAAAGGAGAGAGATGGGGAAGAAGCCAACACTAGTGACTTGACAAAAGAAAGATTGGTCATGTGTCTGGATTACAAGCTTTTCCAGAACAATTGGGGCAAGTATCTGTCCCTGGAGCCCTGGCGGTGTAGAGGTTCCCAGTTGGGCTGTGATCAGTAGGTCGGCAGTTCGAAATCACCACTGCTCAGCGGGAGAAAGGTTGGACTTTCTACTCCTGTAAACAGTTCCAGTCTCTAAAACCCACGGGGGGGGGGGGGGTGCGGGGCGTACCATGAGTCAGCATTGAGATCTGTCTGTCTAGATTTGACACAGAATGGTGAAGAATAGGGAAGAATTTGATTCTTGGATTCAGATCAGAGGAGGACCAACTCCATTTTGAATAAGATTAAAGATGAAGACGATAGTCCCTCTAAAGACTTTCAGGAAGGCGGAATCAGATGAACAGATCTGGGGAGAAAACAAGCCTGGCAAATGTTTTCAACTTAGGAAAGTCTTAGATTTCAAGGGGGCTCTTCATCCTTGAGACGTAGACACAGTAATTAAGGACGGAGAGGTTTGAGGGTGCTTTGGGAAGAGACAGCCTCCCACATTTGGGTTAGCCTGGAGCGCAGGCTAGGATTAGATGAGGTTTTCCCTTTTCAAGGCAGCTGTACACTCCCAAGAGCATGCGGCAATAAAAAATGACCTTGCAGCGAACAGACTTCCACAATTGCAAACAAACAAAACAACTCTCTCAAGCCTGCCTCCTGAATCCCTAAGCTCTCCCTGCTACCCTAATAATTTTACTTTCAGATGTTGTGCCCTGTGAAGAGCTGCTTGGTCTTGGCTCTAACCATCAACCCTGTGCTCTAGCACCCTGGAAGCACCTGACAGCCAAGGTCAGCGGGAAGCTTTGTTAGCATACAGGTCTCCGGAGCAACCTCTGGATGCATTCACAGCTGTCGGACTGCTGAGAGCTTCCATGTGACAGGGACAGGCATACTGGTGATGGGACTCGGAAAAATGATTTTATTTATTGACATAGACCGTTTGACTTCTCCACCGGAAGGCTTGCTTCAAGGGGAAGGCAAGTAGTATGTTTCAGGGCCTGGCACCTCATCTACCACGTGCGTCTCCCCTCAGAGAGAGGTCGTGGGGTGCAGCACCCCTCACCCAGGAGACAGAAGCAGCAAGGAAAAGAAGAGTCAGGAGGGGTGCGGGCTCTCTTTCCTCCCCTTCTTGCCCAGAACATCTTCTATGTTGCCTATAGGATTCTATTGATAATCATGAGTTTTCTTGTGTGTGTGTGTGTGTGTATTGGTGGGGGGTGGGGTGGGAGAATTCCTTTTGAAATGGCCAGAAGGAAGCTACGTATGTCTTGTGAGGAAAACCTATTTCTCTACCTTCTTTTCTGAAAACATGAACAGCAGATGGGTAAATGCTATAGGTTAAAGTTTTCCAGGTAACATTTCCAGACCCACTCCTCTTGGCTGATCCCCTTCACCCACACAAAGGCCGCTGTTAGCTGAACAGTGTCATCACTGTTAGAAATTTCATCCTAAATTTGAGCAGAGGGTGTATATTCCTAAAACAAAAATGAACAAAAGAAAGGAATGAACTTTTTTCTTTTATTTATTTATTTATTTATTTATTTTTTCACAAGAGAAAAGCTTGTAGTTAGTTCAGGGATCGTTTGCTGGCCCTTAGGAGCGTTTTCCAGTCCAGTCTGTTGGGGCACCACGCCCTGGCCCCGAAGTCCACTTTCAGCATTCCCTGGGGACCTTGCCACTCCATTCCCTTGCTGTTCCGCTGCACTCCCCCAGTGATTTGCCTCAGTATGGTGGGATCAGGTCAGGTGCAATTCCCACACTGTGTCTCCGGTGCTGTCCCCTGTCTCGCCCTTAGTCACTGAGGGGCATCATGTCTCATAGTGGGGAACTTTTTTCTTTTAATATATGTTTTTTGCTTATTTTAAAATTCAGGGCAACAGCTCACTAATCACAGTTTCTCAGAATGAGCACAAGTCCGTACATCCATGAACCCAGAGCACAGAAATCCTCCCACGATGAAACAATTGTCAGTGGTTTTCAGAGCTCAGTTTTCCTATCAGGAGTATTGCTAAATTGAGAGTAACAAAATGCCATGTTAATAAATCCCACTTGTGTAAAAATGGTAATACCGGAAGCCCCATAGAAATCACCACTTGTGAAAAGAGATAGATGTTCATGCATGCACTTAGCAAAGCGGGGCATAAGCCCCCTAAGAAACTTTGCTACCTATTTTTCCTGTGAGAATTACTGTCGTTTGTCACAATATTATGTAATCTACTGTCTGGAAGCACTGGAATTGGGCTTTTCAAATGAATATCCCAAAGCGAGGTAGCAGGCCCAAGATCGTATTCTCCTCTCGTTATGCTGAGCTGAAGTAGTGCCCCTCCCCCCACCTCCAATCACCTTGCCCAGCTCATATTTGGCTCACTCTGAATAGGAAAGGCCTAGGAAGGCTTGCATAGAACTTGTAACTCTGATTTCAATGCCTGCGAGACAGGTAAATAAGAAAACTAATTACAGGTGGCCCACAAAGACATAAATTTCCAGAACTCCATAATGCCAGTGGGCTAACTGCCAGATGGGAAGGGCATCGCGATAGAAGGCTCCACGTTCCCATTTTATGATGTGTCTCCAAGGCCCCCACTCTGACTATTGCGGTGCCATCTGGCAGGCTTTGCATTCTGGGCCCGCATGTCCCATGCAGCCTGTGAGCATTTTCCTGGGATGAAAGTCAAGGAAATACCAATTCTAAAAATATGCCTTCTGGGGTTTTTAATATATATATATATATATATATATATATATATATATACTGTTTCCTTTTTACTCCTTCATTCACTTGGGAGTTCTAATAAATGACACCCACACAGAGAAAGACAGAAGGGAAGAATGTCCCAGTAAATCAGAACTCCTCCATACAGCACACGCGGGTTGTGAGCACAGGGTGGAGAGCCACCTCACTCCTCATGTGGTTGTTTCTGACCAGTTTTGCTTGTGGCCTGTGGCCACAGACATTCCAGGCTCACTACACACAAGAGCGTCAGCAGCATGGGGTGCTCACCAGTCCCAGAAACTGCTGTGCCTTATGTATGTGTTCGTGAGTGTCGGCCTAAGGACAGCCTGTGGAGCAGCATTATTTACCCTTTGCACTTCAGACTTAGAATGAGAAACTTGGCTAAATTCACTGAGCTAGTAAGCTATGACTTTTGGGTTGCTTTTCTATTGTCTTTGCTTTAGTCTTTTATTTTTTCTATGAACAATTCTATTTTTAAGGATTATTTATCTTCCAGTATTACAAATTAAAAATAACCATATAGAAGAGTCTAAAGAATCCATCCCTTGGTCCAACCACAAATCCACCCTTCTTATTGGAGGATCCATTTCAAGGCCAGTTCTAGCTATCCCTATGTTCCCTTAAATACATTGATGTGCCTATCCTAGCATTACTGTCATTCAAACTTGCTTATGGTTGTTTCCTTCTGTTCGGGTAGAATTTGCATAGCGAATGCACAGTTCTGCAGTGTGCAATTCCATGAGTTCTGAAAAGTAATAGAGACCTGTGTCACTCAAATTCATATCTCTCCAGAATTCTCCTCAGGCCCCTTCCCAGTTGAGATTCTCATTGGAATATATTGAAGCCATGACTTGATGTCTGTCAATATTGAGCTCCCAGTCTGTGAAGATACTCTATCACTTCATCTCTACAGACCTTCTTTATCATCTCTCAGTAATATTATGAAACTTTTTGTTTAAAGATCTTGCCACATGTATTACCAAGAATTTGGACTATTGTTTTAGCATACTATAAATGGAATTTTGCATTAAAAATCTTTTTTCTAAATTTGACAACACATAAAAAGGATTAAAAATTATGAACAATTTAGATTTACCCCAGGGTGGTTCCATATATGACATTAATCAATATAATACCCTATACAAGGAAACTTCAGAAAGTTCCTGGATAATTTTTTTGCAGGAGGTGGGAAGGAATTGGAAAATAATACAAATTTTATGGTTAACTTTTTCAGGCACCCTCCTATTAGTGTAATAAAAATTACCTTATCATTTGAGAAAATCCAACACGTTCTCTTGTTAAAGACACTCAACAAAGTAGGAGTCTAAGGGAACTTCCAAAACTGATTGGGTATTTCTGAAAAATCCACCCATAGCATCAGACCTAATGGTGAGACTAGAAGAAGGAATTCCTGTGATAAGGAGCAGGCCCATAGTGTCTGTTCTCATTACTTCTAGTGACACTGAGATTATAGTCAGTGACACTTAAAAACACTAAAAAAAAAAAAAAAAGTAGAGAGTGGCAGGTCTGAACCGACCACACGGAAGCAAACTAAGAGGGAAAGAGAGAGAGAGAGAGAGAGAGAGTGGACCACAACCTGGTCCACCAAACCTCAAGGACGACATTCCTGCTCTTGGGAAGCCAATGCACAGAGAAGACATTAGGGCCGGCCCCACCACTACACACCACGTCCCCTCACTGACCCACAGCGCTACAGGGGACACAGTATGGGAATTGTGCCCAGTCTGACTCTTCCCCCCCCCACCCCACTGGGGTGTAACACAAAGGAAGCACAACCCAGCAGCAAGAGGAACAAAGCAACAAAGTCCCTGAGGAATCTGAAAACAGACTTCGCATTTGGGGGGACAGGGCTTGTCACCTCATCAGACCCAATCAGAAAACATTCATTCATAAGGGTCAGCAGACAGACCTGGAACTATTTATAGACTTTCTTTTGTTTCACCCAGGACTGCATAAGATGGGCAGCATCATTGGCAATCCCAAAGAGAAAACAATGGTACTGATGGTTCAGGGCACATGGGAGAGGAGGAAGTGGAGAAATGGAGGGAGGAGCCTACAAACCCAGGAAAAAGGGAACAACAAGAGATCTAAAGTTGATGTCAAGGAGGGAACAGAATACCTGGTGGGGTTATCAAGTGCAATGTAGCTGAGAGGATTACTGAGAGCTGAACAAAGGTCGAACATGATAGTGGGACAGGAAGAAAGTAAAAGGAAATAGAAGAAAGAACTAGGAGGCAAAAGACATTATAGAGGTATAAATATAGGCATGTTTATGTGTAAATATATTAAAATATAATGATAAGGTTATAGGCCTATGTACATATATTTTTATATTGTGGTATATATATTTTATCAGAGTAAAATATTATAATTTTAAAAAGAAACTACACAGTCCTCACAAAGTGCCTACATATTTATAGCAGCATTATTCCTAATAGTCAGAATGTAGGAAAAAAACAAAATGGCAATAACTGATGAAATGATAAATATCCACAAAATACCCATAAAAAATAAACTAACCAAAAAGTTATGAAATGCTGGCACATGCTAGAACATGGGTAACCCCCCAAAGCATGTTATGAAGTGAAAGCTATACAAGTGAGCATATAATAATGATTTATGTTGAATGTCGAGGATACACAAATCCATAGAAACAGAAAATAGATTAGAGGGTCCTGGGCACGGGCCAGGTCTGCAACTCTAATGAAATAAGACTGAAAATAGTAAGAGTTTTCTTTCTGAGAAATTATACTACAATCTATAATTTATTCATCCTCTATAAGTTATAAGACCAAGTGATTAATGCAGGAGGCACTAATCCTGAAGAGACTTTATCTATTTTGTTGTATATAGAGTTATACCAGAGCTGGTTAAGCATCAGGCCTACATAATGCTTTACAGCCTCCCAAGCCCAATAAAGCCAAATCCAAACTCACTGCCACCGAGTGGATTCCAACCTTGTAGGACTGGGTAGGACTGCCCCCGTGGGTTTCTGGGACTGTCACTCTACAGAAACAGAAAGCCTCATCTTTCTGTCGCAGTGTGACCGGTGGTTTCAAAAGAACTGCAGACCTTGCAGTTAGCAGCCCAGTGTTATAATCACTCTGCCACCAGGACTCCTCACCTGAAACCCGCAGAGCCTCTCCACTCGGTCCTTGGGGTCACTATGAGTTGGGATCAATTTGGGGACAGTTGGTATATTCCGTTTTGTCAGTCATCCTATAGGGTACCATGACTCAGAATGGAATCAACCACCACTGGTTTGGGTTTGGTTTGTTTACACCAGGACAGTAGGTATCCTGGTGCTGATACATGTGGGGAGTGGGCAGGTGGGAAGAAATGAAAGGGGAAGAGGAGAAGAAAATGAATGTTGATTGCCAGACACCAGGTATGGTCATTATTTTCTTGACATATTGGGGCAAACGTGTAGGTCCTATTGCAAAGATCATGAATCTGAGACCTAGACACAGCTTGTGATTACTGAGTCCTGATTAGAGTATGGGTCTCATTAGCCCCCAACGTCTATCCCATGAAGTGTCTGGTACAGCAGATCTGCCACCAAGTGTTGTGACATGACGTGTGCTGTTTCAGACAATACCAGGACCTGCCTGGTAGCTTTCACCCTACTCCCACCCAGTTGAAATAATAGTACAGTTTTTCTATTTAAATGTAGTTTTGCAAAGATGGCTAGAGCTATTTTTAAAATATAGACATCTGGTAGCCAAGGAACGTGGTGGCTGCCTAAATCTAAGTTGCTCTCCATATAGTAAAAGAAAAACATAATACAAAATAACAAAAAGAAATATATTCATAAAAAACTTTACCCTCAGGATAACCAGAACACAGCAAGCACCTATACTTCACTAAAAGGAAGGAAACACACGTACATTACAGCCCGGGCTCTCTTGTGCTTTCGCAGCGTGCGGAACCAAGGCTGGGCTGATGCGGGGAGCCCTGGTGGCGCAGCGAGTTACACAGGACTGCTCATCAGGTCAGCAGTTTAACAGCCACCCCCCCCCCCGCCCCGCCGAACTCTCAGGGAGGTAGATGCGATCCTCTGCTCTCACAAAGAGCGTGATCTCAGAAACCCACAGGGGCAATTCTGCTCTCCCCTATAAGGTTGCTATGGGTTGGAATCAACTTGATGGCAATGAGCTTCATTTGAGGGAGGCTAGCTTCATACAGGAAATCTGTAATTCTGTTATGCCACACAACTAGGTCTAATGGGAAAATACTGATCTCCATAATGTTGACATAGCGTTCAGAGTGTTTTTAAAATATGAAAGTATTTATATTATATATATATATATATTTATACACACACATATATATACACTCATGTTTGTATACAATAATAAATAGGCCTTAGTTTTAAAATCTGAATCTTATATGTTTGGGAAACACTAGAGACATTTTGACTAAGTTCAGGAGAGAAATAAAAATGTCCACTATGATATTAAGCTACTGACCAATGCAATTTTACCAGTGAAATTAATTAGAGCATAAAATGTCAGCATTGTATAAGCTGCACGTGTGTAGAAGGTGGTGCCACATAGAAGCCACCTAGTTTCCACGATGATGAGAGACAGGAAAGAGGCAAGACTCAACCTGTTAGAGGTGGAAACTTATAAAACTCAGAAGAGCAAGAGTTATATCAAGTCCGGGACTCACAGGCTCTGCTAGGTTGAGAGAAAGAGAAATAAAATTAGCTCTATTTGCATGCATGGTAGTATACCTAAAAACTCTTGAGACAATTAATAGAAATGCTTCAAAAAAATCAATAAGCAGCAGGATATAAAATTAGCCTTCAGAAATTAAAAGCATCCATGTAAACCAGTTAAAAGATATAATGGTAAAGAAAGTCTACTTACAATCATAATAAAGCAGATAAAAGACTTCAGAATAATCATAGGAAGAAATAGAAAACATCTTTATGTACAACCTTTTAGAACACTCTGAAAGATACACAACTAACAGTTGAAAAAATGATAAGCCTTCCCTAGGTCTTGTATCGGATCATTCAGAGTTGTAAAATATCTATACTCCTTAAGTTAATTCAAATTATTAATACATCCACATAAGAATATCAACAAGGCTTTCAATTGACTCGGGACAAACTGGTAACTGAAGTTCATAAGAACAAATACACAAAAAGAGTCAGCAAAATGCTAGAAAAAGATACCTGTGGGTACGTGAGGGTAGGCTAGCTTCCAGTCATTGAAACATGCTACTGCACCTCTGTAATACAAGCAATGTGGGGCTGGCACAGCAACAGACCAGACGGTTAGAATGAAGAGTCTAGAAATAGATCTAAGTACATGTGGACATTTGGTAAATCATATAATTGGCTTCTCAGATTGCAAGGATAAAAAAAATACTTCAATAAATAGTGTTGCTACAACTGCGAAGTACTTAGCAAAAGGATAAAATAGCTACGTCGTATAGTCTGTCTGTAATTCTCAGGCAATGTGGCGGAGGAAAAAATTGTGTTTGGACATAAATTTGAATGAAGCTGATACAGAAATTTTGGATAACTCAAAAATTCCTTGAAAATAAGTTAAAAATTAATACATCTTTTAGATAACATTTCTTAATATTTTCACCGAAAGCGTTATTAGTCAAAGAAAGGGATCTGTAAACAGTTTCTCACTTGAGAGGCCAATGCAATCAGACATGGCTTCTCATTCGCACAAGTTCCCTGGTAGATTTTCCTGGTGATGCAGGTGCCCTGCATGACTGCCCTCCAGGCAGTGTCCTGGGGACCCGGGACTCCATATTTCTATGGCTCAGGAAGCTTGCAAGTCTCAGAATATACCATCAAATCTTATACCCAATATCCAGGGCAAAAAGATCCTCTACTGAGGACCCCAGGGGACGTTTCAGGGGCTCCTGCTCCAGATGACAAGCATTATGTCACCAACACTTCTTTGTCTAGAACCCGTCACGTGGTTCTATTTATATGAAACGGATCGTGAGAATTATTGTCTTCCTCTCCTCAGAGGAGAAATGTGAACTAGTTTCTGGAAAACGGATCGTTTTAACTATTGCACCACTGGGGCATATTTCTCAGCCTTTAAAAAACAACAACGACGAGAGTGCCGAGTCCATTCTAGCTTATGGCATGCTACAGGCTAGACTAGGACGGCTCCACAGGGTCCAACGTGGGGTGCTTATGGGAACAGACAGTATCTTCTTTCACTTGGGGAGTAGTTGATGCGTTTGAACCACTCATCTTGTGCCTAGCAGCCCAGTGCTTAACCACTGTGCTACCAAGGCTGCTTAACGCCACAAAGTAACCCCTCTCAGGAGTATCCTACGTGCTAAAGATTTCCCAGTGGTCAAAGCTAGAGCACTTTACACAGTGAAATAAATAACATGGTAATGGGTTGCAACCTCATGCACAAAATAAGTACCAATGTGCCCATACTGGTAAAAAATCAAGTCTTAAATAAATAAATACAGGAAGCAGAGGAACAAATCTTTCTTGTAGAAAAGTCCCCTTTTATACGAAACACCCCTCTCTAGGAGCTGAAACGTATCCTGGCCTTAAAGTGAGGGCTGGATGTTAGTGACTGACTTGCAAAGAGAGACCGTGAAGAGGAAAGGCAGTCACTTTAAGGTGGGCAAGCCTGGCAAACAAGTGGCCAAGTGGTCAAGGCTAGTAGCGCCAGTGGTCAGTCAGGCGGATCGCATGTGCCCTCCGCTGAGAGTGATTCAGTAACATATCATCAACCCCGAGTCTGGTCATGAGACAAAACCAAGTTCAAGACACTCTCAAGCCTGGCCAATCCTTGTCCAGACTGTCATGGTCATAGGAATGAAGGAAATGCTGAGCAATGGTCACAGACCAGTAGAGACATAGGCATGATGCCTGAGGTGGCGAACTGCAGGGTGGTGTCCTGGACTGGGCCCTGTCACAGGAAAAGGAAAACCTGGCTGCCCCAGCTGGTGAAGTATGACAAAAGTCTGCAGTGACGTGCCAAGGTTGGTTTCTTGTGACAGATGTACCCTGGTCATGGAAGATGTTAGCCACAGCGCAAGCTGGGTGTGGGGCATATGGGAAGTCTCTACATTATCTTTGTAACTATTCTGCATTTCCCAAATCATTGCCAAATGGAAAGCTCTTGAAGAAGATGAGGAAGAAGGCTCCATGTGTGAAAGAGCTGTTAGCAAAGCTGGTGAAGACATGGCACACGGAGGCCAGAGTCCCGGATGCCTGACCTCTCGTCCGGGTTCCTGCCCCTGCTCATCCTCTGCTCCCCTCTTTCCCCGGGGTCCTGGGCTTCTCTGGCAAGTAAGCACTCACCCCACAGAGTTCAAGCTGACCTCCTTGGCACGTAACAGAGCGCCCTTCCTATTTGTACCCGGCCAGTTTCTTACCTTCATTGTAGTGGACCTCTGGCCCCGTGCGTGTTTGCTTCAATGTGCTGAAGGCATCTTTTTTCCCCGAGCACTCCAGGACCTTCTGCTAGATTCTTTCCACATGCCTTCTTTCATCTCAGAGCACTCTTCTTAAGCTTACTCTACCCCCAAACCTCTCAGAAAGCATCCTAGAATGCAAATCAAGGGTCTTTGGGGCTGGGGTTTCCCAAAGGGAGCGAGGCTCGCAGAAACAATTTCTACGGTGACGTGCAGCCCCTGGCAGTTGTCTGCGTGTGTACCACTTTCCTCTAATGGTTGACAAGCTCTTCAGGGAGCTGTCGCTCATTTCTCTGTGCCAGACCCCAAGCACAATGCTGGCACCACACCAAACACACTGCCGCTGCGCCGGTTGCCCTACAGACAGAGGAGAACGGCTCCTTCGGTTTTCAGAGACTGCAAACCTTGATGGGAGCAGACAACCACACCATTCTCCCTCAGAGGGGCTGGTGGGTTTGAACTGGCAACCTTTTAGTTAGAGACCAAGCCCCTATCCCACAACAACATTATAATAAGCACTCAGTGGCTTATGGAGGGAGTTGGTGAGTGAGCGGGTGAATAAATAGCTGGTTTGTTGAAACTAAGTCATGTCTTTTCCTGTAGACATTGGATGTCTTTTCCTGTAGACATTTGATCGTCATCATAAATCTACACATTAAATATTTTAATAGCTTGATCAAAGCTTACCAACTTTAGAAGAAAAGTAGTGGGTTGTCAGTAATAAGGTGTAGTGAAAATGCAGCTAGTATTTACATAGAAGATGCTTTAACTAACAGTCTCATAAGGTGTGACTTTACCGTAAATTAAGGAGATACTGTAATGTTGCTGTTCATCTGCCGGCATCTGAAGGTGTTGTCAGTAGGAAAGTTGTGTACATTTGTCTTCATTAGCCCTTCCAAAGTGGTGATTCTTGATCCAGGGGGTCCGGCTACTCTCTGGCACTTTAATTTGCCAATTATTGTACCCACAGCGAAGAACAGATAGTGATTAGTTTTGCATTTTGTTCACTGGGCAGCTTAATGTTCTTGTCACCTTACATTGAGTTTTAAATGTACAGAGTGCAAAGAATGTCAAACACGTTTCTGAGACTTGGGGGTCATGCCTGGTGACTTCAGTTGTCTGGGTGCAGAAATTAAAGGGCTTCGCTCATTCATCAAACAACAAGGCATTATGGCAAAAATGTACCACGGAAGTTAACAGATGATGTGTATGTCGGGTGTGTGTGTGTGTGTGTGAAAAAAGCATCCTTTTGTATGTATTTTACAGCATATATACTTTATAGTACATTTTTTCAAGCATTTATAGGAAATTTTCCTTCTCTTTCTTCCATTTGTTTATGAACTTTTGGAAGCCGTGTGTGTGTGTGTGTGTGTGTGTGTGTGTGTGTGTGTACATTTAATGTCTAGCTGGAACTTTTTATTTTCTTTCACAAAAGCACTCTTGCCACACTGTGGGACGTGAGTTCCATCTCTGGCTTCCATCACCACTGAGGAGAGAGCGAAAGAGCAAGTGGGAAAGGCTCGTTCACAACCAGCGCTCATCCACGGTCATGTCCTTCTCGGCACAAGCACCGGCAGCATAGGCCACCTGCAACAGAGGGTGAACTGCATCCAGTTTTTAGCATAATGAAAATTCACAACCTTACATTGCAGACTGGTTCGCTATAGCTGTGCCTCACGAATGCCGCCTTATATAAACTGCTGCCAAACGTTCCCTCTGGAAAATCCAAAACCAGTGGAAGTTTGGTCTGTCTTCTCCCGGTTAGTCGTGTGGGAGTGACGTTGCTCATTGGTGGGGACTTAGCCCAGTGTCACTACTAGCAGAAGAGATGGTTTAACATTTAAGGATGGCGTCAGGCCTGTAGCATCCCACATGTAAACTTATTTTGCTAGCCTCTTAAAGAACGTGTTTGTGCATAAGGATGTTCACGCCAGTGATAACAGAAGTGTATTTAATAACTACTCAGAATTAATGTGCTATAGTATGCATGGCTGCCTAATTTAATTTATCTCTGATTAAGCCTATTATGTTTGAGATCACTTTACAGAAGAGATTTTTTTCCCTGCCAGCTGTAAGCTTATTTGAATTGTAATATAAGTTAATAATGTGTGAAATAACCAGTGGTGCCTACTTCTAAATGTTAATTTTGCCAACTGACTTTCTGGGTTAATGCTTACCCAGAACATCCACTGGCATTTAGTTAATAACTTTCATGATGACCAGATATTGGAATAAATAAGAAACTTCACTCGGTAGCAAAGACCAGTGGCGGGGGGAGGGGAGGAGCGAATTTTTATTCTAAGTTCCAGGAGGATAAAAGGCCATTGTACTATAAAATACATGAAAATGAATTATTGAATATCACATAGCATTACATACTACATGTACCTTTTATATGTTTTTTGTTCAAAGCCTATTTCTTCAACATAAAATAATCATAAGATCAGAACAGATAGGAAAACGAAGCCTTTGACAACGATCTGCGCAGCATTGACTGGGGCTGTCTGTGTGGCTACATGTCTCAGCATATCTAGGAGCCAGCACAAGAGGTCAAGGTCCTGTGCTGTTACTCCCCCACGGCTTGCTCCCTGTATTGTAGCCCAAGCTTGTCTGTGAGGCTATGCTGAACCGCCTTCACCTACCTGTCTAACTTGCCTTGTCAATGCCAGGATTGCTTCTCACCCCAAAACAAAAAGAAAGCCATTGGGCTAATTACGTTCCCTTTCTGACCAATTGGTCTCCTCTAGAGCTACTTGTGTCTGTAGGTACAGATTTTGTTGCTCGGAGTGGTGTGAACAGTTGAGGTACAGAGCCACTCACAAAAAGACTGAAGGTTCAAGCCTACCAAAGATACCACAGAAGAAAGGCCGGGCCATCTGATTCTGAGAACGGAACTATTTAAAACCATATAAACAGTCTCATGTCCTCCAGAGAAAAGGACAACGAGGGAGACCAAAGACTGAGAGGAAACTAGCATTCAGAACTAACCATCTACACAAACCATGCTCTCACCTTCTGAGACCGGCAGAACAGATAGTGTCCAGCTAACACTAAGGACTGCTCTGATCAGTGCCACCATAGCAAGCTCTTGATAGAAGGGCAGAAAAGAGGCAGAACAGAACTCAAATTCCTGGAACGGTCAGGCCTACTGGGCTGATTGGGATGAGGACTCCCTAAGAGGATCACGCAGATACTCTGTAGATATTGAGCCTTTGAGCTAAGTACTAGATTGGCTTATGAAATAGGGAATGTTATCGATGCGTACTGGAAAAGTTTCCAAAAATGTCTGGTTTAGACCGAATGGTAAACCGTTCCTTTAAAGAAAAGATGAAAGGTGAGGGGACAAGGAAACCAGATGACCAGAAGGGAAACATCCTGAAGGGAATTGATAAGAAGGGTAAAATGTTGTGGAAAATCTAGCCCATGTGTCAATCCATGTAATAACTGTTCAATGAGACACCAATTCTCTGTGTAAACTGTCACCCAAACCCCCAAAATTACTTAGAACAAAACAAAACGTGGAGTAGTTCTACTTGGCTCACATTTGGGGTCATCCTGCGTCACAGTTGACTCTGCAGGAACTAGCCCCCACCCCCACCCCCACCCCTCCATGACAATGGGCCGACCCCGTGGACCTGGGCTCCTCTGCCTCCTCCTGAAAGGCTCGCTGGCCTTGTTCCTAATATGCTTGCTTTTATTCCCAGCAACACTGACCACAACCCCTCACTTGCATGGAAAAGGTAAAATCGGTAGCTTAATAGAAAAAAGATTAAATGAGAGAGAAGTATTTTACTCACTTAAAAATAGTGGTAAGACCTTAATTTATAATGACAGCATTAAGAAGCATCCGTCATGGGTGCTCGTTTGCGTGGGCTTTCTTCTCGTACAGCCTGACAGCCTAAGGATTGGTTTCCCTGCAGTTATTGACCGCCCGGCCATGTCGATCACCAAGTACTCAGTCCAATCACTACATGGTTGATTCATTTCATTCATTGATTGCCCAAATCTGCAGCTGTGTCCCAGGAATCTGGCCGTCTTTATACTGAATCAAACCAACCAGTGGTGAGGTGATCGGAAATACACGATACTTACATTTGTCTGGTTTTGTGGAAATCCTGCTTTCCTTCTCCCACTGTGACTAGAGGGAGAGCGTCAATGAATATGAATTGTAACGTAAGTTTTCCTTTCCCCATTCATCAAAATATTTAGCTAAAATTGTAAGATTCAGACATAGATCCTAGAATACATATATTTATAGATAGATAGGTAGATTTTGGTGTTTAGTGGGAATCTTCAAGAATTGAAGGACCTGAAGGTGTCAGATGGGAGGCAGCATGGTGCCAAGTTCATCGATTACAGAAGTCTTTATCATGAATATAAGGGGAGACTTAATCCAACTTTCTAACTTTGTAGTTATGAGACTGAGCCCCAGCGCGGGGCACTTGTTCCAGAGTTACTTGCCTTACTCCCCCCTCCCCAGCGTTTCCCATCTCCCATTTTAATACTAGTTTCCCTGATTGCTTTTTAAGAGTCTCCCCTACCCTCCTCAGTGACCAACAGATTCCTTCCTGGGAACCATATTCCCAGCGCTGGTACTACCTGAACCGGGCAAGGAAGGAAGCACTTTAAAAGCGCTTGAAGGTCTTGGTATATTCTCCTGTTCTAACTCGAACCACTTTGATAGGTGCCTGCACTATGTCAAGGAGCCCTGGTGGCACAGTGGTTACACGTTGGCCTGCTAACCACGTGTGTCAAGTTCTCCATACGCTTTATATTGTTTAATCCTCACAATCACTTACTAAGCAGAGTTGGGAATTTAAGAAAATGTAAAGTATTCCATCTTTTTAAGCCCCCAGATGTGATCAGAGTGACAGTAGAAGCATCGCCGTTGGCATCACTTTTTAAAAAGAATTAATGGCCTGAGGAGGCGATCCAAGAAGGTGTTGTAATCATATGCCTGATAAGGTCTCTTTTACAACCCAAACACAAGCAAACAAATGAATCAGATATTAGTGACAACCGAAAAACCTTAGTATCACAGACAAGGCTGATGAATTGTACTGAATGCCACGCACAGAAGGAAAGAATGTACAGAAACAGCTGACAGAGAATTACAGATCGCCGCCGCCCTGACAGCTGAACCTACACAGTGTGGCCATATTGGGACAAAGCAAGCGGTGCTCCTAGCTGAAACCCAGCCCCTGGTGCAGCCAAGCAGGCGCAACTTGTGCCCATGTCCAGCGGCAGGAGTGTTTCCCTGCCCAACAAAGGTAAAGTACACTCATATCACTCAGCCCTCGGGTGCCCCTTCAGACCCACATGTGGTCATGGCCCAGTGGCAGCCACTGCCATCCTGTCCCCTGAGCTGGGGTCCCTTGGGTGGACAAGGTGCCCTCCACTAAGCTACGTGCACTAGGGACTCACAGCTGAGTATTGGCCACTTTTCTTCCAATCCAGTAGTGCTGGGGCAAAAAATGATGCTGGCCACCCCTACATCTAGCTTCTGTCACCAGGAGCCCATAGATCACTGGCATCCACCGTTTCCCAGCTACCGGCACTGGGAACTGGGCGTGCCTCCTCCTGTCCGCACCTACCATCACTGGAAAGCACAGACCAGTGGCACCTCCTCCTCGTAGCAGTTCTGAGGCCCAAGGACTAGCAGCAGACCATCACCTAAGTCACAGTGTAATGGACAGTCCATAGTGGGCACCTATGCCCTGGTAGCATCCCACCTGCCCCCCATCCCCCACCATGCATGACCCTCCCTCCACGGGCTACAACCAGTGGTGTCAGCTCAGACTGACTGTGCATCTTACCCACCTGGGACGATCATTGAGAATTTCTATGTCACCAAGCCAATGACTAACAACATTGTCCCCTTTCCACCCAGCTCACACTCAACACCTGACCCGGCGACCGATGAGAATGCTCCCAGCATTCATGGCCCCATGAGCCTTTTATGTAACTGGCAACACCAATTGCATCCTCAGGCTCACCCTAAGACCGTGTGTGGGCGGAATAGGTCCTGATTCATTTTTCTGCAGATTTGCATCCTGTTTTCCCAGCACTATTAGTAAAAGATTTCCTCTTTCTACATTTAATGAACTTTTGGACCTTTGCTAAAGATCAGCTGACTGTCGTAGATGGAATTACTCTGCATTCTCAATTCTGTTTCATTGGCCTGTGTGGTGAGATGAAAGTTCTTAAAGTGGCTCTTCTACCCATGTCTCTGTAATCTGCACCCAGGGATTGAGTAGGACTATAGAAAGAGTGTGTGTAACACTAGAGGAGGCGATGTTGGTCCGTTTTAATCACCACCTGGCCTAACATCATCAGCCATTGTTAGTGTTGTCATTGTTGTTAGGTACTGTTGAGTTGGAGCTGGCTCCAACAGAACCAAAGGATGCCAAGCCTCATGCCAGTTAGGTACTGTTGAGTTGGAGCCAGCTCATAGTGACCGTGTGTCCAAAGAACCAAAGGATGCCAAGCCTCGTGCCATCCTCGCAGTCATTTGCCTGATCTCATTGCTGCCTGCTCTGCGTCCATGCATCTCATCGAAGGCCTTCATCTTTTCAGCTGGCTCTGTTTTATCAAACACAGCGTGTTTTTCGAGGGACTACTCCCTCCCGGTGACATTTCCAAAGGATGTGAAAAGCGGTCTCACTATCTTTGCTTCTAAGGAGTGTTCTGGTTATACTCTGTTCAATGGAGATCTGTTTCTTTCCTCTAGAAATCTGTGATATATTTAATATTCTTTGTAAACTCCTCATTTAAAGGGCTCAGTTTTTCTTGTCTTCCATATGAATTGTCCAGCATGCATTTGAGGCAATTAAAAAAGACCATGACTAGAGCCAGACATACCTTCATTTCAAAAGCGATATCTTTGCTTTCAAACACTCTCCAGAGCTCATTTGCAGCAGATCTGATCTGTGTGCTGTGACTTGATTTCTCGGCTGTTGTGTCCTTGGGCGTTGATTGTGGCTTCGAGTAAAATGGAATCCTTTACACCTTCCATCTTTTTTGCTTACCATAATGTTGTTTATGGGTCCAGTTTTGAGAGTTTTTGTTTTCTGCACACTGAGGTATAGTCCAGACTGAAGACTGTAGTCCTTGATCTTTATCATTAAATGCTTTAAGCCCTCTTCACTTTCAGCAAACACAATTCTTGCATATCACAAGTTGTTAATGAGCTTTTCCAATCCTGATGCCCATTCTTCTACATGTAGTCCTGCTTCGCGTATTATTTGGTCAGCGTTCAGGCTAAATAAATATGGTGAAAGAATACAAAACCGAGGCACGCCTTTCCTGATTCTAAACTGAGCAGTACCCCTTTGCTTTGTTTAAAAGAGTGTCTCTTTTGTTTTCTTCCTAGTGTTTTGGTTTCCTTTTTTTCCCCAAAATCATTTTATTGGAAGCTAATACAGAAATCATATCATTTCATAGTTCAGTCACATCAAGTAGTCGTGTACAATTGCTACTACAATCAGTTTCAAAACATTCTCGTCCTTCTTGAATTCCTTGACATTATCTCACTTTTCCCCCCTCTCCCTCTGAACCCCTCAGAGCACCCCTAATTCTACTTGCTGCATTTTGATCTGCATTTAGATTCCACATGAGCACAAGCAAGTGTCTGAAATATCCATGCATCACAATGTTACCCATAATATGTTGATTACCTACAATATTGAATGTCTTTGCAAAATCAATAAAACGCAGAGAAACATCTTTCTGGAATCATTTTCTTTCAGTCAGGCGGTCAGCAATAATGCCCCTTTTCCACATCCTTTTCTGAACCTGGCTTAAATTTTTGGTTCCCTGTTGATGTACTACTGAATTATATTTAGGTTTTCAGGAACATTTTACTATGTGTGAGAGTAATGATTTCTGCACTGTTTTTGGTCACCTTTCTCTGTAATGGGCATAAACAGGGAGTTGTTTGGCCAGGTGACTGCTTTCCAAATGTTTGACAAAGATGAATAAGCACCTCGGGGTGCATCCATTTGGCGGGGAGGGAATCTTTCAGCTCCTCAAGCCTGATTCTTCACCAGTGCTGTCAATGAAGCTGGGACCTGCTTCAGTGCCATCATTTGTCAATCAGATGTTACTTCCTGAATTGGTTGCATGTTGGCCAAATATCTATGGAACAGTTGCCCTGTGTGGTCCTTCCTTTTCTACTTAAAGGTTTCTGCATCATTTAATAGTTCGCTCATAGAATCCTTCAAAATTTCATTGGATGCTATGATAGTTAAATTTATTGTGCCCACTCGGCCAATAGAAACATGTGTATGGAGTTTAATTAGGAGTGCAGCCTGATTAAAGGGCTACCAAGATAAATAGACAGGCATCCCATCCCCTTCTTCTTCCCTGGCAATCAGACCAGTGTGCTGCTGCTTGAGCTAGAGTGTGCTGCACTACCTGTGGGCAACCCACGTGGGTCGTGTCCTTTGAGCTGGACACTCCTTCAAGACCTGCTTCACCACACTGCTTTGCATACATCACTGAGCTTGAGGCTGGTGCATCCAGTCACAGTACATTGCTTGAGTTTGAGATCCCCCCAGGGCCTGCTTCACTAAGCTCCTGTGCTACTGACCGTTGCTGACCCACCCTGCTGTCTATTGCCTATGGGAAGACTGTGCCTGTCTTTCCGGGAGGAAGACTCCACTGTCTGCTTCCTTGACCTTGGACTCAGTAGCCCATGTGAGTTCCAGTATATTAACTGATCCACAAAACTGAGTTGAACCTAGCTGTCTGTACTGTTGTGTGGATTGATTAGCTGTTATATTTCTTCTCACTGTGTAAACCTATCCTCTGATATATATATATATATATATGTATATATATGTATATATATTCATAAGTGTCCTGGTTTTGTTTCTCTGTAGAACTCTGCCTAACACAGACACTGTCATTGTTTCTTCAATTTTAATTTGAGATATGCTGAGCATTTGGTTTCCCTTTTGATGTACTAGTGTAAGTCTTTGCATTTTATTAAAATAATCTTCTGTTCAATTCTTTTACTTCATAATTTTTCCTTTCTCTTTAGCTGCTCCACATTCAAGAGCAAGTTTCTGACATCCGTTATGTATATTTCTTTCTTTCCTATCTTTTAAATTACCGTTTGGTTTCCTCACCTAAGGTATCTCTGATATCATCTCCCAACTTGTTTTGTGTTCAGTGTGTCAAATGTATTCTCAGAGGGGTTTCTAAACTCAGGTAAGAAATAAAGGTTGCGTTTTGGCTCTCATGGACTTACTTTAATTTTCTATAGCCTCAAATTGCATATGAATGATTTTATTATCAATTCCACAGTCAGCTCTTAGCCTTATTCAATAGTAGTCAATGTGATGCTTGCATATTTAACAGGGTGATGTGCATGTGTACAACAACCACCACAAAACTCACAGTCATTGAGTGTCTCCTAAGGCATAACTACCTTATAGCACAATGTAGAACTCCCCCCAAGGGTTTCCAAGGCGGTCACCATTCATGTTGAAAAAGATATTTGGAAATACAAAATTTTATCATGTGGTCTCTGTAGCATTGTGTCTGTCACCAAGGTCGTATTTTCCAAGTACAGGTCCTTGTTAGTTTCCAACTTTGGCATTCCTCTCAATTGTAATTATTAATGCATCTTTACTGCATGCGTGATCAATTTCAGATTGAAGAAGTTGGTAGAATCCTTCAGTTTTTTTCATCACTGACTTTAGCAATTTGGTGTGTGTATTTTCTTGATAGCCATGTTAACTGGTCTCCGCTGTACATGTCACAAAGGTTACAGTGTTGCACTTGGGGATGGATCTGGAATTGATCATTTTCAAGATGAATCTGATGACATTTCTCTCCAATGTGTGGTTCTGTGCAGAGGAGACCATGTTGGACTCCAAATGGCCAATACCAGTCCAGTTTAGCCTAGCACATCTATTATCTCTATGTGTTTCATTCCATTTTTCATGACTTCTAATTTTCCTAGATTCATACTTTGTGTATTCTATGTTCTGACTATTACTAGATGTTTATGAGTGTTTCCTCTCATTTGAGGTATGTGACGCCAGCAAATAAAATCCCCAGATAGCTCTACTGTGAGCCTGTCCCAGGCTCTGTGCAAGTTTGAGAAGCCTGCTCTTGCCAGTCATATTCTAAGTTTCCTGTAACCTGATGAATTCACCTTCTAGCACTCTGACAATGTTCTGTTATTTATAAAATTTTTGTCGGAAAATTTTCCAGAAATGGGTTGGTAGCTCTTCTTCTTAGCCTGTCTAAGTCTCCAAACTCTGCTGAAACCTGGATATTGTATGGGAGCCTCTGCTGGTGTTTGAAATGTGGTTGACCTAGCAGAAAGTAAGCCTCTATGGTATGACTGGACAGATGGCTGCTGGCAATAGCTATTACAGAGATACATATCCAAAGTTAAAACATTTTCTCACAGCAACCATAATGACTTTAAAAAATCAGAGTATAACAACTGCACAAATGTGCTTGGCACAATGGACGTGTATGTATGCATTGTGATAAGAGTTGTGTGAGCCCCCAATAAAAAGATTTTAAAAAGAATATAGTGTTAATGAGTTTGCAGGAGATTGGCACTATTATACTATGCTGGTGGAATGTAAGATGTGTTCCAATGAAAATGTTATAGAATTTCCTTTAAAGGGCAGAAATAGGAATTCTGAATGATCCAGAAATTCCATCCTTCCTATATTCCCTAAAGAAATGAGAGCTATAACATGATTAGATACGTGCATTCCCGTGTTTATTGCAGCAATTATTCTCAAGTGGCCATCAATGTATGAATGGATAATCAAACCAGTACATCCACACAATGGAATAGTACGTTATAACAAAGTCATGAAACATCTCACAACTTCCATAGAATATGGAGGAAAATATGTTTAGTCAAATTATTCAACCACACAAGCATAAACATGATATGAAAGCACTATCATAAAGACAACAGCAACAAAACAGTGTAAAGAAAGTAAAACAATATTCAACACCTAGCAGCGATGGGAGAGCGATGGCCGGAAGATGGCTAACTAGGTAGAAGGCTCGTGTTGGTCTTGATTAAGGTAAAAACAGTACAAATACAGGGGTGTCAGCACAACAGACCAAGGAAGGCGATGAGAGGCTGCAAGAACAAAGGACAGTTACACTCATCATTACAACAGACAATCTTGCAACCATGGTATTTACAAATGATCATGCCTCTGGTAACATTAGTAAATAGGTATGCCAAAGAGGTGTGGAATGGTGTAAGGAGCATACTTACCTGTAGTTAAAGGTTTGGTTGTGAATGTTTCTAAAGATACCATTGCAGGTGATGCATGTGTATGAATATATATAATAGAGCAGGCAAAGGACACACTCATGTATCCTCTCAGCGATAACCAAACATCTCATTGGATGATATTCCTGTCCTCAGTGGCCATGCATTTAGAAGACAATTATGTCAGCTGGCACAAACTAGCTCATCAAGACCATGTTCCGCATCGTAGTTTGGTCAAAAGTGTCGAGGGTCTTCAAAGCCTATGAACAACTATCTGAAATTCAACTATTGGCCTTCTGTAATCTGCAGCACAGGAAAGTTAAAGAAACCAGACTCGACAGCATTTAATCCAGAGGACTATTTGTCCCTAATCTCCATGACTCAGAGCCCAGAGAAACAAGATGGTACTCAGCTACCGCGACCAACTGCTCTGACTGAATTGCAACAGAGGGTCCTGGATGGAGGAGGGGAAAAATGTAGAACAAAAATCAGATTCACAAAGAAGACAGGACTAGGGACTGGGAGAACTCCTGAGACAATGGCCCCAAACACCCTTCTGACCTAGAACTGCAGTAATTCCCAAGACCATCTTTTGGCCAAATAATACACAAGACAATAAAATAAACATTAAAAATACCCCCCCCCCAGAGAAATGTGTTCCTTAGAACAGTCAATTATGCAATATCAAAAAGGATGGCATTTTCCCCAAAGCAAAAAGGATAAAGCAGAAATGGGTAGGCAACCCAACCAAAAGAAAAGCAGGGAAGCCCAGGCAGAAATGAGGAAAGAGCGGAAACATTGTAGGCAAGGCACCCATGGTCATTTTACATACCAGCTATCATTAAGGGAGACTACTTTTCTTGGTGAACTTTCACCTCAAAAATCTCGCCACTCTCAAGTTGATTCAGACTCACAGTGACCCTGCCCCTGTGGGTTTCCGAGACTGCAAATCTTAACGAAAGCAGAAAGCCTCCTGTCTCTCCTAAAGGGCAGCTGGGGGGTTGGATTGCTGACCTTGCAGTTAGCCATCCAAGTGTAATGCATGGTAGCACCAGGGCTCCTTAAACGCTCCCAGTACAATAAAGATCATCAACCTATTGACCTGTAGCTGAGGACGGCACAGTGAAAAGAGAACAGTTGATTTTAGATGGTAAAATAAAGTAAAAATGTATTCAAATAATAGGTAAATGGTCACCTCACTTTATTTTCTTTGAATAAGATGGCTTTCCTTCTTATACATTATTTGTATTTTTGTCTTTATATTATTATGATTTTAGCCTTACCACCTATTGTGTTTTTTGTTGTTTCTGTTGGTTTGGCCAGCTGTGATGCACCGGCGGAGAGGATGCATAATGATAATAACTGATGCTAGTGTTTCCAGGGGATGGAGGGATTGGGGGTGGTCCTTTCAGGAGTAAGTGATGGAGGTGGTAGGGGAGAAGGAACCCTAGAACTGATTGTAGTCGCACACCTCATGTTCAAGGTGATTGAACCGTGGGCGGGGGGAGGGGGGAGGCCGGCTCCAAGACTGATGTGGTGGCGGCTGTGCAATGCTCTGCGATATGACTGAACGATTGAATTGTATGTGCCAATAAAACGGTTGAGAAAAAAAACATATATTAGAGAGGGTCCTTGGTTAAGTATATATATACATACATACATATTCATGATTATCATGTATATATGAATGCCCATACTCAAAATAGACGTCTTTCAGCACAACAATGAAATGAATATTTAATTGGCAGGTATGCTGGACATGCAGTTGCTGAAATTCTTCATATGGAAAGGTTTTTACAGGATATAGTGCATTATATATGCATTTTGGATACATGTTGCTGAATTAATAAATGGGTGAGTGAGTAAATGAAACATCACACTTAACATTCAGTTGTTAAGTTGTTCAATTTCCGCCCAAATGAGTAATCATGGTTTAGAGTTAGCTTAAATTCAGATGGCTTTCTCTACTTTATTTCTTTATTTAATAAATTTACATAGTTTTTCTTGGTATGATTATTTGGGCCAATCTTTTAAAAATGTTGTCTTTTTTTTAATATGTCAGTCTGTTTCTTACCTCTGCTCTATCATCCTCGCCCTTCTTCCTGCCCCTCCTTCCTTGTCTCTCCTTCAACACACTGACGCGGCATCCGTGAGACTCCCGGCGCCTAGATGACAGTTAGAAAAACCAACTTACCTTAGGAGGGCCACCTTCCCTTTGCCTGGTTTTCCACCTGGAAAATGACAGGGAGGGAGATGACTGGGGCACTCTCTGCCCTGGGAGGAGTTCTTAAGTACCGTATATACTCGAGTATAAGCTGACCCAAATATCAGCCAAGGCACCAAATTTTATCACAAAACTGCATTAAAAATGTGCTAAAAAACTCAGCTTATACACAAGTGTATACAGTATTTAATGTTGAGTTTGAGTAGCACCTAAGTTCCCTGGGAAAACAACGTGAGTAGAATAAAGCACATGCTAGTTTCTTATAACTACCACACAACATTTTAAGACCGGGAACATCTGGTTATGATTGATTGAACACCTGCATCAATTTAAGCTTATTATAAAACTCTACTGACATTATAGCAAAGAGCCAAGAAACTGAAAGGCAGAGAAAGTGAGAACAGGAAAGGGAGCTGGCGTTGGGAAGAGGGACTGGGGGATGGACAATAGGAGGAAATGCTGTTGAACAAGCTACCAAGCACGTTGCCGGCTGCATGCTGAGGAGTAGCTGGGTAAAGCAGTACAGTCTTTCCGCAGGACCTGGGGAGGCGCCGCAGGGCGGTGAGGCTGAAACTGGAGAAGGGGAGATTGATTGAAAGTAATTACATAGTAGTTAGTAGAAGCTTGTGTAATGAGCCTTGATGATACAGTGTTTAAAGGGCTCAGCCCATAGCCAAAGGTTAGTGGTTTGAGCCCACCAGCCACTTCATGGGAGAAAATTTGTCAGTCTGCTTCCGTCGAGATTATACCCTTGGGAACTCTATGGGGCAGTTCCTCTCTGTCCAGTAGGGTCACTGTGTGTTGGATAGACTTAAGGGCAGTGAGTAAGGTACGAATATAGCATATGAACTAATTAGGTCCTGCCCTCTTCACTTCCTCCCCCTGCCAATACTGATTCCTAATCACTGCTCGCGGCTTATGGAATAGCCGTGGACTCAATTTAATCAGGGAAACAAAGCCCAAGGCAGGGAGATGAAACCAGATGGAATTCAGCAGAGTGAACAGATGAGAAGTCCCAAATTATTTCCCAGCACCCACAGCCAGAGAGAGAGAGAGTCTTCAAGCAAAAATTCATCTTGAGACACTGAACGGCCTGCAGAAAGGGTCTTCATAGTTTTTGCTGTCTGAGTTCCTCAATGCAATGACTAAATGGCACACACACACACACACACGCACACACACAGCTACTTTACAGTGCTGCCCACCAGGCGACTAGCACACCTCGTCCCCACTCTGGACTGCAGTGCAGCTTTTGAAGGACCCACTCTTGAATATAAATTAGTAGGAAAGGGTAATCAGCTATTTGAGAATGTCCCCCAGCCATGGAGTACAGGACGACACATTAATATCAAAATAGAGGAAAGAGGGAGGACCTAGCTAGCTGGAGGGGATCTGAGAAAATAAAAATCATTAAGGAAGCAGAAGTAAAGCTTCTTTTTTAAAAACTCTATCTTCTGAAATATTGAAGTAAGTATATAAAATTAAAACCACATGATTTTTTTTCTTTAAAAAAGGAATAATTAGAAATTGAGAGATTTTAGAAATTAAGCATGATTGGGGAAAAAATTTCAGAGGCAACAAGAGAAAGTCAAGTGAGTCCTTCAGAAACAAATAAATAGCAAAAACGGACAGGGAGAGCAACAGGAAAACAGTGATAAATCTGGTAGCTCCACACGTGGGGGTCTGTACTTTACTATAATCCCTGCCATGGCGGTCATTCCACTGCATCATGACCCCCTGTAGGGGTTCAGAGGCTTTGTGAGTCTTTATGGGGCAGAACCATTGCCCTGGAGTGTGACCCAATGCTTAGTGATCCTGTGGGGCAGAACAGAACTGCCCCTGTAGCCTCGTCACAGAAGAGAAAGCCTCATCTTTTTCCAAAGGAGTAGCTGGTGGTTTCCAATTGCTGACCTTGTGGTTAGAAGCCCAATGCATAACCCACTGAGCCACCAAGCCATCCTTACCTTTTACTATAGAATTCCTAGAGAGTGTCGAAAGAAAGAAAAATGATTCTGAGACAAAGAACAAAGAGATATTACCCCAAATACTTTCATACCTGAAGAATAGGAGTTTCCAAATTCACAGGGTTTTGAAAATAGAACAATGGATGAAGAAAGAACCTCACTATGATTCTTTGCTACGAATTTCAGAATGCCAGGGATTCAAAAAGTTCCCCCAAACTACCAGAGGCAGAGAGCAGTACACATCTAAAGACCGGGAATAGCAACAGCATCAGACTTCTGTGCTGCAAACACTGGAAACTAGAAGATGGAGAAACACAGCCTTTCCTTTCTCTTCCTTTCTTTTGTTCTTGCTTTCTTTCTGAAACAGCCTTATCACAGATGAGAAAAGCACTTTTCAGTTCAATGTAATTACGAGCTTCATTTGCAAATCCAAAGGAGAGTAGAAGGGAGGCATTTGCAGAACATACTGCCTCAACCAACCATGTACCCTGTACCTTTTCCCAGGGAGCTTTTAGCGATTACTGAACAGAAAAAGAAGGAGGGGAGGGAAGAGGATGCCTGGTACTTGGGGAACAAGGGACAGGGCACAGGAGACAGTCACAGTTACCTCACAGGATAGTGTCACACAGAAGACCTGGGCAACAGGTAGGCTGCTGGCCTGGGAAGCCAGTAGACCCACAGGAAAAGTCTGATTACTTGATTGGCTTGATCATGTGTTTTAAAAAAACCAGTTTTAATTGAAGTTTTGCAGTTCTTTTAGATGGTTAACAAGTAATGGATACAAAAGAAAAAAAAACCCAAACCAAATTTAGATACATAAAGATAACATTAGGGGAAAAAAATGTGGGACTGGAGGAGATGTACCATTACCATGACTTGACTCCATTGTAAACAATACGAAGACGAGAGCAGGGGGTTTCACATTGGTCACAGAAAAATAGGGTTAAAAATCATGGAATTTTTCCATAAACCTTTCGGAGCTTATTCATATTACATGGTCATAATATAAACACAAAATATTGTGTCGATCCCAAACAATATTTACCTAGTGGAATGGTGCTAGGGGTAGACATAGGACTGTGGCGAGTGTCTGCCATGTGAGAGTGCTACATTTATCTCTTATAGCCCGGTACACATACTTCCCTCTTATCCACCAGCTGGTGAGCTGACCTTTCTCTTTTAGGACACCCTTGAGCACTAATGGCAGCCTGGGGTACAGTAGGTCAGCAGTTTGAGTCTCTCCACAGAAGAAAGATGAGAGACTTCCTACTCTTGTATGCTCTAGAGTCTCAGAGTACCACCGGGGCAGTTCTACGCCATCCTGGAAGAGTCAGAATTGACTAGATAGCAGTGAGTTTAATTTTGCATTTGAAAAAAACTTCTCCAGCAGTGCCCACAAAGAACTGGGCTCCACTGGGCTGCAGTTGGCCCAGTGCCCCCTCTGCTGGCCACTCTGAGTGATCTACTGATGACCCTGGCAAAGACCAACCCAAACATTGATCTTGGGACACCTTCTTTCCATTGTCTGAGACATCTCAGACCAGCCGTGGTGGACACAGGGCATTGGCAGAATGACACAGGGTGTGGGCCAGCAGGGCGAGGCTGGAAGATAGGCCAAAGGTTCTGGGAAGGCCTGGAGAGGGGAGGACAGAAATCTGGGGAGAGGAAGGAATCCTGTGGGACTCCCACTGAGGGCAGAGTGCCAGCTGTCATGCAGGGCTGGTGTGGAATGTGGCAGATGTCTGGCAGCACCCAGCCTCCCAGCCACCACCACCCCTCATTTTCATGGGTTCTTTGGTGGGAAAGAATGTGATCTGGGAGCCGGATAGTTAGTGAGTGACCGACAGCAGGCAGGGACAAATGAGCCAAAGCTGGGGTACACCCCGACTCTCACATAATGCTGATGTTGCATGATGCCCTGGTCTTTAGAAGCTGACTCTGTTGATAGAGAGGATCGGATGTATGAGGCATTGTATGCTTGTTGTCTTGTGCCATCTAGAAGATTCCTACTCATAGTGGTGCCGTGTGTTACAGAGAGTGGAACTGCGCTCCAATGGCACCGACGGTCATCATTACAGACACAAACCCCCAGGCCTTTGCACACTCTGTTCCACCAGAGGGGTTTGAACTGCCAGACTTCCAGTGACCAGTTGAGTATAGATGGCTCTGCCACTAGGAGCCTACATTAAGAGATTAGGTAATCTCCCAAAGTCATAAATTAAGAAATACCTATGTAAAATCATGATTTAGACATGGAAGCAAACACCGGAGTTGCAGGTCACTTCCTCAGAGGGTCAGGAAGGTGTGCTCAGGAGATCTCAGAGAGAGAGTGAATTGCCATTTGGGGTTATAGTCTTTGGAATACTATTTGCCTTTTCTAAACGATGACTGTTCTAAATTGGATAAATATTAAGTTGGAAATTACTGGAATCCCAGAAGCAGCAGAGAGAGGCTGTAAACGCAGATTACGTGGCAGGGGAGAAGGAGGTGGGGGCGGGAGAAGTCAGTCGATGGCTCATTGCTTGGTCTCCATCAGAACTCATCTGAGGCCCGAGAACAAAGGAGGGAGTAGGCCCTCCCGCCAGCCATGCTCCATCAACATTCGCCATCATCTAGATACACTCCCCGTCTGCTCTGAGTAAGCTGCCTTGGATTACTAATGTTCCCTGGACAGCACCTGTCTTGCTCACACTCCATTCATACATAGCCACAGCACGCGCGCACAGCCTTTCCCGACATCAGTACCCCTCTTAAACAGATCCCTACCGGTTTGCATCTCAGCTCAGGTTCCATTTCCCCATCTCAGCATCCCCCTCCCCTCCCCTTCTATTTAATTTCCATTAAGACTCCCTTGACGCACAGTTGCCTTCTAAGCTAAAGATCCCAGGTGATGAGGGCAGGAGCTACGTTGCATCAGTTTCCGGTGTCTCTTCCTCCTGTGGTGTCGTGAGATGCTGACATGTCCCAGCTGCTGTCAGGGCCCCTGGAATCGCTCTAACTCAAAGCCACCCGTGCACAATAGACAAATACTAGTCAGCCTGCTCCGTCCTCACAGTTGTTGTGTTTGAGCCCATTGTTACACCCACGGGGTCAATCCATTTCATTGAGAGTCTTCCTTGGTTTGGGTGGACACTCTATCAGCATAGTGTGTGCTTCTGAAGGCACTGATTTGACCTCATGGCATGCCTAAAGTGTCTGACATGAAGTCTCACCGTCCCCATTGCTGACGCCGATTAGGGCTGTCCTTCTTCCAAGACAGGTGTATTCTTCTGACAATTAATGATACTCTCCATATTTTCCACCAGTACCATAGCATAAACACAACAATTCTCTGCTCCTCCTTATTAACTTTCCAGTTTTCATATGCATATGAGGCCATTGTAAAGACCGTGGCTTGGGTCAGACACACCTCAGTCCTCAAAGTGACATGATGTGTCTGCTCTTAGACACTTTAAAGAGGCCCTGTGTGCCAAATTTGCTTAATGTAATACATTTTGTTTCTTGGATGCTGTTTCAATGAGTACTGATTTTTGGATCCAAATAAAACGAAAACTTTGATAAGGTCAATCTTCTCTCTGTTTATCCTAATGTGGCCCATGGGTTCAGTTGTCAGGGTTTTGGTTTACTTTATATTGAGTTACATTTACATTTCCTTACATTGAGCCTGGAGTCTTTGAGTTTAATCAACAAGTGCTTCAGGTCCTTGCTATCAGCAACCAAGTCTCTATCAATGTCATTGTTGATTTTGATGCCACATCATTCTGTCTGCATATCGTCAAGTTTCTTGGCGACTTGCTCAGCATATTAACTAAATTAGTATTGTTTTTTAAAAACTACGTGCAGCATCATATCATTTGTTCTAGAGTTTAATATTTTCTGCTCCTTTGTCTATTGAGATTTTTATCTTTTACTTTGTTATTCTTGTTAGTTTTTTGTTTTTGTTTTTTAGTGTTTCTCTGTATATGAAATCCACGATAGATAAATCTAGAAAGACAGTAGCTGGATTAATGGTTCCTTGGGGCGTGGCAGGGGAAATTGGAGGGCAATAGGGAGCTAGTAATAAATACAAAAATGAAGAAAATATTCTAAAACTGTGTTGATGATTGAACTATTGAATTCTATAATATGTAAATTATATGCCAGTAACACTGTTGGGGGGAAAAAAAGATACAACCTTGATGCATACCTTTACTGATTGTAAGTCATGCACTACTTCCTTAGTCTGTTCAAGCAACTGCCTCATGATATGTGCGCAGGTTCCACCTGAGCACAAAGGAGGGTTTGGAATGCCCTTTCTTCTCAGCATTACCTAGCGTCTTTTATGATCCAGAAAGGGAAAGCCTTTGTATAATCAATAAAACACAAGTAAGCATCTTGCCTGTGCTCCCTGCTTTCAGCCAGCGTTCGTGTGACATCAGCAATGATGTGCCTCTGCCACGTGCTCCTGTGAATCCTGCTTGAACTTTGGGCAGCTCCTCTTGCAGCCATTGTTTTTATTATCATAAAACTTTTACTTCCAAATGATATTAATGTTTTTGTTCATTATTTCTGCATTCGGTTGGCTCACCTTTCTTTGGAATGGGCACAAATATAGGTCTTTTCCTGTTGGCCAGGTAGCTGTCTTACAGATTTCTTGATATAGACTAGTTAGTATTTCCAGACCTGCATCAACTTGTTGAAGCATTTTACTTGGTATTCTGCAACATTTTCCCCCATTAGTGCCTTTCTTCAGTGCAGCTTGAACTTCTTTTAATACCATCTGTTCTTGATCATACACTACCTCATGAAATGGTTGAATGTCGACCAGATTTTTGGTTCAGTGACAGTACATTTTTTCCATATTCTTTTGATGTTCCCTAAAGAGTTCAATATTCCCCCCATATAATCCTTTAATATTGCAGCTCAACCTGTGAATTTTTTTCTTTAGTTCCTTCAGCTTGAGGTTTGCTGAGCATGTTTTTCTTTCTAGGTCCAAATCCTTGAACACTGCATTCTAGTATCTTCTAGTATTTATCTTCTCAAGATGCCCTTTGAAAAATCTCTTTCTACCTCATAATTTCTTCCATTCAGTTTACTCTATATTCAAGAGCAATCTCCAGTCTCTACTGATATCTACTTTGATCTTTATATTCCTTCTTGTATTTAAATACCTGGCTTTGCTGTGATATATCGCTTCTCTGTGGTCTCATCCCACAGATGTAGTATAATTCCTGCGTGTTCCATCTGGTGAAATCCACATGCACAGTCCATATTTTTAATGTTGTTGTAAAAGGCTATTTGCAATGAAGTAGCTGGTGTTGCAAAATTCTATCCTGAGACCTCAAGCTTTATTGTTTTCACCAAATCTATATTTTCCAAATACTGATTCTTCCTCTTTGTCTCGAACTTCCACATTTCAGTCGCTAATAATTAGCAATTCATCTTGGTTGCATGTTTGATCAATTTCAGAGTGGAGAAGTTGATAGACTTTTTCAGTTTTTTCATCACTAGCTGTGTTAACTGGACTTCATGGTAGGCATATAGATATTATACCATCCCAGACAGTGTTGTACAGATCCATCTTGAAATGCTCTTTTTTAACAATGAATGTGAATTTGTTGTTCCCATCAAACTAAGCTACCTTGATCATCCAACCCAAAGGCCAATCCCTTTTAGCTCCTCAATATCGATAATGTTAATCTTTATGCATTCCACTTTATTTTTGATGACTTCTATTTTTCCTACTTTATACTTTCCATACTTTATACATTCCATGATCTGATCTTTAATGTTTGTTTGCAATTGTTTCTTTTCATTTTTAATTGTGCCCTCTTAGCAACTAAGGGTCCTGAAAGCCGTACTTCCTCCTTGTCACTGAGATCAACTCTACTTTCAGGTGGGAGCCCTTTCTCTGTCCTGTCTTGAGCATCTTTTCACCTGTGGGCCTCATCTTCTGGAATTATGTCTGACAGCACACCGCTGCTAGTCCTCAGGTTTTCCTTAGCTAACCTCTCTAATGTGGACAGCCCCTTTCTTCGTTGCAGTCAGATCTTAGTGTGGAAACTCCGCTGAAATGTGGTCACCATGTGTGACCCTGCTAGCATTTGAGATACCGGTGACAGAGATTCCAGCATCACAGCAACTCGCAAGCCGCCTCAATCTGACAAACTGATTGAATGAGTGGTGCAGGCTGTGCCTAACAGATATGAATTAGCTGACTAAATCTGTCTCTCATGAGATGCAAAATCTGTCCAATCAGTTGGCCACGTTGGCCCATAGCTTAACACCTTCATCCACATAAAGAAGTATTAGTGGAAATTAAGTGAGTTTTGCTTGTTTATTCTCATTTTAAGACAACTTTGTGTGTTTTGCTCCTAAAGGGGATGATCAAGCACAAAGCCCAGGGGGTGACCTATTACCTAAATAGCTGGCTAATGCTTCCTTCACATGTTAGTGTTGTCAACTTGTAAGATACTGTTTTGATTTGAGTTTGGATTGAGTTCCAGGTCACCTGGGACTGAGGAAAATGTTGCAAATACCTTGCCTCCTACGTCTCCCGTGATAGAAGCCCCACATGTCACCCTGTGAGCAGAGCAGAGCCTAAGATGTAGCAGGAAAAGGAACACCTTGCAGGAGGCCAGACCATGAGATAATTACTCAGTGATGTGGCAGGTCACTAAGTTAGGGAATGTGGCAGAGCCAAGACATGGACCCAGAGCTTATCACATTTCATTTAAGTCCCTTTCTATTTAATTCAGGATTTATACTCTGAGCCCCAACTCACTCTATAAGAACTCCAATTATATTAGAAACACTGACACGCTCATTCTAAAGCATCTCATTTACAATGAAACTCCTATCAATATTATGATCCATGCAAACAATGGGATAGTCTTCAGCCATTGCAGGAAGGACAGGAGACCTGTGAGTTCTCATGCAGGGTCCTTATGAGTCACAATTGATGGTAGTGATTAAAAAAACCAACCTCCGATACAGTGAGACCTTTAGCATACATGAAAACAAGTGTCAGAAAGTACTGCCACTAGAGTTCTGGCTCAAGCACGTGTTAAACGTGCCTCTGCGCTCGGTGCCGCGGTCAAGTTCTCCAACTGTTACACTTTTCCTCATCTCAGTAGGGGCTGTGGTAATTATATAGCCTGTTGTCAATTGGAGACTTAAGATCAGTGCTTCTCAACCTGTGGATTGTGACCCCTTTGTGGGGCTAACGACCCTTTCACAGGGGTCCCCCAATTTAGAATAGTAGCAAAATTACAGTTATGAAGCTTCAAAGAAAGTAATTTTATGGTTGAAGGGTCACAACCCCATGAGGAACTGTATTAAAGGAACTCGGCATTAGGAAGGTTGAGAACCACTGCTCAAGAGTGAAGGGGCTGGAGTTTAGCTGTCAGTGAGGTCGCAGCTTGATGACCTCAGTTGGAGGTGCTAAGGAGATAAATAGCTCACTGGAGGTGGGACTCTCTCTCTCTCTCTCTCTCTCTCTCTCTCTCTCTCGCTCGCTCGCTCTCGCTCTAGCTCTCTCTCTCCCTCTGCATCATCTTCCTTCTGTTAAAACACATGGAGCTATGCTAGCGCTCTGGAGCTGGAGGAGCCACATGGAGACCCACATCAGCATTGAGATACTTCCACCACCACTGGATTTACAAGAATTTCTACCCACTGGCCTGTGATCTTCCTCCATTTGGCATCATTGCATGAATTTCATGAATCTGAAGAGGAATTTATAGATTGGTATCAGATATATGGGCTAATACCAGCCTTATAGAGTTGATCTGGATTGGGCTGGGAGGTTTTCTCAATATTCAGTTGCTCTTGTATATAAAGCTCTTTCTTATACACATATGAGTCTCTCTGGATTTGTTTCTCAAGTCTACCCAGACTAACACAGGGGCTTTCAAAAAGGAGTGCTTTTTTTGTGCCATGGAGTGGTATGGGAGGGGGAAGGATTTTGCAATTCAAGGCTAATACCAGACTTTTAACAAAATCAAAAATGGACAAATCACTGCAACTTTGATGCGAGTTGATGGGAATCCTGCTCCACACAAAACAGTCATTTTTAGATGATCCAGCAATTTAATTCAAGACAGTACATCAAGGCAGAGGGGTGCGCTCGGAAGGTTATGGTGACTGTGTCATGAAATTCCAAAGAAGTAATCTTTCTAAATTTTCTCAAATGACACGCGGAAATTGTAAGGGCATATTAGGTAGAAGCTTCAAGAAAATTGAAGACTGCATTGATGAGAAGGGGCCAAGAAAGTCGGCCCCTTTGAGAGATTTGGCTGTTTCTCGTCGAGACAATATGCCTGTCCTTCTGTGAGGGTCCCAAGAGCTGCCCTGGGGGAAACTTTGTGCATCGCCGTAAAGCCCAATCTTCCCTGTCGAGCAGCCTTGGTCCCCAAGGAAGGCGGGAGAGGTGTGTCACTGTCGTCGCTGGAAGGAGGCCCACTGTGCCGTGTTGAGTGCTGCAAATTGGAGCATGCAGAGTTCTTTGGGGAAAGGTCAGAGAGATGGAAACATAGGTGGGGAAGATGCCAAGAAGCAAGAGTGACATATTTTGACATTTTGGCTTAATAAAGGATGTCGTGAATTTTTAGAAATACTTGTTGACTTACCCTTGAGCCCAAGGAAAGCATGCATGGACTAGCACAACCTCCTTCAGGTGTCTACCCCCCATCTTCTCCCTTCCAACGACTCTCTCCATGATCCCTGTTTCGTCATCGTTGATTCCTCTCTGATACAGTATGTTTTTTTTATTGTGAAGGCCGTGTCTCACATATTGGAATGTACATTACATGAGGGATGTTGTTTCTGGTTTTGTCTTTTACCGCTTTCCCCCACTCCCAATTGGCTTAGAAAAACTGAATGAATGGGTTTGTATTAAAAATGTCATGATGTAGATGGACAATCCTGCATGAAGGAAGGACACATTCAGTGTACAAACCTAACAGTAGTTACATCTGCTTTAAAGAATGTCGGGCCCAGGGATGTGTGAGAGAAACAAGGTGAAGAGATCCCGCTCCTTGCTTCGAGAGCTGACTTACAGGCTGGTGGCCATCATGCCCTGAACTCTCCCTGCCCCTCGCCCGTACATACCTGACCAATGTGTGCAGTGCTTAGAGAAGTCTGAGAAAGTGCTTAACATAGTCACGTGTTTCGGTGGAGCAAGACCGACAGGCAGAAGCTAAGCCTCTTCATCAGCCTGAATAAAGTCGATGTAGAATGTCGACTCCCAAGGTACTAAATCTACCTCATGCAGTACTGCCGATACGGAATGCCAATCACGCTGCTTACACCTAAGCTGTGAACACCTAAGCTGCGAACCTGCTCCGGGAGAGATGCAGCCCTCCGAGAGAAGTGGAGGGTTCGAGTCACTACACAAACTCACACGTACCTAGAGGCAGGCCCTGGCAGCACTTTAAACAGTAAATAGGTTGTAGACCTCATGGCCCTCCAATCAATTCTGATTCACAGGTTAAATATGAGGGGGTTTCAGGAAATGAGAAAAAAACAATCAAATTTGTCAAGGACATTTTTGGACAATGTTTCAAAGCCCTTGTGTAGTTGTAAAACCCAAACCCACAAACCCACTGCATTGAGTCAATTCCAACTCAAATCAACTACATCTTGGGTTTCCAAGAGAGTAAATCTTCCAAGGAGGCGACGGCTTCTTCCTCCTCCTGAGGAATGGCTGGGCTGGAGCAGTCCACTGCCAGCTCCCAGTGCCACCAGGAAACCTCACGCTTTATGGAAACACTCTTACGGCTGCCTGCCCCACGTTGGCACTTACCCCTTGGCACTGCTCTTCAAAAAGGCAAGTATTAAAAGAACATTACAAGGACTTTTTCCCCCCTATGACTAAAAGAAATTTCAAAAATTCAGACTATTTAACACACTTAAATAGTCCCATGCTTGTTAGATAAGGGGAACCAAACCCAAACCGATCAAACTCACTGCCATCCAGTTGACTCTGACTCTTAGTGACCACGTAGGTCAGGGATTTCCAAGTCTAACTCTTTAGGGGAGTAAAAAACTCCATCTTTCTCCCAAAGAGCAGCTGGTGGTTTCAAACTGCTGACCTTGTGTTGAACAGTCTAACATGTAGCCCACTACATCACCAGGGCAAAACACTATAAATGGGATTCTTTATCAGAGGTGTTTTTCTTTTTGTAATGAAAAAAAAAGATACATGTCCAAAGTAAGATATATGTCATTAAAAGTTAGTTTTCCTGAAAGGTGATGGAGCCCAGCTATCAAAAGATAGTGCTTCTTGGGTCTTAAAAATTTGAAGGTATGCAAGTGGCCATCTAGCTCAGAAGCAACAAAGCCCGCATGGAAGAAGCACACCAGCCTTTGTGATCATGAGGTGCCAAATGATACAGTTATCAAGCATCAAAGAACAAAAAAATCATATCATTGTTAATGGGGGGAGTGTGGAGTGGGGACCCAAAGCCCATCTGTAGGCAACTGGACATCCCCTTACGGAAGGATCGTGGGGAGGAGATGAGCCAGTCAGGGTGCAATGTAGCAATGATGAAACATACAACTTTCCTCTACTTCCTAAATGCTTCCTTCCTCCCCACCCACCCCACTCCCCACTATCATAATCCCAATTCTACCTTATAAATCTGGCTAGACCAAAGGATATACACTGATACAGATAGGAACTGGAAACACAGGGAATCCAGGGCAGATGATCCCGTCAGGACCAGTGTTGAGAGTGGCGATACCTGGATAGTAGAGAGAGGGTGGGGTTGAAAGGGGGAACCAATTACAAGGATCCACATATAACCTCTTCCCTGGGGGATGGGCATCAGAAAAGTGTATGAAAAGAGATGTTGGACAGTGTAAGATATGACAAAATAATAATTTGTAAATTATCAAGGGTTCATGAGGGGGCAGGTAGTGGGGAGGGAGGGGGAAAATGAGGAGCTGATATCAAGGGCTTAAGTGGAGAACAAATGAGGACATGATGAGGACAACAAATGTACAAATGTGCTTGACACAATTGATGTATGTATAGATTGTGATTAGAGTTGTATGAGCCCCCAATAAAATGATTTTTTTTAAGTTAGTCTTCCTGGTGAAGGGTTGAGCTCAACAGGTAACCTGCTTACTACCCAGACCCGTTTCCATGGAGCCTCTTCTGGCTCCGGGTACCCCTGCAGGATACACAGAACTGTCCCAAAGGATTTCCAAAGCAGCCTGGAAGCCTGCATGAGAGCAGACAGGCTCATCTCTACCACAGAGAGGCTAGTGGATTCAAACCACCAATCCTTTGGTTAATAGCTAAACTTTTTTGTTTTTACCATTGTATTGGAGGGCTCTTACAAATATTCATCATTCAATTGTATTAGGGACAGCTGTACACAAGTTGCCATCACCATTTCTAAAACATTTTCTTTCTACTTGAGCCCTTGGTATCGCCTCCTCTTTTGACCCTCCCACACTCATGAATCCTTGATCAGTTATATATTATTTATATGTCTTACACTGTCCATTGTCTCCTTTCACTCATGTTTCTGTTATTCATCCCCTTTGGTGGAGGGAGGCTATGTATCTAACCTTGTGATGGGTTCCCCCATTCTGCCCCCTCCCCTCCCTGACCATCTCCCTACCCTCATGATATCGCTGTTCCCACTACTGTTCCTGGCGGGTTTTATCTGTCCTGAATTCCACGTGTTGAGAGCTCTTATCTTTACCAATGTGTGTACTCTTGTCTAGCCGGATTCATAAGGTAGAACTGGGTCCTGGTAGTGGGGGGAGGAAGCATTCAGGAACTAAAGGAATGATGTGTTTCATCGGTGCTAAACTGCACCCTGGTTGAAATGTCCTTTCCTCATAGCCCTTCTGTGGGGGGATGTCCAATTGTCTATAGATGGGCTTTGGATCTCCACTCCAAGCCCCCTCTTTCACATCGACATAATTCTTTGTTTTGGATCTTTTGATATTTGATCCTGTGGCCACTTCATGATCACATAGGCTGGTGTGCTTCTTCCATGTGGGCTTATTTGCTTCCTTGCTAGATGGCTGGTTTTTTATCTTTAAGCCTTTAAGAGCCCAGCCACTATATCTTTTGATAGCAGGGCACCATCCATTTTCTTCACCACACTTGCTTATGCATCCATTTTGTCTTTAGTGATCATGTCAGGTAGGTGAGTATCAGAGTTCCAGATTATTAAAACAAGGTGTTCGTGTGTTTAGGGAGGCCTTGAGCAAAGGCCCAAAGTCTGCCTGCTATCTAATACTTTAACATATAAATATATGTTCATTGGCCTCTATCCCTTTTTTTATAAATTAATATGTTTATATATATGCATGCCTATAGCCATACCTCTATAAATAGCTTTTTCTTCCTACTTCTTTCCTCTATTTCCTTTCAATTTCTCCTTGTTTCACTATCATGCTCACCCTCCACTCAGCTCCCAGTAATTCCTCTTGGATACGTTGCACTTAATCAATCCCACCAGGCCTCCTTGCCATTATTTTTAGATCTCTTATTCCCTCATCCCTGAGTTTGTTGGCTCCCCACTCTGCTCCTCCGCCCTGCCCCATCCTCTTCCATGGCCTCTCCCATGTCCCCTCTCCATGTCCACCAGTCCCCTTGATTTCTCCTCAGGATTGTTTGTCCTGCACATCTTATATAGGTAGATATAGGGCAAAAGAAAAAAAGTACCAATAGATAGTTCCAGGTCTGTCTGCTGACCCATATGAGTGTTTTCCAATCGGGTCTGATGAGGTGCCAAACCCTGATCCCGAGTCAGAGTCTCTTTTCAGGATTCCTTGGGGGACTTTGTTAATTTGCTCCCTTTGCTGCCCTGTTGCACTCCCTTTGCGTTTTACTCCACTGTGCTTGGGGCAGACCAGGTACACTTTCTGCACAGTGTCTCCAGTGCTGGCCCCACAGTGCTATGGGTCAGTGAGGGATGTCATGTCTCGTGGTGGGGCCGGCCCTATGGTCCTCTCCGTGCGTTCATTGGCTGCTCAGAACAATGAAGTCATCCCAGGGGCTTGGTGGGCCATGATGGGTGGGTCATGATGAGGTTCATTCTCATTCTCTCTCTCTCTCTCTCTCTCTCTCTCTCTCTCTCTCTCTCTCTCTCTCTCTCTCTCTCTCTCTCTCTCAATTCACACCCATGTGGTCCAGAAAGCCCCACCACTCTCCCAGGGCTATAGCTTCAGTGTTGTCCTCTGTATTATATTTTTCTGGGGAGAGGATCAACATAGCTTGGCTTGGGCCTGGCCCTGTCACCAGGGTGCCTTTAAAAAAAACACACACGTTATTTTGGTACAACTGTATCAGGAAACCCTACCTTGCTAACAGGTAACTTGGATTAGAATTGTTAGCACAGGAAACCATGCACAATTGCTTTATGACCATCCATGTTGTTGCCAATAAAGAAATAAATAAGTCCATTTGCTGTGATGTTCGAAGCAGCAGGCTTCGGCTGCCCAAGCCTGGTCTACCATTTGACTTGTCACCTGCGTGAATGACAACGTCCCCAGAAACCACAGACTTGCCACTCAGTGGTTATGTTGTTTGATTGCTCCTTGACCCTTTTCCAAGAATCCTAATTTGCCCGAGGGAGTCTCACAAAGGAAAAGCAAGTTTGCATCTGCTTAGGGAAATGTGCCCGAAATAATGACTTCCCAGGAACTGAGAGCAGAATGGAATGGAATGGATTGCTAAGCCAGTTTGAGCAGGCAGAAAGCAACCTGGGCCTCATAACTCTTACAAAAGGAGCCGTGCAGCTGGTCAGACCCAGCTCTGCTCACCGAATGCCTCCGCAAGCATGGGGTGCAGTCCCTGTGGGTCCTAACTGCCTCTGTGCCTGCCCTCACGTCTTAAGTTTCACTTACACGGCTAAGATGATGCGGATTTCTCGATTCAGCCCTGCAGACCCCACTGTAGTAATTGCTCTCCGAGGTATGTGACTGGATCCAAACACAGCGGGGCCTCTGGGATGACTGCCTGAGTAGCACCACCTCCTTCAAGTGTTTACGCACTGTCTTCTCTCTTTCCGTGACTCCTTCCATAATCCCTGTTTCTTCGTCACCCTCTCTTTGTGCTTCTGCGAGTGTTTAACTCTCTCTAATAGAGGCTGCTACTGGTGGCGGCGGTGGTGGTCATGCTATTCTGTGACAATACTGCCCGGGTGGCCAGGAGAGATGGTGAGTGTGTTGATGTGTGATTGTATCCATTGCAGAGAAAAAGAGAAACAGAGACCTTCACTCTGAATCTTTCTCACTTACTGAACTTGAAATGAAGCAGCAGTCAAGAGTCTCTAGTAAAGTCTCTAAGAGCCAAGGCATGGAGGAGTGGAGGCAAACAATGAAGGGAACTTTGTCATTGTGTACTTTGGGAACTCCGTTTCTTGTCCTCCCCACCCCACTGATGTTAGAAAAGAAAAACAAGACATAGTTGATTCTTTTAATCTACCCATAGCCTCAAGGTCACCGTGAGTCAGAAAGACTTGATGGCAGTGAGTTTGGTATGGTTGTATAGCCTCAAGGTCACCATGAGTCAGAAAGACTTGATGGCAGTGAGTTTGGTATGGTTGTATAGCCTCAAGGCCAGTAACTCTTTGAAATGGCAAAGATGGAAACAAACCAAAGCCCTTCAAATAAAACCCCGAAGCTAGATTCTCCTTTCTTTTTTTCTTTTTTGGCCTAACAATTATCTGATGTTCAGTAAAAGGAAGCAAAACCATGAACTATATGTGTAAGCTACTGAGATTAAGTTTTTTCTTAAAAAAAAAAAAGAAAAAGGAAATCCTAGTTGGGCAGAATGGTAATGAGAATTTACCTTTTTCTAAAATTTAAATCTATCTTGAACACAATTAGCAAATTATTAAGTGACCTTCCCTTCAAAGCCTGCAAGCAATTGCCTGTTCCCACTAATAGGAGAACATGTTTTACAAGGTTCATGTTGATTAATTGACAAATGCTGATAAAATCAAAGCAGTGCTGAAATGCCGTGCAACAGCTGCAGTGTAAATTACTTTTGCTCAATAATGTTTCAAGTGGCTATACATTTATGGCTTACCTTTCAATAAAGATTGCTGGCCTAATGGCAACGTCCGTCGTGGGAATTTATGTGTGGAGATGGCGGTCAGGAATCTGGGGAGGCACTAAACATCCCTACAGCTGCATGTGCCTTTCGGCTCAATGAAAAACTTTGGTCACGCTGAGCATTTTTAAAGGCAGATGATTTATCTTTGCGGCGAGAGGAATATTAACACATTTTAATGCACTTTGAAAATTATGCATCCGGGACCAACCCAAGTATAATATTCCCATATGTTTAATAGCTTCAAATGAAAAAAAACACCCAGTATTTTAACTCTCTAGGATTTCACCATCCCCTGGGAGCATCCTTTCTGAGTGCATTGCCAGCCCTCTGATGGCACCAACCGTGGGCTCTGTTGAAGGGCCACTATCTGACTGTTTCAGGCTGCAGTCCATGGCAGATGGCTGAGATCCTTGGTCAGACCTAGATTCTTGTTTGTACTTATGAATGACTGTGTGGCCCAAAGGCTCTACTCCAATTGCGCCAACCTTGAAGGTCCAAAGGATGTCAGCAGAGGCTAGATGAGAAAGGAGTTGGAATGGTTTGAATATAGGTCAGGCCTAGAATTTCCTGCAGGGTCCCTGTTCCTCTCCTGCTGTGGTCCATGCCTGTGAGCTAGACCCCACGCTCAAGTGCCTCAAGGATCACTTGCAGATGTAGGGGTCCAACCGACCCTAAAGTTTAGTCCAAAGAGCCTAGGATGACCTGCCTCGTGTACATGCCTGGGAAATTAGGTACCCTCCAAAAATATCTTTTGATAAAGTCAGCAAAGTGATTTCAATCACACATTTCTCGACCTTAGTACAGGCCAAACATTGTGCTGGTCTTTGAGCAGATACCGTAGCTCTAAACTAGATCGGCTCTCTGCCCTCAAAGGCCTTCAAGTATTCACGCCTGTCTCTGAGCATTGCAATTTACCATTTAAAAGATAGATTTCTCTCATCCAACCAAATGTTTGCACTGGCCTCATGCTCCAGACACGATTGTCGCTGTGTGTTTGGTACGTAGCCGACTCCTCGATGTTGTAGTGGTCTGCTGAGGCCAGCGCATTAGCTCCGGGTGTTGTTGGCCTCATCTCAGTTGCTGTTCACCGAGGAGTAGTTCAACTCAATTGTCCTGAGCTGCTAGACTTAGCTTGAGAGTGGGGTCGGACCGGTGGCACCCAAGAGAGCTCATCGGCCTAAACTCCATCAAAGGGAACCTGGCCCTTGGCACGGGCGTAGGGGGCTATGGAGCAGGAATATAGGACTTTGGGATGAGAAGATGGCGAACACCTGAGACCGGTGGTGCCGCGCTGGTGGCACAGCAGGAGCTGCCGAAGGGCCCGTGGTCCAGACTCAGGGGGCTCGCCTGAGAGAAAGAGAAGGCAGTCTGGTTTGGTAAAGAGTCGCCGCCTCGGAATCTCTGCAGGGCAGCTTGATGCCCTGCCAGGTCTCTGAGTCTGAATGTGCTCAGCAGCAGCAGGGGTTGCTTTGTGGAGAGACCAGAGGTGAGAAATACGGTAGGTGGCTTATGGATGACAGTGGTGGCAGATGACACTTGATGTGAGCCAAGGTCGGGCCTTGGGGTAGGTCAGTCTGCATGATGGGGGTCAAAAAATTTCCAAGGAACGGGCTGGAAGGTGAGGAGAGAGGGAGAGTGGTGATGGGGAGCATGGGTGCATAGGCCAGTCTAAGAAATCACATTCAGTTCATTACCAGGTAAGTTATGAGAGCAGACTCTTGGCTCAGTCAGTACTGGAACATTCTAAAAGATGAGGTTCAGCTATCAGGAGACTCAGGTTTAAGACTGTCCAACAGGGAGGACCATCCCTGCCACCTGGAACTCGGACTGCACCCAGGAACACGTGCTCCTGGTCACTCAGGCCACAGGACCGGCAGCCAGACGGAGCCTTTCTCCGCCCGCTGCCCAGGCATCCTCAAGACCGTGTGGCACCGAGTAGATGCTCTGCAAATATTCACCAGGCTGACCCGTGTTCTGGGAAGGAGGCAGGTTCCAAAACAAGGTGATTTTTATAGAGCAATCTAAAAATTAAATCTTCCCGGCACTTAATGAAAACTGAAATTCATGAGCTGGGCAGTCTGGCCCACGTGGGGGAGGATGCCAGCTCTTCTCCCCAACCCCTGCTTTATCCTAGGGCTTGCGCCTGCTCCTCCTCAGCTTGCTTCTGGGACCAAGGGGTTCCCGAAGAACTCGGGGAGCTCCGGGAGCGGATGGTTAGGCTGGAAGGCGTTGTCCCCGGGGAAGAATCCAGCTGCTGGTGAGGAAAGGAAGAAATGGCAAATGGGACAGAAAGAGAGGGGGACCCCGTGGGGTTCTTGGGTTCTATGCCGAGGACAATCTTGGTGACATGGCAGAATTTTGCTCCGTAGCTTGTGTCACGTCCAGTCTCTCCTTATCTTCTGCCAGGAAGAAAATGCCCACTGGGGGTCCTTTCATGTGTGTGTAGGGGGAACAATCACCCTGTGTAACATTTGTAAGGCTGTATTTATTGTGCGATTATTGCATGTCACACAGAAAAGTTATAACACGATTTTACTTAAAACTACCCGTGTCCCCCAGGGGAGTCGTGGGCTATAACAAAGACCCACCCGGGGGGCGTCCACTGCCGAGGACTTTGCATTCCCGGAGCTGTGAAATGGCCCAGAGCCATTCCTGGCTTGGCACTCCTAAACCATATTCCCTGTTTTTGACACTAGATGGGGTATTATTATTACAGTGACTCTATAAAGGAAAATACTTAAAACTCAGATGGAAAAGTTTCATGTAGACCAACCAGGCATGTTGGAGCAGGCATGAGTCGTGGGCATTTGGGCCGCCCCGTCCTCTTGCTGTCGTAAAAGCGCTGTGATGCGTGGGGGTGCCTCGGCTCTGACTTTGGCAGGTTACCTGCCCAGCCGAGGCATAGCTGAATCACACGGAAGTTCTATTCTCAACGACAGCATTTGAGGTAACGCCATATTGCTTCCTGATGGTGGTACAGATGCTTAACAGACCTCCTTTCATAGAACATTCTAGTCACTGGGGTTTTAAGGGGACTGTCAAAGGCTGGCGAGTGTCCTGTCTACTACCGCTCATTTCTGATAGACAGCACCCCGTGCTCACAGGCCTACAGTGCTCCTTCAAGCTTTTATTTCATTTCTTGAAGCAGCCTCATTTTTTCTACGTCTACCAAGGTGCTTCTTAGTGCACCCCAGACCCCTAGAGTACCTGAAAGAAAGGCAAACAAGACACCACTTAGCTTATGTAATTTTTGTTTCATGTTGGACATTGCGACTGAGACCCTTTGGGAGCAAAGCAGGTCCATGACTCTAATTTTAAGGAGGCTGCGTGTGTGGCCTGGCTTGTATTCCCCTGTTGGGAGACCTCCACTCATCCCTAAGACCCAGCTCAAATGCCATCTCCGCCGAGCCTCCACCCTCCTCCCTCCCGCAGCCCTTCCAGAACCTTCTCTCACCACTGCCAGAGCAGTTTCCTTTTTCCACTTGAATGCAGCATGCATCCAGTTTGCTAGCTTGTTCATTTTAAAGGCCACTTGCTGTTGAGTTGTCTTCAACCCCGAGCACCCCCACGTGTGTCAGCATGGAACTTTGCCTTGTGGGGTTTGCAATGGCTGTGACCTTTTGGGAGCAGATCACACGGTCTGTCGACCCGACCCAAGTCCTTCTGAGTGGGCTTGAACTACCAACCTTTCGGTTTGTAGCTGAATGCTCAGTGGTCTGCACCACCCAAGGGCTCCTAGTGCGTGAGTGGCTGGTGTATCGAGGACCTGACTCTGACTCACAGCAGCCTATGGAACACAACGGAATGAAACCCGGGCCAGTCCCCTGCGAGCCTCGCAGTGGCCGCTAGGTTTGAATCCATTGTTGAGCCATTTTGTCAATCCATCTTTTAGAATATTCTTTTCTTCTTGCTCACCCTCTATTTTACTGTGCACAATAGCCTTCTCTAAGAACTGGTTGCTCCTGATGACACGTCCGTGCTCTTAAGGAGCATTCTGGCTCACGCCTTCCAAGACAGATTTGTTTGTTCTTCTGCTGCTCTGTGGCACATTTCATACTCTTCACCGGTACCATCGCCCAAACGCGTCTGTTCCACTTCTGACACAGTTCTGGTGCATTAGAGCCAGTTATCTGTGTGTCTGTCCTGCCAGCCCTGTGTGTCTGGGAACTGGAAGCCGGGGACTCTGGACTGTGCCTGATTCATCTTGAGTCACCTTCACAGACCATGGCGGATGCTATGCACTGGACTACATTTTTATGGAATTGGGTCAGATAATGTCAGTGCTGTGCATTTTCATTGAAGTGGTCTGACCTTTGGGGGCATGTATCAAGGAAATATATGACTCACAAGTAATGGTATTACAAAATTTCAAGGAAAAAGGTCCTGAGATTTAGTATCTTTTAAACACGTTTCTCTTGGAGCTAAAGGTGTCCTGTAAATGAAGCACACACCATCATGCATGACCACTCATGTGTTCCCCAGGACTGCAGGCGGCAGAAAGATTGTCACAAACTCGCTTTGCTTTATGCACAAGCTGTTTGCCAGAAGAAATGGTGTGTACGTTTAACTTCTGCCAATTAGATTCTGCATTGAGTGCACCAAAGGCACGGTTTAAAGAGGACACTTTGCATGTGTAAGACATTTGTTGAAAATGAATACTCTTTGGACTTACCAGGGAATTTGCCAGATATAAAGGAAGAGTTTTCTTAGCAAGATCCTGTATTGCAATCAAAATGACCCTGCACTCAGTGTGTTTCCCACAGCTGCTCTAAGCCACTGCACTTCCTCCTAAGGAGATTCTTCATGCGAGCCACAGATAGATACCCTTCCCCCGGAACGTGCATGCATGCCTCCACGTCACAAAGTTGGCATGTATTCTGTGTGGTTTCTGGTTGAGTTCTAAAAAGAAATTACACGCATGGGCACTTATTGATTTTAACAAGTGTGATTGGAAGGGATTAGTATCTTCTGCTTTTTATTTGCAAGAAATTCTGATAGGAATGTTTACGCATAACCAGAATGTAGAATCAAAAACCCAACAGGAGACTGAGTCCAGTACTTACTATGGAAGGTCCTGGGAACAGAAAGCCTATCTGTTCTTATTAAATCGCTTTCCTTCTCCCCTCACCAGTCAGAAAGGGCTGAGAGAGAGGTGAGCGTGCTGTGGACCCCGGGGCGCTCATTGCTGAGGGTTTCGGGGGAGGGATATAGGCAGTTAGTGGGGCCCCTGGGTTCAGCATCTCTGGCTGCAGCACCTCCTGTCTCCTAGGAGAGGCCAGAGCACAGGGCTTCTGCTGATGAATCCACGGAGTACAAAAGGCATGTTCTTGGCTCCGGAACCCGATGTTTTGATACACTCGCAGCACCTGTCATGTGGAAACCCAGTGTTTTTAAATGGAGGTTTCATTGTGTGTGCTAGACTGAATCCTGCGGAGTCCCTACCACCTCCCTCGTAAAACATAAATCCGAGCATCCAGGCCTGTTGGTAATAATCCCATTTGAGCATGGGTCGTTGTTGTTATGAGAATCGGGCGAGCTTAATGTGGGGTACAGCTTAAGTCCATCTATTTTGAGATATAAGAGATTAGACACGAAAGCTAGGAAGCGGAGATGGGGTAAGAGAGAGGTGCAGGAGCCCAGAGAGAGAAGGCGCTGCCCAGCGCCAGCGGGGAAGAGAGCGTGCGCGCACACTGCCCGTCCCTTGGAGCCGGCACCCTGAAGTTGGACCTCTGGCCTCCCAAACTGTGAGAAAGGCCCCTTTCTATGGCTTGTCTGTTCTAGCTGCCCTAGATAACTAGCAGAGGGGCCTAAAGACAGCACAGATGTTGACTTTTTTTTCAGGAACCCACGCTAGAAATGTTGAGTATCTTTAAAATCCACACGTGGCTGTCGAGGTATTGCCATTCTCCTTTAACTGGATGGCTGAGACCTGTCTGCACGCATGCCCTCCTAACCGGAGATCTTCGAGACAGACTCGGGAATCAGTCTCACTCGGTGTCTCTTCGCTTCCTTTAGCTCCTGGCTTGGACGCTCCGGTATCCCATTCCGCCCCAGCCGCCCCATGTCCCGGCAGCTTAATTTCTTGGGGGTTCTAGGTGGTGTCTGAGTGTTCATATTGTAAGCATCTTGGGGTAGATGAGCATTCGGGTTCTCCCTGGTTTTTATCTTCCCTCGTTATATGGTCATATTCGATTTTCATTTCTGGTCTTTGGGGTCAGAGCTGTGAAGGCTGGTAGCTGGCAGGGGGGGGGGGAGATAAATATCCAAAGGTGGCCGTCACTGTCAGACCTGCAGGATGGCCTGGGGGGCAGGAAGTGTGCAGTTCAAGAGCAGAGCCGCCAGAGGAGCTGGGAGCATCCAGCAGTATTCCCAGGTTCGTCGCTAGGTTTTAAGGGAGTTGTGCTGGCTTCCTCTCCGTCTCTGTTCTCCCCTCTCGTTTGCGTTACGTCTCCTGTCTCGATGATTGAAGTGACCTGTGATTCTGGAGGTCTGGGAGGAGGTACTGGTTTGGAAAAGCAGACAGCTTTCAGAAGAAACTACAACTGTACCTCTCTTTAGTTTGATTGCGTGCCATCAACTCGATGCCGGTTCTAGTGATTCCGTAGTGGCGCTGGTGGACAAAAGGTAGGGGTTTCTCAGGATGAAAAATTCTTTTCTGGAGCAGGTCGCCAGGTCTTTGCTCCCCCGGAGCCACTGGTTTCAAATCACTGATCATTTGATTAGCAGTTAAGCGCTTCACCTGGGGCCACCTAGTCTCCTCTCAAGTTTAGGCTGTGAGAACCGTGAACAAATCCTCCATCAGTTAACTGACTCCATCAGCTCACTAATGCACCACTAGCTCTGTAGTTAATAAGGAGTCTTTTTCGAGTCCTATAAAACCAAGTTTGTATCCTAGAATTTATTCAGAGAATATCTCTCAACGAATACACCAGGTTACGTAGGGAATTGTTCCAACAGCTTAAACCTATGTTTATACACCCAGTGCTGGGCCATGGCAGCTGATGTTCAAAATTGGAAAATGTCACCAATATTAGAATCAGTAGGACAGTTACTCCATTTTCTCTGATCTTTCACCTTGACATTTTTATTTTTTTTGACATTTTTATTTTTAATACAGAATACAGACTGGCTATTTTGTAGGGTGTCCTTGATGTTGGTCTGTCCGACACTCTCAGGACTACACAGAGGTGATAGCCTTTTGCCAAGGGGACCAGAGATGTGCTATCTCCTTCTCAGCACATCTTATCAGTGCACCTCGTGGCGTGTCAACGACCCATGACTGCCTTCTTCATGTGGTGTGTATAGCATTCACTGAAGCAATATTATTCTCTCCTTAGCTAACCCCATGATATTGTTAATCCGAATATGATTATTCTGAACATGGTTAATCTGAATATTCTTCTATCATTCTGATGACTGAGGAGTAGATGTAATGTCCAAATGAAAACTATACATTTTAAATTTAATACACTGTCCGCCAGAATTAACATGCGGCTGTCTACTCAGCCTCATTGTACTCCCATACAGAGTTACAGCCTGGGAAACCCACAGGGGCAGGGCTACCATGAGTCTGAATCTCTTCTGTGGCAGTGACTAGTACACTTTAAAATACTTCAGTTTATATTGTGTAAATGTCAACTCAATCTTAACAAAAGGGATCTGGGCCCCCTACCCTGTCCACTGCCCCTGGGCTCCACCCAGCACCAAGTGACTGCAATGGCCCGTCCATTTGAGAGCCATTGTGGGCCCGGCACAGTTGCTAGCTAGCCATAGCTCCAGGTTAGGAGCAGACATACTTGCAGATGCGATGGGAATTCAGTCCTTGAGGCATTTGATTGTGCTGCAGCAGGCTCACACCCCCTGCTTCTGAACTAGCCTAATTCTGCAACTCTTCTGTGACTGGAAAATAACTCGTTTTATCCATCAATCCCCAGAGTCAGAAAACTGGATGGCACCTACCTTCAGCTACCACACTCCCCCCGTCTCACCTCTCCTGCCCAACTGCTCCCCAAGCCCCGTCTAACTTCAGCAGTTTCTCTCTCATCGAGTCCCACTCCCCAGTTCCACTGCCCGGCCTCCTTCTGGGGCCCTTTGCTCACCAAGCTCGGGCTACAGTCATGGCCTCCAAACAAGGTTTCCTTCTTGGGTTTCTCGCTGTGGAGTGGATCCTCCACTTGGCTGAAGAATTATCTCAATAAAGCACATATTCCACCATGTCACTCCCAATTTGGAATACTCAGTTAGAGCCCATTGCCGGTGGAAATCAAACTCCTCCCCTGCCTCCATGGCTGTGCTCAGCCTCACACACAACCCCCCAAGCCCCATTATTTACTAAGTTTCCCTGAAGCTCCAGCTCAACACAGCTCCTCAGAGTCTACACCACTCAGTCCACCCTTCACAGCCAAGGGCCTTTGCTCATGGGGTTGTGGATACCCACAACAAAACCCCCTTTTCCCTTCTTAATCTCACCAATAGCCATCCTCAGGAAACCCTAAGAAAAATCTCTCCAGTTGGGTCTTACCATCTTCCCTGTGAGTTTCTTGAGGGCAAGAATTGTGTTCTGTCTGTGTGTCTAGAATAGTGTTTCACAAAGTGGGTGACGCTGCCCCTTGGGGGCACTGGATTGATAAGGGGGCAGGAGGACAGCAAACGCAGCTACCACACTTTATTCTGGATGACTGGCTAGAGTGCAAAGGATTATCATTGCCAGGGCAGTGCTGAATAATTTTCTGTAGTTGTTGAAAATGTTATAAAATGATAGTAAGCACAGTAGGCATGAACTGTATCTTCACTGAAGGAATGGAAAAGGAGAAGGGATGGACTTGGAATCTCTTTGCTATATTTGCTCCCTATTAATCACAAGTCAATCCTTCGGCGTATTACTTACCTAGCTGAAACATGCGTCTCTATTTGCTGACTTCCGGATCTGTGAAGGTGGCTGTTGGATTTCATGTTTTCCTAGTATCACAGAACTAAGCAGCACAGCACTGGCACTGACTCTAGAACCTTCAGGGTATACTAGTACTGAAGACTAGCAGCAGTCGTAGTACTGAAGACTAGCAGTCGTCTCGAGGGCAGTAGTACTGAAGACTAGCAGTCGTCTCCAGGGTACCAGTACTGAAGACCAGCAGTCGTCTCCAGGGTACCAGTACTGAAGACCAGCAGTCGTCTCCAGGGTACTAGCACTGAAGACCAGCAGTCGTCGTCAGGGTACTAGCACTGAAGACCAGCAGTCGTCGTCAGGGTACTAGTACTGAAGACTAGCAGTCGTCTCCAGGGTACTAGCACTGAAGACCAGGAGTCGTCGTCAGGGTACTAGCACTGAAGACCAGGAGTCGTCGTCAGGGTACTAGTACTGAAGACTAGCAGTAGTCTCCAGGGTACCAGTACTGAAGACTAGCAGTCGTCTCTAGGATACTAGTAAAGAAGACAAGCAGTAGTCTCCAGGGTGTACTAGTACTGAAGACCAGCAGTAGTTGTCAGGGTACTAGTACTGAAGACTAGCAGTAGTCTCCAGGGTACCAGTACTGAAGACTAGCAGTCGTCTCTAGGATACTAGTAAAGAAGACCAGCAGTAGTCTCCAGGGTGTACTAGTACTGAAGACCAGCAGTAGTCATCAGGGTACTAGTACTGAACACCAGCATTAGTCGTCAGGGTACTGGCACTGAAGACTAGCAGTCATCTCCAGGGTACTAGTACTGAAGACCAGCAGTAGTCGTCAGGGTACTAGTACTGAAGACTAGCAGTATTCGTCAGGGGCAGCTTTCAAAGTTGCACTTGGTGCAAAGCCCCTGATGAACGTGTTAGAAGCTCAGACAGGTGAGCGAGGAAAACAGAAAGACTACACCGGCTCTGTCCCAGGTTGGACTTGCATTTGTCACTTTGGTCCCAAGACTGGATCTTCTACTGCTTCTCCTGAGATTATCTGCTACTACCTTTGATGTCCTCCCCACCCACCTCCACTAGGGCCCGAGATTCCCTGTGGGCCTGGTTTACTCAGCCATTCCTAATTCACAGAAGAATCTTCTCAGAGAGCAGAGTGAGACGCACAAAAGAGGAACTGAGCATTTCTTTCAGCCTTGCTGTTTTTTCATTAAACTAGAATGTTGCTCTCTCTTCTTGTTCCTAACCCTTCAGATCTTTTAAACTAGCCCGCCTTGAGTTTTGCTGTGTTTGTTTGCCCCTAAATGTTTGGTACCAGTCCTACGAGTCGGCCATTTCCATGCAGCTTTCTTCTAAGAATTCTTTTCCATAATTGTGTGTCCATTTTCCATGGGGTTCCCTTGTCCTTTCAGAATCACCCCTTATCAGACACGTCCTCAAAAAGATGGTTGCTATAATGATTCCCCCCCCCGCCCTGCCCGGAACCCCCAGTCATCTGTCTAGGGTTGTGACGATAAGGCTATGTAATCAAATTTTATTTCTCAGAGTGTCTTGCTGTGTGCTTCTTATTTGAGCTGGTATTTATATGCTCACATCATGCTCTTCTCTTCCCTGACCTTTCAAATCATGTCTCCGGAGTTAATGGTACAGATCTGATGAGAAGAGATGCCTGCTCTTCTTCCCACTCGGGGCTTCAGTAGAGGGAGAGACTCCTCTCCACGTCCTGTCTCTTCCTTGCGGTGACTGACTTTCTTTTTGCCGCCGATCAATACTAACGCTATTATATTGTTCTTTTCTGTCATCAAAGATTGTGGACAGAATCCTGCCATCTTTAGCCTGCCTTCAGGGAACGCTTGCAGATCGATTCTCCATGAGTTTATTTGTTTTCTTTCCTCCTTTCATCCTTCCTGAAATGAGCCCTGGTGGCAGAGTGGTTACGTGTTGGGCTGCTAACCCCAAGGTCAGCAGTTCAAGACGACCAGATGCTCCGAGGCAGAAACATAGGGCTTTCTAGGAATAGTGATACCAGAAGGGTAGGGGGAAGATGGGGAGAGGAAGAAAGGGGGGACCGATTGCAATGATCGACACATAACCATACACCCCTCTCCAGGTGGAAGAACAGCAGAAAACACGGGGGACGGGAGACAGCGGCCGGTGTGAGAGATGAAAACAATAATGTACAGTCTATCAGGGGGTAATGAGGCGGGGAGGAGGGGGAAAGAGCTGATACCAAGGGCTCAATAGAAAGTAAATGTCTAAAAAAGAAGGAGGGCAACATATGTACAAACATCCGTGATTCAACTGATGTATGGATTGTGGTAGGAATTGTCTGGGCCCCCAATAAAATGATTTTAAAAAGAAAAATGAATTACAGTCCCAAAAACCCACGCAGGCAGTTCTACCTTGTCCTATTCATCGCTGTGCGTCAGAATCAACTAATGACTGCTGTTGTTGTTAGGTGCTATCGAGTCAGCGCTGACCCATAGCAAACCTGTGCACGACAGAATGAAACACTCAGTGGTCCTGTGCCGTCCTCACGATTGTTGCAAAGCCAGAGCTACTGTGTCAATCCCCGTTACACCCGACATCAGCGACAACGTCACTTGTCCCACGGGGATTCTTCTGATTCTGGCCTGACCTTCAATCCCCGTTACACCCGACATCAGCGACAACGTCACTTGTCCCACGGGGATTCTTCTGATTCTGGCCTGATCTTCAATCCCCGTTCCATCCGACATCAGCGACAACGTCACTTGTCCCACGGGGATTCTTCTGATTCTGGCCTGACCTTCTGGTTGTTCCCTGGCAATGTACTACTGCAAGCCAGTGGCAGTGAATTTTTAAAGTAGGGGATGCTTTGTGTATTTTGGCTCACGTTGGTTAAGGAATTGTGAGGTTGCTTTCTGTGTTGTAGAAATGTGCTGTGCTCTCTTTCTCCTGATGTGACGTCTTGTGTGTGTTCAGTAGAAAGCCCTAGTGTGACTATTTCATGAATTGGTGAGTACTTGCATGTCTACGTTGCGCCGTCTTTCTTAACCGTTTTGTCTGTCCTTTAGATGGAGCAATGCGCACCCTGCCTCACTGTGGTTTCTCTAGTTGATGAGCTAGCATCTTTCTGGAGAAAATCATTGGACGTCCGTTGTGGTGTTGACAGGGGCAGACGAGCCAGCTCCGACTCTTACGGATTCTGTGGGACAGAGGAGAACTGCTCCCGTGGGTTTCCACAACTCCAATATGTTCAGAAGCTGCAGCCCTGCAGGGAACAAATGATGAGTCTGAACCTTTTACACTTCAGCCACGGTACCACCAGAGTTCATCCTACTTAATTTAGGAAGCAACCTCTTAAATTCCTCAACATTTTCCTCAAAGCATTTTTTTACAGAAAATAATACTGTCGTTATCATTATATAGATGTCGATATGTGGGTGAAGGGAGAAAGATAGGCCTTTCGACTCCTATAAAGATGTAGAGACGCGGAAACCCACAGGAGCAATTCTGCCTTCTTCTGTTCAGTCACAGTGAGTCAGAGCCGACTCAGTGGCAGTGAGTTTGATTTTCATATGAAGCTCAATCCAAACTCACAGCCATCAAGGTGATGCCAGCGCCCGGCAGGACACAGTACAGCTGTCGCTCTGGGATTCCGAGGCTGTAAATCTGTATGGGAGCAGAAAGCCTCATCACTCCACTTCAAGCATTAGTGTGTCTGAACCGCTGACCTTGTGACGAACAGCTCAGTGCGTAACACACTGCACCACCAGAAGACCACAATCATCTGAATAACCGGACCCACATGGAAACTAGTAAAGAGCAAAGACATTTGAAAGGTGGGTGGGTGGCATCCATTTTGGAAGCTCTTGAGTCATAATTACCCTGGACATTTCAGAAGTTCCAGATTTATTTTTTGGAGAACGGCATTCAACAGAACATGAGGCTGCTTGTAGTGGGTGGTACCTGGCCAGAGAGGAGTGGGGTACCAGTGGAATGTAGTAAGAGGAGCTGGTCTCCCCTCTTGGTGGCTCTCATTTGAGGTAGAGAAGTGAATGCAGCCTCTGCACATTATGTGTCTAAATAGAATGACCCTAGTTGGCCAAGCCAGGTTCTGTGCATAGGTCACACCACCTCTTTACCTGACCTTCTGAGGAGGTGAAACTCCAGATGCAGGGCTCTGTCAGGGTCCTGCGTTAGAATTTCTCTAAGCCTCAGACTTCCTGTCCAGAGCAGCTTATTATAGTGCTTGCCCCATCCACTTCCAACGTGGTAATGAGCAAGAGGCAAAAGAAATGGTATTCCCTGGTGAGATAGCATCCTCGTAAGTGACCCTTTATCATGGGTCCGTGTGCATGGTACAAGGCCATTGCTGTTGTTCTGCTCCATCAAGTGGATCCTGACATACAGCATCCTACCAGAGAGAGTGAACTGGCCCACAGGGGATCCCTGCAGGAGCATGTTGTTGGCTCTTTTCTCCCCGGGAATCACTGGTCCCTTCGAGCAGGCCTTCTGGTTGGCAGTTGAGCATGAAACCATTCTGCCATCAGAACTCCTTGGTATCACACTGAGAGGTTATAATTTCATAGTAGCCCAACGTCTAACTGTGTGAGAAATTAACTAGAAGGAGGAAAAAACAAAACAGAAATGCCTGCATACACACAGAAAGTTGGGGGTGTGTGGAAATAAGAGTGAGAGACATTAAAAGTCAAAAGGGACTGTAGATCAGAACGCACTGTTGCAGTTAATGGTAGATAGCTTCTTAGCAGCTTTTGCTTGTTCAGTGCCATTGACTTATCTTTGAATAATTGAATATTTACCTATTTGTTTTTAATAAAGTGCCCATTTTAGTCTTATCCTAATCAATAATATCAGCAAACGCATAGTTTTCTCTAATACAATTTTCCTGACATATGAGATTGACCTGTATGCAACTGCCAGTGTTTGACCATTTTAAAAACGTCCACAAAAGATACCAATGGCCACAAATAGAGCCATTAAAAATTAAAATGGCAGTTTCCCCCATCCCATCACACACACGCACACAGCCTCCTTGGAGGGCTCTGGAACTGGAGGAGGAGGAGGAAGCAGCTGTAAAGAATTGCTTTTACAAGGCTGCTCGGGAAGATGGGCCTTAGGTGAACTGCAAAAAAAGGCAGCCCGGAGAGGACAGAAGGGCAGTGCCCATGGGGGACCCACAGTGCACCGCGGCGTGGGAGCAGGAGTGGGCACCGAGCTTCCAGAGGAGGAGCTCATCCTGTCTCACTTGATGCACATTCTCAGCCCGGCACTGCTTTGAAGAGCTTGCTTTCACAGCACGCGAGAACAGTTTTCCACCCATCCTGTAGTTTTCTGAAAAATCAGCCTCTCATTATTCCTGATGCTTGACGCAAGTCATATTTTTCCACTGGAGAGCATGCCCTTGTCCCCAGGAAGATTCTGATCAGCCGTCTTTGTACTGTCGCTGCAAGAGGCAGACCTAGCTGGGTGGAGAGGGCTGTCTCAGAGCAGGGGAGGCCCACTGTCACTCCGCCGCCACAGGGGGCGGCTACCCGAGCCCTCACGCCCAATAAAGGCTTTTCTGCTGATGTTGGCATCTGGCTGGGCCAAGGCTCCCTCTCCTTCATCCAGACGCTCCCTTTGCCACGGCTGCAGACATGTGTGTGTCTTTCTGGCCTGTTCCTACTGTGGTGAAGACTCCAGCCTTAAGGTTTTCCCTCATAGAGCTGAGTAACAGAGAACCACCAGCACATAACTCTGGGATTCGACCCACTAACCAACTGCCATCAAGTCGGTTCAGACTGGCAGCAAACCCACACAGGGTTGCTGCGACTGTAAGCCTTTCCCGGAGCAGACAGCCCCATCATCCTGCTGTGGAGTAGGTGGTGAATTTGACCTGCTGGCTGGGCAGTAAGGAGACCGGTGCCCAACCTACAGCACTACCAGGCCTCCTGGGAAGGCAAATCAAAGGTCACTTAGCCAGGATCAGTGTGCACGTCTGCCCCTCCTCACCCATCGGCCTCCCTGAGGTGCTCCAGCAGGAAACACTGAGGCAGTGGACCAGGCAGCAACACGAACTCCAACGCTTCCTTGTAAGAACGAGAACCACTGTGTTGGGGAAACTCATGGAGGACTTCAGGTCAAATGCAAATGTGTCCTCCTTCCTTTAGAGCGAGCTGTACCGGAGAGTTAATCCTCGGCTTAAAAGCAAAAATAAGTTAGGTATGTTTTATCAACAATCGAATGCTGTCTGCTATAGGGCAGTGATCATGAGTGCCGACAAGAAAGCAAAGCCAGGTCCCTGGAGTGCATGGTGTCCAAATCCAAAAGCATTGATGTTGAAAGTCAAAGCCAACAATAATAACCCACAAAATAGTCCAGTAGTTAATCGCAGTGCAAGGGGGGGGCTGCATTGTACACATACGTTTAAAATATCATAGTCATTTCATTGTTGGTGACTTCAGGTAAGCCATAATGCCCAGTGATAATGTTCATTTTCCTTGAAGGTGCAGGGATCTTAATTTGCTTATGTTGGTCATTTAACAGGTGTGTGTGCGTGCGTGTGTGTGTGTGTGTGTGTCATCATCACTCTTTAATAAGCGTGCAGGGGCTTTGCGGGAAGAGCACCTGTTACATGGAACCTTGAATGTGCAGGTGGCTCAACCCTGGGCTGTTAACAGAGAATTTATCGTTCTCCTTCTGAAGGCCACAGCCGTTGTCAACCCTGTGGGGTACAATTTCACTCTGCCCCATATCGGGTCACCGGAAGTTGAAATCAACCAGATGGCTGTTTGGGAGGTTTGGGCGTCTACTGTCTCATGGGCACTGTTTTTGCTGCTCAGCAGGGGTTTCTCAGCCTTCTAATGCCGTGACCCTTTGATACAGTTCATGTGGTGGTGACCCCGTTAGGTGGGTGTATCTGCATGGGGGTGGACTGGCCTGGAGAGGGATAGAGGAGCGGTATTTTGGTTCCTAAGACCATCAGAAATATGCTCTTAGGTGACCCCTGTGAAAGGGTCGTTCAACCCTCCGTTTGAGAATCGCTGTGCTAGAGATTTAACAGGGAGAAGAATAAAGAAAATAGCCCGTTTATGGGAGTCGTTGTGTACTGCATGGTCAGATACGGAGACGCTTTAGGTGCAGGGAGAGACCGGGCGGCCGGCAGAAGCAGGCAGGCATTGCTGTTTGCAGTGGAGGCCGGGGAAGCGTCTCTGCAGGGGTGACACGGGAGCTGAGAAGGGAGGCTGGGGGGTGTGCAGGCATCTGGAGGTGCAGCAACTGAAAAGTCACCGAGCAAGGCTCAGACTTGGCCAGCTCAAGACCTGGGCCGGTGCTCATGGGAATCAGCTCAATAAGAAAAAGAGGCTGTAGGAAGGGACCTGGAGGCAAATTCTGAAGGCCTTTGGAGGCCATCTGTGACTGCCGGGAAGCTATTTTTGTATGGCCTTCTCCTTCTGGCAAGGAATGCCATTCTTGTTGGTAGGTGTTGTTGAGTTGATTCACACTCATGGCTAACAACAAGGTACCCGTCAGACCCCCTCTTCCCATGCTTGTTAGGATTGAGTCCATTGCTTCAGTCACTGAGTTTGCAGCATCTGTTTACTCTGGAGGCTTATCTTCCTACCCTGTACTGGGCAGCAGTGTTTGCTGTGAACCACGGGGTTTGCATTGGCCAAGTAGGTAAATAGACCTACCTTCCTAGTCTGTCTGACTCTAGAACAGTGGTTCTCAACCTTCCTAATGCTGCGACCCTTTCATACAGTTCCTCATGTGGTGGTGACCCCCAGCCATAACATTATTTTCATTGCTCCTTCATCACTGTCATTTTGCTATTGTCAGGAATCGGGTGGCCCCTGTGAAAGGGTCCTCCAAAGGAGTTGTGACCCACAGGTTGAGAACTGCTGTCTAGAAGCTACTCTGAAACCTGTCCGCCATGGTGGTCTTCCTGGTGTTTCCCAGGCTGGAGGCTTTGCTGCCAGCACTGGAGTGATATGCAAGCCACCACAGCGCTGGCCGGCGGCTTGTGGATTTGTGCCACATGAAGCCGTATGAAGACATAAGCGAAGCTTTAGCCACAAAATGCCAATTTATGGCTTCAGACCTCTATGTTTTTTATTGTTTCTGTGCTATTCATTTTTTAAATATTCATTTGAGACTGCTTAGTCTGCCCATGGAGAAACTGAATACGTTTCCCTCCAAAGTTCTCTGTATGGAAGTTTGGCACAGTGAAGTCAAGCAAAGACAAACGTCTCAGACCAACATGAAACCATGAAATGACAGCTTTGGGTCATGGCTGCTTGCAAATGATTTTCTGTACCATTGAGTTCCTTGGCACATACATGTCAGTGAAATGAAATTAGATGCAATTTTAAAAACTGCCACACTTCTGGAAATCAGGGGGGAGAGGGGAGATGAACAATCAACAATTTGCTTTTATTTTCCATTAAACTGTACTGTTTGGTACACTTGGTATCGTTTACTGAATATAAAGTTAAAAACCACTCGCACGCCACTTACTATAAGAGCACCCACAAGAAAAACCTCATTCCAAATCTAATTGTGGACATTGTTCCTTCATTAAAAATTCATAGGGTTTGTGACTGTGTCTCATAAGTACTGGAGTCTCCATTATTTCCCCAGCTCTTTCCCCGCTGCCGATTCTGATCAGAATTTTAAAACACTGATGTATAAAAAGGAGTTCTCTGAAGAACAAAAGGAAAAATTAGCAGCAGAGATAGGAAGAGCTTTGGACCATGTATGCTGAAGTTTCCCAATTCAGTGCCTGCATACGTGGTTCAGAGCAGCCTGGTGGAGCCATGGTGAACTGCTCAGCTGTTAACAGAAAGGTCAGAGGTTCAAACTCACTGGGAACTTTGCAGGAGAAAAGATCTGGCAGTCTGCTCCCCTAAAGATTACAGCCTGGAAACCCGCGCGTCTCCTTAGATCCCCATCACAGTATGACAGCAAGCACTTCAGTAGGTGTGTGGACATAGTCAAACGCTCCTGTGTCAATCTCAACAACTTCTTATTGCAATTAACATACCCCACCCCCACCCCAACCCCAACCCCTAGAATGCTTTAAATGTAGCTGGATGGTTTTTCATTTGCTTTACGATGTTTTAGTTTGAGCCAGAGGCAGGTGCAGCATAAGCTGTTGGACTTCTTCCCTGCCCCGGTCCTACTACTTCGCTCTCTAGATTCACCAGACCTCAGTATCATGCCACTTTTGGTATTTTGCCTGTTGTCTGCCGTGATGGAAAAGACAGGCAATAGCATACAATTAGATTCTCTGAGCTAACTAGCCTCCCTGTCGAGCCCTGTTACTATCACTCATATACACCTTGATTGTTCTGGATCAAGAATATGCAAGGACAAGAAAGCTAGTGGATAGTGTGAAGTAAGAATATATAGCCATACGTCACAGAACGGTGGTCACTTAGGTTAGATGGATGTCTCTTAGTTCCGTGCATGAATTTTACAACCATTGCATTGCTTGTAGTCTGTTTCTACCCATCCTCCCTTTCTGAACCCCATAAAGACTTAGTCTTGCACATCAGCTCAAGTGAGGAGCTTGACATTGAGATACGCTTGGATCTCAGTACAACGCTGATTGAAAGGCCACCACTGTAACCCCTCTTCCATTCTGCTTTGTGGTTTCGGTACGGACCCACATTTTCCTTTCAGTTTATTTCCCTTGCCCATTCTTCTTGAGCCCAAATATGTGAGCAAATGACAGATTACAGTTCCAAGAGACCTTTGTCATTTCTCTATCATTTTATTAGAAGCTTTTACAGATATTATACCAATCCATCATTCAATTAGATCAAGCACGGATGTACAGTTGCTGTCATCATCATTGTCAACACATTTCCGTTCTGCTGGGACTCTTTGGTACCGGCTCCCCTGGACGCCCTCTGACTGGATCCATTTCTGACTGCAGCTCTATGCCCAGGGCAGCCATCTCTTTAGGCTACAAGCCCTTCCTCCTGGACCTTGATCTCCTGGACCATACACCAAAGCCATGATGCTACTGTGCATGCTTGCCCCTCCCCCCCAACCCACACAAGTGCATGTGTGGGCTCCAGGCACCTAGTTTATTCTTCTTCCGCGTACCGCCAGCAAAGATCCAAGTGAGCATGCTGGCAGGAACGAAGGCCCATTATTTGATGTTGAGGAGGGAAGAGTTAGTGTGGAGATTTGCTCCTGAGGTGGTTTCTAGTGGGTTCTTGCTGCTGTGGCAACTGGAAATGAGAGAATGTATTTATGAAGGCCTAGCTAAGGGGAGCTGGATTTTAAGTATCAAACAATCTTCCAGTCATGTTTCACTTCACTCAGTTCCTCAAAATTGACTTGTGAGGCAACTATTGAAAGCAGAAAGTGGAAAAGCCCAGGGAAGTAGTTCGTGGGGCCACCGGTGCCGGGCATTCTTCTGTGATACACTGGCGGTGCTGCCAAACAGCCCGCCCATTTCTGTGGGAACGTCAAGGGGAAGGATGTCACCATGTCAGCTCTGAGGTGCAAGTTTCTCTTGAGGTGGAAGTAATACTATTAGGTTTCTGACTGGAGGGTCAGAAGTTCAAAACCAACATCTGCTCCAACAGTGAAAGACGGGCTGTCTACTCCCACCAGAGTTATGGTCTCAGTAACTCAGAGGGCAGGTCTAACCTGCCCTACAGGCTCACTGCAGTCCAGAATCCACTCCATGGCAGAGTTTGGGCTTTTGTGTTTGGAATAAAACAGCAGCAGGATGAGGGCCAGTGATCCTGAGATGAGCTTGCAGGGTGGGACATGGACTTCCACATGCATCCCATGATGACTGAGGGAGGCCCTTGAGCTTCTCACCCTGACCAGGGGCCATGCTCCCTTGGGATGGAAGCTATAAGTTTGTATTTCTGGCTTGTACCGTGCCTGGTGTTTCCCGTCCCCTTCTTAATGTCTGCAGCTCTTGTTACGGTGGCGGAAGGACGGAGAACTGCACAGGGGTGCAGGAGCTGCCTACCTGTGTGATGAAATGCCAAGTGCGCAAGACAAGGGCTTAGAAAATGCTCTGTGTAAAAGAAGGACCAGGGTAGGGCTTTCGGTAGAACGGGTGTAAAGCCAAGAAAAGTAATAATAACACAGCAATGCGTTAGCCTTTCTTTCCACATATGTGGCCCTCGCCCGCCTTCCCATTCGTTCTCCCTGCTACCTTCAAGCAGGCAGTACAAGCGTAGGGAGGTGTCAGTGACGAGGAGCTGTCCACCCAGCAGCACCCTGGGGAGTCCTTGATGGTGGCAAGGGGTTTGCCTTTCTAGCTCTCAGTTCACACTGTGGCTTTACCCTGTCAGGTATGCAGTGGGCTTCTAGTCTCCCAGCTGGCTGTTCAAAGCCACCAGATGTTCCACGAGAGAAAGATGAGGCTGTCTTCTTCCGTACAGACACACGGCCTTGGAAACCCTAGAGAGGCTCACTGTGAGCCAGAGCCAACTTGGTGGGGCTGAGTGGGAGTCGGAATGGGCTCAGTGGCACTGTGGTATTTTGGGAAACCATCGTTGGATAAAGGTCGATCCAATGTGTAGGGGGCAGTAGGGGCTCAGTGGCAGAACTTTCACCCTTCATGTGGGGGACCCCCCAACCATTTCCAGCCAGAGCATAAGCCACCACGTGTCTGCCCTTGGGGGCTTTTTACCCTTCTATATTGGTGGAAAGGTTTCAACAGAGCTTCCAGACTCAGATAGACTAGGTAGCAAAAGCCTAGAGATCTACTTCCCAAAAGTCAACCAGGGAAAACTCTATGGGTTACCAACGTGGCTCTCCATGAGTCAGGTCCTGAATCCCAGGCAGCTCACGACAGCAGCAGGCCTGCTTTGTCCTAAGTGTCTGTGAGGCTTGCTAGCAAGACCCATCCTGTTAACCCCCAGGCTACCTATCAACTCTGAGGACATACCTTATATTTTTTCTAGCCATACAATGTTCTTGCTGTAATAGAAGAAAACGGACTTCTTAATAAAGCATGCATCCTGAGTGTTTTTCTGGGGTTTCTGCTGATTTTCTCCAATGTCTTCCCAGGGGTGCCCTTTATGACTGAATCCAAGGATACAGGATGGGCAACTGGGGTAAACATCAGGCAAAGATCCGGCAGAGCGCCCAGGGCCTGCCATGTGGGGGCCTGGGGCCAAGACTCCACCTGGCACCAGGGAGGTAATCTTCCAGATGCCATGCAGATACAGGAGCACCCCCGCCCCAACAGGGAGCATGGCTTCATGGTCAATTACTGCTCACCGCTGCTCCTCGGTTTTAGCCTAGTTTGGTGTGTGTGTGTGTGTGTGTGTGTGTGTGTGTTTAAATTATTATAAGAATGTAGGAAGCACAAGATTGACCAAGTCAACTTTTTTCACTTACACAATTCAGTGAAACCATCCCGTTCATTGTTGCCCACCCACACCCATCGCCCTGTTCTCCATCGTCACAGACAGAAACACAAAGATGAAGCCAAGAGTCTCCTTTAATCCTGCCCCTGAGAACCACACTTTATCTCAGATCTCTCCACATTTGCCTAGTTCTAGGTGTTTCGTGTGAGTAAAACGATCCAGCCTCTCTGTGTGCGTGTACAACCTGTTTCACTGAGCGGAATGTCTTCAAGGTTCGTCCGTGGCTCGGGTCTTCTCCTTATGACTGAAGTCAGACACCGCTGCGTGTACAGCTGCATGTTGTCCACTCGAATGTTGATGGGCATGTGGGGTGTTTCTACCTTTCATCAGCCTACTTTTTATTTCTTTTATTTTCTTCGTAGAGAAAGTTGAGGAGTTCTTGGAAGCCCTGGAAGTTTAGTGAGCTGATCACTGAACTGCCAACCGCAAGGTCAGCAGTTCAAAGCCCCCAGCTGCTCCGAAGGAGAAAGATGAGGCTGCCTACTTTCACAAAGTTACAGTCTTGGAAACCCACATGGTCCTTCCACCCTGTCCTGCAGCATCTCTGCGAGTCAGAATTGACTCCATGGCAGTGATTGGGGGTTTTGAATTTGAGGCGTTTTTAAGAGTTTTCAGCACTCCTTTAAATCTAGTAATATATTTTTAAGTGATTCATACAGTCAAGGATTGTTGCATTTCTTTTTCCCCTTGAAACTGGCAGTCTTAAGAGTATCTAGTACACCAGTACTTCAGTAAGCTTAGATCTGCTACTGCTTTTGAATTTGCTGATTCCTCCCACTTCATTTCACATCCCTTGAGGGAAACCCCTGTGTCTTCCTGTCCATTTTATTCCTGGCTGGGAGCCTGGTGCCCTGCCTGCTGTAAGGATTTAGTAATGATTTGTTTTGTGGCTAATGGAGCTGACCCTGTACTCCAGACTCTTCTATCTATGGAGACTTTGGCCAAACTCGGGAGAATGCATAATCCAGTTCTTTGTTGAGAGAATGCAACCCCTACCACCACTACTCCAAAAGAAAATACCCCTCTCCCCTCCGCCAATAAAACAAGGGTCAGGAGAAGACAGACGGACTTTGGATAAAGGAACCAAAGTCCTAACCTTCTGAACTTGAGTTCTTTCTCCTTATCAAAATTGATAAATGCATCTATTTCAGAGTTCTCATGCCGTCACCTTGCTTGTTCCCTGGGTGTGGCCTCTGGAGAGGGTGGACAGCTACGAGGAAGGGGTGAAGAAATGACATCCCAATTGACTTTAGAGGTTTGAGCTTGATTTCAATATAGTATGAAGACAGTACTTTTAGTGGGAATTCTTTAAAAATAAACACGCCCTTATTAAAATGTTAGGAGCTGTGGTGACGTAGTGCTCACCCATTGGGCTGCTAACCACACAGTCACCAGTTAGAAACCACTAGCCTCTCCAAGGGAGAAAGATGAGGCTGTCAGCGTCCGGAAAGAGGGGCAGCCTCAGAACGCCACAGGGGCGGGTCTCCCCTGTGCCGCAGGGTGGTTCTGCGTCGACATCCACTCGCTGGCAGTGAGTTTGGGTTTTGATTTGTATTAAAGTATTGGTACACTCCTCCTGGAGGAGTGTGGCCTCGCTCCCAGATTGAAGAGAGCCGTGTCTCTGTATTTCCACGTGGGTGATACCACGAGAAAAGCGATGTGCTGCGGAGGCAGCCTGGAGGGGAAGGTTTTGAATGAGGATGGCAGCCCCTACTGAAGTCTGCGTCGGTGCTAAGAGGCTGTACTGTGCAGGTCTGGAAAGCACGCTGTGTTTGCTCTTAGGTTGCTTATCGGTCTGCCTGTTCCGCCTACCTCATTTTCACCTCACTACTTAAACGCTCTATAGATACGACGTCAAAGTGGATCTGTTGGGCAAACGCACAACCACGTGTCTCCTTCATTGTGCATGTAGTAAACTCATTATCCTAATAGCCGTACGGCCTCGACAGCCACTCCCACGCAACCCACATCGCTGCATCCTCTACTGCAGTGGGTGAACACCGCTAGCTGCTGGCTAGTTTCTTCATGGTCTTTATTGTACTATGAACATCGCCTCATCAGAAACCGTAACCTTTAGAATTGCCTAAGAATAAGACTATCGAGAGCTTGAGGAGTGGATGATCTTTTTCATTGAGACTAGAAAGGAGAAAAAATGCGATAATGCCATGGGAATTCTTTGAAAATGTTTGTTTAGGTTGGGTTTAAGCCATCTCGCTGTGAAAATAATAAACCATGATAGCAATAGCAATATCCTGTAATTCCCACAAAGCGCATTCAGCATAATTTCTTTTTTTATATATAAAGAATAAAACCGTAAATAAATGTGATTACTCGGAGCCAACATGAAATTGCATTCAATACCAGGGGCCAGATGTTTCTCTCCCATATCTGTGTTCTTTAAGGTCAATTTTTGCTTGCTCCTGTGCCTTCCCTTGATAGACTTAAAGTAATCTCTGAATAGATAACTGAAAACGACACGTGTTGCTGAACTGAGTCTGGTGAATCTGGTGGGGAATTACGACTTGGATATCTCCCTCTTAGAGGCAGGAAAGGAGAGACTAAACCCAAACAAACTCACTGCCATTGAGGCAATTCTGAAGCATAACAACCCCAGAGGGCAGGGTAGATCTGCCTCTGTGGGTTTCCCAGACTGTACCTCTGTAGGGGAGTTGAAAGCCTGGGCTTTCTCCCTGGGAGTGGCTGGTGATTTTCAACTGCTGGCCTTGCAGTTAGCAGCCCGATGGTTGCAGCCACTGCAGACTTCCACTGATCCAAGGCAGCTTTGCTTTCAAAGGCCTCAGCCCACATCACACCAAGCATATGACACGTACAAGTTCTTCAGAGGATTTTTATACTTTTGCCTTTAAAATGATCTACAATTTGATGTATGTATATGCATGGATTGTGATAGGAGTTGTATGAGCTCTGAATAAAATGTTTTAAAAAAATTATCTACCTACAAGTTAGACAAATAAGCATTTGTTGGTTTGCTGGCCATAGGTCAATGGTTCGAATGCACCAGATGTTCCTTAGGAGAAAGATGAGGTTATCTTCTCCTATGAAGAATTACAGCTTCTAAACCTCTATCTAAGGTCACTGTGAGTTGGAATCAGCTCAGTGACAGTGGATTTGTTTTGGTTAATCGTATTTTTTCATTTATGATTCCCTCCTACCTAGACTCAATAATCTTTGCAAAGTGTGAAAGCCCACATGCAAACAATTTGCAACTATCAAAACACTTAGATGAAAATGTACTCTGACAGTGGGTGAAGCTGCCATAGTAAAAATTGTATAGATATTTAGTTATATAATCGTGTGTTTCTGAAAATATGTTCTTCAGTGTATATTGGCACAAGGCATTTTCAGACCTCGAGCATGCATATAAAGCTCTGTGCCGCACATGCACAAGGCAACTGGTGGCGGCCATGTGACAAAACAAGGGGTCCTTTCCTGGAGGCAGTTGGGCCCCTGGCTGATAGAAACAGTTGCCATATTGTCTGCTAGCCCAAAGGTTGGAGGTTCAGGTCTATCCAGGGGCACCTCGGAGGGAAGGACTGGTATGTCCTGAAAAATCGGCCACTGAAAACTCTGGAGCACAGTTGTGCTCTCACCCATTTGGAGACGGCCGCCATGTCGGATAATTGACTTCCAGCCAACTGGGGATTCCCAGAGGCAGCTGCCTCCCTCGATCCGGGAGATTGTGGTAAAGGAAGAGATTCTGTTTGAGGAAGCAAGTTGTCCAGATACCATGCCAAGTGCACTCACAAGGAACAATTTCTGTGTGGCACTCTCCAGAGGCCTGACTGCAGGAAGGTCGGGCAGGGTGTGTACAGAGTTGTACGGGCTTCTGTAGCCCAGAGGGAATTATATCAGCAGCAAGTGTTTTCCACCTTCTGTTGGCATTTGGCCCCCTCCCTTCTCAGGGAAAGGTTCTCTCCGTGCCAGGGAAGCGCTGAGATCACTGTCTACAGCCCCTCCTTGCTTCTCCAGATGGAACATGAAGATCTCCACCAAGAAAGAGTCAGGACAATCTTGGTTTTAAAAATCATTTTATTGGGGGCTCGTACAACTCTTATCACAATCCACACATACTTCCATCGTGTCGAGCACATTTGTACATTTGCTGCCATCATCGTTCTCTAACATCTTCTTTCCACGGCCCTTGGTATTTGCTCTTCATTTTTTCCCTCCCTCCCCGGCCCTCCCTCCCTCCTGAACCCTTGATAATTTATAATTATTATTATTTGTTCATGTCTTACATGTCTCACTTCACCCACTTTTCTGTTGTCTGTCACCCAGGGAGGGGGTTAGATGTAGATCATTGTGATCAGTTCTCCTTTATCCCCCACCCCTTTCCCTTACCCTCCTGGTATCGCTACTCTTATTATTGGTCCTGAGGGGTTCATCAGTCCTGGGTTCCCTGTGTTTCCAGCTCTGATCTGTACCAGTGTACATCCTCTGGTCTGGCCGGATTTGTAAAATAGAATTGGGATTATGATAATGGGTGGGGGAGGGGAAGCATCGAAGAACTAGAGGAAAGTTGTATGCTTCACTGGTGCTACACTGCACCCTGACTGGCTCGTCTCCTCCCCACAGTGGCCAAGACAGCCTCCCCTCCTGTCAGCTTCTGGATGGCACATGTCCTCAGAAGCACTCTGCAGTGCCCTGATCAGAGGTCGAAAGTGCTTTGCTACTAAAGACCTCCTCTAGAAGCTTGATGCACCCAACTAGTCGCACCGGCGGTTGCACCGGTTTTCTCAGAATGCACCATTCGAGCCTACGTGTGCATGTTCAGTAGGCTCTTGAACCCTGGTCACCCTCTCCCACCTAGTCCACCCGATATTTTAAATCTCCTCCCATTCAGAGTAAAATGATTCACGCCAAAGAACTGCTCACAGAGCGTGAAGAAGGACGCCTTGTAGGGGGTCATTTGGCAATTGGTTGGCTTGATACAAGGGAAAAATAATGGCAGTGGGGGGTGTACCATGCTAAGCCTGTGAGTCCTGGGGCAACCATGACTGCAGGGCTAATGTGTTATTCATCGTGTTTCAATGGCATCATTAAGAGTATATTAGCTTAAAAAGTAACTAACATGTTCTTTGTGACCCTGCTAAGGAGAACAGTTCAGTAGGATGTACAACCAGTCCAGGCTGGCACGGTCTGATCTGGGCCTTATCGAGGTAGATTTCCATCGGTGAAAGAGCTCTGACTAGGTCATTTTGAAATAGAGATAACTCATTGACCAGGGGCAGGATCCGGTAATGGCTGAGTTATTTACCCACTTTTTAGGTTAATATGTTTTCCAGGGTTGGGTCAAGGTGTGAAATAGGCACCTAATGAAAACACTGAATATGAAACACCACGCAGTGTAGGGTTATGCATGGCCTGTTTTCCTTTATTTAAGGAGTTAGTGATGTTTGTATTAAGTGAATAAGTGCAGCCAAAAAGGCCAGTCTGTGACCAACAACCTTTTACCACTGTACATGCATTAAAATAAAACAAAACAGAAAATGCCCTTTGATTTGTGGTTGTGGCCGTAATTTATAGACTTCACCACCCAACAACTGTTCCTTCAAAACCTGAAATGAACCCGGACTTTGTTTAGGAAGTGTTACCCCTTTTACAAGGAGCCATGGTGGCAGGGTAGTTAAGTGCTTGGCTGTTAACTAAAAGGTTGTACATTCAAGCCCACCACCAGCTCCACAGAAGATACGGCTTGGTGATCTGGTCCAGAAAAGATGGAAACCAAACTAGGCCCACTGTCCTGTAGCCTATCAGATTCACTGTGACCCTCCATCAGGTTTCCGAACCTGTACAATGTTACCGGGCGGACAGCTTTATTGTTCTCAGACCAAGGAGCAGAGGGTGGGTTTCAACTTTGTGGGGATCAGCTCAGTGCTTATTCCACAGCACCCCTAACCCTCCGGACATGTCTAGTTTGTTATATCGGGTCATTAGAGTAGGAATGGACACTAGAATGCCCAAGATCCAAACCCCCTCTTTCTCAAGGAGCTCGTGTGATATGTTTAAGCACTGAGCTGCTAACTAAAGGGTTATCTGTTCAAACCCACTCAGTCACTTTGTGGTAGAAAGTTCTAGTAGCTGCTCCCCAAAAGAGTGTTCTGATTTGTTGTTAGGTGCAGTTGAGTTAGTTCTAACTCATAGTGATCCTACGTACAACAGAATGAAACACATCCTCTCCTCTGCTATGTTTGGGCACATTGCTGCAGTCACTGTGTCATTCCATGCCACTGAAGGTCTTCCTCTTTGATGATGACTCTATACCAAGCTTCATGCTCTTCTCCAAGAACTAATCCTATGAAAACATATTCAGCGTATAAGAGATGAAATCTTAGATCCTTACCTCTAAAAAGTACTCCATAGTACTTCTTCCAAGACAGATCTGTTTGTTCCTCTGGTAGCCATGGTATAGTCAAGATGCCCCACCCACTCCACACTTTAAATGCATCAATCCTCTGGTCTTGCTTGCTCATTGTCTAGTTTTCACATGCCTGTGAGGAGATGGAAAACCCCCATGGCTTGACTCCGGCGCACTTTAATCCTCAATAGGACATCTTGGTTCTTTACTTGCCTATAAAAGTCTTGGGGAGCAAATGTGCCCAAATGATGTACGTTATTTGCTTTCTTGACTTTGACCTCCATGAGTATTGATAGTCGATCCAAGTAAAATAAAATCATTGTAAGTCTTATTGAAGACCATGGCCTTTGATCTTCCTCAGTAAGTGCTTTAAGGTCTCTTCATTTTTCAAGAGACAGGGCTGTGCCATCTGCCTACTAACACAGGTTTGTTTGTTTTTTTCAGTAATTATCCCATTTCTTTTTTTAAATCATTTTATTAGGGGCTCATACAACTTTTATCACAATCCATACATACATCAATTGTGTAAAGCACATTTGTCCATTCATTGCCCTCATCTTCCCAAAATATTTGCTCTCCACCTAAGCCCCTGGCATCAGCTCCTTATTTTTCCCCTCCGTCCCTGCTCCCCACTCACTTATGAACCCTTGATAATTCATAAATTATTATTTTGTCATATTTTGTACTGGCCGACGTCTTCCTTCACCCATTTTTCTGTTGTCAGTCCTCCAGGGAGGAAGTCACGTGTAGATCCTTGTAATCAGTTCCCCCTTTCCAACCCACCGTCCCTCTACCCTTCCAGTATCGCCACTCACACCACTGTTCCTAAAGGAATCATCTGCCCTGAATTCCCTGTGTTTCCAGTTCCTATCTGTACCAGTGTACATCCTCTGGTCTAGCCAGATTTGTAAAGTAGAATTGGGATCATGATAGTGGAGGGGGGAGGGGAGTGCAAGCATTTAGGAACTAGAGGAAACTTGCATGTTTCACCATTGCTACATCGCACACTGACTGGCTCGTCTCCTCCTCCATTCCCTTCTGTAAGGGGATGTCCAGTGCCCTACAAATGGGCTTTGGGTCTCCACTCGCACTCCCCACCTCATTCACTATGATATGATTTTTTTGTTCTGATACCTGATCCCTTCAACACCTCGTGATCACACAGGCTGGTGTGCTTCTTCCATGTGGGCTTTGTTGCTTCTCAGCTAGATGGCCTCTTGTTTATCTTCAAGCCTTTAGGACCCCAGGCACTATATCTTTTGATAGCCGGGCACCATCAGCTTTCTTTGCCACATTTGCTTATGCACCCATTTGTCTTCAGCGATCGTATCATGGAGGTGAGCACACAATGATCTAATGTTTTGTTCTTTGATGCCTGACAACTGATCCCCTCAGCACCTCGTGATCGCACAGGCTGGTGTGCTTCTTCCATGTGGGCTTTGTTGCTTCTGAGCTACATGGCTGCTTGTTTACCCTCAAACCTTTAAGACCCCAGACTCTATATCCTTTGATAGCCAGGCACCATCAGCTTTCTTCACCACATTTGCTTATGCACCCGTTTTGTCTTCAGTGGTTGTGTCGGGAAGGTGAGCATCATAGAATGCCAATTTAATAGAAGAAAGTATTCTTGCATTGAGGGAGTACTTGAGGAGGCCCAATGTCCTTCTGCTACCTTAATACTAAGCCTATAAATATATGACATAGAACTAGTTCCCCATCCTCATATATAAATATATTTGCATATGTTTATTTAGACCTCTATAAATGCCCTTTGCCTCCTAGCTCTTTCCTCTAATTCCTTTGACTTTCCTCTTATCCTACTACCATGCTCAGTCTTCATTTGGGTTTCAGTAATTCCTCTTGGTTACATTCCCTTGATCACGCCCTACCAGGCCTCCTACACCCTCCTCACCACCGATTTGGATCACTTGTTGGTCCCTTGTCCCTGGGTTTTTTTAACACCACTTCCTTTCCCCTCACCTCGCCCTCTCCCATGTCTCCCCGGAACTGTTGGCCCCATTTTTTTCTCCTCCAGATGGTTTATCCAGCCTATCTTATTTAGACCTGTGGAGATAATAACATGCACAAAAACAAGATAGAGAAAAACCAAGCAACAATATACAACAAAACAACAAAAACAAACCATTGACAAAAAAACTAAACAAAACACAATAAGAAAGAAAAGCTTGTAGTTAGTTCAAGGACTGTTTGTTGGCCTTTAGCAGCTAACACAGGTTTTTAATGAGCCTCCTCCAATCATGATGCTGTGTTGTTTTTGGTATATTTATACTCTAGCTTCTTGGTTGATTTGCAGGCATACAGATGCATAAGTATGTTGACAGGATACAACTCTGATGCACACCTGTCCTGTTTTTAAACCTTGAAGTGTCCTCTGTGTCACCTCAGTAGGTTCAAACGACTGCCTGTTCTTTGTCTATGTAAAGGTTCTACACAGTTAAGTGTTGTGGAATTCCCATTTTTTACAAGATCCTCCATAGTGTATGATAAGCCACACAATCAAGTGCCTTTGAATAGTCAACAAGACACAAGTAAACAGCACTCTGGTAGTCTCTTCTCTCAGCCAAGATCCATTTGACATCAGGAATGTCATCTTCTGAATCCGGCTTGACTTTCTGGCAGCTGCCTGTCAGTGCACTGCTGCAATCAATTTTTGAATAGCTAAGCAAAATGTTACTCGCTAAAGAATATATATAGGTTCACTATGAGTCAGAATCGGCTACACACAACAACAGTCCCCCTTTTCAAAAGCCCATCTGCTCTGCTCGTGCTCTTACGCTCTCTCGGCTGGGCGTAACTTCATCGTTTCAGGTGAAGCCTTCTTTTAGGTCCAGCACTCTGTGTGCTCTGCACACCCACCCCTGTGAGCCTTGCGAGACAGTGCAAACACAGAGAAGCCCTGCTGGTTGCAGTGAGGCAGGATCATTGGGTATGTCCTGACTTGCCCTCACAAATTTGCCTGTGACTAAGATGGTAGTTAAGCCCCAATCAGTGTCTCTATCCCTAGGAGAAGAGACGCACTTTCCCAAGCCCACACAGCATTGCAGAGGTAGGATGGAATGCAAATGTTTTCTTTCTCAGGCGTCTCTGAAAGAACATTTTGTGATGTGTGGGGCTCTCAGACATGCATCTCCCTGGAGAGGCCAGGCAGTTGCCTTCAGAAATATTTTGGGGACTTGGGTACCTAGGGGAAGCAGAAATGAGGCATCATCGAAGTTTCCCAACCTTGATACCCTATGTACCTGGGTATGTTCATTATGAATGCCAGGGGCATAGAACAGCTTTGCTTCAAGTGAGCCCCTTGCATGTTGAGTGGATGCAGGCTTTTACTTATTGAGAAGGTTGCTTCCTTTAAGTACTGGCTCAATGCTGGAGTCTAGCAGTGATGACTTCTTCTACGGTTGGTGTATTATGGAAACTAGAAAAGAATGGCCCATGACAACATCTTGAGTGTGTGTGATGTAGGTTGACTTCTGTGGTAGTTATATAATCATTTGGCATTTTGAGAGGATTGAGAGTGAAGAGGTGGAGGCTAGCCTGTCAATCAGGTCATAGCCAATGAGGCCTCTGTGTGGGCAAGGCCTTCTCCTGAGGATTCTGGGAACTCCTGTATTCCTCCTTGGAGGCAGAGACACTCCGTCTCATGACTCACTTCCTTGGAGACATTGCTGCTGACAAGACACATGGAGCTATGCTAGTGCCCTGAGCTGGAGAAGTCACATGGAGACCCCTGCCAGCACTGAGATACTTACAAAGCCATTGGATCCACAAGACTTCCCACCCACTAGCCTGTGATCATTCTGCATTTGGCGTCATTGCATGTGTTTCATGAGTCTGAAGAGGGCTTTATAAATTGGTATCGGACATATGGACTAATATCAGACTTACGGACTTGATCTGAACTGGACTGGGATGTTTTCTTAATGTATAATTACTCTTTTTATAAAGTTCTTTCTTGTAGTCTACGTAGACAAACACAACTTCTCTCACCTTAATGAGTGAAATGAGTGGGGCTATTGCGTATTTCATCATCATTACATACACATTTTACAGTACACATTGCCCTTCTCAGAAAATGATAGTCCGAATGTCTTTCAGAAGCTCTCCGTGCAAAAACGTTGCGAATACAATCCGTCACAGTAGCGGGTAGTCTTGCTTTCTTTTCCGTCTTTAATGGAAAGTGAGATTTTTCTTCTGTAAGGTCATAAGGTGGTTCTTTCCCTATTTTGCTCAGGTTCGCAATCTAAATACAGCTTTCTAATTTTGTTGTCTCAAAAGCAAAGACTTCAGGTGTGTGTGTGTGTGTGTGTGTTTATTTTTCTCTCTGCCAGTGCTCTGCACTTCTGTATGTAACGGTGAGTAGTGTTCGTCTTTCTGTCAAAAGATAATTGGCTATGTCTGCTTCCGGGCCCATCGTGGTTAAGTTGTCTCTCTGGCCCATTGCGCCCGTTTGTTGGACGGCATGGATTCTGAGGGTCAGCTCTTGTTCTCTGCCTTTTGAGGTTGAGTCTCTTGCAGACTCCAATTGCATTGGGTAAATGTTCATCATCCATTAAGTATCCATCGCCTCCCTAAGATGGAAGGAAGATGATTAGTAATTTTTTTTTCTTACTGAATTGTTTAATTTTTTTTATTTTTTATTATTTTTTTTTAATTTTTTAATTTTAACAATTTATTGGGGCTGATACAATTCTTTTCACAGTTCATACATATACATACATCAATTGTATAAAGCACATCTGTACAGTCTTTGCCCTAAACATTTTTTTCTCTTTCCTTCTTTTACATTTTATTAGGGACTCAAACAACTCTTACCACAATCCATACATATACATACATCAATTGTATAAAGCACATCCATACATTCCCTGCCCCAATCATTCTCAAGGCATTTGCTCTCCACTTAAGCCCCTTGCATCAAGTCCTCTTTTTTCCACCCCCCTCCCTCCCCATTCCCCCCTCTCTCATATGCCCTTGGTAATTTATACCTCGTTATTTTGTCATATCTTGCCCTATCCGGAGTCTCCCTTCCCCCCTTCTCTGCTGTCCCTCTCCCAGGGAAGAGGTCACATGTGGATCCTTGTAATCAGTTCCCCCTTTCCAACCCACTCACCCTCCACTCTCCCAGCATCGTCCCTCACACCCTTGGTCCTGAAGGTATCATCCACCCTGGATTCCCTGTACCTCCAACCCTCATATGTACCAGTGTACAGCCTCTGTCCTATCCAGCCCTGCAAGGTAGAATTCGGATCATGGTAGTTGGGGGGAGGAAGCATCCAGGATCTGGGGGAAAGCTGTGTTCTTCATCGATACTACCTCACACCCTAATTAACCCATCTCCTCTCCTAAACCCCTCTATGAGGGGATCTCCATTGGCCGACACTTGGGCCTTGGGTCTCCACTCTGCACTTCCCCCTTCATTTAATATGATATATATATACATATACATACATATATACATATACACATACATACACACACTTATATCTTTTTTGGTTTTTTTTGCATGATGCCTTATACCTGGTCCCTTGGGCACCTTGTGATCGCACTGGCCGGTGTGCTTCTTCCATGTGGGCTTATTTGCTTCTGAGCTAGATGGCCGCTTGTTCACCTTCAAGCCGTTAAGACCCCAGACACTATCTCTTTTGATAGCCGGGCACCATCAGCTTTCTTCACCACATTTGCTTATGCACCCATTTGTCTTCAGCGATCCTATCATGGAGGTGTGCAGTCAATGATATGATTTTTTGTTCTTTGATGCCTGGTAACTGATCCCTTTGGGACCACTCGATCACACAGGCTGGTGTGTTCTTCCATGTGGACTTTGTTGCTTCTGAGCTAGATGGCCGCTTGTTCACCTTCAAGCCTTTAAGACCCCAGTCACTATCTCTTTTGATAGCCGGGCACCATCCGCTTTCTTCACCACATTTACTTGTTCACCCACTTTGGCTCCAGCCGTTGTGTTGGGAGAGTGAGCATCATAGAGTTCCAATTTAATAAAAGAAGGTATTCATGCATTGAGGGAGTATTTGAGTAGAGGCCCAAGGTCCTTCCGCCACCTTAATACTTGACCTATAAATATAGACACATAGATCTATTTCCCCATCCTCCTATATATATTTGCATGTACATGTCTTTGTCTAGACCTCCATGAATGCCCTTTGACTCCTAGCTCTTTCCTCCATCTCCCTTGACCTTCCTCCTGCCCTACTACCATGCTTCATCGCCACCTGGGCTAGAGTATACCTCTTCTCTAAGCAACCTTACCCTTGATCATTTCCCACCAGGCCTGCCACTCCCCCTTCTCTACCATTTGGGGTCCCATGTTTTTCCAATGATTAGTAATTTTAAATTGGCTGCTAGACAAATGAAAAATGAAGCCTGTAGCCACAGACCCACGATGGCAGCTTCTGCATGAGCTATGACCACGGTCTGCTTTTCCTCCTGAGTCATGAGAGCTAAATTGAAGCTTCTTTCTTCCAATGTTGCCACTTCTTGAACACTGCACACAGATGCCTGGGTTTCACTAATGCACTGCTTAATGGGTCTGGAGATGCTGTTATTTATAGATTTCAGCCCAGTCACAGAGCAGCTGCGGGAAGCCTTTCCAAAGGAGAGCCTCGCTGTAACCTGCTCATGACCCTGGACGGGTTGCCCTGAGGTGTGGGGTCTTCAATCTTGCTGGGTAACTTGTTAAGTGCACAGAAGGTTTATCTGAAAAGATCTGACAGATGTGTTTTTTAATTGCTTCCTTTGATACTTCAAATGTGTCCGTGTTCTAATTGCCAAGATCAATTTCGCCTTTGTGTTCCATGGCCTTTACATCTCCAAGCTTTGGAATTAAATCCTGGGTTTGGAGTTTGTTCCTTGTTTTTTCCTTCTCTTCTTGATTTTTCTCTTCCTTCCTGCATAATTTTCCTTCATGCCTCCCTCCCAGGCATGGGATTTTTGGACAAACACATTGCGCCCTGACCCATTCCAGAGACTGGCCTGCCTGCAGAGCATTCAGAGATGTCTGTGCCTTCAAGTTGATTTGCGACTCTGAGCGTGTTTCAGAGTCAAACTGCCCCATGAGTGTTTCTGGGCTATAATCTTTATGGAAGCAGACCACCAGCTCTGTCTCCTGCTTGGGTGTGAACCACCAACCTTTTGGTTAGCAGCCATTCACTTAGCCATTGTGCCCTGGTGGACATCAAGAGTCACAGGATGCAGTAGTGTGCGCTTGCATAAGGACAGAGTGCTGGAGGGGCATGGGTCAGGGATCGTTTCTCCCTGTCGTGTCTGTGCCTCAAAAGGGCTAACTGAAAACAGTCAGAGTGGCATCTCTCCCCAGGCCTACTGTGATGTGATGCATAGGATATTGTGACACTTTGAAAAGGGTCCAGTTATTTTACAAATACATGATTGACAGGTCAGAAATTAGAAAAGCCTCTTGACTTCATGGCTTTGATATGAAGTGTGGTGGGGTTCACCCCTAACAATCCATCTTCACTCAGTTCCATCCTCTGCCCGTCCGTGTCCCAACAGGGGACTCCTCTTCTCCAGCACTCAGGAGGAGCGATTTAGTCGGTGTGATTATATAAGAGCCCTCTCATCAGTAATTCTCTTTACAATGCCTAACCTAAACTCCCTCTTCCAAAACATGAAGCTGTTATTTCTTGTTCATTAGCAGACGCTGGTTATAAGTAATTAGTGTCCTGTCCACGTAACAAACTAAAACATTTTATCCCACCTTACCCTGTGGGATCTTCGTAATGCCCAACTTCACACACCCCTTCATGATACTCAAGCTCTCTCCCCACCCTCCGACCCCCAAAGCACAATTACCTGTGGAAGGGGAACACTGTGGATTTCTTGACGTGCCTGTAGGAAGGGGAAGGGGAAGTGGAAGTCTTCTTCAGTAGTTTCTCCGCTCCAGACTACCCTTTTCCCTCCCAGTGGTGGTCTCCCCATCCAATCACTCAACCGTGACATACTCTTTTACCATTATTTTGCAGAAAAGTCCCACTCTGCCCCAAAGTGGCAGACTCTGTTCATCCCCGATCAGCAAAACAGGCCCAATTCCCAATAGTACCCACTCTCCTGAGAAGCTTGTTAAGAAACCCAGGGTTGTGATTAGAGGACGCCCTTCAGGGTCATTTGATATTTGAAGAGATAATAGCGATGGTTTTATTGAACTGATGAAAGCCAGTAGTGTGTTTCTAGTTGTCCTTTACAGGGAGGTTTCGTTTCGTGTGAAGTCCCTACAGCAGAAATCCTCTCCTGGTTTTCATAGGCAGGTGGTTGACGATCGTGGACTTAACATGTAAGTAACATCTAGTTAGCAATATCCCAGGTTATTTCAGATGAGGAAACATTTCTGTCACCTGCACACCCCACTGATGCACAAAAATGACACATGTTTTCTTCCCAATCAGAAAGGAAAGTAGAATTTCGATAAAAATGCATTCTCATTATACTTATATATCTCGACAGTGATGATGTTTCCCACTAAAACCCCACTACCCACTGGTTGGCTCTGTCTGATAGGGACCCTATGGGAGAGCGTAGAACTGCCCACAGGTTTACCAGGGCTGTCATCCTTGGAGAAGCAGATTGTGTGCATCTTCCGGCCTCAAACTGTTATGTGGGTTTGAACCACCAACCTTTCAGTTAGCAACTGAGCTGTTAACCACGGGGCTCCCAGGACCTTCGGTGATGAGAAGTGTTTTTTTTAAACAAGAAGATGTCTACACGTGTTTACTTTTCAATGTATCAAGGATGGTACTTAAAATATATTTCCTTTGGCATGAACTCTTTATAAGATATTAGTGAATCTTTTTCTTATTATAACTATTTTAATATTGATAAATATTTAATCTAAAGACTTATGCCAAACAAAACCATTCATTTTTCCTATTAAAATGTTTCTAATAGTTAACTCATTTCCATCCCTTTGTAATGGAGATCTATGTCTTAGGGACGGTTGCAGGGGGGTTTTATTTCCCACAGTGTGTGTGCAGCCTTGGAACTTGCAAAAGGTGGCAAGCATTAGAACGGATGTCTTATTAAGAAAAGGAAAAGTTTGTGTCTTTCCTTTTTTTTTAGGCCAAATCGTGTTTTCATAGGTTAAGTCAGGGGAATATAATTTTGTCTGTTGCTGTAGTCCAATAAAGAAATCTATATATATATATATAAATATAGATTTCAAGATATATATATCCTTTCCCAGTTACAGTGTTGGATATGAGCTTATATTCGTGAATTATAACCTAGAAGATAAAAAGGTTAGATTTCAAATCACCCTAGGTAAAGCTGTGCTATTGTCCTTGTCATTCTGTATGCCTAATTGCTTTGTGGCAATTATACTTCAGTAAGTAGGCCTAGTAGTTCAATGGTTAAGTACTTCATTGCTAGCCAAAAGGTGGGTAGTTCAAATCCTCTAACTGCTGCTCCACAGAAGCAATCCTACTCTGGGGAGATGCTAGACTGGGGAGAGCTGGAGGGCGGTTCTGTTCCGTCTCTGTGATTTAGCGCCTGCTACATGGGACACAGCAGCAAGGTCAGTATCCTTCACTGACTCCCTTACAAATGCTGCCCGAATCACTCCGAGCCTGGGTGATGGCACAGGTGTTGCCGAGGACTGTGCCGCACGAGGGTCTCCAATGGTTGCCTTTTCACCGGTAGATGTCCAGGCTTTTCTTCTGAGGCCCCTCTGGCTGCACTTGAATCTTCAGCCTCCAGTTAGGAGCCGAGTGAGCTTACTGCCGCACTCAGGAACTTCAGAAGCTGATATAGGGACTACCCGTTTCACAGTTGATCATGAATTTCTTGAAATTGTTGCGGTTTTATAGGCAGAAAAGACCTTAGAAAGAAAAATCCATACATTTAAAAAATAATTTTGTATTGTTTCATTATATTGCCTCCCATATTATGTTATTGGGGCAAACGAAGAGTCTGCTACCATTTAAGTGCTTTACAGAAAACTAGGGCACACTTGCTTTTAGAAATATCAAGTGTTACTCACTGTTTTAGAATTAATTACATAATTTTCCACCAGAACACAAAGATCCCAGGGCACCCTAATGGAAACACTACACTCCCAAATAAAATAATAATAATTAGCACCTACTATATTCAAAGTGCTTTATTAGCAGTAATTTTTAAACTCCCCACATCTCTGTGGGTAAATAAACATCCTTAAGAACCTTAATCTTTGCTAACATTTAGAAATAAGAACACTAAAGCAGAGAAATTGATCTGAATGATTAATTAGGAATTATGGTCCTGAATCACTTAAAGAGGCAGATAGTCAATCGTGACGATAGATGTTGGGACAGTGCAAAAATATCTCTTGTGACTACTCATAAATTACCGGGTAGTAATTAATTAAAAGTCTCATCTTTCTTCGAAGCCAAGTGATCGCATTAATCTACATTTTATAAGAATAGCACTGCGTCCTTGAGACCATCGAATGTGTTCAAGATGTTCACATCTGCCCGGGGTGGTGACAGGACTTGTTTTGTAAAATTAGTCACCAGGTTAGGAACACAGATTGTCTGTGCTTAAAACCATTGGATTGGGAGATCAAAGAGATAGATAACATGAAAGACACGGCGTCCTGCATGTTGCGCACTAGGCCAGACAGAGTTCTTTAGAAAAACAGAGCCAAGAAGAGAGTGATGGAAAGGCCGAGATCTATTTATTTAAGGAATTGGTTCACGCAATTGTGGGTGCTAGCAAGTCTCAAATCATCAGGGCAGGCCAGAACACTGGAAACTTAGGTAAGATTGATGTCTCGAGTCAGAAATGCTCAGGGCAGACTGTCAGGTTGGAAACACAGAAAAGATTCCTGTGTTACTGGGAGGCAGAATTCCTTCTCTTGGAAAGCTCAGTCATTGCTTATCAGGCCTCTGACGCGGTGGCGGAGACCCAGCTGTGTTATCAAGGGCGATTTCCTTTACGTAAAGCAAACTGGCTGTAAATGTGAACCACACCTACAAAATGCACTCAGAGCAATAGCTAGACCAGTGTTTGACCAATCCACAGGCACAGTAACCTAGCCACGTTAGGGCACATAATTTAATCATCACAGTCTCTCTCTTCATAACTGGCACCAGGACATGGCTCCTTAAATCATACTTAGTCTTCAGATAAAGCAATAGGAAAGTTGTAGTTCCTTCTCACGTGATACAATGAACTTGCATACATCTGATCATTCGCTCCCCTTTCTCCCAGCTGATCGATCTATTCTAGCATTACAACTTTCCCCAAGCCTTGAAACACCTTCCCCAACAGTGTAGCGAGAAAATCCTCCTACTTCACCTTTTGGTCCATGATTTAACCAACCCAAAACAAACAAACAGTCTATTCTAGCCCCTCCTGCTACAGCATTGAATCTAGAACGTCTGTTTAGTGGTTTAATATCAATAAATTCACATGGATCCAACTTTGTTCCTCCTTATCGTTATTCACTTAATATAAATTCATATGCATCGTCTCCTGATTTCTCTTTGTATAAACTTGAAAACCCAAGGTAGCTCCTTTGAAGTGTTGTTTACTTTTTCATGGGCCGCACATTGGACCTCCCCTTTTAGAACTTTCGTCTTGCTACCCGTCTAGAAGCAAAGTTCCCGGGCAAACCAGCAACGCCTTGGGGAGAGACCATGGTGAATGCTCCAGGCCATGCCAGTGAACGTCCACAGGCAGAGGTGGAAGAGCTGCTTTAACTGGCAAAGAAGACGCAGCAGAAGTTAGGAGCTCAGTGTCTTCAGCTTTATCAGGATTTGCCCATATGTCCCCATTCCAGTTTTCAGGATCTCATTCCTTCTCCATCCTTTTCCATCAGCCCTCATTTTCCTGCAGCTACCCTGCAGGGTTTTGAATTAATTGTCTTTTATAGTTCAGCCAACTACAGCATGAGACTCTGGGTTTGGCTTAAGGTAATCTCAGCTCTGTGGCTACAGAAGATTTGGCTTTCCTTCAAGGTAGAAATGAAAAATGTAAGGTCATTTGTGAGGTACCTGTGCCAAGAATGCAAAGCCTTAGCCCATCTTTTGCTTTCTCTGCTTTGGCCAATTCAATTAGAAGTATCCAGTTGATATTATTATAGGGAGCTGTTTGATAGAAATTCTCGAAGGTATGAAAAATAACAGTCACCCGAATCTTTTCTCTAGCAAGCTGGATTACGTGTCTTGGTGGGGGTAGAGGTGTTGTTGGTGCCACTGGTCTGGTCCTGACGCATAATGACCTTATGCACCACAGAAGGAAGCAACGCTTGGTCCTGTGCCCTCCTCACAATCACCGTTATGATTGTGCACCTTCTGAAAGCCTCTCTATCATGAGGTTGTAGCCACGATGTTGAAGGTCGTCCTCTTTTTCACTGACTTTACAAAGCATCGTGTCCTTCTCCAGAGACTTGCCCCTTCTGATAGTATGTCTAAATTGCATGATGCTAAGAATCATCTTCTCTGTTTCTCAGGGCTATTCTGGCACATTTTTCCTAACATAGATTTGGTTGTTCTTCTGGAAGTGCGCAGTATATTGAATATTCTTGGGCAACGCCAGAATTCAAGGGAATCCTTCTTTGGTTTTCCATGTTCATCGCTCCGTTTTTTCATGCCTAAGAGGTGATCTGAAATGTTGTGGATTGGGTCAGGTCCTCAATGTGACGCCTTTACCTTTTAACACTTCAAACACGTTTGTTGCAGCCGATTTATCCACTGCATGCACTGTTAGACTTATTTTCCTTTTCTTTTTCAATTATTTTTTTCCAGTGGGTCAGATAATCCTAACATTTTATTTATTTATTTTCAAAACCATTTTATTGGGAGTTCAAACCCACATCATGTCATTCCATCGTTCAACCACCTCAAGCAGTAGCATACAACGGCTACCACACTGCTGCTTCCATGAGTGCTGATTGTGGAGCCAACTAAAATTTAATCTTGGATACTTCATTGTTTTCTCCATTAATCCTGGTGTTGCTTATTGGTCCAGTTATGAGGATCTTTGGGTTCTTTATGTTGGAGTGCAATGCATGCTGAAAGCTGCGTGCTTTGCTCTTCATCAGGAAGTGCTTCACGCTATATCCCCTTGTGAGCATGGTGATCGCCATCAAGTCGGTTCCGACTCACGGTGACCCCCTGTGTATCGAGTCAGACGGATCTCGAGGGATTTCAAGGCTGCGACCTTTTGGAAGCAGATCACTTCTTTGGTGCTTCTGGGTGATATTTTGTATATGTCTATGGGCACTCCAGGAGCTAGGGGATACAGTGGTTTAAGCCATTCAAACCCGCCACCTGCTCCATGGGGGGAAGATATGGCAGTCTACTTCTGTCCTAGGCGGTGGCTGTGAGCTGGCATTGACCCAGAAGTCACACACATGCACGCACACGCGTGCACACACATACAGGTGGGGATAGGGTAGGGGAGAGAGACTGCTTGACTTTAAGGCATATGCGCCTATAATTTTGAAAGCTGACATATTTAGGGTATGCCAACAGGAAATCTTAAATTTGTTCTTAAAGCCTTCAATTGATTGGGTGAAGGCCAAGCTATGCCCACAACTGGATGACATAAATAGCTAAGTAGACACGTGAAATTAGTCATCTTTTCAGTGTAATGATACTTTCCTTCAGTGCATTCCAAAAAAACATACTCACTGCCATTGAGCTGATCCTGCTCATTAAGATGGATATGAAAAATGCTGAGAGAAGCTCTAGGCTTCCAGGACACTTGATGAGGGGCCCCTTGTACAGACTCCAGTGACTAAAGTGAAAACACCCATCTGATGCACACCTTCCTGACACAATTGCTGAAGAAAAATGGGTGCATAAGCAAATGTGGTGAAGAAAGCTGACAGTGCCCGGCTACCAAAAGTTATAGTGTCTGGAGTCTTAAAGGCTTGAAGATAAACAAGAGGCCATCTAGCTGAGAAGCATCAAAGCCCACATGGAAGAAGCACACCAGCTTGGCTGACCACGAGGTGTAGAAGAGACCAGTTGTCAGACAACAAAGAGCTAAAAACCGTATTAGTGGGTGCACACCTTCCTGACACAACCACTAAAGACAAATGTGTGCATAAGCAAATGTTGTGAAGAAAGCTAATGGTGCCCGGCTATTAAAAGACATAGCATCTAGGGTCTTAAAAGCCTGAAGATAAACAACTGGCCATCTAGTTGAGAAGCATCAAAGCCCACATGGAAAAAGCAAACGAGCCTGTCTGACCACAAGGTGCAGAAGGGACAAGTTATCAGAAAACAAAGAGCTAAAAACCACCTCCCTGATACGATCAATGAAGACAAACATGTGCATAAGCAAATGTGGTGAAGAAAGCAGATGGTGCCCAGCTATCAAAAGATATAGCGTCTGGGGTCTTAAAGGCTCAAAGATAAACAAGTGGCCATATAGCTCAGAAGCAAAAAAACTCACATGGAAGAAACACACCAGCCTGTGTGACCATGAGCTGTCGAAGGGATCAGGTATTAAGCATCAAGGAACATAAAATCATATCATTGAAAATGTGGGTGAGTGCAGAGCGGAGACTCAAAGCCCAAAGGTAGCCAACCGGACACCCCTTGCTGAGGGGTTGTAGGGAGGAGATGAACCAGGCAGGGTGCAGGGTAGCAATGATAAAGCATATAACTTTCCTCTAGTTCTTAAATACTTCCTCCCCGCCTCCCCCACTATCACGATCCCAATACTACCTTGCAAATCTGGCTAGACCAGAGGATGTACATTGGTACAGATAGCAACTAGAAACCCAGAAAATGCAGGACAGATGACTCCTCCAGAACCAGTGATGAGAGCAGCAATGCCTGGAGGGTGGAGAGAATGTAGGGTAGAAAGAGGGAACTGATTACAGGAATCTACAGCCTCATCTCTGGGGGAGGGACAGCAGAGAAGAGGGAAGAGAGAGACGTTAGACAGTGTAATATATGACAAAAAATAATAATAATAATATATGAACGATGAAGGGTTCACAAGGTGGGGGGAGTGGGGAGGGAGGGGGGAAATGAGCAGCAGATATTAAGGGCTCAAGTAGAAGGCAAATGTTTTGAGAATGATGATGGCAACAAATGTACATATGCTCTTGACACAATGGATGGATGTATGGATTATGATAAGAATTATATGAGCCCCCAATAAAATTATTTTTTAAAAATACCCATCTGAACTGACATCTACAGACCCAAGGAAGCTATAACCCACCCCTGAAGCACAGTAACAGAAAACAAAAGCCAAGTGAAATGTGACTAGGAGAGGTCAGGTTTAAGTTATGTAACCTACAAGTGAAGGGCTATTCCCTGATATTAGTGTACCACAACTGCACACTCACCGGGCGGGGAAAAAGTTGTGACTAATGTCCATTTGGGGAGACGTTGAGCTGGAAGGAAGCAAGCCAACTGCAGTTCATTTGGGGAGCTGAGTAAGACAAATGGTGACCTTGAAGTGATCTGGAAAGCCTCTCAACCAGGGCCATCCGAGCAAAGGAAAGCACAAATTACAGGCTGACTCCCTGCCTCGGTGCCCTGGGCTGCTCGGTGGTGGGGAGAGCAAAGTGCTGTGAGGGCATGTCATTGACATGTTGCTAGTGCTTGGAGAGCCGAAGACAGACGCTGATGTGAGCCACATGCTTCCGATGTTATTGAATATATTTTAGATGGTGGCAATCTCTGTCTGATGGCATCCATTGCCAAAGCTAATCAATGCACAACATGTAAATGAGTTCGCAATTCATCTGGGTAATAGAATTTAATTGTAAGTGTTAAGAGATTGGCTCTAAGTGCAATGTGCTCCCAAAGTTGAAACCATTCACTGTTGAATGATAGACACTCTTTGTCTCTGGCAGCCCGATGGAGGAAGTCCTTCCGTTACAGCATACGCTGTACTTCGCTGGAGGGCCAGGACTGTGTTGAGACCTGGAAGCAACCACCTGGTACTTACCAGTTCTAGAGAGATAGTAGCCCCATCTTCCAGTGTAGTTTGACATCTCCTCAACTGGCAGGGAGATGCTTTTCCTAATACTGTATTCAAAGGTCCTAATTCAGCGGTTCTCAACCTGGGGTTGCGACCCCTTGGAGGTTGAATAACCCTTTCACAGGTGTTGCCCAATTCATAACAGTAGCAAAATTACAGTTATGAAGTAACAACAAGAATAATGTTATGGTTGGGGGCTCACTGCAACATGATAAACTGTATTCATGGGTCACGGCATTAGGAAGGCTGAGAACCACTGTCCTAATTGATCCTTATCTCTAAGAATAAAAAATAAATGAATATGTGAATGAATCATCCATAAATATAACATATCATAAAAGGCCTTACATTAGATATACTGACAGATAACATAAAATTCTAAAATAATTGTGATGACTTAACAGAAATCTAGTTTCAGAAGCATTTCTAAATTTTGTTTTAATCATTTTATTAGGGGCTCATACAACTCTTATCACAATGCATACATACATCAATTGTGTAAAGCACTTTTGTACATTCATTGCCCGCATTATTCTCAAAGCATTTTCTCTCCACTTAAGTCCCTGGCATCAGGTCCTCATTTTTTCCCCTCCTTCCCTACTCCCCCATCCCTCATGAACCCTTGATAATTTATAAATTATTATTTTGTCATATCTTGACCTGTCCGATGTCTCCCTTCACCCACTTTTCTGTTTTCTGTCCCCCAGGGAGGAGGTAATACTGGGAGGGTAGAGGGAGTTTGGGTTGGAAAGGAAGAACCGATTACAAGGATCATGAGTTCTCAATTTATACCTAAATAAAAGGAAATATTTTTGTATTGCTTTCATTAAATGTGCATAATTTTTAAGGTATCCATTTAGATGATGTTTGTATTACAATTCAACTGTTGAAAGTACTTTCAAATATATATATATATATATATATATATATATATATATATATATATATATATATATATATATATATATATATAAATGTTATATGTTTGTGCATGGGTAAGGATGGAGAAGCTATACAACTTTATAAATTGTGTGATACAAGTGACTCTTAGTAACTTCTATTTTTGTCATTTATTTTTATTTGAAAAGTGCTCCCGTCTGGCCCCATCACGCTGGGCGAGACACTGGGGGCACAGCAGAGCAGCAGGGGGAGCAGAGTGATGAAACCCCTGGGAATACCAAAAATAGACTTTGGAGACACAGTGTGGCACCCCATCAGACTCAAATGGAAAGCACTCTTAAAAGCCAACAAACAGACCTTGAACTATTTATAGGCTTTTCCCATTTTGTCAGTGACTGTCTTTTTGCTATTGTTATTTTGTTTTTGCTTGGTTGTTATTGTTTTGGTTTTGACTTCCTTTGTTGTTGTTGTTTTTGACTTTGCCTGGTTTTTGCACTTAATAATGTGTCTGCATGGTCTATCTAGATAAGATAGGCGGGATAAATAATTTGGAGATGAAAACAATGGGACCAATGGTTCCAGGGAGCGGGATACGGGAGAAGGGGAGGTAGGAAAAAGGAAGGGGCGGGGTGGAAACCAACCCTGGGACAAGGGAGCAACAAGTGAACTAAAATCAGTGGAAAGCAGGTTATTGGATGCCTAGTGGGGCTCAATCAAGGGCAATGTAGCAGTAAGGAATGACTAAAACCGAATCAAGGCCTAAAATGATGATGGGACAAGAGGAAAGTAAAAAGGAAATAGAGGGGAAAAAACAGGAGGCCTAAATACAGGCATGTACATAAGTAAATATATATATATAATTAGAGGGGAATAGAACTATGTACTCATATCTATATGTTAAGAATTAAGGTTGCAGATAGACATTGGGCCTCAAGTGCTTCCGTAACACAAGAACACTTTGTTCTAACAATCTGGAATTCTGTGATGCTCACCTTCCTGACACGATTGCTGAAGATAAAATGGATGCATAAGCAAATATGGTGAAGAAAGCTGATGGTGCCAGGCTATCAAAATAGATAGTGTCTGGGGTCTTAAAGGCTTGAAGATAAACAAGCAGCCATCTAGCTCAGAAGCAACAAAGTCCACATGGAAGAAGCACACCAGCTTGTGTGATCTTGAGGTGTCAATGGGATCAGGTATCAGGCATCAAAGACCCAGAATAAAACCATACCCAAAGTGAGTGGGGCGGGGACGTGGAGTGAAGATCCAATGCCCATCTGCAGACAATTGAACATCACTCACAGAGGGGTCACAGGGAAGAAATGAGCCAGTCAGGGTGCGGTATAGCACCGATGAAACACACAACTTTCCTCTAGTTCTTTGGTGCTTTCCCCCCCCCCCCCACTATCATGACCTCAGTTCTACCTTACAAATTGGATTAGACCAGAGCATGCACACTATTACAGATAAGAGCCCGAAACACAGGCAATCCAGGATAGATAAACCCCTCAGGGTCAACAAGGAGAGTAGAGATACCAGGAGGATTAGAGGAGGGTAGGGGTGGTGGGGAGAAAACGGGAATCCATCAGAAGGATCAACCTAGACCCCCCTCCTAGGGGGATGAGTAACAGAAAAGTGGGTGAGGGGCAACAGAGGGTGATGTAAGATATGAAAAAATAATCTATAACTTATCAAAGGTTCATCATGGAGGGCAGGCGGGGAAGGGTGGGGAAAGAAATCCAATCATATCAGGGGCTCAAGTGGAAAGAGAATGCTTTGAAAATGGTGATGGCAGCATATGTGAAAATGTGCTTGACACACTGGAGGAATGTATGGATTGTGATAAGAGATGTAAGAGCCCCCGATAACAGTATTGAAAAAAAAAAAAAGAAACAAAGAGAAGTGCGCTGAGAAGAGAACGTGCATGCATGTGTGAAACACACTGGAACTGCAGCGGCTTTGTATGTTTGTAGGCGCACACGAGGGTGCTTCAACAAGTTTGTGGAAAATGGAATGAAAAGATAATGGACTTTTTCAGTGAACTTTTTTGAAGGTGCCATGTGTGTGTGTGTGTGTGTGTGTGTGTGTGTACCTTCTTCCCATACATACACAGGAGGGTTAGTCCAAAAAGTATTGCTACACATTCATAGAACATTTGTTGAACAGAATATCAAGATGTTTCTCAACATAGCTTCCATTTAGGTCTATCTACTTCTGATAGCGATGACTCCACATCTCTACCCTCTCGCTAAAGTATCCTGTGCTCTTCATTGAAAGTGTTCCTTGAGCTTCAGAAACCAAAACAAATCTGAAAGGCAAGGTCAGGGCTGTAGGGTCAATGAGGTCAGGTTGCCCTGGATGTACTCTGAGAACAGGCCTTGCAGCCTTGAAGAATGAGCAGGTGCATTGCCATGATGGGAACAGAACCCCCAGTAGCTATTTGCTTAAAACTTCTCCATAATAAGCCCTGTGGTCATCTGTTTCCTTTGAGAAAAGGAATAGATATTAACCCTTGGGACTCTCCACCAGAGTCACTATAACTTTCAGAGGTGATCTCTCTGCCTTGAACCCAACTGACCCGGAAGATGCTCTGGGAAGAGGCACTGCTTCCATTGGACTTGCTCTCTGGATCATATTGGTAAATCTAAGACTTGTCCCCAGTTCTGAGTCATTTAATCCATTCACCATCATTTGCTTCGATCTTGCTTAAAACGCTGATGGGAAGATCACTCTTTGAGATCAGCTAACTGATCTTTAGGCAACACGTTTGGCACCTATCCAGCTAAAAGCATCCTGAGGCCAAGAGACTTGCTTAAACCTGAAAATGTTGAACCATGCCAGGTTGTCACTTCAATAGGCATCGCTTCAATTCTATGATCTTGCCCCACCGGTGGCTGGATTTCAGTAAGTTTCCTGATTCATAAAGGCTGATGGTCTTCTATCAAAGATAGAAGTTTATTTCTGAGGTCTTCGTTAAGACACTTCACCCATTGAAAACCTGTTGTGTTGGTGTTGTCTGTGTGACAGCATTCTGATAAACTTGTTGCAACACTTTGATGATTTGGGAAAATATCCAGTTGAGCTTTGTTCACATTTTTTTCTTAGCTCTGACCATACGGTCCTTTTATCCCCACCGTACACATTGTATTCCCTCCACACACACCCACACCACCCAAGGTACCCTCATGAGACTTACAAGTGACAAAACTTGTCTGCAGTCTTCCACTGATCACACAGACTGTTTGAAAACCTTTTATTTGGAATAAAGCCATGCATGTATGAACTCGAAACCCAATAGCAATGTCTTACTTACCCTGGTGTCTCTGTGTGTGTGTGTCTGTGTGTGTGTGTGTCTACGCTGCACAATCCTAGGGGACCTTCAGACTAAGCCTCATTGTGAACAATTCACCTTTATCTCCGCACAGCGCCCGGGAACAAGAGCGGCCCGTGGCTGCCGTTGCACCCTCTAGATCTTTTGTGCAGAGCATGTCATTTTTGTCTTGCTCTTTGCCTTTCCTGATGATTAGAATTTGGATACACTCCTTCACCAGCCTGGGGTGAATGGATTCTTTGCCTTTCCCCCCCCTCTATTTTTCCCCTTCTTCTCTGAATGCATTCACAGATGACCGTCTTCCAAAATAACAACATCAATTAATTTTTAACTTAAAAAATCATATTTAGTTCCAAGCCGGCCCTCTCCATTGATGTGCAGTGAGTGGAGGAGGCTGTGCCGGGGCTGATAAGACCCTGTTTGTGAATCCTCTTCAGTCAGAAGCCAGACATTTGACACGTGCCTCAACGCGCTGCCTATTCAGCCAGCCCTTACTCCAGGCAGGCTGACCCACACACCTGAGCGGCAGGACAGGGCTGAGTTGGGAAGCAGCATCCCTTGTCAGCTCATCCCTGGGAAGTTGTGATCTGTTATTTTTTGGGTAGGTGTGCATGTGCGTGTATGTAACAGTGCACAGTTTCTCCTCTGCAGACGTTCTTAGTTCGCTCTCATGTTTTCTCATCATACCGTTTCCCCCCTTTTGCAGAATCGGATGATCCCTGTGGGGACCCCACCCTCAGCCAGCCAAGCGCCCCTGCCGCTCAAGATGCTCATGATCCAATAGTCCATGTGGGTGGACTCGAGAGCATCACCCAGTGTCCCCAGGAGCTTTCTCAGATGATGGCTGCAGGTAAATGCTGATGGCCCTCACGGACACATCAAAGCATTCCGAGTCCTCCCTGGACCAGCTGGCCTGGCAGCCGGGACCTTTAATGAAGGTGGGGCCAGCCAAAGTGGAGCTGATGAGAGTCAGAGCGCCTGAAGTCGAGTTTGACACCTTTTGCTGTCTTCAGCCTTGTACTGTTTGCTGTGTGTTTTAATTGTTGGCTTGTTTATGCTTTTTTGGATTTTTTTTTTTGGATGGGATATTTTACTTCATGAGAAGTGTTTGGAAAAACTCCCTCTAGGAGTGGTGTCTTAATAAATGGTGTTAAAAGGGTGTTGAAGGAGGGGATATACCATGTAGTGATACTTCATCCGTTCATTTGGGGCCAGTGCCACAACTGGACCACAGTTTTTCTTGGGAGTCTATTAGATGGTTGGAAGACAGGCCTGCTCCAGAAATCTGCTTGGTGGAGGGGAAATTATCTTGGGTGAGCTTGGATCTGCTAAGCCAGTTGACTGGTTGTGACAAGTATTCCTGCTTTGAGTCTCAACCTTGTCATTTAACTAAGGCTGCTTCATGGGACAAAGAAAGGAGTCTGTTTTTTCCAGGGGTGCCTCCTTTATAATGCAGACAGATATCATTAAGTCTCCCCAGAAGGTATTCAGAAAACCTTTATGCTTATGTTTGGAGAAAACATCACTTTAGATCCCCAGGCGTGTGCGTGTGCGTGTGCGTGTGCGTGTGCGTGTGTGTTGAGACTGCACTAGTTGAAACCTCACATATCTGGGAAACGAAATTTCCTCTAAAACAAACATCCTTGCCTATTGACTCTAAGTCACTGTTTGCTTCTCCCACAGCGGCCGATGGTTTGGGGAGCATAGCAATAGACACGACCCAGCTCAACATGTCCGTGACAGATCCCACCGCCTGGGCCACCGCGATGAACAACCTGGGCATGGTCCCCGTGGGGCTGCCTGGACAGCAGCTCGTGTCTGGTAAGCCATCTACTGGGCTGGAAGAGGCGTGCAGCTAGGCCAATGGGCCGTGTGTGACCAACCGGTGCCCACTTCCCTCTCCTTCCAGCAGGTGTGGAGCATGGTCGTTGATTTATGACGGAGGCTTGCTTGGCAGGTTACCCTTGGGAGCCTTTACCTGCTCATCTTGGCCTTCTGCCTAGTAGCTGTTCCCAGCCTGGTCCACCCTTACTCTTGCTGCTTCATACCATCTCTCTCGCCATGGGCAATGCCGCTCTGCAACATCGGTTGGTTGCAATTTTTGGTTCATTGATGGGGCAAACGGCTAGTAGGTGCCTTCCAGTTTGGAAAACGCTGCCACGTGCCTGGTGCCTTTGGATCCCACAGTCGTCCTTGAAGACAGGAAAACGCTTACTGTTGTTTCTCTTGCTGCTGTTCCCACTTACCCGTGGGGAGACAGAGGACCAGGCCAGGCGGCTTGTCCAGCCTCAGAACAGCAGAGTGAGAAGCCCAACTCCTGGAGCATGACATGGCACCGCGCTTGGCCTCACGCTCCATGTATTGGGGAGGGGAACGTTTTGAAGTAGCACAAAGCGCAGTTTAACTGGTTCATAAACGAGGGAGCGCAAACATATTGGGGTTTCTCCCGTGATCTGTGGCTCCTGCTTCTGGAAGCAGAATGAACATGCTCGTATGTAAGTTGTTTCTCTGGAGGGGAGCCTCGCTAACCAAAATGAAAACATAAACATAGCCCAGCAGCAGGAAGCAGCAATTCACCAGAAACAGCCAAGCCCACTGCCCTGATGTTGAGTCTAGCTGATAGCAACGCAGTGGCTCTCAACCTGTGGGTCGAGACCCCTTTGGGGATCAAATGACCCTTTCACAGAGGTTGCCCAATTCATAACAGTAGCAAAATGAGAGTTATGAAGTAGCCACAAATATAATTTTATGGTTGGGGGGGTCACCATGACATGAGTAACTGTATTAAAGGGTCGCGGCATTAGGAAGGTTGAGAAACCGCTGCCCTACACGGTGTCTGAGACTGTAAACCTTTATGTGAGCAACATTCTCATCTATGTCCCGAAGAGCGGCTGGAGGGTTGAACAGACAACCTTGTGGTTTGCAGCCTGGTGCCCACAGAAACAGTTGGTGTAAATCAGTACATAGAATCAGGTGCTAAGTGACAATGCAGGCTAGTAGTGCAGTCATTTCCAGAAGGCTCAGTCCCTGGGGCTCTGAGGGATGATGTTAGACAGGCAGGAGTTGCACGGTGTCTAAAGAGAGAAGGAACATTTGCATGTTCACCCAGTCACTCATCACTCTATTCACTCAGCCATGGTCACTGAGGGCTCCCCTTGCTGTGCGGGTCCCAGTGAGAAACAGATTTGGCATGGTCCACGAGGCCCCAGAATTGGCCACGTTTTTGGAGCGGTATGCGGTTGTTATGGTTATTCTGAAAGAAGAGCGATTCCCTGCGGAGCACCAGGTGAGCTGAGTGTGATGGCGGGCACCACGGAGCAACGGAGAGGAGATGGTGTGCATTCGCTGTGGTCCGCTCCTGCAGACCCGTGTGCTCTGTGCCCATTAACCAAGCATTCGTCAGTCATAGCCAGACATGGACAATTACAATCCGTCTGCCGCCATGTGTGAACACATGTGGCAATGAATCTCTGTGTGTGTACACAGGTGTGTGGTGTACGAATATACACATATGTACATATGTCACACAGCATGAAAAAAATTAGAAGGAGAAGAGAGTGGGTGACAGGAGAGATTGAAAGATGAAGTTACAAAATAGCATCCTCAGAACACTGATCAAGTTTTCCAAAATGCTGTAACATGTATAGAGTTGGAGATTAGTCTGTGTATGTGTGTGTGTATTTGTACATGAATGACATTTTTTGTGATTGGAGCATGTAGATAGCCAGACCCTTTGTGCCTAAAGCTGATCTAGAAAGACACTTCCTTTTAATAACTCCAGAGCATAGATTTGTATTTTGCCACCCAAGCTTCCCTAGCTGCCTAATTGAAATATTCACGGAGCAAAAATTACTTCACTCCTTGGTTGCCCCTCTGTCTTCTCTCGGCAGACACAGCACACTCTCAGAGTCAGCCACAGCCTCAAAATTCATTATTTTTGTCCTGTGATTTTGAGTCTTCTGACATTTTAACCGTGACCAATTTATGATTTTTCCTGCAACTTACCATGGAAAGAGTTACAGCCCTACTCGTTATAGAAGATTTACTATATCTTCCCTGAATTACCTTCTCTATCTCTTGTATTAGTCAAACCGCTTAAAAAAGGGCTTGTGCCTTTCAGGCCCTCGCTAGCCTGCCCGCCATCGTGCCCAGCCTGCCCATTGAGCTGTCCCTTGATTTGCTCTCTGAGTCCTGGGTGGGGCTGTTACCACACTTGGCTATTAACCAGAGGGTACAGACTGGAGTCTACACAGTGGCACCTCAGAAGCATGGCCTGGCAATCTACTTCTTGGGAGGGGTGGAGACCGCCCATTGAAGGCCCCATGGAGCGCAGGTCTACTCTAAAACACAAGGAGAGGGTCACTGGACATTGGAGCCTGCTCAACGGCAGCTTGTAAAGTATTTGCTTTGTGCTGCGGCATCCTTGTCACTTCAGAGCCAGATTCTGGTTTGTTTTGTGTGTTTTCTTCTAGTCTGTGTTTTATTAAGATGTTTCTAATTGTATTAGATGTGAAATTTAGTGTAGGCACTTGTGTCAACATCTTAAATGATTTTTTTCCATTTTAGTAAACAAAAAATGTTAAATACTCTGTCAAACTGCCCTGCTGATGTAGACGTTATGATTTTGGCTGCTAATCTCAGGGTCAGCGGTTTGAAACCACCAACCAGTCCATAGGGGAAAGATGACACTTTCTACTCCTGTCGTGATTCCAAACAGTAATGCCATCACTGCTTGTCTCCTGTGAGGTTTGCAGTCTGGGAAGCCCTCGGGGCAGCTCAACGGGGTCACTGGCCGTCCGAACCCACTCTGACAGTGAGGTGGCGTGAACTGAATCTGTCTGGGTTTCCGTAAATAGTCTCCTCTTCACATTTAGGCTCTTTGCTGTTTTTTTTTTTTCCCACTCTTACTTGCCAGGTTTCTATGGAGAACAGATTCTCCCTGAGCATGTTCTAGTTGCTGTAAAATGAGGCTAGTAGCTATTCCACGGGTCTGCGGTGGAACCAAAATACCACTTGCAGTAACCTGGTTTGCAGAGTGACTGCTCGTGGTACATATGCATTAAAGACTAGCTCTCCTTTCTGGCCCCCCCAACCCTAAATAATATTATAATGAGCATTTCCATGCCCGAGCTTTTCAACACTTAAGACTATTTCCCTCAAATGGAATCCTGTTGTAGAACTAGTAGGTCAAAAGAAATGAACATCTGAAAGATTCTTGTTAACTATTGAACAATTTTCAAACTAATACAAATATGTTGGAATTCTAATTGGAGAAGCAAAGATGCCTTCTTACTTTACCTAAAATCCTTTTATAATTAGCCTTGATGAATTTTTCCCTTCGTCATCATCGTTTTCTACTCATATGTCCTCTTGTTAAGTAGATTATCCTCATTCTGAGCCCATTTATCAGGCAGAACTCTTGGTGATTTTATCAATTAATCATTTATTAAGAATATTAATGTTTGGATTTCATATGCCCCCCCCCAAATAGTTGCCTAGTCTGGTTTTTGTGTATTTGTTTATCTTTTGCCTCAATGTTGTTTTTGTGTATTTCAAAATTGTAGAATTTATATTTAATTTTTTTCTTTATGAGCTCTTCTCTGGCTTCTCAATACTGAAAAGATTGTTTTTCTCTTCAAGTTATATATGTAATTCTGATTTCCCATATCCTTTTGCATTCACTTCCTTCTTTCATCAGAAATTAAAATGAACTTTTGGAGTATTTAGTCTATAGTACTCATCAATTTTTTTTATTCTGTCACCACATTGTTTCAATTCTCACCGCTTCACAGTAGATTTACGTGTTCTGTAGGCTGCTTCTCACCCAGGCAGCCCCTCTCTCGTTCCTACAGTAGGGCAGGCCCTGCTAGAGGAGCACTGTAATGTTCCAGAGGGATGTGCAGAGTATTTAATGCAACCTTCTGTCCAAGAAGTCCTCTCTGTAACACCTCTGACATGATTATGGAGAAGCTGGATTTTATGAGCACTTGGCTATCTCCCAAAGTTTCTGATATTACTAAATGACCAACCACTCTTCCCATATTTGTTAAAATTAAACTGACACTAAATCCCATTGCTCACTGCTGCTTCAATTTACTGAGAGATTAAAATTATCTGCAGAGCAAGGCACACATTTTTCAATATCCTCCGATGTTATCAGAAGACTTTCCCAGGAAATCAAATCGCTAATTACTATCACCTCATGCTATTTGCTGTGCCATTGCATCTTCCCACCGCAATACTGTCTCTGTTTGCTCCCCTTCCATCTCCACCCAGAGGGTCTCCACCAGGAAGTAACTCCCACATTTTGTGAATTTCCTTGCATGAAATTTGTTTCTTATCCAAAATGTACCATTACACTGTTATGTCCAAGCCCTAAATATTATCCACCAAAGTGTTGGATTACCTATGAGATAATATTTACCTCCATGTATTTCTGGTTTACTTCTACCTTTTCCCACATGGAGGAAGATAGGACTCTCTACTCCCATAAAGAGTCAGAGGTCTCAGAAACCACAGGCACCGTTCCACCCTCCCCTAGTGCTGTGCTGGGTTGGATGTACTTGATGGCCATCAGTCTGGTCTGGTTGGGTGTTTCGAATTTGCAGCCTTTGTATTGTTAGATCTGTTTCTATTGTCAATTCTTGGAACTTGGTAAAGAGTTGGGCTTTCCGATCTGGTTCAGTAGAATCCATTGACCCACAGGGGTAGTTGAGTAGGGTAGATATCATGATAAGAATCTCAATGAACTAACAACTGTGGGAAAACAAGGATTTCACAATTAAGCTGCCTACTTTGTAGCTGCTTTTCCCAGTCTTTACTACAATAATCGTTGCATGGGAAAGTGTAGAAGGGTGGAATCTGGTATGTAGAATTTCCAAATATAGGAAAATTTTCAGCAGCAGCAGCTCCTCTTAAGACATTAGAATCTAGCCATCTAAACCAGAGCTTTCCTCTGTGGCCTTGCCGAGTTCTACTTAGTGTCACAGTCACCTGAGGTTTCAAATTGATGCTCTTGGGGCCGGGTGCTGCCTGAACCCATTCTTGTCCTTTTCCACGAGGCACACCATTTCTTCCCAGGATCCTCTGCTCAGGGAGTCAAAAGTTAAAATCCAGAACATCAAATCCTTGGACCATTGACCAGGGTGTGAATAGTCTTGCTCTCAAACAGAGTGCACTGGGAAGTTGATTACTATAAATAGTCAACTCACTGCCATCCAGTAGATTCTGATTCATTGAAACCCTACAGGGAAAAGTAGAAATGTCCCTGTGGGTTTCTAAGATTCTAAATTTTTATGGGAGTAGAAAGCTTCATCTTTCTCCCAGGGAACAGCTGGTGGGTTCAAACTGCTGGCCTTTCAGTTGGCAGCCCAATGAGTAACCCATGACACCACCTTAAAAGTCAACATCTTACCCTTTGTTTTCCCTTCTTACATATTCATTACTTGCTCTAGTTTTTATTATTTTCTCCTAAAGCCAAGGAGGTTGGTGGCAAATAAGAGGCTAATCATATTGAATACAAGAAGAGAGAAAATGATCTAAGCAAATGGTCCTGATTGAGCAAACCTAAATAGTGGTTTCAGTGACTTAAAAAACAAAGGAAAGAAAGCAAAATTGAAATAGACTTGGAGTCTTTAGTGACAAACAAGTTCAATTCAATGATAACAACAAAAAGTTATGTAAAAAAGATCTAAAATTGATTGTGGTGGTGATTGCACAATTCCTGTTAGTGTATTTACACCTTGAATTGCACAGGACGTGAATTATTTGTCAATAGAATGGTTAAAGGTAAGTAAATAAGTAGAAGTTGGCAGTTCAAATGTGCCCAGCAGAGCCACATAAGAGACAGCTGGTGCTCTACTTCTGTAAGGTTATAGCCATTGAAAGCTGTGTGGTGCGCAATTCTGTCGTAAACACATGGGGTTGCCATGTGTCGAGATCAGTTCCAGGACAGTGGGCCTGGTTTGGATTCATCTAGCCCTGTGAATCGCTCCTTGACTCATCCCTGGCTATTTCTTCTTCAGAAGCTCGAGAGTCACCTCTGTCGCTGCCTTTGTTTCCTGCCACCATGAGAAGAGCTTAACGTTATGACGCCTGTAGAGGCCTAGCTGGGTGACAGTGTCCTATCTGTCCTCTTCATCACACCCTCTGGTCACTGTTGCCTAATTCAGTTTAGTTCTTCTCTGCATCCTCAGAACTTGTCCCCTCAGTTTCTTTCTTGGGTCGTTTAATCCTCCCCAGAGCACCTTTATCCTCTTTAATAAGCCCACAAGTATAAAGAGGCATTTGTCAAAAATCCGTTCATCTCCTCAAGCATCAGTCTTTTTAAACTGGGATTTACTGAGCCAGATGGTGTGCTGAATCCTGGGAGTACCAGGCATAGAACTTACTCTCATGCTGTAGAGTCTAGTGGGAGAAATGAAAGAGTGAATAAGCAAACACAAATCGACATGATAAGTGGGGTGCTACTACTGGATAAAAGGTGCTATAGGATGTCATTGAAGATTACTAATCATGAGAGGACTCTAGTTAGCGTTGTGTGATTTGTTGGGTTTTTTAATAAAGCACTCCTGTGAGGTCTACAGAGAACTGCTGGAGCATGGGAAGGTTGGGCACAGGAGAGCAGGGGGGGTGGCACTTATCCAGATGAGAAAGAAGAAGAACAAGACCAGTATCATGTCGGTGGTGGTGATGCAGGAGAGTGAATACAGGTGGTGATACAGGAGAGTGAATACAGGTGGTGATACAGGAGGTGGTGGTGATGCAGGAGAGTGAATACAGGTGGTGATACAGGAGAGTGAATACAGGTGGTGATGCAGGAGGTGGTGGTGATACAGGAGGTGGTGGTGATACAGGAGAGTGAATACAGGTGGTGATACAGGAGGTGATGGTGATACAGGAGAGTGAATACAGGTGGTGATGCAGGAGGTGGTGGTAATGCAGGAGGTGGTGGTGATACAGGAGAGTGAATACAGGTGGTGATACAGGAGTTGGTGGTGATGCAGGAGAGTGAATACAGGTGGTGATACAGGAGGTGGTGGTGATACAGGAGAGTGAATACAGGTGGTGATACAGGAGGTGGTGGTGATGCAGGAGGTGGTGGTGATACAGGAGAGTGAATACAGGTGGTGATACAGGAGGTGGTGGTGATGCAGGAGAGTGAATACAGGAGGTGGTGGTGATGCAGGAGAGTGAATACAGGAGGTGGTGTTGATGCAGGAGAGTGAATACAGGAGGTGGTGGTGATGCAGGAGAGTGAATACAGGAGGTGGTGGTGATGCAGGAGAGTGAATACAGGAGGTGGTGGTGATGCAGGAGAGTGAATACAGGAGGTGGTGGTGATGCAGGAGAGTGAAGGGACCCATGGGACCTTTACTTGCGGAGACAAGGAATTGTTGACTGAGTCCTTGTAGAGTGCTAGGAAAGGGAAGAAGCAAAGGGACCCCGACGTGTCTCAACTTGAAAAGGGGGTAGGCTGGCCAGTCAAGGACAGGAGGGGTGTGGACAGATGGTGGACTTACTTGAGGATAGGCTGACATTTGAGGGCCCATTGAAAGCAGATTGGCAATAAGTAATCAGAGTTTGGGACCTTGAGCTCAGAGAAGCTGGAACCCAGAGGTGGCCTTGGTCAGCATCAGCATGTGGGTAGTCATTTGGTACATGTAAGGAATTTCCTGCCTCACCAGCCTTCCCTGAAAGCAGAGCTCATCCTTCAGCTGCTCAGACAGGTGTCAGCCAGGCCTGCAGTTGTGTCATGAAACCTCTCCGTCTGTTTCCCCTCTTCGACCCACGAGGTTTCAGCCCACTACTAGGTTTCCAAAGTTGAAAATGAAAGAAAGGGTCATAGTTAAAACACAAAGTGTGTGCATCTGTACTGGAGACCACTCTCTAGTCTACAGAGATGCTGAGAAGAGCCATCTACTGCTCAATCCCCCACGTGTTCATGTTCCTTTCTGTAATCGCTGCGGATATGGGTGGCGACTCACTGACACGGGCACGATAAGGCAACGCAGAGAGCTTGGTGTGTATAGCAGGGGGGGGGGGCTCTCGATAACGCTGACACTCCTAGCGCTCCTTGGTTTTGCTTTCCTTCTCGCTGAAGGACTTCTCATTATCAAGTGTCAGAAAACAAGTAGGCCCCTGACTTGTGTGTCCCAACATATGTACCTGATTTCATGGGTTTCGGACGGTCCTTTCACATATTGCACACTTACTTCCCCCCTTCCCCTCGGGACACCAGGGCAGTGCTTTGCTGTCATTCCATCACTCCCACATTACTGAGGGTTTAAGATGCACCATGTGTTCTACTGGCACAGAGAAACAGCGAGGCTCGCAGCAGGCAGGCGATGCTTTTTACGGAGCCGGTGTGGTTCCGAAGAAGCAGAGCTAACCCGAATAAGTGCACAGAGACTTTTTCTATTACAGCTGTGGGTGCTGCATGAGCAGGGAAGGGGGAGCTGGACTTGGAGATACTGAGAGAAGGCTCAGAGAAGGCTTCTCCTGGAAAGAGAAATTAGGCAAAGGCATGAGCGGTGGGTTTGAGCTGACCCAGTAGCTTGGGAGAAGAGCGGGAAGCAAAGAGGAATTTGGCGAGATGGGCGAATTCTAAGAGCAGAATATGGCACATGCAAAGGCTGAAGTTAGGGGAGGTTGGCTCTTTCAGGAGCTGAAAGGGCAGGAGATGTGGGCAGAGTCAGTGGTTGGGATGGGGTCACATTGGCTGGTACTTATAATGAGTCAGGAGAGATGGTCTGGGGCCACATCAGGCCTGCCAAAGGAAAGGTTGCTGATTTTATTTGAAGTATAAGCTTCAAATGAGGCTGCAAAGCAGGCAAGTGATCTCTGACTTATGTCTCTTATTTAAAAAAAAAAAAAACAACCAACAAAACCCTAAACACCATTTGTTGTATAGACTGAAGACTATTGTGTATATATGAATGGCCAGCGAGGAGACTGATGTACATTTCGAAGGCTGCCAAAGGTCCAAAAAGAACTTGTGGCGACTGGACCTACCGAGAGAGAGTAGTGGAGGTAGTTTGGGGCAGATGGACTCAATTCATTCAGGTTGGGCTCGGGTACAGGGCCCCACCTATGAGCCAGGCACTGCCCCAAGGCCTGGGGCACACGCACCCTCCTGAAACTGTCGGTCTAGGGCTGTCATCGTGATGTGTGCGCATCCACCGCTTGTCTTCAGAGAAGAGACTTCGTAAAAAAAGTGCTGCCCAGAACATGTACTTCTCTGTGTCTGGGCCATGTATTGTAGCCGACAGTTGACATCACTTAAAATGAATCAAGCTTGTCCTCCAGAAACTCCCCACGAAGGACAACAGCCAACAGCCTACATCCCTGCTGGCTAAAGATGCGAAGATGAAAGTCCTTGTCAGGTACTCACATAATATCATACGGGGAGGTGAAATATACTAGTCTTTCCCTTCCATGGAACAAAGAACATAAATTTATTTGCTTCATATTCAATTGACTTCTTCAGAATTGTCAATGTGCTTTTGTCTCCTTTCTGTGTATGCCCCCACTTTTCATCTTCCACCACGCTTTGCCTCTTGGCTCGCTTAATCTTCATTTGGTCTATCATCTCATGATATAGGTCGTAGTCATTAATTAGCCTTCCAAATTGTTTTAGTGAATTTCTTCTGCATTAAACTAAACCTGATCAAAACATTTTAAAATAAGTGTATGTAAATTTGCATGCATCTGGATATATTAAATATACACATATAACTCAAGAATGTGCGATTTGTGTGTCCTAACCACACACATTCTTATTCTTCTTGGTTCCCTATTCTTCCCCCTTACACAGCCCAGAAGCATCAGTAGCTTTCGCAGCTCGGTGGTGTGAAGGGAAATATTTACTTTCCACATTGGAGAATTGTATCATCCCCCGAGAATGGACAGAATCATTCTAATGCAAGAGGGCACAAAAGAAAGCCAAACAGTTAGATTATCATGTGAAAATTAGCTTAAATGTCCCTATCCTGATGCAAGTGAGTGTGTGTATGCATGTTCACATAGTACTATATATTGGATTTTTGTCAAAGCATTTTATATGTAAAAACGAAATAATTTCATAGCAATTTCTCCCTTTCTTGTTTCATTATTCTGGAGTCATATTAAATGATTCAAGCTGTATACTTCATTCTTGAGGGGTAGCTGCATCCCATTATGTACTTTTATGATTTGATGATCGCATACCTAATCAATTGTGCTGAATGGTAAACTTCTGTGGGCAAGAACCGTGTCAAATTCATCTTTGTCTTGCTTCTGCCAGCAAACACAGACGCGGAGACTCAGTGACTACATCGTTGAATATACTCTTAGGCATATTTGTAGAAATAATTATATACGTATAGCTAATGCTTGGAAAAGCTGCTTTTATAATGTGGTCTTTGGACTGTTCTCAAGTATAGCTTTTATGTCTTTACTCACAATAAAGCCTCTTTATTGGTTTGATGTCTGAGATATTTTTTTCCCTTACAGTTTCCCATTATGTTTCCAGATGAATACTTTTTTTCTTAACTTTTTGCAGTGAATTGGGTAAAAGTTTAAGGAGAAAATCAGTTTTCCATTCAACAACCCATACCCATTTTGTTTCATGTAATTGCGCAATCTCCACAGTGCAGCATCAGTTCTCCGGTGCACTGTGTGTCCCATGTCCATGCTGTTGTGCGTGGGGCCCCTACGGGTCGATTCCTTCTTGCCTTCTGAACTTTGTCCTTGGGGAAACTTCTGCTAGTTTGATCTCAAATGATTAATGGTTTTAAGGAGTGACTATCCTACTCACTTGCGTGACTATCCCCATATAGATCTTTGGCTACAATTTGAGACAGGAGGATGAGTGCATTTCCAGGCCTGACGAGTGTCTACTGGTCATAAGATCAGAGATTCAATATGTCTCTGACCAGTAAGCCTGCCTTTGTTTTTATTATTGTTACTTTGAGTTTCAGTTCACATTTTTCTCTAGCTCTGTTCTGGACTTACCAAAGGGACCCATTTCAGAGAGGCCCATAGTAGTAGCTGGACAACATCTAGTTCTTCTGGTCTCAGGATTCCAGTTGACTGTTCTTCATGCTTGTTTAAAATGGGACTTTTCATGCCTCTCATTATCATGTTGTTACTTGAAATCAGGTCAATTCCTCCACATGGCGGTCTTGTAGATATCAGAACATTGTGCTATTCAATCCTGTGATCTTTGCTATGTCTGAAACCATTGTTGAGACTCAACATCTTGTTGAGAGTTTTTATGCCTTTTGCATTACCAAAGCAGCTTGTCTAGTGAATATCCAAAGTGCCCAAAATAAGTAGCCACAGTCTTGTCACCCTCAGGATGATTTGTTCTTCTGAAAAGGACAGTAATAAAATCAGCAGTTATTGTGGGTTAGGCACTGGGCTGCTAACCACAAGGAGACACTCAGTATCTCAGAAGAAGCCCAAGAGTCCTCTGTGGAATAAGCCATCAATTGTTCATATGGAAGTGCTGGTCGAAGCTGTGGAAAATGAAAAGCCATTGAGAGCCAAAGTATAACCTTGCGTAGAGCACACCCCTCTTTAGAGACCATCTCAAGAATAGATTTGACCCTTAGAGCACTACTGACTGAAGACCAGACAAGTTGTGGGATAACACCAAGGACATCATACATAAACCGAGAGAGGGAGAGAGAGATACCAAAACTGATCATGGAAGACACACTGAAACTTGCTCTGGAACGTTACATTGCTAAAGTGATTGGAAGATATAAGGAAGTAAAAGGAGACTTCAAAAGGTGCAGGAGAAGGCAAAGTGATACACGGGAGTATAAAACCTAGAGGTAGAAAACCAAAAGGAGGAGGAGACTTGTCGGGCTGACGTTCTTCTCCAGCGGAAACAACTAAAGGAAACGTCAACCTCCAATTACCATATCAGGTGTCCGATAGATAGATCATTGAGTGCTGCCAGAGCATCACAGGAGCGGTCAGAAATCCACGGAATACAAAATAATTAGTTGAAGATAAGCCATTTCAGGAAGTAGCAGATAATCAAGAACTGATGGTATTGAAAGAAGTTCAAGTTGCTTTCTGGGAACTGGTGAAAAACAAGACATCAGGACTGGGTGGAATACCAATTGAAATGTTTAAATAGACCGATGGAATGCTAGAAGCATTCGTTCCTCTACGCAAGAAATCTGCAAGATAGCTGCCAGGCCAATCAAGTAGATGAAATCCATATTTGTGCCTACCTCTAAGAAAGGTGATCTAACAGCATGCAGAAAATTTTAAACAATATAATTAGTGTATCATGAGAGTAAAAATGTGCTAAAGATGATTTTTAAATAGTTGCAGCCATACGTTGAACTGCCTGTAACTCAAGCTAGATTCAGAAAAGGATGTGGAATAAGGTATATCATTGTTGATGCCAGGTCAATCTTAACCAAAACAATAACAGGAAGATGTTTACGTATATTTGATTGACTGTGCAAAGGCATTTGACTGTGTGGCCCTTTACAAATTATGGATAATGTTGGGAAGAAGGGGAATCCAACAATACTTAATTGTGTTCATGGGAGAATTGTACAGAGATTGCCAGAATGTGACAAGGGGATACTGCATAGTCTAAAGTCAGGAAAGGTGTTGGTCAAGGCTACACATTTTGCACATTTATTCAGCATGTATGCTGAGCATACAGTGTGAAAACTACGACTATAGGAAGAACGGCTCAGCATCAGGATTGGCAGACGGCTCAACAACAATCTCTGGTATGCAAATGACACAACCTTGCTTGTTGAAAGAGGACGTGAGGCTGTTACTGATGACAACGAAAGAACACAGCTTCATTATTAATCACACCCCAACCTCAACAACAGCGGCTTTATAAAAGATCCTTGATCTATAAACAATATCATGATAAACATAGAAAAGACTGAAGTTGTCAAGGAATTCATTCAACTTGGATTCACCATGAATGTTCCTGGAGGCAGCAAGAAGTCAATCCCCGCATTGCACTGCACAGAATCTGCAAAAGGCCTCCTTTCAGTGTTTACCAAACAAAGACGGCCCTTGGAGAACTGAATCACGGCTGACCCAAGCCATCCTCTTTCGGTCCCCTCCCATGCATGACAAAACCAGCCAACGGATAAGGAAGAGCAAAGAAGAATCGATGCCTCTGAATCATAGTGTTCATGATGAACTACCAGAAAACAAACAAAACTGTCTTGGAAGAAGTACAACCTGAATGCTCCTCAGAAGTGCGACGGCAAGACTTTGTCTCATGTCCTTTGTACATGCTCTCTGGGGACAGTCCCTGGAGAAGGGCATCGTTCATGGTGCAAGGTCAGGGAAAAGAGGAAGACCCTCAATAAGAAACATTAACACAGTGACTACAGCAATGGCTTCAAAACAGTAACGGTGACACGAAGGGGGCGTGGCCAGGCAGGACTTGCTTTGGCTGATCATGCGGTTGCCATGAGACAGAGCCACCTCAGTGTCACCTAAGAACCACAGACAACAGCCCTCTCTGTGAATATACTCCAACTTCACCCTTTCTTACCTTGGGCATCGACACACACACGCTTGCGTTTTTAATGGACTAATGAACTCAGTTTCCCTCTTCATCACGGACACGCACTCGCTCTTCTACATGGTCGAGTTCTCAACGGTGCGCTTCACTTTTGAAAAGTATCTGCATTCACGGCAAAGGGACAGAGGAAGGAGAGATACCATAGCCATCTCGCTCCACTGGGTCTTTCTAACCACGAGGGCATCTTTAAAGACATGTTCCTCACTTCTCTGAACAGCCCCCTCGTGACCTCCATCAGTTAATGCATGCTAGCCCTTTATTCCATCTCAGCAGGAAGAATCTGCTTCAACTCCCCAGTGCAAGGCGACTGAAGTCTCCACAGGGGACCCCTTGCAGACTGAATCACTGCTGATGAGGTTCTCACCAGAGACATCTTTATACGTTGTGCAATCACTCAAAATGCTCATTTTATATTTTCAAGACTCAGTGGCCTCTCTCTCGGAAACCATATATTTGAGAACATCTTTTTGAATTTGTTCATCCCCAGCTGTGAGGAAATACTGCCTCATCATGGGTTGGAAAAAGGCAATTTAGAAAAATAATAGAGGCAAAATGATGATTTGGTCCTCATCTGGATTTTTGTGTCATCCTGGCAGGGACTTGGCCAGGAGAAGGGCAGCCCAGAAACCCTGCAGGGGCGCAGGGAGGGTCACAATGAGTAGTGGGATGACATTGGGGGCTTAGTGGTCTGCCTGCTTTGCTTGGTCACATGGAGATCAGTGGTCATAGGCAAGTGGCACAGATTCCTAGACTCTTGCTCTATCTACCTCTCAGAGCAGGGTGGGTGCCCAAGCTTCCTGAAAGTTCCAAAGTCCTCTGAGATAGAACATGACACTGAACATTGAAGAACATAAGCTGTTAATATGTACAATGTTCCAGTGACTAGCGTCTGGCTAATAGCTCGATTATAAGAATAAAATAAAGGGGAGATAGTAACTCTTGGCAGTCCCTTTCACAGTAACCACAGGAAGGGTTTCGCTATAATTGGGGTAATCTTTTTGGTGGTGATGTGTTTTGTTTGTTTGTTTGTCTGATTATTTGTGTGTGTGTTCTCTAATGGCTCCAGAGGGCCCCTGCAGAGTTAATCACACACAGAGCCACGTGAGTGATCGCAGAGAATTCTCAATAGGAACACTGCTCATTCTAGGCCTTGAAGAAACAAGAGAAGGGAAGGTACATTCCTGTCCGTTTCCAGGTCTTGGCATACCAGTGGGATTTGCTGAATCGCCCGTAGTCAAGGACAGATGTAAAGATAACTATGAGGGATTTTCAAACATGTTGGTGGACCGGAATCAAAAGATTGAATTTTTCCATGAATGTTTTGAACTTCTCCCACGGTACTTTGGATGCTAAAATCCTAGGAAACGAATGTGAGCATAGCTTTCTAATCTCAGTTCAGGTAAGATGACTGTTGTGTGTGTGTGTGTGTGTGTGTGTGTAAGATACTGTTCTGTTGTGTTAGTGCTGTTGGGTAGGTATTAACGCCTATTGACATGACTTACAGCACAGGAAACATGACAGACCTCGGCCATCTTCCCAGCCATGTCTTTACTCATTGTCAGAGTCCATCTGGCTGAGGGTATTCCTGCTTCTCCCTGATCCTCTCTTTTCCAAATGTGCTGTCCTTCTCTAGGGATAGGTCCCTCCTGTAGCATTTCCAAAGTACCTCAGATGAAGCTTTTCCATCCTTCCTTCTTAAGAGAATTCTGGATGAACTTCCTCTAAAACGGATTTGTTCCTTCCTCTGGTAATCCAGGATGTATTTGACCTTCTTCCCCAACATCGTAGTTCAAAGGCATCAGCTCTCCTTCAGGCTTCCTTGTGAATGGGCCTGGGAAAGTACCAAAGACACCAAACAAAAGAGCTGCTACCAAGTCAACGTCAATGCTTGGTGGCCACATGCTTTTCAGGATAGAACTGGGCTCTGTAGGGTTTCCATGGCTGGAACCTTCCAGAAAGAGATCATCAGGCCACCTGTGGGTCAGTTCTAACCACCAACCTTTTCCTCGGTAGCCCAGTACTTAATGTATACCATGTAGGGACCCCAGCGAGGGTGAAAACCTTTACAATCCTAAATTAAGGGGTCTTGTTTTGCTTTTATTTGTAATTGTTTGGGGAGTTAGTGTTTGTCTTGTCACAGCAAGATCTGCTTTCTGAATTTAAAACCTTTTAAAGAAAATTAGGAACTTCACAAATATGAGGGGGTACCGGAAAAAAAATGATTTTCCCCAAGCTATGTACCATATATACTCGAGTATAGCCAAGTTTCCCAGCACAATTTTTATGCAGTTTTGTGATAAAATTAAGTGCTTTGGTGAATATCGGGTCGGCTTATACTCAAGTATATATGCTTTTTAAATATTTTTACAAAACAACCTTATCATCTCCAAAGTGTAACTCTCTGTTACACTTATTACATTTGCTAAATCTGTGATTCTGTTCTTGGAAACATTGTACAAACTCATCTGTTTGAATGGCTGAAGACACCTCCCTCTTTTTTTTTTCTTCACCTTTTCTACATTATCATCAAATCACTGTCCTTTCAAGTCCCTCTGCATTCCGGAAACAAATAGAAGATGCATGGAGCAAGGTCAGGTGAGTAAGGTGTGTGGGGCAAGACTGGCACTCTGAGATGGCTGCACGAGCAGGTGCATTGTCATGGTGGACAAAACCAGTCCCCCATCTGCCACAAATCAGGCCTTTTTTGTCACACACTGTTACACTATCTTTTCAGAACCTCTAAATAGAAAGCTTGATTAACAGTCTTACCTGGTGGAACAAATTCCAAATGCACCATCCCCCTCACATCAAAGAAACAAATGAGCATCGCCTTGATCTTTGATCTCTCTTGATCAGGTTTTTTGGGCAAGATGACGATGGTGTCTTGATGTTTGTTTTCAGGGCAATGACCTTGGGAAAATTCTGGTTCGCTTTTAAAGCACAGCATGTTTCCACTCCGTGCTCATTTCCTGGTCCGTCAGAACCCAAGGCACGATTTTCCCAGCGACCCTCCTCATTCCCAAATCTTCTGTTGAAATTCGCTGCACCAGGCTCCAAGGTAGTTCAGATAACTTCCACATCTCTTCAATGGTTTGGGGTCATCGGTCTTTCATCACGAGTGCACACAGTTTGTTGGCACTTTTGTCCATTCGGGAAGTTTACACACATCCAGAATGAGGTATGTCATCAATGGACATTTCAACTTTTCTGAAATTAGAAAACCACTCGTACACTTGAGATTTTCCCATAGCGCTGTCCTTGTAAGCTGTGTTCAACAACACAAGTTTCTGGGGGCATTTTTCTTGAGCAGGAAACAAAATTTCACAGCTACGCGCTGTTCTCTTAAGTCTGCTATCACCAAAATATGAGGTTTGAGTGAAACTGCATTTATGAAAAAATTCACTGTGACCAGAGAAAACCATCCCAGGTGACTCCACTGGGTGCACTGGAGTTGCTCCACGCTCTCCTAGCTGGAAGAATATGTACTACCAAACTCCACCCAGCAAAGCTTTTCTCTGGGTTTTCAGGGGATGGGGGGGTTACCCCCTTGTATGTGAGTAGGAAGAAACCAGAAATGCACAGGTCCTCACCTACTTCCCATCTCAGACCTTGAGCTGTTCCGGGCCCATGCTCAAGCCAAGAGCGCAGTAAGTGCAGCATCTGCGCGGCTCTCTGTGGTGGGCTCCTTTAAAGGGCATCCTGCTGGGACCCATGCTTAGGAAGCAACAGTCAGCAGAGCCCAGCTTGTTCTCATCTTGCTAACGAGAACCCCAAAGCAAGAATGGGGCCCGGGTTTCTGAAATAAGAATACTTCTGAATTAACTGTAAGGAGGTGGCCCCTCTTAGCACCCGCTCAGTGTTCATATCAATTATATCATTTAGGAGCGATAAGGGATTTTAGATAGTAATGTCTGGCACTGACGAGCCCAGGTGCCACAGGGGTTAGGTGCTCCACTGCTGACTGAGCTCCTGGCAGCTCAGTAAGAAAATCCCATTTGTTTTTCACCAGGTTGAAATGTTAGTTTCACTACTTTCTACATGGCTTGCCTTTAGTTTTGCACCTACACATTAAAATAACACCGGATATTTTTCCTTAAAAGCCATTAATTTCATCACAAATTCCTTTTCATTAAAAATGTCAAATGAATGACTCTCCTGAGAATGTCAGAGAAACGCTCTCCCCATGCTCTCTGCTAGCCCCACACAGAAGGAAGTCATGTGGGTCTGCTCCAGTGGTGGGGTCCCTGTCTTCACCATGGCAAGCGGGGGCCACGGACTTTGGGGCAAAACCTGGTACAACTCTGCAGGTGCTTGTGACATTCAGATCACTATAAGTAGCTCCTATCAAAGAGAAAAATCCTAAGTAAGGAGATAAAAGCATGTGAGAAGCAGAGTATATATATTTAATTCTCACTGGGAAGAAATTTATTTTCAGTTGAAACACCCCTTTGACATGTAGTTGGCTGGGGTTACAGGTAACTGGCTCCAAAATGCATACGTCTTCTTAAAGCTGCCCCTGAGCCTAAAGTGTGGTATGAAGAGCTTAATAAAGCCTTTAAGGAAGGTCTCTTGAATTCATTTGTTTTAAAACTGAAGAAAAGAGAAGCATGCAATTGTGCCATTGTAATAAGAGGAGAGCGGGTGAAAGGGTTCAGAAATTACCAGCAAACGATTATTTTAATTCACACACTTTTACATAACAACCCCACGTACTAGATACCAATGTACGCTATTCACTCTGCTTATAGGCACAAGGGGCACTAAGACCCAAATAACAAACTCTCTGCCTTTAAGACTGTTGGTATTGAGCACATGATGCAGATTAGATGGGTGGGTGGTTGGACAGCAGAGAGATGGGCAGAAAGGAAAGAAGGAAGTATGTTAGAGCGGATGGCCGAATGAACAGGTAAGCACAGAGGATGGATGATTCAGCGAGGTCTTCCCCAGAAGGGAAGTGACCAGAGTTAAAAATGAACCAAGTCACAGAGTGCAGGAGATTCTGATCCTGAATGTGCGGCAGCAGACATGGCTCATTCATTCCCTCCCTGTCAGTATCCACGGGTTTTCCTTGACTTTTGCTTATTAAAAAATTGATGGTGAATGAATGGAAAATGCAGCCTCGTTTTGGTTGAGTGGTTTTTTGTGCGATGCAGTCAAAGTTGTTAGTCATTTAATTGCTCATTTGTGACTAATCAGTTTCATTGAGTGAAAAGTACAGACTTGGCATGCCCTTCCTGGAAAACGGCATGTGAAAACGCTTGGGGTGTTTTTCCAAATGAACAAACACCACCAGACCTCATTGCCATCCAGGCGATGCTGGCTAGGGGTAGCCTACACAATGGAGGAGAACCACTCCCCATAAAATGCCCACGCCCACCAAGGGGATGGAGACCAAGCTCTTGGGACAGCGATTGAATGAAACCATAAAGTTCGAGTGGGTTAAGGGAAAACAGCCCCAACGGGCTCCTCGAAAAGGGAGGCATTCTTTAGGCAAAGCTGCACACTTTGAAACAATTCACTATTTTTCATTTTTGTTTCTTCTATTGGGGACAACTATTAACACCCCTTTCAATGAACAAGTTATAACAGTTCAAAGGAAAATAGAGGGAAGAATGATGGAAGATGAAAAGTAGAAGCGTCCTCTAAAGAAAATTCTTTAGATGTGTTCGTCTGTGACGATTACTTGGAGAGGTACTTGAGTAGACATGGGACGGAGAGAGAATCGGGACAAACCAGAGCAGGACAGTGCCCTTTGAGAAATGGTCCCTGAAAAAGAAAGACACTTCTGATGATACAGGGCAGACAGGCAATGTCCACGGTAAATTCCTTGAGAAGGGACAGAATCCCACTCCCACTCCACCCTGCTGATTTGGGCAAAGCATTTAGGTCTCTATTACTGACAGTGAAAATGAGGCAAAGGCCTGTAGGTCAAATCCGGAGCCACCAAGAGGGGGATTTGAAAACACAAAACGGAATACATCATTGGCCAGTACCATCTTATATGTGCCAGAATTGTTACATAATGAGGGGATACATATATATATCTCAGACATCTCCTTGGTAAATCTGGAACAGAGATAATATGTGTCTATTGAAGTGACTAATTAGAGACGGCTGCCTGGTGTAGGCCCACTTCTCCCCCCTGAGCAATCTCTGCTTCTGAAGGGCCCTCCAGCTCATGTATATGCATGCATTCTATATCATTGGGCTGTAACTCATTCTAAATATTTACTTTGGCTAATTAATTGATTATTGTGAAACCCACTGAAGTCCACGCTGCTGCGGGGAATGAGGAGGTTATTACTCCCCCTGGGGAATATCAGTGCCTGGTCTTCCTGCTGGAACGCGCTCTCCCAGTCTAAGCAATATTTGTGACTCAGAGATCCCTCACAAGTCTCACCTCTCCCTCTAAGTATTCACACTGCATCTTGTATTTGCATACAAGCTATTTTTATTTGTTCTTTCGCACAAGCTAGGTCAGGAGACCAGCAAATTTCTCTCTCTCTCTTTCCCTCCCTCCCTCCCTCTCCCTCTCTCCTCCCTCCCTTCTCCTCCCTCTCCTTCTCCCTCTCCTCCCTCCCTTCCCCTCCCTCTCCCTTTCCTGTCTACTCACCTCCCTTCCTCTCCTCCTAAGTTCAGTGGAAGCAACATTTCCATCCCCAGATCCCCAGAAAGAACAGGCCAACCATTGTTTCCCCCAACCCTAGTGCTGTGCCTCCATGCAATGGTTTTCCACACCTAAGTCAAGAAATACTTTCACAAAAACAAGATGCTTGTACTTCGCCTGAGGAATTTCTAGCAGTTACATAGGGAACATAATAAAATATTTGACTTTCCCTTGCTAGGCATATGAACTTAGGGCTGGCTAACCTCATTAACTATCAGGTTCCTCATTTTTAAATGGGCCTATTATTATTATCTTTCTCACTATCCTTTCTTCCAGAGATCAAATGTAGTGTATATTAATGTTAAGTTTAAAAAGACAGGTAGGTCTGGAGGGGAGAGTGGTCAGGACCATGGGCCTGGTGAAGGAGATGCATTAGAATCAGTAAAGCCCATTACCCACTCTGGTGGCTTACTTATGTCTTACAATCATTTCCCAACGCTTACGTTTCTATAACACAGGAAATGCACATTTGAAATTTTGATCAGGCCAAATTTCCCTCTACAAAAGTTGGACCCATTTTGCATTCAGACTAGTAACAGATAGTTAGAATTATTTAACCTTTAGCAATTCAAATGAAAAATGATCTCACATCTACACACACTCCTCACGTGTTGGCAAGGTTAGGTTCCAAAGACTAGGCTGTTAGTTAGAAATCAGTGTTTTGTAAAAATGGAGAATGATTACATCTACAGCATTACATAACTGCAAAATTACATCATTACAAACCTACAAAAATTAAATCATTGCATAATAGCCAAACCACTAAGAACTTTGACCCAGACAAGCTTACCCATAACTTTAACCATTGCAGCCAACATTACTCTTCCCTGTACCACGGAATTCATTCATGTTAGATGTACACAATTAATGTGCACAATAGTTAGCTAGTACTTTTCTACTCTTATCTTAAATATAAAAGACCAGGTAATGGAATGTCTATAGGTGAGGACTAGGTGTGTTTCGCTCTTTTTTGACTACCTGTTGGTAGTCTTTCAGTTGCTTCTAATAGTTAAAGAGTATAAAAAACTCTGCAATTAGTATGTTCAGCTTTAAAAAAAATCATTTTATTGGGGGCTTATGCAACTCCTATCACAATCCATCCATCCATCCATCCATTGTGTCAAGCACATTTGTACATATGCTGTCATCATCATTCTCAAAACATTTGTTTCTTACTTGAGCCCTTGGTGTCAGCTCCTCAATTTCCCCTTCCTCCCCCACTCCCCACCCTCCTTCCCTCCCTCCCTCATGAACCCTTGATAATTTATAAATTATTATTATTTTGTCATGTCTTACACTGACCACTGTCTCCCTTCGCCCACTTTTCTGCTGTCTGTCCCCCTGGGAGGGGGTTATATGTAGATAATTGTAATCAGTTCCCCTTTTGTCCCCCACCTGTCCCTCCCCACATGTCATTACTCTCATTATTGGTCCTGAGGGATTTATCTGTTTGGGATTCCCTGTGTTGTGAACTCTTATCTGTACGAGTGTACATGCTCTGGTCTTGCTGGATTTGTAAGGTAGAATTGGGATCATGATGGTGGTGGAGGGGCAGGGGGTGGAGGAGTAGGGGTGGGAGGAAGCATTAAAGAACTAGAGGAAAGTTGTATGTTTTGCCGGTGCTACACTGACTGCACCCTGACTGTAAAAAGCCTCGTCTTTCCCCCAAGAAGTGGATGGTGGTTTCAAACTGCTGATTTGCAATTAGCAGCTGAGTGCATAATCATGAGACTCCAGGTGCCAGCCTGCCGCCTTCATGCTTCTCTCTTCCATAGATGTCACACACTTTTAAAATTTTAACAGCTTTATTGGCATATAGTTCACACACCATACAGGTCAATAGTTAAAACATATTTAAAATAGTTGTACAATCATCACTACGATCAATTTTAGAACACGTTCTTCTTTTTACTCAGTATTATTAGCTCCCCATCCCCCTCTCCCACATCCCCTGACATTGCTCCAAGAAGTTATTCATCCAGTTACTGTCTATAAATTTAGCTATCCTGGATTTCATACAGAGAGAAACCTATAGAAAAACCATAACAAAATAGAACAAAGAAATCCTGTTAAAAAGATAATAGAAAACAAGGAAGACTAGAACAAATACAAATAGGTTAAAAGACAGAAAAAATTAATAAGGTGTTAAATTTTAACATAACTATATCTGATTTCCAATATACGTTTTCTGAGAGCAAGGTGAGTCAAGTCCCTAATCCATGGCTAGTGGGAATTCACTGAAAGCTTAATCCATGTGGGGACTTTGTGAACAGAAACATGTCCTCTCTCAGTCCTTAACACAGTGCTAGGCACTCATAGGTACCCACGAGAAAACTCACTGTGATTCAGTCAATTCTGACTTAGAGCAACTCCCTAGGACAAGGTAGAACTGCCTGTGGTCTCCACGATGGTAACTCTTTTATTTACTTGCTTGTTTGTTTTATTAGGGGCTCAGACAGCTCTTATCACAATCCATACATACATCAGTTGTGTAAAGCACATTTGTGCATTCATTGCCCTCATCATTCTCAAAGTATTTGCTCTCCACTTAAGTCCCAGGCATCAGGTCCTCATTTTTCCCTCCCTCTCCACTGCTCCCACCCTCATGAATACTTGATAATTTATAAATTATTATTTTTCATATCTTTCCCTGTCTGATGTCACCCTTCACCCACTTTTCTGTTGTCTGTCCCCCCCAGGGAGGAGGTCACATGCAGATCCTTGTAATCGGTTCCCCTTTTCCAACCCACCCTCCCTCTACCTTCCCAGTATCGCCACTCACACCACTGGTCCTGAAGGGATCATCCACCCTGGATTCCCTTTGTTTCCAGTTCCTATCTGTACCAGTGTACATCCTCTGGTCTAGCCAGACTTGCGAGGTAGGATTCAGATAATGGTAGTGGGGGGGGGGGGGAAGGAAGGAAGCATTTAGGAACTGGAGGAAAGTTGTGTGTTTCATCATTGCTACACTGCACCCTGACTGACTTGACTCCTCCCCATGACCCTTCTGTAAGGGGATGTCCAGTGGCCTACAAATGGGCTTTGGGTCTCCATTCGGCACTGCCCCCCTCATTCACTATGGTAAAAACTTTTGTTCTGATGCCTGATCCCTTCGACACCTCGTGATCTCACAGGCTGGTGTGCTTCTTCCATGTGGGCTTTGTTGCTTCTGAGCTAGATGGCCACTTGTTTACCTTCAAGCCTTTAAGACCCCAGACGCTATATTTTTTAACAGCTGGGCACCACCTGATGGTAACTCTTTACAGGAGTAGAAAGCCTCCTCTTCCTCCCAAAGAGCAGCTGGTAGTTTCAAACTGCTGACCTTGAGGTTACCAGCCCAACACAAGGCACACTATGCCATCCACCAGTTAGTATTTTTGGTGATCATTCACTTGAACGTCTTACCAAACAGATCACACTGCAAGATCACACTGGAGTGCAAGAAAGCTGAATTCCTTCCCTCACATATCCTTTCTCGAACTCTGCGCAAGCAATCATGTTCTTTAGTGTTCTGTTATTTTCTGACATTAATGTTTCCATATCATTCTGATTTTCATTTTAGGTGCCTTTGCCTAAAGGCCTTTCCCTCTTCAGCCTTGCAGCTGTTGCCAGTGAGTAGGATTAGCTTCTCTTCCAACAAAATACCTGAAGCATTTTCACGCAGTGGGGTGAATTTCATTTCTATTTAGATCTTGTTTCCTCCCTGACACCAATCCACTTCATTCTGGCAGCCTTCATTGTTGTTATTGACTCTGCCTCCAATATTAGCATTTTCCAACTCTGCTATTTTCAGAATATACCTGTTCATGTCACTCAGGAGTCTTTTATTAGTAATCTCTGGTTTCATTGACACACTGAGCTTTTCCAGCTGGGGAAAGGTTTCCACCCACCATGGCTAAGTAGGCTTCCTTCCCTAGCGTCAGTACTCCCAGAAGAATAATGTTCTACTTTATCTTCTCTCTGTATTGAGCCCTGGCAGCGTGGTCAGTTATGCATTGGTTCCAAGGTCAGCAGTTAGAAGTCACCAGTCAATCTTCAGAAGAAAGACGAGGCGGTCTAGTCCTATAAATATTTATAGTCTGGGAAACCCACTGGAGAAATTCTTGTCTGCCCTGAAGGGTCACTATGGGTCGGAATCAACTAAAGGTCGGTGAGTTTGGTCTGGTTGGACCCACATTGAAAGGAGCTCTGGTGGCTTGGTTGCTTAGGCATTGGACTGGTAGCCAGAAGGTCAGCCCTTTGAACCCCCTGGCTGTCTGCAGGAGAGATCAGTTGGTCTCCTTCCATTGATGATTCATAGCCTCCAGAAGCCTGGAGGGCCATTCTGCTCCTCCCTGGACGGTGGCCATTCATAGAATTGTCTCAGTGGCTGTGGGTCAACTCCTATTGACGTGAGCCCAAACCGAGAATTTTGTGGTTCACACACACATGTATGTGTTTATTTTCATATGTGTACACACAAGCGCACCAGTTGTCATTGAGTTGAGTCGGACTCCTGGCAGCCCCACAGGTGACAGAGTAGGACTGTCGCACAGGGTTTTCTTGGGTGTAATCTTTATGGAGGTGGATTACGCACTAAACCTTACTCAACACAGTGTGGCCTTCACTTCCAAGGATGCTCATGCTTTTCACATGGCTTTCTTCTCCATTTCCTAAACATATTGGGGTTCACCTAATTAATGTTCTTTATCAACTGCTAATGTCATGAAGTTATGTTTTGATATTTTGAACCTAGTTCCTGATACAAAAGGAAACTTGATCCAAAGGCTACTGCCAATAATAAACTAAAATGTGTTCAAACTTAACTATAGCCAATAAAACTGTTTTAAAAATTAGTTTAAAAAATTTTAAGGAACAGCTAATTTGTAAAACATGTTTAGTATTTGAGGTCTGATACCATATTCTTGTGCTACCAAGATGCTAATATATATTTCATTTCTGAGTTGTTACTTGCCTAAATAAAGTGCTAAAAATTTTATATGAAGCCAATAATAATGGTAAAAGAATGGTTTACTATTAAGATTCTTTAGTGAACATTATTTCAAAACTTTCTCCCTCAATTACAGAGATCATGAATGGAAATCAGCTTGGGAAGAATTAGCCTGGGTATAGTGTTTTAATTTGTGTTTCCTTGATTCATGCCTACCTCTGCTGAACTAGTCTTCTAGTAGGGAAAACTATATGAAGTTTGATTTTCTAACAGACCTATCTGTCCAATTTTAAATAACCCTCTTGGGACAGCAGCTGCATTAGAAGGAAAGTATTTACCTCGTATGTCTCAGAAGAGGGGCCCTCGTGTCACCATCATGTAAGCATTGGACTGCTAACTGCAAGATGTGGAAAACTCCAATCGCTCCATTGGGAAAAGAGGAGGCGATCCTCTCCCATAAAGAATTACAGAGTCGGGAACTGCACGGGGCCAGTATGCGGGGGATTGATTGGATGGCAGTGGGATTTTTTATAGAGCTCAGTAATGGCAAGGAAGAATGTTCACCATGAATCCTGTCTCAGTACCTTCTACCACAAAGAGATTTTTTTTAAAAGAAGGAACTTAAAAGTGTAAAAAAGAAAGTTTAGCTGACATAGTCTTAATATAAATACTATATAGAAGTTTAATTGTGTTAAAATGTAATTGATGGTTCACTAGTTGGGTCTAGATATATTTCCTCTAATCATTTTTGGGCTTTTTTCCTGCAAATGCATAAAGAAATAATTTATTTTTACTTTTGTAACCTAGAGGGAAAGGGAACGTTTCAGTCAGTAAATGTACTTTGGATAAAAACAATTGATACAATCTTACATCTTGCTGATTATTTCTCCAAACTCTTGTTGGAAGAACTATTTCTACCTTTAAATGTATGGGGGCATGAGATAGGTGGAAACTAGTTTGCTTTCATCTGATTCTTTTTGAAGTCTCAATTGACCATGCCTCATTTCTTCCCTTGTGAATTCTTTGTTTGCTTTATTCGTTATCTATTGCTGCAGTTTTTCTATTGTTGAATTATTGGGGTTCTTTGTATATTTCAGATTCTGATCATTCAAAGTCATAAAAGCAGCCTGGGTAATGCAGTGAGTTGACCAGAGAGTAGATAGTTTGAACCCACCAGCCACTCCATGTACAAAAGATGAGGCAAGATGCCTCTGTAGCACTTATACCCATATGGAGTGCTTTCCCCTGCACTAGAGAGTTGTTCTGAGTCAGAATCAATTTGAAGGCAGTGGGTTGGGTTGGGTTTTATCTGGGTATATGTCCTATTGGACACAGTGGTGACTCAGAAGTAGAATTCTCGCCTCCCAAGCTGGCAGGTTCAATACCCAAGCATTGCCTTTCCGGAGTAGTTACCGTCATGTCTGTGGACACTGATGCTGAACAGGGTTCAGCAAAACTCTCAGACTGAAACAGAGTAAAAGAAAGGCTTGACGATCCTCTCCTGAAAATAAGTCAATGAAACCCTGTGGATCCAAAGGGCCCGATCCACAGCCTACACTAAAGAAATACCCAACAGAGTCTGACCTTGCTGTGCATCGAGGCACCGTGAGTCGGGGAAGCCTGCAAGGCAACTGGCAGCCTCTGCCATCTACTAGGCGACACATATTTTAGGGATCAGAGGCTTGGCTTTAACCTGAGTTATTAGGTTGTTTTTTATAGAAATGAGAGAATATAAAATTAGCCATTATGAACTCATTGAAATCACAAGAACTATTTCCTCCTTAAGTACTTAAATATTACACATGTGCAGAAAAACGAGTGTGTTCTCCTAACTCCCTATTAGAACACGCTTCCCTCTTGTGTGAAGGGCAGCAAAGATCCTGAAATAGATTTCATGCCACAGGCCCTTCTGTCCCTAGGATGCTTACACATCTTCTCAATCCTTCCTACAAAAGAACCTTCCCCAGGGAGTGCACACTATGGAGAAGGAAGCGCTGGACATTATGGATTATTATTTCAAGTATATTATCCTGACACACAGAAATGACCCCACAATGACGATGGCTGTCTCAGTGTGCATATGTGACAAGGATACTGTTTTCGTGGCAGTACTTACGACTGTCCTGTTAATGTCTCAAAGGCTCTGCGTGGTTGGAAACTGCGTCTGACAGATAGGTCTTTCTCCTGAATATCTTTGCTCAGAGCACCATTTGCATTGAAAAGCTATATGGTTGCAATAGTTTATTGTGCCAGCCTGGCCGATAAACACAAGTAGGATTAACTGAAGGGCAGAGGGATAAATGGCTCAGTGAGCCTCACCTTGGTTGTTCTGTGCCTCAGTTTTAAGGGGTACACTACCTGTGGGACGCCTAGCCTGTGGACTGTGTCGCTGTAAGTTGAGGTCCCTTTAAGCCCACACGATTGGAATGTTCATCTCTGGAGCTGGGGATCGACAGTTGATGACAGTTGGTGACCTGCCTTGCTGTTTGCTGCCTGGGTATATATAGCCCAGCTCTCTCTACAGAAAGGGACTGGCAACTGGCGGCTCTCAAGCCTAAAAGGACTGCTAGTGTCTCACTGCTTTATAATTTAACTGTTAATTTCTTGTATTATCTATCTGTATATAATTTAACGGTTCATTTCTTGTATTATATATCTATCTTTATAAATATATATATATAGCAATCTGGTCTTGTCTCTCTAGAGAACCCTGTCCAACACAATGGTATAGTCAGGCAGCCACGACCAGAGAGCCTGGTGGGTCTCCCCATAAATTCTCTGGCCAGCTATGCGTGCTCAGTTATAATTCCACTTCTTTCAGCCTCACTCCCCTTGTCTGAGAAATGAGAGGAGGTTGTTGTGGGACGTAATGAGGTATTGCATACGATGTTTTTTATTCAATGCACCATCGTATGCAGAGGCATGTAATCATAAGGGATAGCTCTTATGGGTCCGTGCAAATAACGTAATTAATGTGCTCAGCTGCTAACTGTAATGGGTGAAGTTTGAGTTCACCTAGAACTGCCTAGGAAGAGAGGTCTGGTGACCAATTTCTAAAGAATCAGCTATTAAAAACTCTATGAAAAGATTGGTCGAGAAAATTGTTGGAAATAATTCAAAGGTTCTGGAATGCAGTGGGGTACAAAATCAACATACAAAAGTCAACCCCATTCCTGTATATGAAGAAAGAGAACTCTGGAAAGGAAATCAAGAAAACAACACAGTTTACAATCTCCACATGAAAGATGAAATAGTAACCAGAGAAGCAATAGACTTGTACAAAGAGACCATAGAACACTATTACAAGAAACCCAAAGAGAAGTACATCAGTGGAAGACTATACCATGCTCATGGATATGAAGAATTAACGTTGTAAAATGGTCCATACCACACAAAACTTCAAAGTCATTGCCAGGGAGTTGATTCCAACTCATAGCAACCCTCTAGGGCAGAATAGAACTTCCCCTACAGATTTCATAGATAGTCATTCTTCATGAGAGTGAAAAGCTTAATTTTTCTACTGTGGACCTTGCAGTCAGTAGCCCAACTCTTAACCAACTATGCTACCAGGCCTCTTCCAACCCTACTCAAGCCAATCTATAAATACAATGCAACTCTGGTCCAGATCCCAACCTCGTTCTTTAAATAAATGGAAAAACTTAGGACTAACTTTATGTGGAGAGAGAAGAAACCCAGAATCAGCAAATGATTTTTAAAGAAGAGAAATAAAGTAGGAGACCTCTCAGTTCCTGGCCTCAAAACTTGTTAGCACAGCCGCAGTAGTTACAGCAACCTGGTCCAAGCACAGTGATGAATGTATAGGCCAACAGAATAGAATAGAGAATCCGGAAGCATCTACCTACAGACAACTGATGTTGGACAAAGGCCCAAAATACATTAAATGAGGAAGAGAAAGCCTCTTCAACAATAGTGCTAAAAATCATATGAAAATTTATATGTAAAATAATTGACAGCACACAAAAACAACCTTAATGTGGATTAAAACCTAAATGTAACACCACTTCCTTTTCCCCACCTCCACCTCTCCCATGTTCCCCTGGAACCGTCGGTCCTATTGTTTGCTCCTCCAGATTGTTTATCCTGCCTATCTTACCTAGGTAGACCAGCAGAGATAATAATATGCACAAAAACAAGATGAAGCAAAACAAACCAACAAAATAAAACAACAACAAAGGGACAAGGGAACAACAAGTGATCCAAAATTGGTTGTGACCAGAGTGTAGGAGGCCTGGTAGGGCTTGATCAAGGGCAATGTAACTGAGAGAAATTACTGAAACCCAAATGAAGGCTGAGCATGATCGTGGGACAAGAGAAAAGTAAAAGGAAATAAAGGAAAAAACTAGGAGGCAAAGGGCATTTATAGAGATCTAAATACAGGCATGTACATATGTATGTTTGTATGTATATATGATGGGGAAATAGATCCATGTGCATATGTTTATAGGTTTAGTATTAAGGTAGCAGATGGACATTGGGCCTCCACTCAAGTACTCCCTCAATGCAAGAACACTTTGTTCTAGTAAACTGGCATTCCATGATGCTCACCTTCCTGACACGATTGCTGAAGACAAAGTGGGTGCATAAGCAAATGTGGTGAAGAAAGCTGATGGTGCCCGGCTATCAAAAGATATAGCATCTGGAGTTGTAAAGGCTTGAAGATAAACAAGCGGCCATCTAGCTCAGAAGCAACAAAGCCCACATGGAAGAAGCACATCAACCTGTATAATCATGAGGTGTCAATGGGATCAGCTATCAGGCATCAAAGAACAAAAAATCATATCATTGTGAATGAGGAGGAGTGAGGAGTGGGGATCCAAAGCCCATCTGTAGGCAACTGGACATCCTCTTACAGAAGGGTTGTGGGGAGGAGACGAGCCAGTCAGAGTGCAGTATTGCAATGATGAAACATATAACTTTCCTGTAGTTCTTTAATGCTTCCTCCCACACCACTATCATGATTCCAATTCTACCTTACAAATCCAGCTAGACAAGGGAATGTACACTGGTAGAGATAGCAGCTGGAAACACAGGGAATCCAGGACAGATGAACCCCTTAGTACCAGTGGTGAGAGTGGCAATACCAGGAGGGTGGAGGGAAGGTGGAGTAGAAAGGGGGAACTGATTATAAGGATCTATATATAACTCCCTCCCTGGGGGAGGGATACCAGAAAAGTGGCTGAGGGGAGACCTTGGACAGTGTAAGATGTGACAATAATAACATAAGTTATCAAGGGTTCATGAGGGCGGGGCAGGGAGGAAGGGGAAAATGAGCTGATATCAAGGGCTCAAGTAGAAAGTAAATGTTTTGAGAATGATGATGGAAACATGTAAAAATGTGCTTGACACAATGGATGGATGGATGGATTGTGATAAGAGTTGTACAAGCCCCCAATTTAATGATTTATAAAAAACCCTAAATGTAAATCCTATAACTATAAAGACCACTGATTAGAAAATAGGGGCAAACCCTAAGGGCCCTAATACAGGGCATCAATATATTAGCAAACATAAAAAAGCACACAAAAACAGAAGACAAAATAGACAACTGCAACATTCTAAAACTGAGACATCAAGAGATCTCATCAAAAGATTAAAAGAGAACTCATAGGCTGGGAGAAAGATTTTGGCAATAATACATTGGACACGAGACTAATCTCTGAAATCTATAGAAAATGAAAATACTTCAACAATAATATGAATAATCCAATTAAAGAATGGGCACAGGACATGAATATAAAATTCACCAAAGAAGACGTCCATGCAGCCAACAAACATAGGAAGAATTGCTCATGATCATAGCCATCTGAGAGATGTGAATCGAAGTAAGAATGTGATAGCGCCTTACATCACATTTTTAACAAAGTAAAAAACAACAAAAATCAGAAAGTAACAAATACTGGAAAGGATATTGAGATACACTGCTGGTAGAACTGCAACATATACAATCCATGTGGGAAGTGATATGGCGCTACCTCAAAATGCTGGGAATAGAAGTCCCATATAACCCAGCAAGCCCTTCACTCGGTATATACCCAAAAGAAGTAAAATCTATAGCATAAACAGACACAGGCACACCCATGTTCATCACAGCACTTCACAATAGCAAGAAGATGGAAATAACTTTATGCTGAGTGAAATTAGCCAATCACAAAGGGCAAATGGTGTATCATGCCACTGTTATAAAGGGTGGGGGCAGGGAGACAAAGGTTTTCAAAACAAAAGGAGCAGACTTGGATGGTTACCAGGATGAGGAGGGAAAGCAAGGGCAGGTGAAACAATAGGCTAGAGGGCAGACAGGTAGGTACCTTGAGTGAAGGGGAGATAGTTTTCCACAATGGGAAGACGTTAAGTCAAAGGGCAGGACCACGTCAAGCTACTGGGGTTTGGTAAATACTTATAAAATTGATCCTATGAAATGTAACCCCCCCCCCACTTAACTTCACAAGAAAAAGTTTAAAAAAATAAAAACTTCTATAGAGTTCTACTTTGCCACACATGACATTTCCTTGTCAACTCATCAGTAACTGTTGAGTGGTAGATTATTTCACCGTCCATGAGGAATACTCAGGTTTGATTCTCACGCAATGCACGTCATGCCCAGCTACTATCATCTCTGGAGGCTTGGGTGCTATGGTGCTCAATGAGCTTTAGAGGAACCTCCAGATGAAGATGGACAAAGAAGAAATGCCTGACAAATTACTTCCTAAAACTAGGCAGAGAAAACACTATGGATCATAACAGTCTCATCTCTAACCCGTCATGGGGATGGAACAGCACGAGGCAGCATTTTTTGTTCTGTTGTGCATGTGGTCTGAAAATATTAGGAACCAGCTGTAGCGAGCAAGAAAAACATATACTTTTTAGTATTTGATAGGCTGTTTTTTCTGGTTTAGCTTCCTAGAATACTTTGCTGCATCAGAAGAGTGAATCAAAAAATATTTTTACTGGGGTCCTAGGTCATGCATACACAGAGGAGCATTCCAAATAAACCATCTATAAACATGTCAGCTGTCAATGGGTGACAGCAGACAAGATCTCACAGGAAGTGCATTAGTCTAAGTCTGGGGAGGGTGTCTTCAAGAAAAAGAGGCACCATCAAAACAGTGGACTCTAAGGAGACCTGAGGTGCCACCTAAATTCAAGGCAGAAAGGTCATTCAGAAAGGTATGAAAACTATTTTTTATGATTCCAAAGGAGTAATCTTGATAGATTTTTCGATGGACACAGGGAGATTTCAATAAATGATTAGGAAGAATTTTTAGAAAAATTGAAAACTGCAATGGTGATTAAAAAGGCCTTGAGGTTGCACTGTGTATTTTATTCCCAGCACAACAAGGCACCGGTGGCTGTTCTGGGAGTAGCAAGGGCTGTCCTATGAGAATTTTGTTAAGAAAATAACCCCGTCCACCCTACATGCCTGCTCTTGTTACCTCAGGCATGTTTGTTCACACAGCTCAAGGACTGTTGAAAAGGAACACGATTTGAGTCCATCCAGGACGCCAAAAGTGCGGTTTTGATGTGGCGTAAACCGAAGAGCTTAGAATTCTTTGGGGGAAGCGCTAGAGATGGGAATACAAACTTGGGAAGCATATAGACCCAGATGGAGACGATGTGGAGAAACGATAGCTTCATATTTTGATCTTTTGTGTCCTAAGGATTGCTGTGAATTTATAGCAATGACTTTTACTTACCTTGATACTTCCGTTTCATAATCACATTGGGTTTGCTGTGAGGAGGCAGCTCCAAGGCGCTGGCGCTCATCCATTCTCCACAGACGTTGTTGCAGGTACAGATCTTAATAATAATTGCTTGCATGTCTGCGTTTCATCGTTCTCTGAGCACTTTCCAGATGTTATCTCTGCCGATGCTTACCCCACAAAACAGGTGCTATGATTTCGTTATTTCACAAGTAAGCACACCAGGCACAGAAGAAAGCGACTCGAGCCTGAGTGACCGTAAGAACAGATTGGATTGGAGCAATTTCTGGCTCTACAAACCGTCCACATCCCACACTACTCAATAAAGCCTGCCCACTCTGACAACCTTCTCATTTGGGGACAAAAGTGTGAAAACACTTGCAGACAAGGAGAGAAGGATGCCCAGAGCTGAGTGCCAGTCACGCCCAGGTGGAAAGCAGAACGAACAAAACGACCACAAACAAATCCATGCATTCTGCTAACAACAGGCTGGCTTTTGCTGATTTCAATAAAGGCTCTCCACAATGTCAGATTCCCTGTTGATGGTAATGGTGTCATTTCTTGTTTTGTCGAGATCTCTTTTCTGTAATTGCATCCTCATAAACATCAGCAGCAAAAGCCCATGGGGGAAGCCTTTTGTTGATAGAACCATGGAGTCTGTTGCCTTTGAGTAAATAGATAGACCTTATTTATTGAGCATGTGGAATGTATTTAACATACCAGATTCTAAGGGAAGCTATAAAGGATGTATAGATTTCTCAGAGACTGCAAAGCTAAAATAATTGTATTGCAATCTTAACAATATCTGAACTACATTTGTCTTAATATTCCTTTGAACACTGGGGATGATGATCTGCTGTTTCTCTGCTTGATTCTATTTTAATCTGAAATACAAACAGCTTAAGGTTTGCTTGCCTTGGATCACTATTATTTAGAGGATGAGCCATCTGTGGGTTTTTTTTTAATTATTTTTAAATTCTATTCATGGCTCTTTGGAGATCTCTTGAAATTGAACAATTTGGGAGAAGAATTTCTGTGGAATAAATTCAGATACGTAGTGTTACATCTAAAACCCAGACTTTTTTGTATGTTACTTGGGAGGGTTTTCTGGTTTTGTTTTGTGTTCACTCTTTGGCTGAGTTCAGAGGGAGACTTATTCTAACCCCAACAGCCGCGTGAGGCCTTAACCATCCTTCACACCAGATTTTCTTGATTTCACCCATGCTCACAAATACACTTCTTGTTGACTCGTAGGAGTGTAAGATTCAACGATAACAGGCTGTGTTTGTTTAGTTCTTTTAGGAAACTTGGAAGCTTTACACCTGCACACCTGATCTTTTTAAGTGGTGTCAGGGATGACAGTCTTGCCATCCTCTAGGGCATTCCCCTAGCTGAGGCCAAGGTTCTGGCTGGATTCAATTTGTTCCTCGGTGACACAGCTTATATTTTTACAGATAACCTAAAGAGGCTGCTATAAAGTTTTATTGAGATAGAACTGATATACAGGAAATTGCCTATACAATTTGGTGTGGTGACATATGCATACACTTGGGAAATCATCACCGCAATCAGAGTAACATGTCCATCCATCACCCCATATCCATTCCACACGGCTTTGTGATCGCTTCTTCCCACCATTCAAGCCTCTGTCCCCAGGTTACCACTGAGCTGCGTCTATAGGTTATTTTAGATTTTCTATAGCTTTACATAAATAGAATAATACACAATCTCCTCAACTTCTGGCCTCTTTCCCTCAGATTACTGTGGAATCCATCCTTGTGTTGTGTGTATTCATGGCTGATTGATCACTATAGATGTCTTGATCTTATGAAGAAAGCACTACTAAGCATGACGACACTTTAAATTTTAAAGAATATTCCTTTTGTGATACTGATCTTGTTTTTAATTCATTTTGTTTCCCTGGAAATCTCTTTATTTCACGCTTGTATTTGAAGGTTAATTTTGCTGGGTATAGGATTCTTGGGGAGTAGAGGTGTTTTGTTGTTGTTTTCTTTCAGAATTGTACGTATGTTACTTGTTTTCTTGCCCTAATGGATTCTGCTAAGAAGTCTGAGATTATTCTGTTAGTTTTCCTTTGTAAATGACTGTTCTTTTTTCACTAATTGTGGTCAGGATTCTTTCTTTTTCCTTAAAATTAGAGTTTGACTACAGTATGTTGATTTTTGGTGTGTGTGTTTTTTGTTTGGTTTTGATTTTCCTTTGTAGGGTTGGGGGCGTTCTTCCCAGTTTGGAGTTATCTCAGCATCTCAGATGCTTTCTCCTTTTTGATGGTGGTGAGGCATAGGTTGTTCCTCTTGACAGTGTCTCAAATCAGTGCCGTCACCTTTAGAATCCTGTGATTTTGTTCTCTCCCCGGTTAGAGTCAGAATTGTCTCTGAGGTCACTAATTTGGCTTTCCTATTTTTCAATTCTATTATTCATATCTGTTATTATTTTGTCTAATTGTTACCTGATTGTTTATCTTCTGGATTTCCATCTGATATAGGGTGTCTAGTTTTGCAATTATTTCCATTGTTCTCCCAAACATTCCCCCTCTCTATTTTACTCATTCTGTTAATGATAACTAAATATGTTCCTTCTGAATTCTGTTTTTGATAATGCCAGGATCTCTTTTTCAGTGTGCTCCATTGGTTTGGGATCCTTTTTTATTGCTGATAATAGGTTTTCTTGGTTTGCGGGGTGCACTGCGATTGACTGCTGTTTCTGTAACATCGTGGTGCAACTATTGGTGGTGAGTGGGCTGCTGGATTGTGTCCAGGCAATCGGCTCTGTTGAGTGGCACAGGAGAGGGGTAATTGGAACCAGATAGCAAGTGGTAGAAAGATGGGGGGAGGGAGGAGAAAGATAATAAAGAGGAAAGAGGGGAGTCTGGAGGGGAAAAGGGGGGGCTGTATAAATGGACCAAGAGGTTTATAAATATAATGGAAAATGTCTTTTAAGAAAACCAAACACAAACTATTACTGAGTCCATTCCAGCTCATAGAGCGTAGTATAAATTAATAGGTGTCATGAAAATGTTTTATGAGGAAAATGAGGAAAGAGAACAGAATAGATAATGGTGGAGTAAAGAAAATCATAAGCAAATAAACCAGAACAAGGGTTTATATCCTACATATAGTGTGTGTTTATATATATATGCATATATACATAAAGACAGATTTAGAAAGAGAAGATTAAAGAAAAAAGTAAAAAAGGGCAGAGAATATGAAAAGGGAAAGAAAAGAGGGATGCAGTGCTTGTGGGGCTGTGAGGTTCTGTTGCTATGGCAATGTTCACATGCAAGTCTTTATCATCAGGGATGCATGGGTGCAAAGCGGGGGAACAGTAAGGATATACGTACAGTTCATGGTGGTGGCGACAGCGGCACGCATATGCGTTTCCACTTTGGTGTGAGGGGTGGGATGTGGGAGAAGAAGAAAAAGAAAGAAGGTTGGGCAGGTGGGGAGGAGGAGGCAAGGCCACTGAAGTTTGTAAGGCTGGAGGTGCCAGCTGGGTGGAGTTGAGCAGTAGCAGGGAAGCAGGCACTCAGAGGGGTGTCAGTGGGTACTCCTGGTACAGGTGTGCAGGGGTTGGGGAGTGCACAGAAGCTGCTTCGGTCACACCCAGTTGTGAAGGAGGCAGGCTATCCATGATGGCTCCCAGTGGAGAAGCACACAGAGGCTGAGAGTAGCAGCCCGAGGAATTGCCCCACTCCATATACATACTTTGCTGCTGCTTCCTGCCGCTCCATCCATTCCTGCAAAAGGCAACTCAGAGAAGCCTTGTTCCACTGAGCTTTGTAGTGGTTTTCCTAGCTCTTGGCGAGTGGATTTCCTTCTTGCTAGAAGTGTCCTGGTTGTTGCTGAGGCGGTCTTCCCATGCTTGTTTTACCCGGTTGCCATATTCCCCAGAACTCCTCGGGACACCCATTTTAAGTTAACGAAGTCACTGTCAGTTCTCAGTTTGTTACTCTACATAGTTAATAGAATTTGCCACTTCGTTTTTTTGTATCTGTTCAAATGATCATGTTTTGTTGTGGTTCCATATTAATTTAGTAAATTAGATGGAATTCCTAAGGTTAGTCAGCTGTATTAGGTCAGGATGTATTACCCTATTGATAGATCCTTGGACTCAGTTTACTAGGGTTTTGTTAAGAATTTTGCATCAAAGCTAATGAGGTGGATTATATAGTTTTCTTTTCATATCTGTTGGTTTGGTCCTCAGGGTAATTAATGAATTTTATGAGAGACATTGAGAAATATTCCCTCTTCTTTAATTTCCCGATGAGTTGGTGTAGAATTAGTATTATTTACCCTAAATGTTTAATTTCTACTAGGGTAGAATTCTCTGGTGTCATCATCTAGACCTGGAGTTACTTGTGGGGATTATTCTAAGTGAAAACTCAATTTCTTTGATATATAACTATATAGGCTATCTCACATTTGGTAAACTTTCATAGTGCCTTCAGAAATGGTTCACTCACATTGCCAAATTTATTGATATATGTGCTATTACTCATTTATAGTCCTGAAATCTGTAGTTATATTTAACACCTCTCATGCCTCATGCTCTCTCTTTTACTAGAGGTTTATCAACATGCTATTCCGGTGTACAGCACAAACAAAAACCCTGTGCTTCTTTTTGTGGCCCACTGTAGAATGTCTCTTTCCTTCGGTTGCTTTGAAAAGTTTCCTTTTAGCCGTTGTTTTTAAGTAACTAGAGTGTGTGATGTGCCTTGGTATAATTTCCTTCGTGGTCTTTACGCCTTTGGATTTGTGAGCATGTAGTTTATGAAATCCGTATCATCTTCAGGCATGATTCCTTCCAGTGCTTTGGGGCCCACCTCCGCTCTCAGGAGTCCCAGCTACACACATACATATTATGCTGCTGCACGTTGTCCCTTAGTCATTGGTTTTCTGTTTGGTCTCTTCATTCTGTTTTGTTGTGGATAGTTTCCATTGTTGTCTTCAAGTTCACTCCTTTTCTTTTCTAATCTGCTGTTCATTTTACGTAGTGCATTTTTCATCTTCTCTTGATAGTTTTCACTTCTAGAAGTTCAATTTGAGTCTATTAAAAGAAATCTTCCAAGTTTTTCTTTAAGAGGTACAATCTTTCTCTTACTTCATGAACACATGTTTCCATTGAATTTTAAACCACATTTGAGTGAAAATTTTCTGCCTTTTTGTTTGCTTGATGTATTCGTTTTATTGCTACTAAAATAATTTACCACTAACTTTGTGACTTAAAACCTGTAAATATTCTGCTTTCTTTTTTTTTTTAAATCATTTTATTGGGGGCTCATACAGCTCTTATCACAATCCATACATCCATCCATTGTGTAAAGCACATTTGTACATTCATTGCCCTCATCATTCAAATCTTCTGCTTTCTAGTTCTGTGGGTTAGAAATCCAATGTTGGTCTTACTGAACTGAAATAAAGTTGCCACCTGAACTTTACTCCTTTCTTGTCAAGTTTGAGAAGGATCGTTTCTTCACCTTTTCTGATTTCTAAAAACTGTTCCCATTTCTTAGTTCAAGGCCCCACCCATCTCCAAAGCTCCCAGTGGCTGGTTGAATCCTTCTCAAATCCATTCACTATGACCCTCTGTCTCTTCCACTCTTTCCTCTCTTTATTTTTAAGAATCCCAGTTACTATATTAGCTCTTCTGGTGCTATAGGCATTAACCCACTATCTACAAGGTCAGCAGTTCAAACCCACCAACTCTGCAAGATAAAGATGACACTCTCTGCTCCTATCAAGATGTCCAGCTTTGAAAGCCCTCTTCATGGTCACTAAGAATAAGAATCCACTCAGCCACTGTAGGGTAGGATCACTTACCTCTTTTAAAACAGCAGATTAACAACCCTATTCTCTCTTTATTTTTACTTACTTAAACTCTTAAAGACAGCCTGAAGTCTCCTTTCCCATGTATCTTGTCACACAGTCTGGGGATTCATCTACCATTTCTGGTAATTTTTCACTGTTGGCAGATATTGTGGGTTTGGGTTTATAAGATACTAGGTAGTTTTGTATTCCTATAAATATTCTTGAATTTTGTTCTAGGACCATTTAAGCAGGTGAGAAACAATCTGAGCCTTTAGAGACTTGTTTTTCAGTTTTAATTTGAGATGCCAAAAGAGTTTTAGTCTGGGGCTTAATTTGCCCTACTGAAGACAATACTCTTCTGTCATTTTTAATTCTGAGCTGATGGAGACAAACTTTTCACCTTTCTTGATGAGCTCTATGGATTTCTTATTCCGGTACTTTAGGTTTATTCTTTCCCAGGCTTCATATAAATATGTTGATCAGTTCCTAGCTCAAGACTCATAGTGGACAGATGCTCTTTAAATCCTTGACCTTGTGTGTTCTCCATCTCTTCTCTTCCCTCTTGGCAATACTCTCCTTCCTGATGCTCTGTCCTTTACACTGCCTTTGGATCCCCAAACTGCCAACTGGGTCTTTATTCAAGGAGATTGCCAAGAGGAGAGGGACTTCCTCCTTTGGGTGCTGCAACCTGGAAACTCTCTCCTGGCGGGAAGCCAGGTGATCATTTGACTGAGTTTGTTTCCATTCTCTTGTGGCACACAGCTTATATACCCTGATGCCACTCTCTAAATGCCACATGTGAAATACTTTATCTGGCTTTTTCATTACTTGAGGTAGGGGAGTAAAGCAAGTCTTGTTACTCTGTGTTTGCTATGAGCAGAAGTAAATGTGTTATCCCCCACATATATCATTTTAAAAAGGGCAAGAATGGTACACAAAATATTTAGCAACTGATAGCTCATGGGCCCTGACCGAACAGAACAGGTACTGGCCTAAATCAATAGTGTGGTCCTATGGTTGCCTCTCACCTGAAGGACAGCCTCATGTGCCAGTCATATCCTGTAGTCCCTCAGGTTTGGGTTGCTGACAACCCTAGTGAAGTCAAAATTGCATCATCATACGGCTGCCCCGAGATTGAGTGGCAACACTGCCATTTCTAGCTGACCACTTGACTTGAATTTTCTCTCTCCCTTAATTTCCTGTGTGCTGTGTTTCAGTGAAGATGATATGGGATAAAATGTTAAAGTGCCTAGTATATTGCCTAGCAACTAGAATATTCAATAAAACTCAGTGACCTTCCCTATCCCATACCTTCCTCCTCATCTATCTAAATTTCCCTGGCCAACCATGGCATTCTACTGACAAGTTATGACTCAGATAAATTCCCTCAAGAGAAAGAAGGCGCCATAGGCTGCAAAAGGATGCTGGAACCATGAGAAGGTGAGGAGGAGGAGGGGAGATAGGGACGTGGTCACCCCGGCTGAGGAAATCTCCTTCTCAGACTCGTGTGAGTTAGTCCAGGAAGGAGCTGGTTCCTACATCCAGAGGAAGAGTCTAAAGGAAGCCATGAGCAGCCAAGGGTTGTAGAAGCAAGTCAAGGCAATGCTGAGAGGGGCCTGGAAGTGAAGCATCTAGGTGCAGAGCAGGGCACTTTGTCTCACCTGGATCCTTCCAACCCAGACCCCTCTGCTTCTTAAAGCAACTAAACCCAGAGTGGACGTGGGACTGCCACTTAACTGATGGTGGCCAGAATGGGACCGTTTGAAGAACTCGGAGGCATTTGCTTTCTCTGACATTGTCCTTGAGGATTAGGATCGACTCCTTACACATACCATGACTTCTTTCCCGTCATTCATTGTGAAAACATCAGGTATGTAATGCTGGGCGGCTGCCAGCCTTTTCAATAAATTGTTTTGTTGTTTTTTATTTGTCACTCTTTCTTTCTCTGAAAGCGTCTGTCAGTCTCTAAACTTGAGGCTAAAACACTTATCAGTCATCAACTTCTTTGCATTCCTGGCAAGCTAGCACACACCTGGAACATGAATGCCCACTGATGACATGAGTGTATTAAAGCCACTTGCTCAAGGTAACAGTAAAGGTATTGAATATAAAAGGTGCTGGATAATTCCCAAGGTGCACACTGGATGCATGTTTATTCCAGGTCCACTTAATTCAGCTTTGTTTACTCAACAAACACTGCCGCATATTGAAATTTTTGACATCCCTGTGGTCCTGTGACCCAACTCTCTATGACTGAAAGGGAGTTAGTTGCCTTTGATATGATTTCCAATTCTCTTCACTGACTAATTATTTTCTTAAAGACCAGATTTTATTATTAAAAATAAATAAGATTCAATAAGATTGCATAAGAACATGCACCCCACACTAAAATTCTGAGTCGGGCTTTGCTGGCATACGCAAATGCTTTCCGTTTATAACAAATAGATGTAGCTGTCCCCGCATCCAGTTCCATGGCCTTTTTCTCTCTGATGAGGCTGTGACCTGGCTCCTTCACACTAAGGGCAGTTGGGATGTAAATTCAGCCTGGAGAAGACCTGCTGGCCCAGAATGCTTCATAGTTAAGAGAAAGATACACAATAAACAACCAATAATGTTCTGGCCCCATCCAAAAGATGGTTCTTACCCTGCAGATGGTCTATCTCTTATGAAGGCATGACTATGAGTAATCCAGAGTGTGGTCTGGCCCTTCTCAGGATGACAGGGCTTAGGCCTGGACCCTGGTCATGGGTCCTTTGTACGTCCATCACAGTGGACTGGCTACTGGCAATCCTGTCTGTGTTTCTAGCACCCGTCACAGTGCCCAGCACCTTGTAGATACTTTTCCAGCAGTTAAACTTAGACAATGGCCCTCACCTGAAGAATAGTATCACTCTGCTGAGAACTTTAGGCTTTGGTGAGAGAGGCATGGATGGATCATCCTCACACATCCGTCATCTTCTCTCTCTCTCTTTCTCTCGCCCTCCCTGTGCCCCCACCCTTCCTCTCTTACTTGCCAGGCTTCTAGATACCCTTTAACACGCAAGAATACACCGGATTATTTATTTATATATAATGTTATTGGGGGCTCTTACAGCTCTTATCATCCATACTTACACCCATTGTGTCAATCACATTTATACATTTGTTGCCATCATCATTTCAAAACATTTTCTTTCTACTTGAGCCCTTGGTATCAGCTCAATATCTCCCCTCCCCCATTCCCTCCCTCCTGTACCCTTGATAATTCATAAATTATTATTTTTTTCTTGTCTTAAACTGACTGCTGTTGCCCTTCACCCATTTCTGTACAAGATGGGCACTTAGTGCCACTGTGAAATTCCAGAGGCCATTGCAATAGGGGAAAATATTACCTATAATTTACACCTGGGTATTGGTTTCTCATTAACAGATTGCTGGCACATAAATATTAATCATATAATTTGGCATTCATACCACAAATTAAAGTAGGCAGAGTGGGTCTTATCCCTACATCTAAGGTGAGGAACCTGCAATTCACATGGGTCTAAGCCCCAAATATGGTAGTTCCTGGAGCCTGATGATGTAGTGGATTATAGGTTGGGTTGCTAACCACAAGGTCAGCAGTTTGAACCTACCAGTCAATCATCAGGAGAAAAATAAGATATTTTTTTTTACTCCTGTAAAGACTCAGTCTCTGTGGTAGTTACATAATCTGGTATCTATCTGGGACTTGAGAGGATTCGGAGTGAAGGGGTGGAGTCTAGACTGTCAATTGGATCATAGCCAATGAGGCCTGTGTGGGGGTATGGCCTTCTCTGGAGGATTTGGGAACTCCTGGATTTTCCTCTTTGAAGACGGGAGACACTTTTATCTCTCTGCTCGCTCCCTGAGAGACTCTCGACTGACGACGTTCATAGACCCTGTGCCCTGGGAACTGGCGAAGCCACTTGGAGACCCCCGCCAGAGCTGAGATGCTTATGCCGCCACTGGATCCAAAGACTTTCTACCCACTGGCCCGCGATCATTCGGCATTTGGCGTCATTGAATGCACTTCGTGAGTCTGAAGAGGACTTTATAGATTGGTATCGGACATATGGGCTAATATCAGACTTATGGGCTTGGACTGGACTGGATTGTGATGTTTTTTAAATATACAATTACCCTTAGATAAAACTCTTTCTTATACACATATGAGTTTCTATGGATTTGTTTTTCTAGTCTACCCGGACTAACCCAATCTCAGAAACATAAAGGCAGTTCTACTCTGTCCTAACGGGTTGCTATGAGTCAGCGTTAACTAGATGACAGTGACTTGGGGTTTGATCGCTCCCTGTGCCACCTGTGAGGCCATCAGTCTAGGGGACGCCAACATCAGTTTTTCTAGTGACTCCAGGCAAGCCAGGGGCCAAATGTCTGCTGTCGTCCACATCCTCAACCTCCTCATTCATCTTCAAAGAGGAAAAAAATATCTTGGAGAGAGGACTAACTTATGAAGAGGCTGGAAAAAGAGTTTTGAAAATATAACCTGCATAACGGCTTAGAAGCAGCTCAAAACTAGCTGCCTCTGGGAATGAGAATGGGCTGTAGAACCCCCAAATGAAGAACCACCGCCGTCTTTGAAATCGACAGCCAGGCAGAAAATAATTAATTTCACATGAAAATTTCCATGATGGTCTTTGCTTTTAACCTTGAGCTCACCAGGGAAAAGTGTGTGTGTGTGTGTGTGTGTGTGTGTGTGTGTGTGTGTGTGTGTTCAGGGGATGCTTTTCATGCAGGGAATGAGTTCTCTGTGTATCTCGTGTGGAGGGATCTGCACTGGGGAGGAAAGTGCCATCAAGCAGCCCTTCCCAAAGTCGTCTCAAAGAGCCCAGCACTCAGCCTGACATGTGTGGTAAATGGCATCTTGTTGAACTAGTACACTTTAGATGACTTCTCTGAAAAGTTAACGACTGGAATAGTTCAGGTTGTTGCCAGCAATGGCAGGTATGAAAGAGTATGGGAGGGCTGGCATCAGTGCTTTATCAATTCAAAGGCACATCACTTAAATCTATTCAAATGCACCTGGCCTAGGCTTCAGCCCCAAAGTATTTTTACAGCCTGGTGCTGCCCAATGTGTTTGCTTTTTTTAAGGGTGTGGGGGTGGTGTGAGCTCTCCAGTTTCACAGCAGGAGGAGGAGAATCAACATGGGCAAGACCATCTCCTATGAGGATGAGGCCGGACAAGTCTCACCTAACCCTCCTTACTAATTTAGACACCAAATGTCCCCCCCATAGTACTCTACTTATCTTCTGGATTTGAGGAGCCATTGCACTAGCCATGCAAAATTCACAAACAATACTCACAGTTTGGGGGTTTCTTAGGGAAGTTAACAGGTTACAATTCAGGATTAGAAATGTTGGGGATGTAGTTCTTTGGTCAGGACAACCTCTTCTCCTCTGTGCCCATAAGCAGGTCTCTCAATGGTCCTTGACCTCTCAGTCACACAAACCTTTGACCTCTCTCCTGCTCAGGCAACATAAGCTCTTTGTTGGTTACCAATAAATATCCAAAGGGCATGCCACTCTGCCATGAGCCGAGCCTGAATGCATGCAGTCAGCTGTAACACTTGAGCCTGCAAGCTTCCTAATTAATTGCCTGGAGGCACCCCACTACCACTGTGCATGGGATCTTCCTCCCCAAAGATACAGGACTCAGCTTTATTCACTGAGGTTGCCAGGCTGCCCGCTGCTCTGGTTCATGCTCTGATTCTCAGCCCTGTTGCTGTCACCCCTCCAATGTTTTTCCCTTCCCTGGGGCAAGAAAGGTCAGCATACAAGAATGTTGGGGTCTAAAGGACACACTGAATTCCTTGCTCTTCTGTCTTGATGGGAGTGAAGGCCTCCCTTCCTGCTTCTGAGGTGGCTTCAGGATGGCAAAATTGATTGCATGATCTGTCGGCATCTTCCCCCATTAGGAAAAGAGGGCTTCACCGGGTCACTTGGGAGTTACAGGCTATGGCTGGAAGAACTGTATCAAGTAACCACTAGCGCAGCGTGTCTGTTTAAGAAAGCTTATTTTTAAAAAAGGCCTCCTTAGTTTAACAGATGCGGCTACAAGGCTATTACACTGTAGGAAGAAAGCGGAGATGCCAGGCACGCGGATGGGCACCATTACTATGACCAGGTGTAACATCCAATCTCCCTGGCAGAAATGACGGCGTGGAAACAGCTCTGAAGCTGCAGTTCTCATTTCCAGGCACAGAAAAGAACATCCGGGATGTTTCTCAGAGGGGCGGGTGCGTGCGTGCGTGCGTGCGTCTCCGTACGTACGTACGTACGTACGTACCTGCGTACAGGCGTCTTCCCTAGAGCTCTGAAATCCCTCCCGTGGGGAATCGGTACAGCACCGCCCCCTCGGTTGTTTCCCTAGAAGAAGCATCTGCTGTCCACTCGAAGTCCTTATTCCTAAATTGGGATCGACAATAAAGAACTGCCGCACGAGCCGGGAGCGAGGCGGAATGCCCGATTGGAAGCGGAAAGCCGTGGGGCGGGCCGCCAGGCCTGCTGGGAAGAACCAGGGTAAGTCAGACATAGGGGGGTCGCTGCGGAATCAGAGAAGCCTTGGTGAACTAGCGCAAGTAAAAGGACACTGGTCCGAATCATGGGCCGCGCGGTGGAGAACCACAGCGACTCGCAGCTCGTGTGTCCGGACCTGCCGTCTGGGTCTGGCCGGTGTGAGGGCAGCGCTTCCCTCTTGAACTGGCCCGGTCCTGCCGGGGCGCACAGCCCTTTGGACATCCCTCGTGGGGCGCCAATCACCGCGCTTTGTTTTCCCGCGTCCTTGAAGTTGTGGGCACACACAGAAATCGCAAGGGGCAAAAGCGTGGGTGTAGGGTAGGTGGGGGTAAAGATGTTTCAACAAAATGGTCAAAGAACAATATGTATTGGCAACTATCAAAGAGCCCATAATGTTGGCGTCCTTGAAGTTGTGGGCACACACAGAAATCGCAAGGGGCAAAAGCGTGGGTGTAGGGTAGGTGGGGGTAAAGATGTTTCAACAAAATGGTCAAAGAACAATATGTATTGGCAACTATCAAAGAGCCCATAATGTTGGCGTCCTTGAAGTTGTGGGCACACACAGAAATCGCAAGGGGCAAAAGCGTGGGTGTAGGGTAGGTGGGGGTAAAGATGTTTCAACAAAATGGTCAAAGAACAATATGTATTGGCAACTATCAAAGAGCCCATAATGTTGCCTGAACCCTTAAAATCCCCGCCGCCCTCTAAGAATGAGCACGCGCGTGTCGCTGTGATGGGGAAACAAGACTGGAGCAGCGTGCCTGGCCTTTTCCTCCCCAATGCAGTCTCCCATGGCAATGTCTTCATGAGCAGGCCCCGTCACCATCCCGTGTCTGGTGGGAAAAAATCTATCAAATCCATCTTCGGAATTTTAAATGTGGTCGCCATGGTTTTCTGAGCGGTCCGCTCTGTCTTGAGGTTCACTGGTCCAGTAGGTCACCTCAGAGGCCACTGTTCTCTTTGGCTTTGTTTGTATTCACCGTAATGAGCACTGGGGTGTAGTTGAGCTTTGGGCTGCTAACCACAAAGCCAGCCGTTGGCAACCACTAGCCACTCAGAGGGAGAAAGAGGTGGCTTTCTAGTCCCATGAAGAGTCACAGTCCTGGGGACGCATAGGGGAAGACCTCCCTTGTCCTGCTAGGTCACTATGAGGTGGGCATTGTCTCCATAGCAGTGAGTTTGTTTTGTTTGGTTTTAATGAGACTAAGCCAGTAGAACTCGGAGAAGTTCTCAACATGCAGCCCCTGATGGTGTGGTTTGTTTGGAATGCACGCGTGCGTGTGTGTGTGTGTGTGTGTGTGTGTGTGTACTCGATCCCAGTGGCAATGCTTCTTTATTTACCAGCCCACACACTCCTATATATAAGCCTCTTCATCAAGATGATACCCAATATGCAACAAACACGATATACCAGAATCTTTCTAAGACTTTATATATTTTAACTCATTTAATCCTCCCTATAGCTATAGCTCTATCAGTGTAGTGTTATATTTAATTTCCTATTTTGCAGACGAAGGGCTGAGGCAGAAGGAGGCTACTCAGGTAGGGGTGGCATTGGGATCTAGGGGTCAGACAGTTCCATCTGGTTATTGTTCCCTTTCCTTTTAATTTTCTTGGTGCCCCACCCCCCGTCTTCAACAATAATGCTTCAATTTTATTTCTTCCTCGTATTGCCTCATTCCCCCCACAAACACGCAGTCTCTATAGAAGCAGCTGCCATGAAGTCAGCTCCCATACATGTTGACCTGTGTGTGTCAGAGTAGAACTGCGTTCCATAGGACTTTCAGCAGTCGTTTTGTAAGTACATATCCAGGCCTTTCTTCGGTGCTACTTCCTAGTGGACTTGAACTTCCTTACTGTTTTGGTTAGCAGTCGAATACATTAAGCTTTTGCACCGCCCTGCAACTTTATGCATGATGTATACTTCCTTTATTTCCCATCCTTTCTACTCCCTGAGTAAACCTTAATATAGACTAACAGGTACTTATTAAATATGGATTCTACTCCTTGTTTTAGAGGCAAGGATGACAAGACTTCATCTTACATACTTTGGACATGTTGTCAGGCAGGACCAGTCCCTGGAGAAGGATGTCTTGTTAGGCAGGGGGCAGTGGAGGAGAGGAAGGCCCTCGAGAGGCGACTGATGATTGTGAGATGGTGCAACACGTGAAGTGTTTCGTTCTGTTGGGCATAAGGGGGCTAGGCTTTGGAACCAACGCCATGGCACCTAACAGTAACAGCAGGCTCTTTGTTTAAAATTTTATAGCAAAAGTTATATGTGGAATTGTTTTGTAAAGTTTAGTATTATTATTAAGTTTTATTTTCCTTTTGTTGCTTTTGTCAACCAGAGGAACTGTGACAGGAACTGAAGTTGAATGCATATCGCCTGTACTTCCCTTCCGTCCTACCCCTCTCCCTCCTGCAAGGTCCAGTCGGAGTTCTTAGACCAAGTGGAGTAGTACCTGCAGATGGTTGTTAACAAACTGGCGGAGCATAGTCCAGTCGTGGTAATCTGTGTTCTTGGCCTCGTCCTCATTCCCTGGGCCTGTTGGCATGATTATTTGTAAAGTGTGAGTATGAAATAGGATCATATACCACTGATATTAAAATAAATACCCTCAGAGGCAGCCTGGGAGCTCTCATTGTCCAATTTAATATAAATTAAAGGAATCCTGACATAATTTGCGTAGAATATTATGCAGATCTATATAGTGAAGTTATGGAGTGAAGCAAGTATCACTTTGTCCTTTAAGGATGAACTCTGTAAATGCACTTTATAAACTTCATTCACTTATTCAGGTCAGCCTTTCTGAACGTGCTGCTGCTAGGTGCCAGGTCCTGCATCAGATGCTAGAGAGGGGTGATGATTGAGTTGGACAGTTGTCATTGTCTACATACTATATATACTTGTGTATAAGCTGAGTTTTTCAGCACATTTTTAATGTAGTTTTTGTGGTAAAGTTAGGTGCCTCGGCGGATATTCAGGTCGACTTATACTTGAGTATATACGGTACCTCTGGTTGAAAAATTAAATTTATATTAGACTCAGCTGTGATTTGCAAACAAAATACAATCTGACCTTTCCTAGAGGAGCCCTCCTGATGTGTTTGCTCTTAAAATAGCCTCTCAGAGTGCACGGCTATACATTGATCTTATTTAAAGTGGCAAAACCTGGGCGACTTCAACCCTTTCAAACAGGCATTGTACACTGAAAGCTATACAAATTGTTTAAAACAACACGAGGTGGATATGTTTCCTGACGATAAATGTTAAATGTTTTCCTTTGTTTCGATGTCAATTGGAGAGTGTATCTCTCTGATACCTTTGTAAATTGAAGCTAAGGTTGATAAATAAAATCAAAAGGCGAGCCTCTGCTACTGCCTCAAAGAGAGACAGATGGCAAGCAAAAGCCCCCCTGGAGGACACCTGCCTGCGGTGACATGCCCTCACAAGCGTCACCAATGTCAGTGGGCTTGCTTCCAAATTCAATGCTAGGCTCTCACTGTTACCGCAAAGAAAGAGAGCAGCGCCGCAGTGCAAGGCGACATTGCATGCCACAAAGGGATGCTTGGAAATGACTCAATTGTATAGTTAGGATGGAAAGTTCTTGAGTCTTTGAACAGACGGTTGGAGTGCCCCCACTCCTTAGAGAGATCCGAGAGTGAGCCATAAAGTATTGCTACTCAGGGTCCATTTTCTGTAATTCTTCACAGGAGTAGAAGTTTTGTCTTTTTCCCTCTGTGTGGCTGATGGTTCTGAATTTCTGACCTTTCATCTAGCAGCCCGCTGGGTTGCACCCACCTCCTGGGGGAGGGGATAGAAAGATGTACACAGCACCAGCAGAAAGCGTGGGTTATAAGTCAAGAAACTATAGCTTCACATTCTGATAATTTTGCTTAATAAGGCTTTCCGTGGTCTATAGCAATACTTATTTTTACTAGCCTTCATGGATACATGGAAATTAAGGAGTGCTTCCTCTCTGTTGGGCGGGACATATAAGACAGTTTCCGAGGATGCTGCCATTTTTAACTTGCACGGTCAGTTCCCACCACCGCGAGCTCCTGTGTGAGGACAAAGAGGAGAACCCCGAGGGTCTGCTGAGGCCATTTCCCCTGCCAGGATGTGCCAGCCTTGCCACGCACAGTTGCCAAACGTCATACCAAGGGAAAATTAATCATCGCCTAATGAGATAGGGCTGTGAAAAGAAGTCTGAGAGAAGTAATTTAGAGCCCCAATTAGGACCTGTTCTCCTGGGTTCTGTCATGGGCATCCCTGGCAGATCCTGGGTCCAGGGTGTGAGAAGGGTGGAGTTGGGGGGAGAGGCATCATGTGTGGCTCAGCAGCTCAGCAGGGGCATGTAGAGGGAGGGAAGAGCAAAGGGAGGAAGCTAGAGACACGGTAACTTGTCGGAACACAGGGCCTTTTGCTGCAGGGCAGATGAGAGGTAATGAGAATCTCGCCAGCAGAAGGAGGAGAGACAAGCTTCTTTAGGGTGGGGACAATGTACACAGTTGACAGATGACTGCATGTGGTGACCTAGGGAAGAAGAGGTGACTTTGAAGTTTAAGACTAGGAGCTGAGAGGAACAGGCTACTCCACCTTAAAGTTACTTAATATGTTGGGGAGTATTGAATCGGCTTGGTGTGGGCAGGATGACCAGGCCGCTGTGAATAGTTTACTGTGGACCACTCTCAGATGTGACCGATGGAGAAACCAGAGGGGAGAATGTAGCACAGATCATCAGAAAGAACCCCTTGTGCGCCCCTGAGATTTGACAGTGGGCCTAAAAACTGGAACCCAATGACAGAGGTCAGAAGAAGTGTATCTGTTAGGGGGAGGGAGTCTAAGCAGATTTCCTAAGAGGATACTGTTGATCTTCACTTGACGATTCTGTGTTCGCAGATTCATCTACTTGCTGAAATTATTTGTAACCACAAAATCAATACTCATAATGTGTTACAGCCACTCAGACACCAGCAAGGCAGTGAGGCGTTTGAGTCGCCAGATGTGCTGGTTCAGCTCTCATTGCAAACACGTGTCCTTTCCATGGTCTCCTCACTGCCACACTTTGCTGCACTTCTGTAACTTTTGTTGACGAGATTGCTATTTAGCATGGTGCTGAGGTTCTGTCCAGGGTTCCCAAATTTAAGAAGACAAGAAAGCTGTGATGAGTGTTTGGGAGAAAATGCCTATGTTGGGTAAGCATCATGCAGCCATGAGTTATAGTTCTGGGAGGCCCGAGCTTATTGTAGATGTATCAGGTACATATATTCTGTGGTGTGCCTTTAAACAGGCACGTGCATAAAACAAGGTCATGTGTTGATCACTTGACAAAAATGTTGTGACCAGAGGCTCCAGGAACTGAACCAGGCATACCCATCTCCAAGTAGAAGAGATTCAGTATGTGTTAGCTTAGTGTCCCAGGTAACTTTCTAGAATGTAAAACCATTGCAAGTAATTAAATAAATTGCATTTCTGTACGATTCTGCTAAGTTCAAAAGCTTGGAGTGTGGGTATCCTGGAAAACAGTTGGATACGGATAAAGGGGGAGAGGAGCAGGAATGTCTTGGTGGGAACAATGAACCAGCCACCTGACTAGATGGAAAAAGTGGATGGCGATGTGTGCCCCATGTCACAACCCCAAGTCCCAAACTCCAATAGGTGTCTCCCGTGAGATTCCCGTTAGATCCAAGAAGCTCTTCAACGTCAACAAGAGGCACTTTACTCCCACTGTGGTTGAATTCGATCCAAGAGACAAAATTGACTGGTAAATCTGAAGAGGTAGGAGCTTGAAGAAACAGTTGTCTAGTGATTTTAGGGATATTGAAGGTCAGGGAGAGAAAATTCACGAGTGGAGAATCTAAGAATACATATATTTTTTTAAAAAACTGGAAAATTCAGAATCTTTTATTTAGTTTCAAATGTCAGCTGCAAAGTTGTATTAACAGCATCTGGCAGTGCCAAGACCTATGTGTTGTAGTTGAATGAGGTCATTCAACATGTGTCAGCTGTGTGGGGTGACTGCCAAGAAGACCCACGTGCTGAGATGATGTGTGGCATTAGGCACAAACCTGGCGGCACAGAGCATTCACCCAAAAGTGTCACCCTTCTTAATTGAAATATGCAAGTTAGTACCCAAATCAATCAATCAATCACTGCTGTCAAGTTGATTCTGACTCATGAGGATCCCATGTGCGACAGAGCAGAACTTCCGGGTAGGGCTTTCTTCCATAGCAATGTTGAGAGGAAGGGTTGAATCATCAACCTTCAGGCTAGAAGTCAAGCACAAACCATTGTACAAGATAGTGCAGACATAGGAAGGTGGAGAGAATTGCTAACCAGTATGTCAGCTTCACTGTGACCTATGTCCGGGGTAATTTGGAAATCGTGCAGATTGAGAGGGCAGTCATGTGGAGGGTTAAAGGAAGCAGAGTACTGAGCCTAGACCAGAGGACACTCGGAGAGACCTCTAATCTATCCTCATGGATTCTCGGCATAATGTTGTGGAATAGCTGGGACAGTGTGTCACCGGAGTGCAGAATAAGGACAATGGATTTAACCACAGCAAAGGCGGTCCTGAGGCAATATAGGAAGAACAAATTTCTGCTTGCCAAAGCTGTTTGAGAGGGAGTGAGAGTGTTGTCCTTGTATTCAACCAGCTGCCATCGTATTGACTCCAACCATGGCACCCCCATGTGTGCCAGAGGGGAAGTGTGCTTCTGGGCAGTTCCAATGATGGGTTTTCCAGAAGTTGGGAACCTCCAGTGGCATAGTGGATATGCATGAGGCAGCTAAGCTCAGAGTCAGCAGTTCAAAATCACCAGCCACTCCAAGAGAGAAAGATAAGACTTCCTACTCCCATTAAGAGTTACTGTCTCAGAAAGCCACAGGGGCAGTTCTACCCCGTTCTATGGGGTCATTGGAAGTTGCAGTAGACTAGATGGCAGTGAGCTTGGATTGGGTTGGTTTTTCGAGTTGGCCTCTGAGTAGACTCATCCCTATGACCTTTCAGTTTGTAACCAAGCATGCTGACCACTCTGTCACAAGAGGTGTGCAAATGAAGGTGGAGAGAGGTTGGAGAAGTCAGGAGACAATGATAAATCTTGTCTAATCTCAACTGCATCCTGAACCAACTCTGCAACTCTGGTCAAATTATTTAACCTCTCTGAACTTCAGTTTTCTCATCTGTAAATGAATTATGGCAGACCTCAGGCAGTGCCCAAGCATCCTTCCACTTCGAAGTTTCTGATCTTTGCTAAGGTTCACTGCCCTTGGCTTCTTGGTCAGCATGAAGCCCTCCAGGCTTACAGGGCAGGTTCCAGCATGAGTTGTATGTCCCAGCCATGCTCCCCATTGTGTGTGAAATGTGCCTTTCAGTGGGACAGGAGTCCTCTAGCAGCGTACTGTGGGTATGGCCGCGCTGACCTCCATACAGGACTCGCTTGCTTCGCCATCTAATTCAAACCAGCTGACATCAGGGGGAGTGCCTTTCACAAAACCTTTGATAGGCATTTTACCTCTTATGCAAAACATACTTGGTTTCCAAGTGTGTGCTTCATGCCTAGGTTGCTGGAAAGACCTGACAGACTTCTCGCAGTCAATTCTCCTCGGTGGCACATTTGCTCAGAAGTTTTGAAATTCTCTTCACTTTATGCCATGTCATATTTCCAAACACGGACACCAATCTCCTCACCCAAGTCAAGGGTACTTAAAATTGCTGTGACGGCTGTATCCCTGCATTCTGCTAGCTTCACATCCCAGTCTGAGGAGGCTGAGGCTTTTATTGATGGAATGAGGTCTTTGTTTATAGAACATGCCCAGCGGGGCTCCAGGAGCTCATGCTGCATATACATCTTGGCTTTAAATGGAAAGCATACCTCTCTGCCTGTGGATGTCTTTGGAAAGATCACAAAAAGCATTTTCAATTTTGCTTTCTTAAAGATTCTGCCTGCAGGCATTCACTTATCTTATAAAGTACACTATTATGTTAACTTATAATCTACTATGTGGTTGATTTGTTCTCGGCAAATGCGTAGCTATCATCAGTGTTTGTTTTCCACAAAGGTAAAATCCTAAGAGCAAATCTGCCTCCCAGGGATTGGTTTTGTACATTTCTTGTAAGAAGACATCTGGAAGGCTGTTTTTCTGCCTGTCCTTTGCAAAGTGCGAAGCCGTTCTTTTGAGACTTGGGTCAGCTGCCATCCCCGACAATTCCTTCTCCAACATTCTCCCCCATTCCACGCTGGTTCAGGTGCCCGCCTTCCTGTTTCTAACACACACACACTCTCTCTCTCTCTCTCTCTCTCTCTCTCTCTCTCTCTCTCTCTCTCTCTCTCTCTCTCTCTCTCTCTTCTCTCGCTCTCTCTCTTCTCCCCCCCACCCCGTGTCTCACAGCAGATGTCATACTCCATCGGTATCTCCTGTTTTGGAATTTCTGCCACTGCACTTCTCTTCTAAGAAGGAAAGTCCCATATTTCACAGTGTCTTTGATGCAAAGTACTCAAAACTTCAGTGCCGTTGAGTCAATTCCGACTTGTCGTGACCCTGTAGGCAGAGTAGAATCGCCCCTTTGGGTTTCTGAGACCATAAACAGTCATGGGAGCAGACAGCCTCATCTTTCTCCTGCTGAGCTCCTGGTAGATTGAAATCCCTGGCCTTGCTGCTAGCAGTGTAATGCCTAGCCCCCTCTGCCACCAGAGCTCCTTGCTGTGTATAAAGGTCTGTAACATTTATATAGCATTACATCTGCTGTCATAAATATGAGTAACACTTAACTAACATTCCATGTGTTATGTATGTTTTATATATGTTGGAGATATTATGGATGCAGTTCCAGACCACTGCAGTAAAACAAAGGCACGTGCATTTTCAGGTTTCCCGGTGCATATAAAAGGGATATTTACACTACACTGTAGTCTATTAAGGGTGTGATGGCATTATGAAACTTTGAACTATGGTGGGAATGGACAAAATATGAATATACAAGAAGCGAGCACACCCTGGTGCAACAAGAACTCCGATGGACTTGCTCCACCCAGAGTTGCCCCAGGCCCTTCACTTACAACCGCTGCATCATCTGCAGAGTGCTACCAAGTGAGGCATGCCCATACCAGAAACCACCCAAGGTGACTGGGAGCCGAACCGATGTGACCCCACGTGTGTCAGAGTAGAAACTGTGCTGCTTGGGGTTTACAATGGCGACATTTTCAAAAAGAGAGGGTCACACTCTTCTGCAGCAGCTCTGGGTGGACTCAAAGTGCTAATTTTTCCATTAACAGCTGGGCACATTATGGATTAATCCAATCAGGATCTCCATGATACCTACAATGTAATATAAAGCCCAAACCAAGCCTACTAATTCCTACCCATAATTCAAAATTCACCTCCATCAAGTCAGTGCCTATAGGACAGGGTAGAACCACTGTGGGTTTCTGAGAGTCCATTTCCTAGATACCCGTGTAGGATTTCTGAGACGGGACACATTTACAGGAGCTGGCAGGAAGTCTATGCTTCTTCCCATGGAGAGGCTGATGAATCTGAAGTGCTGACCTTGCATTTAACTGTCCAATGCCTTAGCCACAGTGCCACCAGAGCTGCTTACTGTTTTATGTATATATCCTTATATAATATACATGGAATATTGATTCACTAATGTTGTATCTAATTGCTACCATTCTTTGAGAAATCTCCAAGTTCTAGACACTAGGCTAAACTTGTTTTTTTCAATCTCACCTAGTCCTCATAGGAACTTTAAAGGGCAAATATGACTGTACTAATTTTATAGATCTGATAAATGAAGCTTAGGAAGAGTAATATAATTTCTGTACACACACAGGGGAGTACAGGGGAGACCTAGAATTTGACTTCAGGGGTTTAAGAGGGCATATGTGGACTCTGAACACATCGAAAATGAGAAAAAGCCTGAATTTAATAATTCATGAATTTAATTGCCATTATAAAAGAGCATGACTGGTTAATTCCAATTAAAGATCAAAAACCAAAAAAATCAAACCCACAGCCAGTGAGTCCATGTGGATGCATAGTGTGACCTTCTAGGATAGAGTAGCACTGCTCCATGAATTTCCCAGGCCCTAGAGCAGTGGTTCTTAACCTTCCTAATGCCGGACCCTTTCATACAGTTCCTCATGTTGTAGTGACCCCCCAACCATAACATTATTTTCATTGTTAATTCATAACTGTAATATTGTTACTGTTAGGAATCGGGCAACCCCTGTGGCAGGTTTGTTCGACCCCCAAAGGGGTCGCGACCCACAGGTTGAGAACCGCTGCTCTAGATCGTTACAAGAGCAGACAGCCTCCTCTTTCTCCCACAGAGCAGCTGGTGGGTTTGAACCACTGGCTTTGTTTTTAGCAGCCTAAGGCTTAGCCTCCACCAGGGAGAATCATCTGAGAAACAGCCTCTCCCTCATGAACTTCTAATCAACAGAATGCCCTCGTGTGCCCTGTGGCTTCCCCGTGGAGTGAGAGAAACTATTACATGTTCCAAGACCCCCTCCAACCCATGATTGCCCTGCAAGTCTGGGGCCAGGCCTCAAACACTCAGAAGTTTGGGTCTTGAGGTTCCCTCTGGGCCTGAGGTAAAAGGGGAAGGACATTGGAACCCTACTTCCTCAACTCCGCTTCCAGCCGGGGTTGTTGCTGGCCATCCACTGCCCCATGCCCAGGCCTGACAACTGGCTGTCTGCCCCTTTCCTGGTTCCAGGCCCCAGCTCTAGTAACTGGGCGGACCCCTATTGTGCCTCTCTAGCCTGAGTCCCAGCTTAGCTGCGGGTCTGTCATCTTTGGACCTGAGACTTCACCTTGTTGTTGCCAAGCCTCAGTGCCTCGACTTCCTCACTCCAATCCATGGACTAGTCTGTCCCCAAAACTGCACCCTGTGAGCTGTGGACAGTCCCTGGTGCTCTCCACTCACCTTGGAAACAACAATTGCAGTCAAATCAATGCCACTTTGTGGTTACGCCGTGTATTCGAATCCAACTGCTCAATAGGTTTCCTCAATAGGGTACAGAAGCAGATGGTCAGGCCTTCCCTCTGCACTGTCACTGGGCGAGTTTGGACGCCAACTCTTCAGGCGTGAGTGGCATCTGCTGTTCACATTCCCTGCTAACCTGTTGGTTAGGAAGCCCTCACCCTAGGACAGTTCTACCATTGGCTTGATTACCTCCTTTCTCCTCTTATTATTCTCCTGGACCAGACTTGCTCCCAGTGTAGACAACTTCTCTCTACCCGTCAGTCCCTGGCCAGCGTCCATGCCCACAGCTGGCCTAGTTATAACCAACCCTGGCTATAATGGGCCCCATTGTCTTCCTTTCAAATGGGATCACATTCTAACCTCAAATGGGAGTTGCTTCCCTGAGGCATTGACTGGAAAGGCAGAAAAGGAGCAAGGCATTGATGGGGCAGCAGACAGAGCATGCAGGATGGCCTCGTCCCTGAGGTTGATCTTCAGGGACAGACCATCACTTCAGGCAGGATAAGGTCAAAACGGACTGGCCTGGCCCGTTAGGCCTGACCTCCTCACCCTCTCAGTACACCCAGGGAACACCTGCACGAGCTCACCCTGCCCTAGGCACAGGAAGGGCCCAGGCTGAACCCTGCTGGTGGCCCTCAGAGCCCCTGCTCGGGCGTCTCACTTCTTTACTGAGCTTGGTGGCCATCCTTAAGCCCCTCCTGCAGACTGTGAGGAATTCCCTTTGGGAAGCTTTATACAGTTCCCTCTGTTACTGCCTCACGGGAGAAAAGAGTGGAGAATCTGATTCGGTAAAGATTACAGCCCAGAACACCGCGTGGGGGGCCGTGGGGGATCTCTGCCATCACCCCAGCGGCACCCAACAGCAACATGAGCCAGCAAACAGAACTCCCGCCCTGTTCATTGTCGGAAAGCCAATGGGAAGGAAGCATTGTGCTCAGCGGTGGTGGTACCGAGCAGGGTTAGAGGGGAAATAAGTAGCCCTTCCTGTGTTGAAGAGCAGGGTTTAAAGCAAGTTTTTCAGTGTAAGCATTCTCCCCGCTTTCCCTGGGAGGGATTGTCACTCATTACCCCTGAACACCCGAGAGCAGCTTGCCTTTCACCTTGGTCATCCTGGGCATGTGCAGTCCTCAGACGCTCAGAGCTGGCGCATCCACTTCTCTGAGTTAGTATGCAATAGGCTTTGTGCTCGTTGGGAAAACAACAGCCATCTGTTCATTTTTTATCAAAAATAATGTGTTCTTGAACATTAAAAAAGAAAAAGTCAATTATCCCATACTTTCTGTACTTGAATCCTTTGGGGAGGAGAGGAGAGAAGAGAAGAGAGAGAGAGGAAAGAAGAGACTGGTTACACTCAGTGCCATTGTCTCTCCATGTTGACATCTAGGTCCTCTTGCTGGATCTATTCGCTAACTTTTTGTCTGAAGTGTAGGGCCTTTTACCCTCATCTCTAATGACGTATTTATTTGTATGCTTGTTTGCCCTTCTGAGAGAAAAGGTTTTTTTTAATATATATAAATCACATTTTGGGGGCTCTTGTAACTCTTATAACAATTCATATAGCAATTGTACCAAGCACATTTGTACATATGTTGCCATCATCATTTTCAAAACATTTTCTTTCTACTTAAGCCCTTGGTATCAGCTCCATTTTTTCTCTCCCTCCTCCACCCTTGTGAGCCCTCGATAAATTATAAATTATTACTTTCATATCTTCCACCTTCCATTCTCTCCCTTCACCCAGTCTTGTCCAACTAAAAGAGAATGTAAGACCCAGGCCTTGAGTCCCATACATGGTACAACAGCTGCTTATTATAATTCACTGGGCTCGTGTTTCAGGGTTTGCAATCCTGAGCAGCTTCAGCCCTAAATCATCCCGAGTTGGCAAATAATAGGAAGGACCGGGCCAGAAATGAAACAGACGAATCAATCCTCTGTATGAAATGAGATTAAATAAAAACACAAGCATGCCAATGATCCCATTGCCAATACTTCCATTTCTAATATATTCGCCTTGCAAGCCAGTATGTTATTTCAATGATGACAACATGGAAAGCTATTCTTTTCTGGAACTTCTCCGTTGGACCTGGCATCCAGATCGGCAGGATAAATCTTGATATCCCCCCCCGCCCTTTTCACAGTGGAGTACATTTTTAGTGGTGGCAGGTATCAGGGGAAGCATCCAGAGTGGAAACGTTGGCATGTGGAAGGGATGTGCCTAAATTTGGACCAGAGCCTGTGTTCTAGGTCTGGCTCTTCCGGGCGTTAGCCTTATAATGTGGGCGCTTTCACTTAACTCTCTCCTCTCCATTTCTGGATCTTTCAAACGAGGGAGAGCGAGCCTCTGGGATGTTATGAAGATTAAAATGAGTAGCCCAATTGGAGGCTGGTCACTGATTTCCAAACATTCGTGTCTTCTGTATGACAGTTTGTTTTGAGCAGTTGTTTTGGAGACCAGCAGCACAGAGTACAGGAGTCCTGGAATGCTAGTGCCCAGGCCATCGGCAGATGCCATCTTACAAAGGACTAAACTAAGAACTATAATAAGTAATAGGCTAAGTTCCTAGAGTCTCACCGTGCCTACTATATAGATACATGAGGGGGCACCCCCCAAAAATAAATAAAACCTGGAATTGTGCTGGCTGAACAGAGCTTTCGTAGTATTTGCATTTTTCCCACTAGGCAAACATTGAGCCTCTCTGTGGCATTGTGTGGGAAGGGTCTCTCTGGTCACAGTGCATTTTTCATAAAAGCAGTTTCACTCAAAGCTCGTTTTTTTGTGATGGTCGATTTACGAGAACAACGTGCGGCTGTGAAGTTTTGTTTCCTGTTCAGGGAAAGTGCTGCAGAAACTGTCGTGATGTTGAACACGGCTTACAAGGACCGCGCTATGGGAAAACCCAAGTGCACGAGGGTTTTCTTATTTCAAGAAAGGTGGAATGTCAGTTGATGACAAACCTTTGTTTGGACATCCCACCAACTTCCCAAATGGACAAAAATGTCGACTCAGTGCATGAGGAGTTTGTTCTACCAGGTCAGACTGTTAATCAAGCTTTCTATTTAGAGGTGTGGAAAAGATGGTGTAACAGTGTGTTCCACAAAAAGGCCAAATTTGTGGCAGATGAGGGACTGGTTTTGCCACCACGACAATGCACCTGCTCACATAGCCCTCTCATTGTGCCAGTTTTTGACCAAAAAGCCCACATGCCTCTCTTGCCTTACTCACCTGACCTCATTCCATGAGACTTCTTTGTGTTTCTGTTCATGCAGAGGCATGAAAGGACAGTGATTTGACAACACCCAAGAGGTGAAGCAAGACATAAGGGTGGTGCTGTCAGCCATTCAAACAGACGAGTTTGAAAAATGTTTCCAAGAATAGAATTGCAGATTTGACAGATGCATTAAGTGTAATGAAGAGTACTTGAAGGTGATAAGGTTATTTTGTAAAAAAAAATTAAATACACAGCTTTGATAAAAAAATTTCTATTTAAAAAAATCTTACCATAGTAAATGAAGGGGGAAGTGCAGAGTGGAGACCCAAGGCCCATTTGTCGGCCGCTGGAGATCCCCTCATAGAGGGGTTTAGGAGAGGAGATGGGTCAGTCAGGGTGTGATATAGTACCAATGAAGAACACAGCTTTCCTCCAGATCCTGGATGCTTCCTCCCCCCAACTGCCATGATCCGAATTCTACCTTGCAAGTCTGGATAGAGCAGAGGATGTACATTGGTGCAGATAGGAGCTGGAGGCACAGGGAATCCAGGGCGGATGATACCTTCAGGACCAGGGGTGTGAGGGACAAAACTGGGAGAGTAGAGGGTGAGTGGGTTGGAAAGAGGGAACCAATTACAAGGATCTACATGTGACCTCCTCCCTGGGGGACAGACAACAGAAAAGGGGTGAAGGGGACGCCGGACAGGGCAAGATATGACAAAATAATAATTTATAAATTATCAAGGGTGCATGAGGAAGGGGGAGTGGGGAGGGAGGGGGAAAAAGAGGACTTGATGCAAAGGTCTTAAGTGGAGAGCAAATGCTTTGAAAATGATGAGGGCAAAGAGTGTACAGATGTGCTTTATACAATTGATGTATGTATGGATTGTGATAAGAGTTGCATGAGTCCCTAATAAAATGTTTTTTAAAAATTCCATTTTAGGTGGTACCCCTTTGTGTAGGTATCTATAAGTATATAGAGTATTTTTCTTGTAAGTAAAAATACAAAACATTCCTTTTGTGAAGAGTAGTAGTAACTACTGACACTATAAAGTTAAATGGATTTTCTAATAATAGTGCAGCAGTCCACTCAGGGACCCGGTAGAGTCAGAAGTCTCAGGTGGCTGGAGGGATGTCATAGACGTGTCCCCAGGTGGGAAATACCTTAGTGGGCCTTCAGCATGCTCTGGAGTGTCTTAATAAATAAAAGGTGAGGGCCCCCTCCTTCTGTCTCTGGGCTTAGCTGACCTTTCAGCCCAGGTCAGTAATTCATGAGACCAGGCACAGCCTTAGGCAGAGCCTGCAGGTTAGATTTCCAAAGGGAGCCTGGGAGATAAAGGGAGAAGGGGAAATACGTAGGGTGAGGAATGGGAACAAAAGAGGGACGTGGCAGGACACCATGAAGACTCCTTGTGACATGGGTGCTACTGTCTGCCCGCCAGGGAGCAGTGCCACACGCCAGCGAGGAGGATCTGCCTTTGTCAAGAGGAAAGCCACCTCTGGAGAGGGGTCCCCACAGAGCTGCCTTTGGAATATAGCCCATTGTTTAGCAGCTCTGGTGGTGCCTGGTCGGAGCTCTATCACTAACAGAGTTGGTGGCTCGAACTCCCCAGCAGCTATGCAGGAGAAAGACCCAGCCATCCTTCCCAGAAAGATGGCAGTCAAGAAAACTTGATGGGCAGTACCACCCTGCCACCTGGGTTCCTCATCCATCAGAGTCCAGTTGAGGGCACTTAACTATGAACAGCCCTTAGAAAACTCCATTCAGACTCACTGCCTTGGAGAAGAGTCTGACTCATCGTACATTTAGAAAACCAAAGCCACAGTAGCAACAAGGAAACAGGTGCTGCCATCACCTGTGAAGTCACTTGCTTCATCACCATCCCAACAAAACAATTCAGAGCGTAGGCTGAAAGAGCCATCTTTGTTGACACCTTTGGATTGTGAGTTGTGTTTTGATACAACCTGGTTATTTGTGGATGGGATTATAGGAAGAGAGTATGATTATTCAATAATATTCAGAAATGTTTAGAGCTACCTATAATCACCGAGCCATGGTAGGTAATTATAACCACTCTTTGTTGTTGTCTTCCTCCTGGGGGAAGCAGATCAGGTGCGAGTGAAGGCCGCGTTATAAAATAGATACATCTAAATTGAACCTAGGTCACTTAAGGCTATTTTGATAAAACCAAGTTTTATCACTGAGAGGTAAATGACATTCTCCCCACCCTCTGGGTCATAAGGCTGTATAAACGACACAGCAATATGAAGAAACAGAAAACGCATCCGCCATAATGTCACCAAGGAAATTTGGCGGCACTGGTGGCTCAGCCCTCAGCTACTAAGAGAAGTGCCAGTGGTTGGAAGCCACCCGTCCCACCCCCACTGCAAGAAAGAAAGGGGTGAATATCTGTTCCTGCCTGCAGTGATCCCCGCCCGCTGCCAACCCCATACGACAGAGTAGAACTGACCCTTTGGGTGTGTGAAGCTGTGAATCTTATGGAAGCAGAATCTTTCTCCCGAGGAACTGCTTGGTAGTTCTAAACTGCCGACCTTGCAGTTAGCAGCCCCCGGCAACCAAGTATGCCACTTGGAAACTCTTTGGAGCATTTCTACTCTGTTTTCTAGTGTCGTTCTAAGTCAGTCTGGTTTTATACTTCTAGATTCTGTGTTCACAGGAGCCCCTGGTACTGTAGTGGGTTATGCTTTGGGCCGCTCACCTCCAGGTCTGCAGTTTGAAACCACCAGCAGCTCACCAGCAGGAAGACAAGGCTTACTAACCCCGTAACGAGCTACAGCCTCAGAAACGCACAGGGCAGTTGGACCCTGTCCTTAGGGCCGCTAAGAGTAGACATGGACTGGATGGCGGGAGTGTGAGAGCTTGATGCTGCATTCTGTTTGTAGTGTTAATGTCTTAAGTTACATAATTTCCTTTATGAGTGATTTTAGGTTCCTCCTTGACTTTCCGTGTAACCTTGTCGAGGAACGTACCATAATGCTTCCTCTTACGCCAAGTGAAGGTTCAGGGTGGGTGTGGGGGCGAGAAGAAAGCGTCATGTCAAATAATCTTTAAAGAAAAAAATAAAGATCCTCCAGCCAAAACTTTATCTTGTATGCTTTACAGACTCCATCTGTGTGCCCGGCTTTGATCCAAGCCTCAACATGATGACTGGGATCACCCCCATTAACCCAATGATACCAGGCCTCGGGCTGGTGCCACCCCCGCCACCAACGGAGGTGGCCGTCCTCAAAGAAATCATCCACTGCAAGAGCTGCACCCTTTTCCCGCAGAACCCAAGTAAGTTGCGCCTGGGAGAAAGGTTTGTTCATCGCTATATATATGTGCCCTAAAAAATGTATACATGGCGTCACATTTATTTCCTGTTATGACCCTGAATTCTCTTCGTTGAGACAGAGTGTGACATCCTTCAACAGAAGGCCTTCACCTCGAGGCTAGGGCAGCCACATGGGGATGTAGGGACCTTGTGTGAGTTGTTCCATCCATGGCAGCCTAGTGTTGGCTGTCAAACATGGTGACAGCCTTTTATGGTCACCAATGTGGGAGCAAAACTAGATTAAAAAGTGAATTACTTTAGCTGCGAGCAATTGGAGGCGGGGGGCGGGGGGTGACGTTCAGGAAGAGGGTGAGCCTGCATCTTAGAGTTTCTGGACCAGATTTTATGTGGTGGAAGGAAATGTACATTTGATGAAGTAAATGGGCCAGACTTTTTTTTTTTTTAATTTAGCCTCAGCTACTAAGTTTATGGGCTTCTATAGCTAGGGATTTTATTTTATTTTTATCCACATTAATCAGTGCTTTCTATTTTAAGTGGACTTTTCAGGCAATTGCTTTGGTAATCTACATATAAACTAGGTAACGTGTTGTGACAGTGTTCTGTTTATCTTTTCACACAACCTCTCCCAAATTTGTTAGCTCATTTCAATAATAACGAATAAAAAATAATCAAAGGAGCGAGAAAGAGAAGCTGGGTGTGCGTCTGTGCTTTTCAGGCTGTTACCCAGCCAGCTAAGTGCTGCGCCTGCAACGAGGTTGCGCTTCTTGTGTTCTGCCTTGCCGCTCCGCTGTCTGGCTACAAGACAAAGCAGATAACCAGCCGGGGCTTTTCATCATGTTGTCATTTCATCATGTTTTGTACTTTGTGAAGTTTTCTTCTCACCCCCCTCTCCCCCATTTGCTGGGCGTCTGTAGCATGAGGCGAAAAGAAATTATGCTAACATTTGCTTTATCTTTGTTCACGGACAAGCCTAGCTACTCTGTAGAAGTAAAGGTGGTTGGGAGGGGGAGGGGGCGGGGGCGGGGGTGGGAGGAACCTAAACACAAGACAGCCAGAAGGAAATGGGAGCGAGTGTGTAGATGCATCCTTCCATCGCTAGTCGGGAAAAGTTAGACTGCAAGCTTTACTTTGACCAATGAACCAGGGAAAAAACAACAGAGAGCAAAGAGCAAATAAATAAAAGACAAAACCCTTCTGTTTTGTGCTTATTAGATCTTCCACCTCCTTCCACAAGAGAGCGACCTCCTGGGTGTAAGACTGTGTTTGTCGGAGGATTACCAGAAAATGCTACTGAGGAAATTATTCAAGAAGTCTTTGAGCAGTGCGGGGATATCACAGCCATTCGGAAAAGCAAGAAGAATTTTTGTCACATTCGCTTTGCAGAGGAATTCATGGTTGATAAAGCCATTTACCTCTCTGGTACTTTGCATTACATAAGGCTTTTTTTTAACGCATTTTGCTATATTTTGTGATGTTAATAGGAGCGTATGCCCCTTTGCCTCAGTGCACACAATGAGGTCCACTCGGTTGGGCTGAAAGGAGGGGTCCTGCAGGTGTCCCTGGTTGCCAGTGGCTCTGCACTCAGTCTGTGAATTTGCCTTGCCTCTGGTGCACTTCCTCACCCCCCCCCAGTCCCTAGGAATGCCGCCTAGTTTCTAATTAATATTCTCGAGTGCTTATGAGAGGAAAAGCAGTCTGATGAGTACTGAGGACCATTGTTACTATTGGATGCCATCCTCCAGGGGAATAAAGTACCCTCTCGGGATCATTTCAGCCTCTCAGAACTATGGATTCCCTTCTTAGCCCCTCCGGGTCCAGGTCCCAAAGCAAGAGCAGTTCCCTGTGGTTTCCAACTGCTTTCTCAGCGCACTGCCCATGGGCGCCTGCACCAAGCTTGGCAGAGCTGCCATCGTGGTGGGGGAACCGTGCGGTGCGGACATGGGGACTGAATGCTGCTTTCCAGTCTGCGCAAGTTGGAGCAAAAGGATGGGGTCTGTCAACAAAGCCTGTGCCAAATCTCAGAATTACGGGGGCCGGCCCTGACACGGGCTTGAGCAGGGGGTATTTTTAGATTCAACTCATTACCATTCCCTCGCACACTCCATCGCCATCTTTCAGTCTGTCACTCTTGCTGCGCATTACCTTCCTGTTCCTGAGGCAGCACTAATGGGGGAAGGTAGGGAAACAATAGGAGGAAAACTCAAGAAACAACTCTACACCCTGTCTCCAGGCTTTCCCAGCTCCTGCTGTCAGTCTTGGAGCCTGGATGCTAGCCTAACCCTCCAGAGGCTCTCCCGAGCTAGATCAGGAGGCCCGGGAACTTTAAAATGGTACCTTCCAGCAGACCTTGCCAAGTGGGGAGGAAGGAAGGAACACCGAGACACATTCCAAAATGGAGACGGGGAACCAAGCAGAGTGAGAACAGCGTGCAGGACGCAGATGCCACGCCTCCCCTTCACTTTGTCCCCAGCCAGGGCATCCACACAGCCAGTGAGGAAATGGCGGTGTGGTGTAGCAGACCCGGGACAAGGGCCTTAACCAACTTCATTCAGGCCCTCCATTCTCTCATCCGTACAAGAAAAAATGGCAACTGCCTGCCTACCTTGTGGGTAGTGGTGAGGAATAAAAGCAATGCTAGATGGTGAAGTGTTTACTCGGTAGACAGTCTCAGCAAGCTCAATGCCATCGAGTGGATGCCGCCTCGGTGACACTATGGGACAGGGTAGAACTGCCTCTAAGTTTCTGGGACTGTATTTACAGGCATGGAAAGCACCTTCTTTCTCCTGAGCTGTGGCTGGTGGTCTCAAACTGCCCACCTTACAGGTAGCAGCTCAACAGAACAGGACCCACTTAGTTCCCGATTTCAACCCACATCGTCTGCTGCTGCTTGTGTCTTAGGAACCCTGCTCAGGCCCTTGGATCTATCCCTAAAATGGTGATTAGATACCCCCCTGATGAAATGACGCAGGCTGAGTAGATGAAAGACACTTTTCATCATGAACTCAACCCTTTTTGTACCTTCCAGAACCCCCTATAAGGCAGTCCCACGGTTAGACATTTGGAAAGTGCTCGCCCCTCCCCAGATAGCGCCTTGCATTGCCCCTGAGCAGGAGAACTGAACAGCAAAGGCCTGCTCTCGGCCTGCCTGCCTGCCAGGGTGCAGGACGGTCTCCTGCCCCAGCCTTGGGCTCGGCTACCCAACCAGGCTGATGGCATCCGTCCGTCCAGAGCAGCTCTGAAAGGCTGACGAATTGGGAGGCAGGCAGGCAGGCAGGCAGGAAGGCTGCCCCTCTTGTGTTGAGATCCTGCAAGCCAAGCCCAGCTGTGAGGCCTGGCTAATTTTAGGACCCCTTTCACATTTGAAAGCAAACTAATTTTAGACACAGCCTCATCTTTTTAAGGCCCTAATGATGATGTTTTGGTGAAAAGAGAAGGTGCCTTTGGGACCAGAAATGTTTGAGAAGGGAGTCTGTATGGGAGCAGGGAGAGGTGGTTGGCCAGTTGGGACAGCTGGCAAGGGTGAAGCATCCTTGCTGCTTGCTCAGCACAGATCACTGGGGCCTGCTGACTCGCTGAGCATCCATGGCCCGCAAGCAAGGCTCCTCTTGCTCTGACCTTAACTGCGGTGTTGATGGGCAATTGCTGTGCCTTTCTGTCTTTTAGAGAACACAGCCGAGACCTTGGGCATTCGAGAAGGGTTTGGTGGCACAGTGGAAATCAGTGGGGAGATGGGTATCTTATTTGTAACTTTCAAAGGTGGGAAGTACCCCCTTGGGGAGAATGCAGCCTCGCCAGGGGGTCTCAGCTGAGCTGTAACCCCCAATGCTCAGCTAATCCACTGAAACCTGCCGTGAGATCTTGAACATCAGCGCAGGGCGGCAGAACCTAGAGTTCCACAGATGCGTCTCGTTTGCAAAGCCCCTACACAGCCATCTTTCTTGGCAGGCCCTGCCAGCCTAGCTCCTGCTGGGACCTGAATTTATGTTCTTCAAAATCTCAGCACCCCGAGCTGAAGAAAGCAACCTCAAAGCCTCCTCGCGGCCATTTGAAGTCTGGCTAGCTCCAGTCCTATTGGTGCTGATTCCTAAAATCCACTTTCTGCTGCTAATCTTCCTGAGTTAGGTAGCTCAGAGCCAATCCCCCCCCAGAGGCCCCCAGGCCAGTGCTCCCTCTACGTGGGGGCTCCGCTAGCTTTCTTAGGGCGTATGAACTGCTTGGGGTGGAGCCGCGTGCCCGAGGATCCGCTGCAGGGCTGTGAGGAGGGATGTGGTAAGGCCTCTTGATTGAAGGTAACATATTCTCCTGTGTGCCCCAGAGGATAAGTGGAAATAAAACAGCATTGCGAAATTGCCTTTCGTAATTGGGGCTCTTGCAGCTGCCATGCGAGAATTGAGAACAGAGCTGTGTGAGTGCAGGAGACACCTTGGCATTTACTTTGTAGATCTTCTTAAAGACCATAGACGCTCTTCATTTTCAACTCTCCGCCCCCTACCATCCCCTGCCACCTCTTTCTGGAAAACAACAACAACAGGGGCTTAGGCTAAAAAGTTGCAGTCAGTTGCTTGAAAGTTTAAAATCAATGCCATTAAAGAGGTGGAGAATGGAGGTGGCGGGGGTGGGTCCAGTTTACTACTGAGCTTCCTGGGAGCCAGAGGAAAGAAGGCATTTTGCTAAGTGCCCAGAGCTGCAGATCGCCCTCTGTAGCTTACAGCAGTAGGGAGGGGGGCAGGGACTCTAAGCCTCCCTGTGGAATGTTTAGCCCCCTCTCCCCCATCTATATAGGTTTGCCTCAGTGCTTCAGGAGTCCCCTAACCAAACCTCACTGCCATCGAGTCAATGCTGACTCCTGGCCACCTATATATAGGACAGGGTAGAACTTCCCCTGTGGGTTTCGGAGACTGTCCGGGAGCAGAGCGCCTTGTCTTTTCCCTGCAGGGCAGCTGCTGCCCTCATTAGCAGCCCAATGAGCCACCAATACGCCACCAGGGCTCCACTCAGGAGTCTTTGGGTGGTGCAAATGCCCAGCACAAGCAGAGGGAGGCTGGAGGTTGAGTCCTCCCATGGGGCACCTCAGAAGAAAGGCCTGGCCATCCACTTCCTAAAGCTAAGCATTGAAACCCCTGTCATGACAGTTCTACTCTGGCACAAATGGGGGGGGACGGGGGTGTGCAACGGGTAGCAGTGGCTTTGAGTTGCGGGGACGAAGGCTAACTCTGCCCTCCCTGCACCCCGTCGTGAGGACAGTGTGTATTGTCTGTCCGCGAGCGCTCGCCGAGATGCTCCCGATGGGCCAGGAGTGGTTTGTGATCTGACCAGACTCTCTTGGTTTCAGGTTACCGGATGCGCTTGGGGTCCAGCACGGACAAAAAGGACTCGGGCCGCCTCCACGTGGACTTCGCGCAGGCCCGGGACGACTTCTACGAGTGGGAATGCAAGCAGCGGATGCGCGCGCGCGAGGAGCGGCACCGGCGCAAGCTGGAGGAGGACCGGCTGCGGCCGCCCTCGCCACCCGCCATCATGCACTACTCCGAGCACGAGGCGGCCCTCCTGGCCGAAAAGCTGAAAGGTATGTGCCCCTGCTCGTCTGGCTTTGGCTGCTGCCACACGAAAAAGGCGGCGATCCATGGATCCTCACATGACCCCGAGGCCCCTAGAATCCAAAGGATGCCTGTCATTCCTACTTGGCACAGGACTTTGCTGCCCTCCAGCACCCACACCCAATCAGAGGGTAGAAGGAACACCCAAATCCATGCCCCAAGGTCGCCTGTGGTCCGGGTGTGCAACCGACCAAGCTGGCTCACTCGAAGGAGCACTCAGCCCAGGGAGTCAAAATCAACTCCGGGCAGAGTGAGAGGCCATCACAAGGATCCCTGGCAGCAGAGTGAGTTACGAGTTGGTGACCTTGTGTGTCCACAAGTAGAACTGTATGCTCTAGCGGTTTCTCAGGCTGAATCCTTTTAGAAGTGTGTCATCAGGATTTCAGAGGGTCCTCTAGGTGGACTCAAACCTCCAACCTCACTGTTTGGTCGCTGAGCATTTTAACCATTTGCACAACAGGGACTTGAAGAGCTGGAGCTTGCAGCTGTGCCCAGCTCTCTGCAAAGCCTTACTTGGCAGTAGCAACTGCCCAGGGTTTCAGCTTGGCAACTTGGTGTCCAAGGGAGGACTGAAGACAAGGATTCCTGTCTGCAGAGATGGCGTTGAGGGGACACATCGCACCCATGGCATAATACTGCCAGCAGAAGAGACCACTTTACATTCCTTCGGATGTTTGCCGAGTCCCGCCGTACTGGCACTGTGTAGGATGGAGATATGCGAGGGGCTTAGTGGCTGCCCAGTGAAGGACAGCGATGAAGGAGGATAGGCCGCTGAAGTCAGAATGTGTGAATTCTGTCTGTCCGCCCCCCCCCGCCCCCCATTAAAGTGCTTTCCTTTGAGCAGAAGCTGCGCATTCCGCAGGCAGACGACTCCCCTAAGGTTAATGAGCACTTTGGACACGACAAGAGAGACGCTAGGGAAAGCCCCTGTCGTATTTACTGGCCCAGTGGTCGGTTTTGGCAAGTAAACAATGAAGCAGGAAAAAGCAGGGTGGCATGTTTGTCAGCCCAGAACTGCGTGATGTTGGCGGAGGTATCCATAAGGTTGTCACAGACGGGGCAGACGTTTAACCATGGGGATAAACGAAGTTTTTCCAGGAGGGGAATACTAACGAACACTCCCATCAGAGCCTCAGCCCCAGGATAAAGACCGGCCTGGAATCTGGGGAGTACCTGACACAAACTGCCCTGAGGAGTGCGGGTGCTACATGGAAATAACGGAAGGTGGACCTGGAGAACCCCACGGGGGTTGGATGGCCGGGCTTGGCAGATGCTGCCGGATTTGTGGTTTATTCCATGAGCATGGCAAAGTCATTAACGACTTCTGGTGAGAGCAAGATGGGATCGGTCCTTCCAGTGGCAGGCGACACAGTGCACAGTGTGTGTGGGAGATGTCTCCACTGCCAGGGAAGTATGAAAAGCTGCCCAACGTTCTAAGACAGGCCTGTGCCTCCAATACTCCTGTGTGGGGTTTGGACCCCCCTTTGTTGTTACTAGTTGTCAACAAGTCGGTGACCCCATGTGGGCAGAGTCGAAAGGCTCCATTGGGCTTTCAAGTCTGTGATCTTTTAGGCGCAGATAGGCAATTCGTCTGAGACACCTTTTGGTGCATTCAGTCTGGCAACCTTTCAGCCAAGAGTGCAGTGCTTAACCACGTGGACTCTGCTAGCCCCTAACCAGGCACTGTTGCAACCCGGCCAGTGGCTCGCTGATGGCTGTCCCCACAAGCGGTTTCCTAGGAGTGTGAATATCTTCAGTTGTGGCTAAACCTTGCCATAGTAGTTACACACTGAGCTATCAACTGTAAACCCTATAATGACAAGCATGACGGTTTTGTAACATTTTACTAAATTTATATATTAATATATATCGATAACTATGAAAGTAAAGAATAAAAACAAATTTTCCTGAAATTAAAAATTCAGGCGTTGTAGGGGTAAGGGGAAAAACCTTACCAGTTCAAAACCAGCAACCACCCTGTAGAAGACTGATGAGGCTCTCTAGTCCCATAAAGAGGCACTATCTCAGAACCCACAGGGGTAGCTCCACCCTGCTCTACAGGGGCACCGTGAGTCAGAATTGACTCGATGGCAGAGTTTGGTTTTAATTCGTTTTGGCTGCTCCTTAAGTAAAAAGGACAGAGTGTATGTATACATAGACATTGGCTCTCCTTTCCGCAGAGCCCGGAGACCCTTAGAAACAGTTTGAATGAGAAACGGCTAAGTTGTCGTCAAGGAAGTTTTCTGAAACAAGTTATGCTGTGCCTTACCTCCAAGCGCATCGTGCGGTATGAACATCTGATGTGCAGAGCCCAGACGGTGTTCAGTTGTGTCCACTTCCAGGACAGGCACGATCCAGCCCCTGAGGTCCGTGACCTCCGGGAGGACTCCCGCGACAATTTGGCACACGCACATGTTCCTTTAAGGAGCCAGCAGAGGAGGGGCAAGTGCCACACTTGCCTCCCCCCTTCGAGGACCGCAGATTGGGGTGTCAATTCCGTAATGCAGTCGGCAAGCCTTGCCATTTCAAAAATATATATTTATATAGATGAGTATCACTTGAGTATTCAGAAGCGGCCCCTCTGCCAAGCCCTGCGCGATCCCTCGAGGAGAGAGCAGATTGGAAATTTTAATAGATGGCAGTTACAGTAGAATGAACTAGCTGGGGATACGTTGCAGGCAAGACTCGGGTAATATCCAGCGTGACAATTTCAACCCAAGCACAGAGTTTGGAATATAGACAGCGTTTAATTGCTTAGCAAATTGGCTGCCTCCCGGAGAGGAAATCCACTCCATGCTCCTTGTAATGCTGCAAAGCCAGCCGGGAGGAGCCAGGGAAGCGCCTTCCCTGAAGACGATTTCACCGATGCGGGGCGATAAAATGTAGTCAGAGACCTGGAGGGAAAGAACCCAGTGTCAGAAAGGAAATGGAAATGCAATATGAAATTACCTAATTGGATTTGATGTTTTTTTATTCTCTCCCTCCCCTGAGAAATCTTGCTGTCTTAGGTTTAAGACAGATGCCTCCCCACACTCCCTTTCCCCGTTTTACATTGTAGTTATTGTTAGAGTTTGGGGGGGAGGGGTCTGTAAACGTCTGCCCAGCATGAAAGCAGTGCACACAGTAGCTGCTCGGTAGATGCGCTCTTTTCTTTCTCCCTTAGCTACTTGGGCCTATGAGTGCATTGCAAGTGTGCTACCATGCATGGAGGAAGTTTAGGACGGTGAGGGACACTTGGTTGTCATTCCTGAGTCTCTGCGAGCATGTGCCTGGCAAGGGAGGAAGCGGCATATGATGCTCCTGCCCTGCAGGTGCTGTGTCCAATATCAGAGAGGCGATTGTGGAGCACTCCCCGCAATGGGAAGGGCCGTGGGCATCACAGGAGTGCCGCCCCACTAGCTGGCCATCTGCAGGAGCCCCGATACCCGACCAGTGGCCACTTGGCCTCCTGAAGCCCGAAGAAGCCTCATGTTTCCAATGCATAGCATCAGACCCACCGGGCCACCCCAGTCTGTGCGTTAATACGTGTTCTATAAACAAAAAAGGGCAAAATTAGCCAGCCCCCTGCTGAGAAAAGAGACATTGTTTTGAGGCAATTCAGCTTAATGAAGACTGACTGAGAAATAACTGTTCACGGGCCCAAAGCTTATTGCGTGGCTTTGAGAAAGCAAGAAGACGCTCAATAACACCCTAATTACACTTTATTGGAAACAGTGGCACCAGGCAGATGAGATAATGAATTCTGGTGTGTCTGACACAGACCATCCACCCCTGGAGGAACCCCTGTTTGGAGTGGGAGAAGAAGAGATTGATTAGACTGTGAGGAAGGATTATTTACTAAGTCGCTGGAGATTTCTCTTGAGAAGAGCATTTAAAAGTTTTTTCGTTTACTCTTCCCCCATTCCCCTTTGGAAAGCCGCATGTAATCCTTCAGTATAAGAGAGAGTGGAATGTTTCTGAATCAGGTGAAAGTTCTGAGGAAGCTTTCCAAGCGGACCTCCTAGGAGACCCTGAGGTGTGGAGACCTAGTTCCCACAAGAGCAGGCATGGATTCCTCACAAGCAAGCTAAGCTCCAGCTGACCGGGGCGTCCTTGCCCTTTCGGAGTGAAGAGTTCACATGGGTTTCACCAGATGGGTGGCGTCGTACTCAGTCTGAGCTCGCCTTGCTTACTGGGCATGTCACCCTCCAGGCATGGTACCTTTGCAAAGCGCAGTCTGTAGGAAGGCGCTGGTGTGGGGCCAAGAGAGCAAGCGATTCCAACTGCGAAGCAGATTTTAGGCTCTGGTCTTACTACAGATTAGTAAAACAGCACAAGTTCGCCTAGCTTGCCTTGCCCATTGAGTGAGCTGGCATGGCACGGGACTCCCAAGGGTCTAGGAGTTCAGATTTGCCTACTGTGTGGCTGCCGCTAGTGGGGAGGGCCAGTGGAAGTGGCGCCAGTGTTCTGCTGAGACGGTCGTCAATATTTATGGCTTTGTGAAAGTTAAAATCGATAACGCTATGAGCCAAGTGAAGTTCCATTAGCTAAGAGCCAGATTTCCTTCTTAAGGCAAGGAGTCTAGGATGCACATTGGCCTGTCTGTGAACATGACTGGGGGGCACCCTTGACCTTCCGAGTCTCCAGATGCAGACTGTTCTTCCACACATTCTATTGGACTCCTGAGATGGGACTCATCGGTGCATTCATTTTCATATTGTCCCCTTAAGTTTCTCGTTGCTTTTTTTTTAACTGGTACTAAATCATCAGGGAAATATTGCACAATGTGTGGGTCTCATTCCTTCGAACAGTGTTGTGTATCGATTGTTTCCCGTTTAGAGACATTTGCTTCAGACAGAATTGCCTCTGCTGTGACTCTTTTAGAGAGCTGTCCCAAATGAAGCGAGGTGGTTGTTAAATTTCTCAAGTTGGTTCCAACCCAGACAGCCACCCTATGTGGGTGAAGGCAACCCTGCCCAGGCCGGCGCTATCCTCACATCTGTTCTTATGTGTGAGCCCACTGCTGCAGCCATGTGTCCATTCATGTTGTTGAGAGCCTTCCTCTTTTCCACTGCCTCCATTTTATCAAGCATGACGCCCCTCTCCGGGGACTGGTCTCTCCTGACAGCATGTCCAAAGTATGTCAGACAAAGTCTCACCTTGCCTCTGTGGAGCACTCTTGGCTGTACTTCTTCCAGGACAGATTTGCCATCTGTAGTTCTGGTGGCCTGGCTTTTATCCCATCTATAATTCTGAAATCGAGGGCCAGTTGCCTCTTAGCACACCAAGATTGAGAAGGGAGTCTCACTCCTTCAGTTCTTTTTCCTCATCACTGTCGGAACCAGTTGGATGGAAGTTGACCGTGTGCTGGGCCACTCAGCGCTGACTCTGGGCTTTCAGGTATGGCCGCCATACATTCTCTGCTAGCGAGGCGCTTGCATCACATGCTCTGGTCAAGGACACAGTGACAGTGAGTTGATGAGAGCTGCCATACCCCACAAAATGCGCATGTGACTCAGGCACTAATGAAGGGACCAGTAGCGAGATGCTAAAACTGGACCAAAGGGAAATCTGCCTTACAGTGGTTTGTGCATTCTACGGGCCCAAACTCACTTTCATTTCTGTGAGGAGGAATTATTGCCACTCCTACCTGTTTTCCATGATTTAAATGTATTTCCACAGGTTGTAAAATATCCCACCATGTCGACCATGTTCCCAGGAGAGACCAGGTTCTGGAAAGGGACACCCTATTTGGTAAAGTAGGTTAGCAGAAAGGATGTGGAGCCTCAGATTGAGGCTTTGACACAGCGGCTGCAAGAAAGGGTTCCCACATGCCAACTGTGTAGCTGGCACGGGACAGGGGCTGTCAGGGGGGGGGGGGCGCGATGAGTGTATGGGAGCAACGCTGCCTTAGGTGTGGGGAGGATAGAGGGAGGAATTCACAGTGTTCATAGTAATCCCATCAGGTTTTTTCTCTGTCCTCTCCTACCATCCTTTCCTCTTCTTTTAACGTCGATTAGCTCCCAGTCAAGCTACCTGGTTTTCACCGAGTGATTTATTCCAGTGTTTTGAAAACTAACCTGCATATAAATCACCAGTCGTTAAAAATACAGATGCTAAGTCAGGAGGGTGGGGTAAGGCTGAGTCTGCATTTCTTGTTTGTTTTATTTGGGGGAGAATTTTTTCTGACAAGCACCCATATGATGCTTTTGCTTGTGCCCTTGGAATCGCAAATTCCCACCAAGTCACGTCCAACCTTCCAGCATACAGTGAGCTTCACGGGGTTTGCTTGGCAGAAATCGCCAAGGAAGCCAATCAGGAGCCCTTTCACCCATGGCACCATGAGCTAGCTGTGAGCTTTCAATGACAGGTTAATCATTCAGTGCAGACTGTGCCCCGTCACCCAGGGCTTACTTGGTCTTTACATAAACCAAAAGCAAACCCCCCACAGCGGAGTTGATTTCAATTGAGAATGAACCTGTATAGGGTTTCCAAGAGTCTACATTTGAACAGGAGCAAACAGCCTCCTCTTACTCTGATACAGCAGCTGGTGAACTTAAACCAGCGGCCTTGTGATCCAATGTCCATTGCCAGCGCCACCAGAACTCTACCCAGAACTCCACCTACTGCCATACAGTTGATTCTGGTTTAGAGAGACCCTAATTAAGGTTTTTGAGACCGCCAATCTTTATGGGACTAGCAGCCTCATCTTCCTCCCGAGAAGTGGCTGGTAGGTTTGAACTGCTGACTTTACAATTAGCAGCCCAGCACCTAACCTATAGTGCCAGTTTCATTCTATGTGCAGAAATAATTTTGTTAATGCCTCTGATGTGAAAGGCACTTTCAGAAACATGGAGGGAAGAGAGGTAGACATGTTAACAGAATCTCAATTGACCAGAAACAAGATGAGATGCGCTTGACTTTAGGTGTGATAATCAAGGATGAGAGGTAGTAGATAATATCACTTATTCCTCTTAAACCTGAACAATGGCATTGCCTTCCCAGAATGCACATGTTAAAAGTGGGATTTTTTTGTTTGTTTGTTTAGTTATTTGATAAATTAATCAGTGCCTTAGTGTTGAAGGCTCTGCTCCTGTGTGTTGTTTTAATTCACTTTCAACTTCAGTTGCCAAAAGGCTCCTGGGCCTGAAGGGTAGGAGGAGTTACCATGCAGAACTGCCAAGAGAATGGTTCCGTTCTCCCATAGCAACAATGGTGATCGGGACAACACTCCTTAACAAGGACGGCCGATGTTCACTAGCAACTGTGGGGGCCCCCAATTTTGAGCCAGGCAAGTGGTAGCTTCTTTGTCCCAATCACGGCAAGTCTATTAGAAGTAAAATAGGATAAAATATGGGTAGACTAAAAAGGGAAACACTCAAAAGAGCGAGCAAGTAGGCGAGAGATTGAAACATGCTCTGGAAATTTGATTTTTGCATAGCTCTTCAGCACCTGGAGACTTCTCTGTAACCAGTAATTACTGTGTGCATGCTGAGTGCCGCAGCCGCAGTCTGTGGGGAGAGTGCTACAGCAGCAAAGGACACTTCTTCACAGCCAGGGATGCAGCAAAACTTCCTGGGGCAGGGGCCCTTCAGATGAATCTTGAAGGAAGGCTACCACCGAGCCAGGTGGACTGAGTGTGCAGGCGCTCAGGCCGAGTGCACAGGTCGTGCAGGGCACAGAGGCTTGGCCGTGGTGTCAGATGAAGGGGAGGACACGTCAGGGATTGAGGATGGGTTTGAGAGAAGCCGCAAATAAGGAGGTCCCTCGTCAACACTGACGGAACTCAGGTGTGACATGGGGAGGGCACTGTTTAAACAACGCAGGGCATTTTCAAAGAGCAAGCGCCTCATTGCCGCAGCTCTGCAAAGCAGCCAGCTCCGGCCCTTACTGTGGAGACACGCCTCTGCACCCCCACTCTGGGCCACGCCTGCACTTGGAGCATTGCCAACGCATGTTCGTATGTGGGATTTTTAAAGTGCATCTTGGATGGGATTTGTATGAGCACTGCTAATTTCTTTCCACGTGAGTAGTGCTAATAAGGCGGCAATCTAAAAACTGTTTAACTTCGCTTATACTGTTCTCTCGGTCATCTTTCCACAGAAGGCAGAATTAAGTTTACAGCTGGGTGTTGGAAGTGCCCACTGCCGACGTGCTCAGGTAGCCAGCTCGAGAGAGTCCTGGCTTTGGCCTAATTAATGGAAATTGAAGTCACTTCCTACATGGCAACAGATAGTGACGAGAGTTACCAGTCATGCCTAAACGACTGCTTTACAATTGAACTTGAGTGTCGGTCCATCAGTCATAACACAAGCCGGCTGCTTTCAGGAAGTTCACCTGTGAAGACGCAAGGAGGAGGTTTCACAACTAGGCACTTCTTTGAAGTGAATGGAATTCTGCCCGCCAGTGCTTGTGAAAATGCTGGCACAGCTCCTGCCTAATTAACTTTTAAATAGTGTCTGTCCATTTGCTTAATCCTAAAGATGGGGTTTCCTCTTTCAGAAAAATGATCCACTAACTCTCATTTGCCAGTGAACTTGCGCAGTAGCACTCAGGGTGAAGACCAACAAAATTTAGTCTCCAGGTCATTTGAGTAAATACAAAGTCAGGACAAGCCTGCGTGTCAGTTCAGCAGTGATCGTGAGTTCCAACGGCTGGCGTTTTCAGGTCTAGGACTCCAGCCCCTTTCTTCTGAGCTACCGTGGGGTGGACAGGAACCTCCAACCTTTCAGTTCAGCTCACTGCCTTTGAGCGATGCTGACTTACAACAACAGGGTAGAACTGCCCCTGTAGGTTTCGGAGATTGTAAGTCTTTATGGGAGTAACAAGGCTCATCTTTCTCCTATGGAGTGGCTGGTGGTTTTGAACTCTTGACCTTGCAGTTAGCAGCCCAATACATAACTACTATGCCACCAGGGCTTCCTCCAACCTTTTGATCAGCAGTGAGCATATTAACCATTTGTACCACCCAGGGCCTCCCTAGCAATGACATGTATGTTCTAGCATCTTTATGACCTGCGTGTGTACAAGCAAGGGAAGAACAACGTACCAGGAAAGACAGGTGAGCAGTGTCACATCCCCTCCTTGCCAGCTCCACAAGAATGGCCTGATGGCCTAGGGGGCTATGTGTTGTAATGGCCAAGCCCGCAGTTCGAAACCAGCAGGTACTCCACCAGAGAAAGAGGAGGCTTTCTACTGCTGTAAGAGGTGCAGTCTCAGGAAGCCCCGGCGGGGCAGGTCTACTCCTTCCTGTAGGCTCACTCTGGGTCAGAAAGGACTTGGTGGCCTTCAGTGGGAATCTGGGTATTACCTGGCTCTTGGCACAGTAAAAGGGGAAAAGATGGGTCATGAAGTCGGGGTTCTGTTTGGTTGTTGTTGCTTTTATTTTTGTAAGGGGTTGGGGAGATTTCTTCTAAGTGTTAGGTTTATTTTTGCTGTCTGCTTAGATGTCCATTCTCCTAAAACATACTGGCAGGGAGAGAGGCGGAGAGTCTGAGGGAGGCCAAATTTATTCTGACGGTAATGGTCGCAGTGGGCCTCTCACAACCATAACGCTAAATTATGAGCCTCTCTGTGGGCCGAACGGGATGAAAAGTTGTGTGATGGATTTTATCTTGTGCAAGCCACTTTGGTTCATGAAAGGAGATAAGAAACCACTACAGATGGAGTTCACAGAGGGTTGAAGTTGGGCTGGCATTCCAGTGTTGACAAAATCATGCGAGCCAGCTAGAATCCAGAGCCCGCAAAGCGTGGCAAGCAAGTGGGTGGAGGTTTGCAAGGAGATTTGAGTCTCATTCTTGAGGCGTTTTGTGAGCATCCCTCTCTAGCGGTCTGCTGTGGTTAAAGAGTGATGGTAGAGACGCCACGGAAGGCTTTGGCCCACAGCCCAGGCTGCTCCTGGGGCAGTAGGAGACGACCTGTAATGGGCCCGGCAGCAGCACATCCCTAACAAGGACCACCAGCCCCGCAGAGCTCTGCATATGCCCCACCCGCCGCCATTCACCCACTGCCTCCTGGTGCACTGGCCTCCTGCACTGGCAGCAGGCGGCACCCAGGGGCTGGGCCTGATCTAGGGGGAGAGCTCAGAGAGCCAGTAGCTAACAATGATAGTACACCACTGTCTAAAATTAACAAAACCCACTGCAACTAAAGATTTGTAAAATGTGCAAAACCCCAATACCAGTGGTGTGAAAATGAGATCCCTTAAGATCCCTTATCCTCCATCTGCTTATCTGGGAGTGTCTTTGTGTAAAACAATGTGTGTGTCGTGTGTGCACATGCACGTTTATATGAGCAATGCCTGAGGGTGTCTCTGACGTGCCTCCAGTGGAGGGGCGGTGCCTGGTGAACAAGTAGAGACCGAGTGCTCTCATTGGTTAGGGTGCAGAGTTGACATCGTTTCCTTGGGAAACGTAGGATACTTTTCTTATACCAATTTTTCCAAGGGGTAGAAAAATTATAAATGAACGGCTTCTCTCTTCCTTCAAGTTTGCCTGGAAAATACACAAAGAACTTTAGTCAGATTGATGAATATTGTAATAACCGGCAAGCAGCTTCCCATTCGAATGAACGTAATCGCCTTCAAGCCTGCTTTTTTCTCTGTCTTCAAGTAAAACACCACAGGTCTGCTCCAGTGACCATTCCCCATCAGGCAAGTCCATTTGCTTTCATAGAAACAAACGTGACCATTTCCTTGCAGGTGGAACCTTATTCTCCACTCCCATCTCCCCATCTTACCGCCCCACCAGGTACAGCTTGTCGAATAGCCAGCCTCAGAGTAAGTCATACCAGGGAACATGTTGAAAGCGAGGAAATGTCCCATTTCTCCATCCAATCAAATAGTCCACAGTCAACCAAAAAGAGCATTGCTTTGAACTGAAGTCACACAGCAATTGACATACCTCCTACTGTCTACATTGGGAAAAATATCTTGCATTACAAGGAGTATTGAGATAATTTAATCTGTTGTATACATTTTTGACACAGATGAATCTATAAACAAAAAGAGATTGCTGCATAATATTTCTTATTGAGGAATTTTTTAAATGACTTTGTTTTTTAACATTACACTTAATGAAAAGAAAGACGGTGGTAGAAGAATAAGGTTTTATCTTATCTTACTAAGAAACCAGAGAAAACCTTCCAACACTGGACTTAGAGAGTCATCAGATGAGAAGGGTGAACTATAACTTGTTTATATGTTGACTGAATGGCACCATAGAATTAGTTGAGGAGAGAGAAGGGGGAAATGTTAGAGAATGTGGCCTAGAGGAGGAGAGAGGAGATGGTGTTAGAGAAGCTGGTCTAGAGGAGGAGAGAGGAGATGGTGTTAGAGAAGCTGGTCTAGAGGAGGAGAGGAGATGGTGTTACAGAGGCTGGTGTACATGAGGAGAGAGGTGTTAGAGAGGCTGGTCTAGAGGAGAGAGGAGATGGTGTTAGAGAAGTTGGTCTAGAGGAGGAGAGAGGAGATGGTGTTAGAGAAGCTGGTCAAGATAAGGAGAGGGGAGATGGTGTTAGAGAAGCTGGTCTAGAGGAGGAGAGAGGAGATGGTGTTAGAGAAGCTGGTCTAGAGGAGGAGAGAGGAGATGGTGTTAGAGAAGCTGGTCTAGAGGAGGAGAGGAGATGGTGTTACAGAGGCTGGTCTACATGAGGAGAGAGGTGTTAGAGAGGCTGGTCTAGAGGAGAGAGGAGATGGTGTTAGAGAAGCTGGTCTAGATGAAGAGGGGAGATGGTGTTAGAGAAGCTGGTCTAGAGGAGAGAGGAGATGGTGGTAGAGGGGCTGGTCTAGAGGAGGAGAGAGGAGATGGTATTAGAGAAGCTGGTCAAGATAAGGAGAGGGGAGATGGTGTTAGAGAAGCTGGTCTAGAGGAGGAGAGAGGAGATGGTGTTAGAGAAGCTGGTCTAGATGAAGAGGGGAGATGGTGGTAGAGAAGCTGGTCTAGATGAAGAGGGGAGATGGTAGTAGAGAAGCTGGTCTAGAGGAGGAGAGAGGAGATGGTGTTACAGTGACAGCATTGGTGTCAGTTTTGAAAGACGATACCTGTAAATCTGGCCCATACACTCTTCTGAAAGGACCCAGGAGGAGCAGTCTCTCTTGCCTCAGAATGAGTGGCCCTGTGTGGTGTTTGCCTTTCTAGATGATGGCAAGTTTTCAGAGGCCATTACTGTCCTGCTGTCCTGGATTGAGCGAGGGGAGGTGAACCGGCGCTCAGCGAACCAGTTCTATTCCATGGTGCAGTCCGCCAACAGCCACGTCCGCAGACTGATGAATGAAAAAGCCACCCATGAGCAAGAGATGGAGGAAGCCAAGGAGAATTTTAAAAATGCCTTAACTGGGATCCTCACCCAATGTAAGTAAAACTTTGCGGGCCATCTCTTTTGTTGTGATTTTGCCTGGATTTTTTTTCCTTTTATTTTCTTTTAAGTTATTCACCTTTGTTCTTTACTTTAAATTTTCATTTGGGGGTAAGTAGTTCAGTCATTTCCCATTTCCCTCCATGTGGAATGGCACACCTCATAACCTATCTCATGTTCGGTGGCAACTTGGAGGAGCACGGACCCTGTCCTGAGAGCTTAACTTCCCAAGGTGAGCAACGTTTCTGTAGCTTTTCCTCAGGACACCAGGCCCGGCCACCAGGGCAGGGCGGCCAGATGTGTCCGACCCTACTGGACCCACCACCGGTGGGGCCACACCTAGTGGGGTGGCCTCCCCATCCCAGTCCCCCACCCCCACCCCACAGAGTGTCCTCCTAGGGCTGGCAGTAGGGAGCAGACCTTGAGCACGTGACCCCTGGGCTCTGTGTAGGAAGAAGGGCCGTCAGAAAAACTCTCCCTCTTCAGGATCCCTGACTTGAGGTGAACTTTGCTACAAATGCCACAAACTCCGGAGCAGAGGGTTTCCCGCCGTATTATTTATTTATTTTTGTCCTTCCTCATTTGGAAGGCAAATTGCCTTGACTCCTTAATGCGAGTGATTTTTCATGTCAAGATCCTAAACTGACAAAGAGGTATAAATGGGGTTTGCTCTTAGAACAATAGTCAGGGTAATTACCTCAGGGCTCTCATAAAAAAGGGGAGGGGCATACTTTGGGGTGGTGGTGGTGGCAGTGGGTATGTGTGTGTGTGTGTGTATGCGCGTGCGTGCGTGCGTGCGTACAGGCCCTGTCTCTGCGTCTGTAGCTAATGTCAGGGCATCAGGATGGGACGATGCTTCTCAGCTGCCCAAGTCCTCTTGTTCTGTAAATCCACTGGGCGACACGGAGACGATGCCATGCTCCCTTCCATGCCGCATGCAGAGCGCCACATGCATGGTGGCCCACGGGAGCCACAGAATCTTCCTGAGAATAAGTATTCTTTTCTGTGCTGCAGTATGCAAAAATATCCATCACCCTCATGAGTCCGTGTAAAATGGAAGGGATGGTGGTAACTGCTCAGCTGAAATGAAGAAGTGCGGTAAAAATCAGGACCTTACACTGAAGAGGGTTTTATTTGACTTTTGCCAAAAGATAATTTTCGCAGTAGCTGAGAGTGTCATATACATGAAATTGATCATCAAAATTATATAAGTGAACAAATTTTCTGATCATAAACCAACCTGGGTAATTTGCTTTCATACAAGAGGAATAAAACCTACAAAAACAAGCCCATCATCACTGAGTTACTTCCGACTCCGAGTGATCCTTTCTAGGGTTTCTGAGAAAGAAAAAACAAAGTAGCACTGATCTCTCATCCAGATGAACTGACCTCCTTGTGTAGGGAGTCTATGTTTGGCCTCCTGGGCGTGAGTTGTCATATCCTGCCCACCAGTGAGGAACATAAATCCAAGCTCAGATCAAGCCTCGTTTGTTTATTTATTTCTGAGACACAGCTTTACTTATTTGTGTATTCCCAAGCCACAGCAAAAGGCAGAGACAGGAATCCAGGCCAGTGTTTGCAGGATGCCATCAGCTTTGCCTAGATGGGTGTATGAGAGGGCCGCACACCTTGTTTTCCAGACTAGGAGGAGGAGGAGGAGGAGTGGATCCAACTGGAAGAAGGCTATATACCTTTGTTGCTAGCAAGCAAGCTCAGTATGCCCCAAACTCCAACAGACTTCCATGTGCCTCATGGGACAAGATTACTGCCATGGCCATGCCTAGCTACAAGGAGACTAGGGAGGGCATGCTTTTGACCACACCCCTGGTGCTCTGTGATAAATCTGGAAACCTCACAGTGACGATGGTGAGGAGAGGGGCTACTGGGAGGCACTTTGCAGATCCTGTCGCTATTTTTATTCTAGTTCCATCTATTTTTCATACACTGTAGGTTAATCTTTAACCAAGTACAGATCGGATCATATCATCAAGCTCTAATCCCTTGAATACCTGCTCAGAGCATGTAAGTTAATGCTCACCTCTCCACGTCCCAGTGGGAGTCCCGGGGGTGTTGGAGGTTTGAGTCTATCCAAAGCCATCTCCTTCCTAAAAATCCCATGGAGCACAATTCTCCTCTGACGCGCATGCAGTCTCCTGGAGGTCACAGCAACTGGCTCGCCAGGCCTGCCTCTCTAACTTTATCTTTCCCTTCGCTATTCACAGGTCACCGCCTTTGCTTCCTCCCACCGCAGTCTTGACCCTCTCCGTTCCCTCTGTCTGGAGTTCTCGTCTTCCCTCTCTTTGCATGCCTGGCTCCTTCTCATCCTTTAGGAAACTGACAAACTCCCAGTGGCCTTTCCGAGCCACTCTCTCTGCATGGGTTTGCTGCTGGCTCTGAGCCTTATTAGGTGCTGCATATCGCTTATCACAATGTGTAATTTTTTATTGTTATCAATCTTTGCATTGCTAAGAAAAGGGGGGTGTCTTTCTGTCTTCAGTATACGTACCCAGTACCTCAAAAAGCAAAAATGAGAAGCCTATGGCTCCCTGCCATCAAGTTGATTCCATCTCATAGCCATCCTATAGGATAGGGCAGAGCTGTCCCTGTGGATTTCTGACACTTTGATTCTTTTACGGGGAAAAAGACCCTCATTTTTCTCTTGCAGAGTGGCTGATGGTGTTGTATTACTGACCTTGTGATGAGCAGCCCAACATGTAACCCGACTCCACCAGGGGTCCTTACTCAGCACCCGGATTATAGATATGCACAACCTTTGGGATGAGTGAATGAATGGGATTAAATAGGAAGGTAGGGAGAGAGTCTGAAATAGTGAGCTCGGGCAGCCCAGGAACCTGATACATAAACTAGCCTTAGCGTTCGCACTGTCTTTGGTGGGCAGTGGGTTTCAGCTTGCCTGTGTAATCAAGCAAGGTGCTTTACCTGGCTAGGGGATATTGGGAGAGTTGGCATGAAAGAGCCAACAGAGGATTCATTTTGACTTACCCCAATTACCACACTCAAGGCAACCTGTATGTTTCCCATCTACCTATTACTGTCTGGAAGATCCATTTTACTCCTGTAATTTGATTCTTGGGAGTATTTCTGCACCCTGCAAATATCAACAGAGATAGTGGACATCCTAGCTCATCCTGATAGCTCCACAGGTCTGGCCAGGGGGCACACTTGCCAATCATAGAGGTGTGAAGGGTTCATGTACGTGTCCATCATCACCACGATCCTTCGTAATGTCCTGCAGGTGGGAGATACCATCGATGTGAGTTGAAGTTAAGCCTTGGAGGTAGAATGGGAAGATTGTGTAGCTCACTGATCAAAATGTTTCATTCTCTCCTGTGTGCTTTTTACAAAGCGGATAGATCCTCCATCCTGACTGTCTTAGCACTAGCCTGGCCATTCATAGGCATGTACGTAGTGCATCATCTTTTGAATTGAAAATACATCTTATTTCCTGCCCGAAGTTTGGCCCTGCCCTATCGGAGATAGGTTTGCTTGCCTCACATTTTTTGTTGGAGGGATGTGTTCTGCCAAGCTCCTTCTACAACAGTAGCAGCAGAGGTCCATCATAGTTGCGTTCCCCAGAGCCAAACCAGTCGCACTTCCATTCATCTGCTCGGGTATTTCTAGCAACCTCCACCACAGAGAGCAGTGTTGCTTTCTCACAGAGGATGAAACTCAGAGTGTTCCGCAGTAAAACACAGAGTGGCATCTCGGCTTGCTTTCTCCTGGATGGCCAAGTGTTGTCTGGTATTTGGCGGTGGCCCAGAATGCTCCCCTGCACGTAAAAGACCATCACCATGGGAGCGCAGCTTCCGGTAGCTTTACACAGCGGCCCAGGCATCAGGAAGCCGACACACCCAGGGAGTCACCCTAAGACAGTTGGGAAGGAGAGCCACTGACAAACTACCTGGAGTAGAAAGTGGAGCTGCCTGGTGTCCTGAAGGGGGTCTTCTTCACTTCCAGGTGTAATTTGCATACGATTGCTGGAAACAGCAGTTGTCTAGAGAGGGCAAAGAGAACTTGAGATGTGAGTCCAGTAAGCTGGATCAGATGCGACCATCTTCTTTTCATGCTTGTCTTGATTGCCCTTGCTTTCATATTGGCTCAAAAGCAGGAGGGGGGAGGGGGACCAAGATTAGTAATGACATGAAACATCTTGTGATTTATTGCAAACTCTACATCAAATCCCAGTATTTACCTTCTAGCTTTGATGATGTTTCTTTCTGCCAACATTTATTGAAATGCCAATCTCTTTCATGATCAAGGCCCAGGTAATGAATGTCACCCATTAGGCATTGTTTCCCTCGGAGTTTCAGCCTACATTGTCAAATGGCCATAATTAAAACTAGCTAAGGGTTGGGGGAGTCTAGCATCCATTCACTCTTCTCTGAGTGGGTTTTTATTTCAGACGGTGGATGGGATATCTTCAATGATGTTGGATGAGGACATTATCCACCCTGGTGTGACACGATGCCTAGAGTTTCATTCCCTTACTGGACCAGATGGAGGCATCTTATTTGCCGAATGTAGAAGACTTTCTCAGCCCCGAAAATTGATCCTTTGGGCCAACCTTCTGTCCTCTTTATGCCCATTCTCTATCTGTCCATATTGCAGGAGCATCCCAAGGTTTTTCAGCTCAGAGGGTGCTGGACTTTGAGCTTCTTTGCTTTAAGAAACGTATACTTTATAGGAATTCCCTGTAGGCCTACCTACTTTACAAGGTTTTTCAGTTTTGAGCAAAGCTTGTCATTTCATAGCTTAGACAGAAGCTGTTTATAAAGTTCAGGAAACATGTACCATAGCACTCAATTATTAAGATGCATGCCAAGATGATCAATTGTGCATGCCTTGTTCCAACATACACAGATCTAATGAAAATTTAAACACTCCATGATCTTCCCACTTTGGTACTTTTCCCAACATGCTCCTTGGTAAGAGGAGAGAGCTAAGTGAGGGAAAGACAAATGGCAAAACAGAAGGCAATGGAAAAGAGTTTATTAATATTAATTTAATGACTACGTGCCACCAATATAATGCGCCTAGATGAAAAATAAGTAGAAATTATAGGCTGTCATAGCCATAAGGGAAGTGAGGGGCACATTGGGCCAAACCGCGTCATTTACACCGAAGAGGAAGCAGACTCGGCAAATGGAGGAGCAAAGCCGTGTTCCTCTAACAGTACATCTATAGATTACAGCCCAAGAAAGGCCTCCCTGAGGGGTGAAAAGTCATCAGCTCTGAAATGTTAGCCACAAAGTCAGTGGTTCCAGAGGGCCCAGAGACACTTCATAAGACAGCCTGACAACCTACCCACAGTGCACCCCGCCAGGAAGCGCAGGCCTCTACTCTGCACACTGGAAGTCGCCAAGAGTTGGAATCAACCTGACAGCGACTGGCAACAAAGCCCAACACACCTGACTCTCAGTGCGATTTGCTTTCTATCACCCTCTGAGGTTTGTTATGATAAAGGAATATGATTACAGGAGGATGTAGAACTGTATCACTACAGGTGGACGTTGAAGGATTGTGCGGTATCAGGCTGAATAGAAACACTCCTCTCTGATTTGAGAATGAATGAGGCACCTCTCCCCACCTCCAGGCATGTGCTTAGGTATCTTACTTGACTGAAATAACTCCCTCCTCCCTGTGCCAGAGCTAAGGCCCCACTTTGTTCACACTTCTTCCCTCAACACATCTCCTACAACACAACGCTCCCTTCTCTTCCACCTGGCAAGCACATGCTCCTGGGTGAACATTTAATTATTCTCTATTTGCATGTACATCAGGGATTGTCCCCAGCAAGATATTTTTTGATGTTTTATTATGCTATTGGTGAAACTTCACAGAGAAAAAGCCATTTCCCGTTCAATAGTTTGCACATAACGTGTTCACTTGGCATTTGCTCACTCTCCCTGGTGGCATAGTGGTCACGCATTGGGCTGTGATCCACAAAGTAGGTAGCTCAAAACCACCAGCCGCTCTGTGGGAGAAAGATGGAGCTTTATACTCCCCTAAACAGTTACAGTCTCAGAAACTCAAAGGGGCAATTATACCTTGTCCTATATAGTCCCTATCAGTTGGCATTGACTCAATGGCAGTGAATTTGGTTTGGTGTAAAGTTTGCCCTCTCTCAGACCTGGCGTAGTATTATAAACCATAGAAGACCTCAGTACAAATACTGCTTATACTCCAAATGTCATAGATGGAAATGAAGGTGGGCTTGGTAATCGGGCTAGAACTCTGTAACACAAAGGAGCTTCAAATTCCACTACCTCTTCATCCCATTTTTCACAGCCTTTTTGATGTCCCTTCATATTCTAAACGTTGGATCTTTGAGTACGCCTTCATCTCAATGAACAATGCCCAAGCATGGCTTTCTCCTTAGAGCAGAACAGCTGGAGTGCCTGGGCGTTGAGGATTTTGCAGCAGTGCTAAGACAGGGCTGTTACTGTGTGCTAACTCGGAGACTGTTAGGGTTGACAGCCTCCTGCGACTGTGCTCGATGCGCATCCACGGGGCAATGGTTTCAACCTCATCTTTGTCTTGAGAACTGCACATGGTGGAGCGACTAGGCAGGACGAAGCTTGAGGAGACCCAAGCTCTAGTCCATTCAGTGGCCACATGACTGAGGAAATCACGTCATCTCCTGGAGTCTGAGCGTTCCCATTTCCACAGCTAGAGGATTTGACCATCTTAGGCTCCTCCAGGCCTTCCTGCACAAGACCTAGACCCTTTCACATCTTTTGAGTATCCACAGAAACCAAGCATTGCCAGAACCCCGCCATGATGCCCAAGGCTCCTCTGCTGATCACAGAGTAGAGGAGCAGGTATTCCTTCAGTGCTGGCCCTGCTGTGGCGGCGGGGGTGGGCTGTGCTCTGCAAGCCCCATTTCAACCCTGAGAGATGGACTTGGTGCCCCACAGGTGCTGAGGACTGATCAGAATTATGACCCGAGCGGGCCGTGTGATGCACTGACAGTTCTCGTGTCACGTCCTCATCTGTCTTGTTGACTAAAATCGTAAAAGCCCCAGGTGTTTGTATGAATGCTTAAATTCATCCTGCAAATATTTATTGGGCCGCTCTGAAACAGTGCTGCGCCCTGCGCGCAGAGCCTGGTGAAATGTGAGGAGTCTCTGGTCTTTTAGGCAGATTGCTGTTCCCATCCACATTTCCTGCACCTAGAAGGTTTTTCCGGAAATCATTTATTCTTGGGAACATTTCAGCCAAACTTAAAAAAAAATAATTTCCACCAAGGGAAATTTGGCTCTGATGTCCCCTGCTGTGAAGCAGGGATGTGATGAAGTGTTCAGATGTGTCCCCGGGCCTGTGGCAGTCACTGCTGCAGCGCATCCGCAGACAGGAAATATCCCCACAACTGCGTTAGCAATTCAACAGGTTTTCTATTTCTGCTAAAAATAAAGACTTGGAAGGCTGTATTTTCCAATGTTTTAAATGCTAAAAATGTTATTTCCATTATTTTTTTAAAACGGCTTTGGTCTCAGAGAACAAATGTCTAGAGAAAATGAATTATGCAGAAACATCCAAATGAAGACTGTACCCAGCACTTTCCATTCTGCAGGCCACCAGCGGAGAGGGGCTGCTGGAAGCCTGCCAGCGAGCAGTGCCTTCTGGGCCTGCCTTTCTTTCAGACACACAGGAAAGATGTACAGTGAGCCAGGGAATGCCACCGTGATACCAGCATCTTTAATGATTTTTCTCTTAATGATAGCAAAATGTGAGAGAGAAATGAAGAGTCTTATCCGTTAGGACAATAAAGAATCATAGGCAGCTAGATTTCCCGTAATAGCTATTGTGTGAGATGCAGTCACGCAAGAAAGATCTACATTTGGGGAGTTAAAGGTGAAACTGTGCGCCTTCTATATGAGCCTGGTGCTAGGGACTGGGAACCATGCCAGAGTCAAAATTAGAGGTGGGGACGTAGGGGAGGGAGCCTTGGTGGCACTGTGGGTTAACTCATGGGCTGCAGGTTGGCAGTTAGAACCCCCTCCCCACACACACACCCCGTGACTCCAAGGGAGATAGGTGCGTCCCTCAGCTGCCGTAAAGACTGCAGCCGTGGGAAGAAACCCCTCCGAGCAGCTCTGCTTTGTCCTCTGTCACCAGGGGTGTAATGGCCTCCGTGGCTGTGGGTTTGGGGCTGACTGAGGCAAGGGAGGCTATGGAAATGCATCTCTGAGCAGCCCTGGAAAGAATCACAGAAACTCGCCTTTACATCCCGCTTCCCCCACCCCACCCCTGCCCCCACCCTTGTTAAAGGACAGTTTCAAAGTGGATTTGAGGGAGGGAAAGCACAGTGTCAGCAGCTTGATCTGCATATCCACACAAAAGAAATCCTCACCTGGGGGGGGGGGGGGAACCAGAAAACAGCCCGGGGCAAAGCAAGAGGAGCTCCCTCAGTGACAGCAACAAATCAGTGCCTTCTGGACTCCCTGGATGGTGTTTAAGCAGTTAATGTATGTGCCTGCTGACCAAAAGGTGGCAAGTTCAAGTCTGCCCTGATGAACTGTGTCTCTGTGATCCACATCCCCAAGCTCAGTCCTTGAAAACCCAACAGCCCAGTTTCTCTCTGACCCACAAAGGATGGGGGTGGGAGGTTGTCCTGAGGAGAAATGGACTCTGGCTACAGCAGGGTGGGCTGACTTGACGTTTTACCGGAGCACAGCTATGTCTACTCATTTATGGGTTATCTGTCTGTTCTTCCACTGTGAACATGGGGTAGTTGTATAACCAAAACAAAAAACACAGTCTGCCATTGAGTCACTTCCAACTCATAGAAACCATAGGGTAAAGCCAACACTTACCCAACAGCACCACTGGGGCTCCTTAGTTATATGACCTACAAAGCTGAAAGTATTTACTATCTATCCCTTTAAAGAAAGAAAGGGTAATAAAAAGTTGCCACCTCTGTTTCGTAGGTGACCGAGATGGAAAGGGTACTCAGCCTTGGCGAGACTTTGCCCTGGGACTCGAATCAGATCCAGGCTTTCTGTAATTCACGCAGCTTGTCCATAAGGATGCCAGGTTCTCCTGCCCACACAGGCCTCCAACTGCCTGTCTTCCCCCTCCCCACCCCCCCCCACCCCCCGGCTTACTTGGAGCCCCAAACTGAGTCCTGAAATTATCTCCTCTGCCCACGTCTGAAATTTCCCCCGCAGAAGTGCTTTATTTCACAGCACTGAGAAATGAAAGACAGAGTTTTATACTGGTGGCTGAGAATTCCAATTCAGAAATCCAGAAAGAAACAGGGACCCATTTTTTTTCAGGAGCTTAGCTGCAGCTTTACTGTTGTTCCAATTGCCCAATAAATGCCCCACCCCCACCCCCTTCCGCTGCCCTGCATCACCACCTCAGAGCAAAAATGCGACTTGCTTGCAAGCTTCCACCCAGGGCTGGTCAAGCCTTTATAACGCCCCCTAGCACCCACGGGCCCCGGCATGCTCTTCTCAGGGCCACTTCGACAGCCCTTCCTCATCCCCGCGCGCTCGCTGGCTCCCCATGGCCAGCTCCAAGGCCAGCGTGTCTTTAATTTTTTATCTTCAGTGACCAATATAATAAGTGGGACCTTAAACCCACTGTACCCATAAGATTTGATGTATAATGGGTATAAATGATGTATAATGGGTATATTTGGACTTGGGCAGAGGCCGGATGCTTCAGATGTAGCTGTCACTGGCACGGCACACTGCTTATCATGTCACTTCTGCCTTCCCTCCTCCTCCAGAAACAGCAACAAGTGGAAAAGGTCGAGACGCACTTGGTGGGCAGGTGACTACCATTGTTCTCGTTGGCATGCCACTTGACAATGTCTGTCTGCACTAGGTGTTCAGATAGTCTTATTAAAGCTGTGCTCCCCACCCCTCAGAGTTTCTCAGAAAGATGCTGATAGAAGCGTGTCGGGAGAGAGAAGTCTGCGGGGGTTAGTTGCCGGCTTGTAAGTAATGTAAGTATGACTAGGTTTCTGCGATCCAGCAAGTGAGACAAAGCAAGACACAGGTGACTGAACCGTGCACGGCACCCGAGCCGCCAGTGTCGCGGAAACAAGGTTGCACGTGGAACACTCACTATCCACGAAGCAGGCTGTGCACAGCACTTCCTCTGGGCAAGCTGCTGGAATCTGTTAGCAGAATCCCCCTGTAGGGAGAGAAAGAGGGCGGTGAGGTCCGAAGGGGAAGCAGACTTCTCATGGATTTCAGGGCCATGTACTGCTTATATTTATTCAATAGGGGTAATCTAGGCAGAGAATTTATTGGTATATGTGGGGGGTTTTCCTTGTTCTTTTCTGATATTAAAAAAACCTTAATAAATGCTATCATTATGGAAAACCCACGGCCACTGGGTCCAGTCTGACTCTAGGCAGGGCTTCCCAGGAAGGCAGAAAGCCTTCCCTCTAGCCCATGGGTTCAAATCACAGTGTTTGCCCGGAGGTTCGCTTTGTTACTTGTCAACACATTTGAGGCTTTGCTTTTAAAGGATCTAGCATTCGCTGAGAGGCAGTGATCAGGTGGTTCAGGGGTAGAATTCTCACTGTCCACACAAGAGACCAGGGTTTGAGTTCCAGAACCGGGCGGCGTTTCCATCTGTTGTGCGCGGTGCCACCATGCGTCAGGCAAGCTTGAAGGCAGTCCGCAACAACACAGGGCCCTGAGATGTCTGGGGGATTTATACCAGTTTTTAAAAAGTCACCGGCTGCCTGGTATCTTTCCAGTTATTTGAGAAATGTAACTGTCATTGTTCTCCTTGACTTAAAATTGCTGGCAACTTCCTATTTTTTATTTGTAATAATTTGATCTGCCTCTTTTTCTCGCTCTCTGTCCCTATTCTATACCCAAAAAGAACCGAATGCCTGGCCCCATCTGTTTGGGAGTTCAGAAAAACGTCGCATGGCAGGGTTTCTGTCCCAGGTTTAGCAGGCCTGTAACGGAGTCGAGGTGACGCACAGTGTTCTCTGTTCCCACCTTAAGATAAACCCCCAGAATGCCCTCCTTCCTCCTCACCTTGGCCTTCCTGCCCGCGCCTCCTAATGTATGGGGCTGCCTGCCTTCATTTGCTGTGGACTGGGCTGCTTGCCAGGGCTGCTGGCAGCTTTGCTGAGCACAGGAGCAGAACCTCAGCGCGCAGAAGTCTGTCTGGAAATCTGTGACTTCTGTTTCTCAGTGTCCCACAGCACCCCGTCCGCCTCCCTTGGCCCCCTGACTCTCTCGTTCCCCTGGGGGTCTCAAGGCCAGAACCTCTCACCGCAGTGCTCCCTGACAACCCAGGGGCCAAGGCTACTGCTGCCTCTGAAGTGCCCATCCCTTCTTCGTCTCTTCCAGGGATGAAAGCGGCAGCCTTAGAGTTCAGTCTCACCTGCAACAGCCGCAGGGGAGCGTGGACGGGGCACCTCATTTCATTTATTACATGCCTCTGAAAGTCTCCTCAGCACTTCCTAGAAGAATTAGAAAAATGTTACCCTGAAAGGGAAATTTCCTCAGAGCTCTACGTAGTGAGCGATCCATTCTGAGCCGAGATAGCTGGCATTTAGAAACACAAGCAGACGCGCAAACACCTGAGCTCGGAAGATCCGTGTGAGGTGTCTTATTTAGGCAGGCCTACTGCCGGTAAGGACTTAATCAGTTTCTCCAGATAATTAGGGGACTAAAAGGATTTAAGTCTTTTTCTCAGCTGTTTAGCTGGGGCAAGGGATGCCCGGGGCAGAGGGCCTATGAGAACGCAAGCCGTCCCAAGGACGTGGATGGACAGTTCCATCCAAGTTGTGCGCTCTGGAGAGAGAGCGCCGGGCCGTGAGGAGTCAGAGCTGACTCTGGCACCCCATGGCCACCGCCACCTCCTAAGGCGCTCTGGTGGGGCCCAAATGCTCGACTGCTAACCAAAGGCCAGGGCTCTGAAGCCCACCAGCCGCTCTGTGGCAGAACTGCCAAGCACTTTCTACTCCGGACTCGAAATCCAGATGCCGCCTGCGCGTGATTCGGCCCTCCTTGTCTGTTCTTTTCTAAGGGACGGGGTTGAAATGTGGTTTCCTTCTGAGTTCACGGATGTCCTGCTCTTCGCTGCTGCTCCTCTCCTGAGAGGACTGGTGGTGCCTTTTGATTTGTTTCCCAAGTGAATACCATACAAAGATGGTGAATGAAAGTCTCTTTTCCAGTCAGCATTCAGCTGTGAACTCAGCAGGTATCCAGATATTTTGTGGTGAGGAAAGGGGGAAGGGGGAGGGGAATGTGAAATTACTTAGTCTTGTGAAATTGGGGGAATTTTTGAAGGCGAAACCGCGTCTGAGAGGATTGTTCCCCTTGGCTCCAGTTTCTGTGCGTACACCCAGGTTTATTCCAAGCAGCTCGAGTCCAAGTCGTGTCTGTGGTCACTGCATGGCTTGCAGACACTGTTCTCGGCAACACACTTGTTTTAGTCATGCTCGCGTGCTTCAGGGGAACACAGGTATTGCACAAAGGGCATCTAACTCACAGAGTCGGTCTCTCCATCACTGTCTTCAGCAAGATTGGAGCCAATGAAGGCCATGCTGTGGAAAGAATCATATCCAGGGTCATTCCTTGGATTTATCAATATCCAGAGAGTAAGAGCCAAGAAAATTATGATTTCTGAGGTGATCTGGGGCAGTTAAATTTCAGGCTTAAGGTTATAATAGTGGATTCTTCAAGGGCAGTCTTAATAGGTTTTCTAAATGGACATAGGATGGACTTGTTATGAAGACCTTTTAATAAAATGGTCAATTTTATTTTCTGAGGTGTGAATTTTCTGATTTAATAACCTTATATTGATAACAATTCCAACGCCTTTAGGCTTACTTTCATGACTAAATAAGTGGCAATTGCAGGTTACTTTTAAAGTGGGACTTGCAGACACCACACTAGTCTACCTTACAGCACAATTCTGCAATGCATCTGGTTTTGTCTCTCTAGCGAACCCTGTCCAACACAACTACAACTTCTTTATGACAGGTGCTGTCTTTGCCCTTTGATCTCTTTACTTTGGGAGGTAGAGATTTAAAGTTCTAAGGAATCTGTCTGAGAATCTGTATCTAGGTTCTAACTTGCTGTGGAAGGAGCCCCTGCCAATGGTTAAAGCACTCAACTGCTAACTGAAAAGTCAGCGGTTCGAACCCACCAGCAGGAAAAGGGGGTGGCCATCTGCTTCCGTGGAGGTAACAACTTTGGGAACCTGTGGGGTAGTTCTACTCTATAAGGTCTCCGTGAGTCAGAAGTGATGACAGCAAGGGATTTTTGTAGGATTACCTGGCTTTCCACAGCATGGCCTTCATTGGCTTCAGTCTTGCTGAAGACACTAATAGAGAGACCGACTGTGAGTTAGATCTCATTTATTTTCTGTATTTGTGTGGGTAGCAAGTGTTACTTATGAAACGTGAGAAGTAGTGCAGCCCTGTCAGTGCAACAGCCAGCTGTGTGGTCTGTAACCGTGGCATTCAAACTCACAGTCATCCTGATGTATGATTTTAAAAATATGCTGTCTTTGAATCACATTCATTAGGGCACATGCTTTGAGGTGGTTTTTCCCCTTAATGAGGATGAATTCCTGCTGACCAAAGCACTCTCTCTCAGTCCTTTTGTGTGCAAGATCTGGCGTTTGCAAGACAAATGGCTGGTGGAGAGGAAGTCTCTGCAGAAAGGAGAGCAGTAAAACTTGGGTCCTACTTTTTCCAACCTAAGTAAGCTGAAGCTAAATTAGGCTTTGTTTGTTTATTTGGGTTTTCTTAGTTGTTGTTTTGGTGAGTCATGCATATGTGAAAAAGTGCAAAATTTTATAAGGAAAGAAGAATGATATTACATCAAATTTCATTTGCCTTTTAATGCACTACCTTGTGGAATAGAATAAAATGGTACGAAATTGAGGTTGGACCAGAAAACCTGAGACCTATCCTTTTGACCTGTGACTTCTTTCTGAACCTCTAGTCTATGTTTCAGCTCCTTCTGGGTGGCCTTCAGACAGCATGTCTAAAAGCAAATGCCTGCTCTTCCTTTTCAGAGCTCCCCTTTCGTCCTTGTCTGGGTCTGTGATTTGGACTCCCTCCCCCTTTCCTCCCACATAATACACCAACTACCATATCCATCCGGTGGGCCCTGTCACAGGACCCTCTCTGTAACCCAAGCCTTCATCTCTTCTACCCTGCTGTGTCTGCTCTGGTCTACAATATGAACATCACAATCCTGGTTTAATACCCACAAGCCTTCCTCAGCCAACATCAGCCACTCTGTTCACCAACCATGCTCCCACAAAGTCCATGCCAGCCTTCCAAGACCGCCCAGCCTTCTCTGCTGAGCAAGCACTGGTTTGCCACAGCAGGGCCCCTTCTTAGTGGTCCTTTGACACCTAAGTTAATGACTCTCTTGTCTGTGTCCCAACAACTGTTGTGCAGACCCTCCCTTGCATGTTGCAATCATCCGCTTACTTACTTTCTACTTCGACGCTGATCTCCTCCAGCGCAGGGTCTATGTCTCAATTGTAGAATTCTAGCACTTGGCCCTAACTGCTTCCCATCTGTTAAGGGTCCCAGATGTTTGGTGAATGGATGAAAGAATGAATGAATGAGTTTGAATGTGGCAATAGCGTGCTCTAGATAACCGGGGCGCTCAGTTCCAAATGAGAACTAGCTACTGCTTGGTGTAAGTATATGCTCAGTGGCACAAACCGTTGGTGCATGGCTGTTAACTAAATGACTAATGCTTTAAATCAAACCAGAGACATCATAAATGAAAGGCCTGTGTAACCCACTTCCCTACGATTATAGCCATTGAAACAAATGGGCTCACCATGAGTTTGAATTGACTCCGTATCATTGGGTTGGCGTTGGTTTAAGAATTAATTAGGTGGTCTATTTTACCTTTGATCCTTTCCAGTATTAGGTCCTTGGGCCTTCTCCTACATGTTTCCCTCTGTACTATTCTACATGCATTCTGGTTCTCTCTCACCTCCCATGCCCATCATCAAGCATAACAGCCTAAATAACGTTATCTGCAGTGTAGCCCTCTACTAAGAGTCGTCCCTGGTTGGTAGCACAATTTTGACCGTGACCAGCCAGTCACTCAGCCTCAGCACTCTTGGGCCTTTCCCAGGCCGAGTGTGAAGAAACCAGGGCGAGCGGGATGAGCTCGTGGCTACTGATGCCAGTCTGTGAGCATTGCTTTAGAAGCAGTCAGACCTGCCCAAATAAGTTAGTCTCATTGGGCACTGCATCCCGTCACTATCTGCTTGCTTTCCTGCTTTCTTGGCCTGACTGCACTTTGTTGCCCAGCCCAGCCCATGTGCAGACAAAGCAAGCAGAAGGCCCAGATGTTGTGCTTGAGCGGTGTTCTCTTCCTCTAGCCACACCGCAGCATAGCTGATCCCAATGGGTGGTCAGCACGTAGAGTGGTCCAAGGTGAGTAGCCTGGCAATGTTAGTCTCTCCAGGTGAGGTCAGGGATGCCAAGCAGAAGCATCCTTACCAGCCCTGTGAGCTCACGGGGAGTGTGCGACGAGTTAAAACCCAATGAGTCAGGTTCAACATGCCATGGATGATAGGATTTCAAAACTAGGGGCACCTGGAGTTGGGATTCTCCTGAGGTGGAAAGCAGGCAGCATAAAGCCCCCATATAAACTACTCATTGATACAAAGTGACGGCTAATCTTTTAAGATAGTAAGTGAATGAAATCTATTTGCCCCCTCACTCTTCATCATACACCTGTTGGGTTATTTTATATACTCCTTTTTAAAATGGTGGTGACGTGGTATTGTTCGAATGTGGGGAACCTTCTATTACTCACAGATCTTTGTATACCAAAAGCTCGGGGAGAGCTGCAAGACCTCTTTTTTTTTTTAATAGAGCCTTGAGGATCACTAAAGATTTATGTTAGATATAGTGATAACCTTCATGAATGCCAATTTCAACTGCATCTTCCTAACTAAATTTCCAGGAGCACGGGTTTAAGCCTATGGTTAATTCAGAACTGTCATTTCCTTAATCTTATGATTACTAGATCAATAACTATTAACCCAAATTGAGTCTTCAGATGGCTGGCCCTACCTCGAACACCCACCACTAGACTCCCATTTGGCCCTGTATATGTTGACCAACCCTCGCCATCAAAGAGGTCCAGAAGTCTTCATGAAGTCAAGTGCGGGGGACACAGAGGACAGGAGTAGAGTTGGAGTTTTAGGTGGCCGGGAAGTCCAAAAGAAGGCAGAGGCCACATGAAAGGGTTAAAAGAATAAAATGATGGTGTATGGTCCACACAAACTATGGAGGGCGCCGTGCTGTTTTGAAACAAAATCTGCATGCCGGAGCTGCTGGTTGGGTGAGCCTTGGTCTGTCTTGAAGTAGAGGAGATAGCTCCTGTTTCCGGCCAGGGGGCTGGCTCTGGTGGGTGCAAAGGGGAGAGGATAAGGAGCCCAAAGTAAAAATGACCCATGAGACTGAGGGGAGTTGGGACACGCACACCTCCATTGCCCCTCCTTGGAGCTTGGGCAGTCTACTGGCTTTCGATGGCTGCAGTTGGATCCCTGAGAGGGGAGAGCACAAGAGAAAAAGATACGTGTTTGGTTCTTTCCGATTCAGCCGCACCATCCAGCCACACCTCTGGGCCCCCAGCCCAAGCAATAGCTAGAGATGGCAATCTGTGTGGCAGCCCCAGAGCTGGTATGCGTATAGAGCCAGGTCTGGAGATGCACCACGTCCCATTTTCCGACAAGCGCTCAAGAGTGCTTAGAAGCAGCTGCTCGTGGCCCTCCCCAGTCATACGTAGCGTGTGGTTAAGCCTAAAGTTGTGGAGGCAGCCTTGAGGGAGCCCTCCCCACCATTGCTAAACTGTAAGTACAAAAGGCACACAGCGGCTGGCTGTTGATGATGCGCCTGCTCTCCTGCCATCATCCACAGCCTCCGAGTGCCTTTGCTTTGCTTCCCTGCAGTGATCACAACATAAATTACTTGTCTTGTTTGACTTCCTTGTTCACCAAAGTTGAGCAGATTGTGGCCGTTTTCAACGCTTCCACCAGACAAAAAGCTTGGGACCATTTCTCGAAAGCCCAGCGCAAGAACATAGACATTTGGCGAAAGCATTCTGAGGTTGGTGATTTTACTGTTACTTTCTAACCACCATCACACAGCTGGATTGGCAGAGAATCGTGTGATTGCAGCCATGCCCGTTGCTGTCTCTGTGGGCAGTGCCCCCACCCCCACCCTTGTGCTCTCTCATTGTCCACCGCACACCCAGCCTGGATTTGTCCCTTATCTGGGGCCACGGCTGATGCCCCACAGAAAGCTTGGAGCACTTTTCTCTCCTGCTGAGGTGGAGAATCACCTTTCCCAATCATAGTGAGGATGTCAGAGGAGTACCCAGACACCTTGCTTAATAAATCATTGTGAATGAAAGTGCAATTTAAAGCCAAAAGCGTGCTTGGAAGTAAATACTTGTTTTCTGTGTTTTACGTGATGCTGACGGTTTGCTTTGGGGGCTACAATCGCAAGTATGCCTTTCCATCCCTGTCTTTTCCTCATAAGCAATGTGTTTGTCCCTTGTGCTAGACACTGGGCTCTCTCGCACCTCTCCCACCTCCCCGCCCAACCCCCTTCCTGAGGAAATTCCCGAGGGGAGTGAGAGGACTGGCTGGCCCTGAGGCATGTGTGATGTGTGGGTGTCTGGGCATCAAGGAAGGGGACCAGCGCAGGACCTTCCTTGGCACCCAGAAGGACCAGACTGCGTCAGGAGCCACTGGTCACCCAGCTCTTGTTGTTGATTCCGCAATGTAGTGAAAGCTTTGAACCTGTCACTTCGAAGTAAGTATACTGTCTTCGTTTGATCCTTTCTTTATCTGTTTATTTTGAGTGAGAGAATGTCTTTCATTTTGGATGCCTCTCCATCTCCAGCATGTTAATAGTAAAGTGCTCTAAATGATACCCCCTCTTTCAAATCCCCACATGTATAGAAGGTAAGATTCATTTATTTAATGATTTTGGTGCCCACTTGCAAAGTAAGTGTTTTATGTCAAGTTTGAGAAGCCACCAAGTACTGGGGTGTCGGTCATTTGGGTAGCATTTTAAGTGCCCATGAACTAATGCTAAGTGACAGTTGAAAACCAATGGTACTGGATGTGACATCCACATGAATACCAAACGAACCCTTTATTAGCACCCTTATTGTGGTGACTACCGAATGGCTTCACAATAATGGGACACTTAAAATGCGAGTGCAATTTATTGTCAAGAAAAACAGTTTCATTTTGTTGACAAATGCCTAAGCAGGTGGCCTGTGGCTGGTACGGTTCTGTCCCTCTCTACAGGATGATGAGTACAGAGGAGGTGGTTTTTGTTTTATTTTGCATTTTAGATTTTCAGGGTCAAGAAAAACATGAAGGGCGCTGATGCTCTCCCCCACGCAGACTTGACAAAGAGCTGTCTGTAAATTATTTTTGATGATTTTTTTTCCCTGTCACAAATACGATGAAAAGAAATGTTAGGGAGGGACTAAAAGGCAGGTGGCCACAGTACTGAATACACGTGGGCATGAAAACGCTGTCTTTAGGATGGTCAGCAACTCTCAGGCATTGAGGTACATCATGCTCCCTCCCACACCTGGTGGTTACAGGCGGGCTGCAAACCGCAGGTTAGCAGTTCTGAATCACCTATTGCTCAGCTGGAGACAGATGAGGCTCTCTACTCCTCTAAAGAGTGAGCCTCAGTAAACCCACAAGAGCAGCTCAACTCTGCCCTGTAGGGGTGCTATGAATAGGAACCCACTCCATGACAGTGAGCCCTGGAGCCCCGCCTGCCTCTACTTCCCTTCTGTCCCCGCCCTCCTAGCTGAGCATGGAGTGTTAGCCTTCCTGCATAGTTCTCAGGAGGCCTACCTGCACTGTTCTGCGCTGAGAGGCAGAAAGGGCTGTTCCTGACGTGCAGGGGGCTGTGCGGTCCTAAGCCGTGCTCCTTGCCTGATATACATTGACAAACAGAGCTATAAATTACCTTTGATTTTCTTTCCTTCGTGTCACTTAATTGATTAAATACCAGTTGGTAATTTAACATTGTGGATGATTTCTCAGTTGCGTGTAAGCTTGATAATTGGCCTGATTTTTCCACGTTCCCATGTACAGCATCTGTTAATTATCTACAACACCTTTACAGATTTATGAGCGTTCAGCTGAACCTGAGGCACCCTGTGGGAAAACCCTTAGCTTCTTTTCCCCCCATTTCTCTTTCCCCCCTTCCTGTACCTTCCCTCCCAGGAACAGCTTGCACATGACGGGTTGTCATTAATTACAGGGACAAAACAACAGACCTTTCCAGCCTCACTTACTCTTTCCACCGACTCACCACCACCACCCCTTGTTTCAAGTGCTTTCAAGCCACATCTTTGGGAATTAGGCTCTCTGTCAGTAGAAAAACTAGCTGTCTGAGACCTAGAAACGTTCATGCTAAGCACATGTCATATCCCTGATCCAGATCTGATGTGTAATTTGAGATGGAATCAGCCCCTCATTTTCTTCGGTGACATGGTCAAATGAGGAGGCATGGCCCATTGCCCCAGAGCCCTTGGGTAGCATGAGTGCTCAGCTGCTCTCAGAAGGGTGAGCAGGTTGTGGCCACCCAGAGGTGCATCGGGAACAGGGCCTTGCCCCATTTAGGAAAGAGCGCAGAAACTCAGTGACCTGTCACTCCCTTAGTAAATGGAGAAACTGAAGTTATGATCCCAAGGTCTGTGGGCTTGGAAGTGATGCCACAGTCACCACCCCAACACAGCAGCCAGACCCACGAGGTAATGTGAAGCGCCAAAAGAAGACAGACCTGTTTTTACTTTTGTGTCCCCACATCTTCCAAATTCTATCATATTCGATACTGGATGATTCACGTGTACATGATCACACACAGTCAACCGAGTGGGCTCCACAAGTTCATGAAAAAAAAAACCCATTCTCTGTTTACTCCATTTCCCCCACAAACCTTCTGGAGCCTCTTCATGTAGACACACACAGGCCCACTGAGCGAAGAATGACATGGGCGACATCAGCACCTCAGCAGACTAAGGGTTGCGCATGCGTGAACTCATTTCCTCCTCACAACCATTGTCGCCGTGCTCTGGATGGGCACAGAGACGCTAAGGGATAAGAGCCGTTACTACGGGGACACATGGGGTCAAGTGGTAGACCAGGCCTCTGAAATTATCATTCCCGTGCTTAGCCACTAGACTGTTCTATGCCCTAAATGGTGATAGGTCTTTCTGTGTCATCCTTGCACAAACCTTGATAACAACTTAACTTTTATACACATGGAGAAATAGAGACCTAAGAGAGAAGAGATAACTTGCTAACGAGCCTGCTGCTGGTCCTTGGTACAGCAGGGATTTATTCCAAGTCCAGAACCAAGGCCTTTCCCACCATCCAACACCACACAGAAATCCATCCGAGATTAAGGAGGGCACGATTTGGGAGATGGAAGCTTATGATTCCAAATGTTGACGTGTCCGTGATAGTCCGCCAGCAAGACCCTGGGAAAGGCGTGCTGACCTGTGTCCCTGACTCTGACGCTGGGCCGTCCTTTTATTTCAGGAGCTCCGGAATGCTCAGAGTGAGCAGCTCATGGGTATCCGTCGGGAAGAAGAAATGGAAATGTCGGACGATGAGAACTGTGACAGCCCGACTAAAAAAATGAGACTCGATGAATCAGGTAACCCCGGAAACCACCCCCCACGAATTGAGTAACCCTGGAAACCACCCCCATGAATCAGGTAGCCCCGGAAACCACCCCCCATGAATTGAGTAACCCTGGAAACCACCCCCATGAATCAGGTAGCCCCAGAAACCACCCCCCACGAATGGGTAACCCCAGAAACAACCACCTACCCAGGAGGGGCCATCATGATCTGGCACCTTTCAGATGGGGCCTGCACACTTGGAGGGACCCGACAACTCACTTTGATGTGGGCATTACTGAACTTTCATCTCTGAGTGGCTCTGCCTTTTATGAATGTGGCATTAAACTCCTTCTCGGGAACAGAATGGTTCCAGTTGTTCCAATGGTCACTCTTTAGCAGGTAGACCTGGAGCCATTAGACCCGTTCAGGGCTGTTACCTGTGACCATAAAAATCTCTTTCCCAGATACGGCTCTCAGTCTGTGTGCTCCTCACCTAGGCTATTGCTTAATCCCTAGCGAAGTTTTCCAGCCTCTGAGCTGGTGTGCTGAAGAATTACGTTTTCCTTTTGCCCCGATGAACTTTAATGCCCTTAATCTGTGATCAAAGAGGCGCTCTGATTTGGCACCCTGTGAGGTGTAGGAAGCAGACCTGCGAGTGAGCACCTTGCTCTGTGTACTTTGCCCAGTGGGAGGGGCTGAAGGTACCAGTTACCCCGCGTTGTCAAGAAAGAAACGAGGGAGACACCATTGGCTGGGGCTTTCTTTCCATCTGGGTCAGGGAATAAGACAGACACACGTCTCCCTCAGACTCTGTGCAGATTAGCAGGCATGGAGGGTCTTTGCTAGGATAGTTGCAGGAGCCAAAACCAGGATTGCTAAATGGTTGGGCGGCTCCGTGTCCCTGAGGCTTCAGAAGAGGAGGCCAGAGGCATGCGCCATTGTCCACGAGGACGAGCCGCTGCTGCACCCAGGCGTGTCCGGAAAGGGGTGGTCTTCTGAGTGTGAGCCCCAGGCCAGCCGCAGTCGCATCACCTGGACAGTCTCCTCCCTGCCCCATTGCAGCGGCAAAGCCAGCCATCTATGATGGAGGGCAGTGTTTGCCACAGCAGGTTCCGCCGCCCCATGGGGCACTGGGATGACCCAGGGGTCTGCAGAAGCAGATTCCTACCCTTCTCCTGGATTGTGAGCTTTAGTTTTAAGACAGTGTTCGTAATTGCCTGGGGACATGAGGTGTTGCATTTGTTGTGATAAGAGGGTGGTAGGCCAAAGACGTCTGGAAAGCTATGAAGATACTGGTGCTAACAAAGGCTTGGGGACCACGGTCTTCGTCCTCAAACCCTCCAACCTCACCAGTCCAAGCTTTGAGAACCTTAACCAAAGAGTGGACACCCTGCCTGGTGCTCTGAGCACTGTGTGTGTTGGTGTAAGTCTCTCAGGAAGTGGACGCCTGGCGTCTCAAGACTGCATGTGAGGAGCTGACCTTCCTCCCAGCTGTTCACATGTGTTACCACTCAGATCTCAAGAGAAAGGTGCGACCGGGAGTGATGTAAACAGTTATCTGCTGGGCTTTTAACCCCAAGTGTGGAGGTTCAAACCCATCCGAAGTGCCCGAGAAGACAGGGCTGCTGGTCTACTTCTGAAAGTGCTGTGGAGATTTCCGCTCTGACACCGAGGGAGCTGTCGTGAGGTGCCACAGGCTGGAAGGCAGCGGGCGTGGGTCTGGTTTGTTGCTGCAGTTGGCATCTATGTGGTCATCAGATAAATCCATTCGTTCAATTTTATTTTTTCCCTCCTCATATTTGAAGTTTCTAGGCAAGGGGCAAGTTTACATAAAAGTGGCATTTTGTAACATCCTTTCAGGTGGGTATATACAAATCAGAGATTCTGATTTGAGCCTGTAGCTCTGTGTGGGTCTGTGTGAGTGTGTTCTCTTGGTTTTTAAACAACCTGCTAACTTCACCAGGAAGAGTAAGATTCCACAGCCTCCGCAGGCCCACAGGGAGGATGAGCTGGTGCAGCCCCTTGACTGTGAAGGGCCACCCACTGTGGCAGCAAGCACACGTGCAGGGGTCGACCTGACCCCTGAGGCAGAAGCATTCTTAGATGGGACTGGGACCTCTCTTCTGCTCGGGCGGGGCCCACGTCCTTCTGGAGCGCTAAATCAAGGAGAGCTCTCTGCCGTCCCGAGTGATGCTGTCACAGAAGTAACACAAGTGGGAGCCATTGATGGACGGATGAATTTCCCCTGGAAATGCAGGAGGCTAGAATCAGGATTGAGGGTGCCAGCTTGAGGGGCAGCCCCATCAGGTCCATGGCGGTCCCCACGCAGCACGGTCTTGCCCTCCTTTTTCTGGGTCTCATCTGCCCTTGGGATTTCTCAGAATCAATAGGGTTAGGACAGTCTACTCTTTTTGGTTTTAATCATTTTATTGGGGGACTTGTACAACATCACCATCTAGATATATATCCATTCTGTCAAGCACACTTGTACATCTGTTGCCATCATCATTCTCAAAACCGTTGCTTTCTACTTGAACCCGTGATATCAGCTCCTTATATTCCCCCTCCATCCCCACTACCCCTCATGAACCCTTGATAATGTATAAATTATTATAATTTTGTCATATCTTACACTGTTTGATGTCTCCCTTCACCCACTTTTCTGTTGGCCATCCCCCAGGGAGGACGTTACATGTAGATTCCTGTAATTGGTTCCCCCTCTCTACCCCATCTTCCCTCTACCTTCCCGGTATCACCACTCTCACCACTGGTCCTGAAGGGATCATCTAAGACAGCTTACTCTAGTAGGTTCTCATTAGTATACCCTAGAAAACCTGTATCCAAGTCGATTGGCCTAACAGAAGGGTTAGGATTCCAAGATATATATATATACATATTTATGAGACTGGCGGATGGGTCTCGATCATTTGAGTTGATTCAGACTCATTGCGATTCTCTGGGGCAAGGAAGAGCTACCCTGGTGGGCTTTCTAAACTGTAACTTTTCACAGGAGTAGAAAGCCCCATCTTTCTTCCTGGGAACAGCTGGCAGGTTTGAACTGCTGACCTTGGGTGGCCGGGACAATTCAATTCGTAACTAGCCCTGGTGTCAAGCCTCTTAGCTTATTCCCAGACATCCGCTAGATGGATGAAGTAGGATATGAACATCTAGAGGCATTCAGCCATCTTGTTTCTTGGTCACAGGAATTAAGGCACAAAACACTTTGCACGCTCTCTCAGGTGCTGAGGGCCTGGAGTTCAAATGCCAGACTCTGAGGAGTCCCCAGTCTTCTTGTGCCTTGTAAGATGAGGTAGAGCAGGGTTGGTGAAGAAAGCCGAGAGGTGATTAGAGTCAAGGGAGGGCAATAACCTCTTTCCTCCCACGGGGTCCTGAAGACCCTGCCCAAAGGCAGGCAGTGGCTTTCCTCTCCCGCTTGTGAAATCTCTGACACAGCCAGAGAGCCAGCATTGTTCCCGTGAGCCCCTGCTAAGTGCTGCTTCAAAGGAGGGACTGAGGCCCGCAGCCTGAGGGACACCCCCTTTCTGTGACATCTCATCAGAATTTATCTCTTGGTCCAGATTTGCATCTGTCGGTTAACCAACTACAAGCCTCTCAAAATTTAGCACTCGGAACCAAATGCTGGCAGAGAAGCAAATTCTCTGCCCCTTTTCTTTGTGCTTACAGTGGTGACCAGGAGCCATAGAATAGACAGAAGCATTTGGGTCAGAGCAGGCCTGGGCTCTACAGGGTCTTCAGGCTGGATCACAAGAGCTTTCTCCCTATACACCAAAGTCCGAGCTATGCACGTCAACTGCTGCTCCCCCAGAGCTAGGTCTTAATAGAGGCTCACTTGGAGTTTCCAGGGGAGGAGATCCTTTGAAGCTCCCCCCTGCCTATCCTCCCACAGGGTTGGTGGCCTTCAGGGCAGCCCTGCCAGCTTTCATTTCTTTGCTAGAGCAGAGGAGCTCTGGGGCATGGTTGGTTACACATTGGGCTGTTAGTAAACTGCCACAAAGGGTTACAGCTTCAGAACCCCTCTCTGATCACCAGAACTAAGGAGCCCCTGGTGAGACATAGGGTTGACACCCTTGGCTGCTACCAGAACTTTGGAGGTCTGGCTATACAAAGAGGGACCTCCGGAGAAAGGCCTGGCCGTGTGCTTCCAACAAATCAGGCCCGGGATTGCTATGTGGGGGTTGGCTGCTAGGACAAAAGCCTGTGCTAAGGATTTACTCTAGACTACATGGATTCTCTTTCGTTGGGGAAATCGAGATAATGGACTTTGGTTTCTAGAGAAGATTTCTTTTTCTGGAAAACACGTTATTATGTAAGAACTTTTCTAAAACCTTGCATTAAGTTTTTAAGAGAAACAACAATGTTCTATATGTCTTTGGTTATTTGATTATGAAGAATATGAAGTTGCATGCTGCTCCAGACATTATAGAGTAATGGGCAGTGTGTCTTTGGCCAGCGTTCCTCAATCCCCCCCCCCCACCCGGGGCGATTCTGGGCAGCCCGATCACGCTTCCTTATCAGTGGGATCTTAGAGGTTTAAAGGAGCTTGCTGAAGCAAAACTAAGATGCTGATAAAAATGGAAATGAATTTTGTTCATAAATTAGAAAATCAAGACGAATTCAGCATTCATTCAAGAAAATTTGGCATCCTACTCCTAGCATCCTGGGAAGATAATTTTTGATGAAAATGCAAATGTATTATTGCATAGCCTGCCTCCCACTGTAATCAAGCCAAATGTAAAACAACAGGTCCATCATTGAGTTCTCTCCCAACCTCTTTCTTCCTCCTCTTTGCCTCCCCTCCTCTTGGCCTCCCCTCCTCTTACTCACTCTACTCTCCCACACTCTCTTTCTCCACTTCTCCTTTCTCCCTCCTTGAAGAAGCCTGTGTGGTGACCGCACAAGTTCAAAAGGCAAGAAAAGGAGAAGACTCTTATAGACTGTGAGGGCCTCCCAGACAGAAGGCTGTTCCTGTGGGCTTCCTGAGAATTAAATATCGAGTCCTTGCAGCCTTGCTTACAGGGCTGAGCTCCTGAGAAGCGCTCACCAAATGCTGGTTCTGCTTATTTTCGTATTCCTGTCCAGCACACTGTCCTGGGTTCCCCCCCCCCCCTCCCCGCGTAGGTGCTCAGTGGTGTGGACTTAGATTGCAGATTCTGCTTGGTCCTGGTGGCGTTTCTGGTTTTGATGCCCTTGTCCCATAACTTGATGGGAAGGTAGCAACCCTGAAAGCATTTCCTTCCATTAAGTTTAAGTGCAAATGGCAAGTGTCAATCAAGAAGCGTCTTTAAATAAATTTGGTTTGTTTTCCCCAAAATGCTCAGAACTTTCTGCATACAGTATTCAGAGAGCTGTAACCCAGCATCATCCTTGGAGTCCACAAGCATTTATGCAGCATCATTTGTGGACCCATGGGCTATGGGGAGGGCTAGGCACAGTCACAACCTCTCCTTCAGGACTAGACTACTTTTAAAGGGAAGAAATAACTGTTTGCAAGTCAATATAAATGCAAGGTTCAGAGCCAGTAAATTCAATTCATTATGAACCAAATGGCACAGCGCTGCCCAGTTTGTATTCTCCAGCCAATTGCTGGTGAGTGTATCCTGAACATACGTTCTGGAGAGTGAAGCTGGAAAAGAAAAACAAATCCCTGGCTTAATCGACAACCCCTTCAACCGTCCCGTAGAGCAACACATGTTCTTAAAAGCCTTAATTACACTTAATTTAAACCCTGAGCTCCTTGTAGGAGCAAACACTTTTAATTACAAAGAGGGTTTTCTGGATTTGGGGTTTTCCATGGAAACTCATCACAACAGAGGCACGGTTAAAAAAAATTCAGTAAGAAGTCAAATGAGGACTTTTCAAATCGACTGGATCAAATTGGGAACTCATCATATTGGGTTCAGTTGGAGTTAGCAGTATTCAACGTGGGCTTAGTTTTACATCTAACTATTGACTGTACGGTAAGAAATTAATAACAGTGCTCTCTGCCGATCCCCTCTATCTCCTCGGACACTGTGCATGCTTTTGTTGTTGTTGTTAGCTTACAGGGTAGCGCTTTGGCAAGCTGCTGCAGGCAGCCAGACCCAGCACAGACAGCCTACTGAGCAGGGCAGGCCTGTCAGTCACTCACAGCTGGCAGAAGTTTCCTTTTTTGGAAACACAGTGTCATCTAGGCCGACATACTCTGAAACTTGTTAGAGCCAGGCTGGGCCACAAGCCACTCAGTCATCAAAAGTGAGACTGCCCCCAGGAGGCCCACTTCTACAGCAGAGACCTCAGCCTGGGATGTGTGTCCACCCACGGCAACCACCCAACAAAAGGCAGACAGTGTATTTGCAAACAAAGCAGACTGTTTGGGGAACCCAAGGACCAAAGAAAGAACTCTCAAAACTCAATGTCATCCAGTCCAGTCTGACTCATAGCGACCCTACAGGACAGGGTAGATTGCCCCTGTGGTTTCCTGAGACTGTAACTCCTTATGGGATTAGAAAGCCCCGTCTTCCTCTCTCGGTGGTTTTGAACTGCTGACCTCGGGGATCGTAGTCCAACATGTAACCGTGCAGATAATTATATGAGGAGTGTGCTCGTGCAAACACCCCCCTCACCCCCATTGGACTAAATGGTTTGATTTAAGCATGGCTTCAAGGGATAGTTTTAATCGCAGGTATAAACATTATTTCGTGGAGTGAGGTTGGTAGGTTTCCCGGTCTCAGTGGTCTGGTAAGACTGGTCTGCATATGACTATGAAGTTCTGCACCATAATTTTCCTCTTTGTTGATCAGGATCCATCTGTTGGGTCCTTCATCCAGACACTTAGTAACAAACCCAGACACATCCATTTCTTCTGGTCTCTGCCACTTATGGCTTTCTCTTTAATCCTTAAAATAGGCGTTCATTTGCAAGGACTCGGGGCTTCTCTGTTTCTTATTTTAAAAAACCTTGCCTACACTGCATCACAAATACTTTCAAAGGTTTATTCTGGATCAAGCCTTCGGTTCCAGTTACTTTTTTTGTAGAGAACGTGTTTCTGAAAAGTGTAGAAATTATTTATTTACAGTTTGCTTTGCCTCTAAGATGCCAGGACACAGATGCTGTTAAATTGATAGGGTGGTAAATGATTCTTCTGAGTGGCAGCACTGCCCCTGGCCGCCCCCCCCAGCCTGTGTAGGCTGCTTTGTAGGTTCTCATGTCCAACCTAAAGAGTCTTTCAGTTCCGCCCCCTTAAAAGGCTGATTGAAGGCAGATGCCTGACATCTACCTCACATGTTCCCAGATTCTCCACAATCACACCTTTTCATGCAAAATGTATTTGTGCTGCTGCCGTTGCATGGCATCCCAGAGCCCAAGAGTTACCCACGATGCCTTTGACTTCTCAGCCTCGCTGCTCTTCCAGAAACCCTGGGTGCGTTCTTTGTGCTCCTGTGTGACAGCCTGGCACTCCCCCCCCCCCCCCGTATGGCTAAAGAACAAATGTCTGCAAGATTAAACCCTACCCTCTTGCCTGCTAGAAGCCCTGACGGCACAATGGGTTATGGTGTTGGGCTGCTAAGCACAAGGTCGGCAGCTTGAATCCATTAGCTGCTCTGAGGGAGAAAGATGAGGTTATCTGTGCCTGTGAAGATGAACAGCCTCACAAGACACTTGTCAGGACGGCAGGGGGTTGGTTTGGCTTGGTTTGGTTTGGTTTGGTTTGCCTGCTTGGACAAGTGCAGGCGAAGGAGAAAAGAGAAGGAGGAAACAACCACTCTCCAACAAGGGAGCTCTGTAGACACCTTGACCTTGGAATGGTCTAGACCAGTGGTTCTCCACCTTCCTAATGCCCCACAACCCTTTAACACAGTTCCTCATGTTGCGGTGACCCCAGACACTGTAGTTTTGCTACTGTTATGAGTTGAGCCACTCCGGTGAAAGGGTTGTACGACCCCAAAGGGGTCACGACCCCAAGGTTGAGAACCACTGGTGTAGACAAAGGGCCATCCGGTGGCACAGATTGGCAGTGCCTTTACACTGGGTTCATTCAGCCTGCAGTGCCCAGTGACCCACCGTGCCAGGCCACCATTGTCTAGATTGCAGTGTGCGACAGTTCGGGGTGACATTTTATTCTGATAATACCTGAGGCAGGGTCATACAGGAAAATAGTTCTACTCCTGTTTTCTTCACAGGCTTTAAGGACACTGAGGGATTATTTATGTAATAAGATGCAAAGTTGCTATGGAAAATACTATAGCAACCCAACATCTTCCCGGTGCCAGGCAGCCACTTGTAACAGCAATCTAAATTTACATTTATTTTAGTGTCGTTTTATCGACACTCTTAGTATCTCACTCTGACAGGATGTTAAAATATGTTTTCAGCTCTCGCTTGAGCAAAATTAACAGAGGTTGGTTGGAACTTAAGTGTGGTTTGTACAGTTTCACAGGAGGGTGGGGAACAGGGATGGGAATATTTTTGAGGGAGTTTAGGTGACAGAAGCTGGGTACGTTTGTAAGCCCCCACCTCACCCCCCACCCTAAACATGACAATGCATTTTTAGTAGCATTTATTCCTAATGTTCTTTAGTTTGCACGTGTGGAGTAGGAATTGATGATCCTAGAAAAGGGATTATTCTTTTCAGCATGCAAGTAGATTGTCAAGTGCTCACCTGTGATTCTAAAAGATGTTTAGAGAAAACACTTGTAGTCAATTAGCTGCCCTTGATGGCAGGCACGTAGCGTTTTGAAAATAAAACCTGAAAAGAAAAAAAGAAAACCCGATCCTTATATAAACAGGATGCCTGGTCATTTTAATCTGATGTTTAAGGATGCTCAAGAAAGGAAGCTGTACCCACCATACTTTTAGAGTAGAGTTTTTTTTTATTCTAATAAGTTTCTCCTGCACAGCTTACCTCTAACAAGTCTCTTTCTATGTGTTTTGAAAACTTACTATCCATCATCTACATGATTTTGTTTTCAGACAGACCTCCTGGTATAAAAAAGTAATTATTTTTTAACTTCACCTTCATTTGGTACTTAAATAGGAAGCGGAGAGCTGGGGAGTGTGTGCTAGTCCTGGGCCCCGACTCTTTCAGGTGAACTGTGGGCATTCGAGGTGTCATTGTCCAGGTGGTCTGAGTAGTCAGCTGCCCGAGGCTCTTAAGCCTGTTCGCTGGGACAGCCCGTCCAAGAGCGTCTTTGTGGTCCTCAGTGGGGAGTGTGGCGGACAAGCTCTAGATGTGTAGGCCTACTGGTAACAGGAGGATCTCTCCGCTGTTGACATTCTTCTAGGTTACTCCATAGGCAACCTTGCGGGGTGAGTCGAATACTGTCAAAATGGGACATTGGCCACACAAACTAAAACCAAACAAATCAATGCAGACCGTATGAAAGCATAGGGTGCTGCCAACTTTTTAGCAGGGTGATGTACTGTTTACTAACACCCTCGTCCTAATAGCCTTCTGTTTTTATGCCGCATTGTTCTTCAAAGTATGGTCGAGGGTTGAAAGCTGTTACCCCTGGACTCCTACCTGTGCTGCCCCAAAACTTCATTAATCAAACACCCAAAGATGCCAGGTGGGAATACAAAGAGGGAGGACAGGACAGCTGGTAGAATCCCCGCTAACCACACACAACGAATCTGACAAGAACGTGACTGCTGTCTCCCCTTTCTCAGAAACTTGGCCTGCCAGCTGATGGTATTTGTCCGTAGAAGTCCCAGAAATTAAGGTTGAAAGCAATTATCACTCACAAGCGCTCCCACATCTAAATGGTGTCCGCCCCTCTCCTCTCCCATTTGGCCAAATGCCCAGGTGTAGGTTTTCTTCTCCCCAGCTGCAGGACACAGGATATGAAGCCTACAAGGAGGCGGGGACAGAAGGGAAATGTCCTCGCAGGCGCCTCATCACCTCCAGGAAGCCCCTGGGTGGTACAAGCGGTTCATCCCCTCAGCCACTGACTGAAAGTTTGGAAGTTCAGGTCCAGCTAGAGACACCTTGGATGAAAGACCTGACAATTGAATCCCCCAAAATCAGCAACTGCCAGCTCTCTGGAGCACAGTCCCACCGTGCCCTACATGGGGCCTCCGTGAGTCAGAGTCAAGTCCGTGGCACCTGGCTTTTGGTTTCCTTTTTGAATCCCCGTCGATGGAGCTAGCAGACATATTCCTGGGGTAAGCATTTCGGTGCAGAATTTGTTTATGGGAGTGTTTCAGGCAGGGGGCTGCCAGTTCTTTCCAGCACCTGCCACACTTTCCGGAACTAGGTGCCTCAGAGGCCCATGCGCCTCACTTGCAATCAATTGGGTCTTTTTCACTTGAAGCTGTTCCCAAAATGTACTGTCATCAGAATTACTTTAGAAATCCCTAAAAAACTACCACGAAAGGTATTTGTTAATTAATGGCATCCCCATGAGTACCCTGTAAAGAAAACCATGTATTGGATTATGATGGATGGCATGAGAGAAGTTCACAATATATCACTGAGCACTAAGAAACAGTTACACACTAGCATGCACTGAGAATTCCAATGTGCTCTTGGTTTGTGTTGCAGCCACACTGTACAGATTATGGGAATTATCCTTAGATCGAAATAGCCAGTCATTACCTCTAGGTGACACGGTTGCAGGCGATTTTAATTTTCTTCTTTTGCATTTCAAGAATGCCCTCAAAGTTGACGTTTATTATTTCTTTTTTTAGGTTTCAATAACATAGTTAATCCAAAATATCGAAATAGGTGTATCATTTCTCTATGCAGTCAGTATAAAAACAATAAGACATTTATTATTTCAATAACTGAAACCAAACCTGCTGCCTGGTTGAATCTGACTCATTGTGAGCCCACCGGGCAGAGGAGAGCCCCCTGGCGTTTCCACAGCTGTCGTCTTTTCACAAGCAGACTGCCACGTCTTTCTCCCGAGTAGCGGCTGGTGGAGTCAATGGCTGGCCGATGGTTAGCAGCCAGGCACCCCTTCCAATGGTTGGTGCTGTGGCTGTATAGATGGAGTTAAAATAGCCAGGAGCATCTGTGGTCTATTCACGGCATGTTTGAAGAGTACCACCTGGGCGTATTCCCTCACTGGCCTGGCTAACGACGAGAATGAATCGTAACTAGCATCTTCTTTATAACTTTAAATTAGGGAAATTCCTTGCCTAATTTAGCATAATTTGCTTAGATTTCCAGACCACATTGTCTTACAGTTTTGTACCCTCAGGGCTGATAATATTTGCATGACTATTGAATAAAGGATTCAAGAAGAAATTCACTTTCTAAAACAGGCAGAAATGTTGAGCCCTCAGCCGACCCCTCAGGTCAGAGTGGTGATGAGTCTCTTTACATGTAGAGGAGATCTGACATCTTGCCCTGCCTCCTCCCTTTGCCACAGACAGGCAAGGGCTGTGCCCCGGTTAGCTGTTGGTCCCGGATGGCCCATATGGAAAGATAGCCCCCAATACTGGTTTCCCCCTTTAGAAGCCACTCAGGAGTGTGGGGGAAAGGCTCCATCCCATATCTTGTCTCCATTGGCAACCCTAGAGTCAGTAATGAAAATATATCTGCAAATGCTTCTGAGGCCCTGCTTTGTGCAAGGGGCCGCAATACCATAAGGGAACCTAGGGACATTTGTTCCCATCCAGTGTCTTTTATTTATTTATTTGTTCATTCATTTATTCTGTAAAAGCCCAGCACATATTTTATTTATTTTTATCCATCCGTCCATTGTGTCAAGCACATTTATACATTTGTTGCCATCATCTTTCTGAAAACATTTGCTTTCTACTTGAGCCCTTGATATCAGCTCCTCATTTTTACTCTCCCACCTCACTGCCCCCTCCCTCAGGAACCCTTGGTAATTATAAATTATTATTTTGTCATGTCTTACACTGTCTGAAGTCTCCCTTTACCCACTTTTCTGTTGCCCATCCCTCAGGGAGGGGGTTATATGTAGATCCTTGTAATCAGTTCCCCCTTTCCACCCTACCTTCGCTCCACCCTCCCAGTATCACCACTCTCACCACTGGTCCTGAAGGGATCATCTGTCCTGGATTCCCTGTGTTTCCAGTTCCTATCTGTACCAGTGTACACCCTTTGGTCTAGCCGGATTGGTAAGGTAGAATTGGGACCATGATAGTGGGTAGGGAGGAAGCATTTAGGAACTAGAGAAAGGTGGTATGTTTCATTGCTGCTGCACTGCACCCTGACTGACTGGTGTTAGACAGAGATAAGGGAGGGGTGGCGCTTAGACAGACTTTCCCTCGTGTTCTATTTTCTACCAACTAGAAAGAGTTTTGCTTCAACGTAGGCAGGACAACTCAAACTGTTTTGAAGCCCATTCCAACAAGCACCAACTGGAAATAAACCCAGGAAATTGGCAAAATCTCCTTTTAGCCAAGTGATATTTATTTCCCTGCAAGAGAGGCTCTTTGTTGTCTGTGGCTCTGGGAAATAAAGTGCTTTGAAGAGGTCAAGGGCATGGGGCACGAGTAGTATGGTGTCCCACTTTTTCTTCTTTTTGGGCAACCGCACACACTGTCAGACTGGACACCTTTCCCGTCTCCACTTCCCAAAGAAGTCAAGGGAGAAAATAGAGTTTCCTCAAAACAAAGGAATGCCCTTGATGGTTGGCCTTCAATGCTCTGGGCTGCTCTACCAGCCATTTGATTGCTCAGCTCATCCTACCTTTCCCTCTGCACCCCCGGGGCTGGGGAGAGTCCGGCTGCCCGCCTGCCTGCACATCGAGTTTATTGACTCACCATTCAATTTTAAGACTTATTGAAGTACCTCGGTCTGCTTCCCTGTTCTCAGGCCTTTTCTTTATGAGATGTACCTGTCAATATATCTTCGAAATAAACGGCTGAGGGAGAGTGTCTACAATATTATCAATCTTATTGAGATTCATAGACTAGGGGAAGTTTTGATCTGGAAGAGATCTTGGAAGTGATATGTCTTTTCTTCCCCCCTTCTACTTTTCTAAATTAACGTGGTGATTTTAGTACACTGGATAATAACCAGTTGAATAAATACCAAAGTTTCTATTTAGTGTATTTAGGATTTTTTTTTGTAATGACGCGTTTTCAGGCACAACTTGGCCAAAACATATAATGGGTAATTACTTTGGAGATAGAACGAGGTGGTTCATTCTTTTAATCGTTTGCCAGTCAGGGTATGAGATCTTTCTCCCTGCTATACTAGAACTTTCTAGTATATTTTATATAATTGGAACATCTTACAGCCACCTGTTTTTCCATCATTGGCTCCTGGCTGCCTTCAATTTTCTTAATGTCATGGTATGAAGTCACAGTCAAAACACCCATCAGTAAATGTCTATACTTTACATATTACAGTGACACCCTTTATCTCCCAGTGCAAGATGACAGGGAAAAAAAAGCAAAGACTTTTAAGTGTAACTGAGATTCAGACGTGCATGGTAAAGGAAGGGTGCATGGTATTGTATATAGTATAGGACGTGAGAGCATTGTTCATCTACTCTGGAATATCCTTGTAACATCCTGGAGGAGGAGACCTTTTCCGGGAGTATCACTGCATCAAGGGTTCATGCAGACACTGATCTCTGTGGGCTTTGAAGTCACAGCTAACAAGTGTCAGGTAAACTCTTAACGCTGTAATGCCTAAGGAGAGCCTGGCCCCATCGCCGCCTCTGCACGGGGAAGCTACGCGATGAAAAAGGTAGACTTGATGCATTTGAGATGCATGGATTGCAGGAGGAAACAACAAGAAAGTCTGAGAAACACAGCCATATGCTCCTTCGCAAAGATGGCGAAACTTCATCTTTCTCACTCTGGAAACATCTTCAGGAAAGATAATAGTCTTTGAAAGGGCTACCATGTTAGATAAAACAGAGGGGCATCGCAAACAGGGGCATCAGTGAGACAGTGCTGCCTGAACCTCCCTCTGCAGAGTGGGGGTGACGGCGTGGGCCAGCTAGCCATCTCAGCCCTAACTTCTGGCAGCTGCACACACACACAAGGACCAGAGAGTAGAAAGCTGTGACCCTTCTGATTTTCCTAGTGATCTTTTTAGAAAGTAAATCACCAGACCTTATTTTCTAGTCTATCTTAGTTCTGATAAAATCTGTTAACCATCATGTCTATGTGCAAACTCATCAACTGACAGATAAGAAGCGTTTCTGCAGGAGGTCCATTGGCCAGGCTTCACAGCCAGTTTCTCCTGTGTGGAAGAATCCTACCACTGAAGCACTGGGGCAGACATGGGAAGACGAGTGTGAGTGGTGTTCCCCTCAGGAATGTCCCTCCGCAACCCACCACAGTGTCTGGTCCTCCTCCCTCCTCCCTGGATCCAGGCCCTGGTAATTTTATACCGGCGGGAAGAGCTGTTCTTCAAGGCTGGAAGAATGAGCTAGTCTGCAGGTCATTTATAATTGGGTGATTATGGCTGGGGGAAGGGTGAATCCAAGAGGAAAGAGAAAAGATAAAATGTAACATTTGGCACTTGCCCCTAAAACTCGAAATGATCGACTATGGAAAATATAGCTTGGATTTTGTAGTACTTGAAAGTCATTAAGCCCTTGGAACTTTAAAATAGAAATCAGAAATTAAATTGGACTCTCTGGCTCACAATGTAATATTTAGGCTCCCAGAATATGATCGCTGATGCCGGGACATCTGTAAAGGCATTTTCTATAAAAGCCCCTCGGTGGCTTCTTTCCCATGCAGTAACCAGCACGCGGCTTCCTCAGAGGGATTCTTTTAACCTTTCAGAAGCAAAATATTTCATGCTAATTCTTGCCTAATTGGAGTGAAGTCATTACTTGAAAACCATTGAATGTGGGTTTGAAGTCTGTTCACCCCTGACCTCTAATTCCTTCAAGGTCACCTCATACACCTGCCCAGACAGCCCTGTTTCTCACAGAGAAAAAGAGGCAGAGCTGTTGAAAGCACCCCGTGTTTGAGGGACAGTGCTTCCCTGGCGCCTCAGCACCTCACAGGCTTTTTAAGTAGTTGCAAGTAAGGATAAAACATTACTACCTGGAAAATTATACTTATCAGACACTCAAAACAAATCGTTTTAATGAACAAAGCAAAAACTACATTTTTTTGGGTAGATGTGTGAGAAAGGTTATTAGGGCCCAATATAGAAGATTTTAATATCTGAACAACTGTCTCCGGGGAAAATGGCCATCGCTTACCCAGCAAGACAGTGTTTTAAACGCAAGCACTTTTCCCTGCCCAAGGGCTCGGAGAAGCCGAATGCCGGGTTGGTGGAGACGGGCATGTGGAGCACTCAAGCTCTGGGACGAAAAGGAATGGTGATAAGTAAGTTTGGGGAGGCACCGTTTCAGGGTCCTTCTTGATTTCTCTGCCTGCCTTGGAACTAGCAAGTTCACCAGGCTATTTTCTTTAGTAGGAGAAAGTCATTTGGGTGGCCAGATTGATAGGAAATGGCAGAAGTGGCCTCTAAGACTGAGAATCGGTGCCCCTAGAAGAGCCAGTGTAGGGTCACTGAGAAGAGTTCATTCTGGACCAGGTGAGGTCAGATACCTGGTGAGCTTTGGTTTCCTGTGTAGCTACTTCTCCAACCTCCGGTTTCTTGGCAGGGCCCTAAAGCTCATCCTAAGAGCATCCTTGGTGTGACTGAGAGAATCGTTAATTAAGGGATTCTGTGGCATTTTACAAATACCAAGTCCTGTGGAAATGTGTGCAGTTGACAGCGGGGGTAGAAGTGAGTGGTCCTCACTGACTTGGCGAGTGAGCGCTGTACAACCCCCAGTGCCTGCGGGTCAAAGCCGGGCAACTAGGCCCCTCAAGCACTCCCCAGGCGACTCTGACCCACACAGGATTGCAACTCCCCGGGCTGGAATACGAGGACTGATGATCATCAGGAATAAGTGGGAACAGAAAACATGAGGTGAGGTAGTCAAATAGGAGAATGAGAAGAAATGAAAATGGAGTAATTGATGCAAAGCGTTAGTGGAAGCCAAGTGACTGACGTGGACCGTAATGAAGAGCCAGGGAAAGGGAGACCAGAGAGGATGTGTGGGAGTGGGGCATCTCCAAGTGACCCTCTAGGGCAGAGTAGAACCGCCCCTGTGCGTGTCCAAGACTGTAACTCCGAACGGGAGTAGACAGTTTCATCTTTCTCTTAAAGAGTGGCTGGTGGTATCGAACTGCTGAGCTTGCAGTGAGCAGCCCAACCACCGGGCTCCTAGAAGGCATCTAAGGGAGATGGAATTTCCCTCATCAGAACTCTGCCAGGTGCGTTTGGAGCACTTTGGTTATTGGGGGGGACAAGGCTGGTAGGTGGGGAAGAGGAGATGAGGCCAAGGCAGATAAATGTGCGGAGAATCGGGGACAAAGTCACTGACTCTCTCTGCTATAGGAAAATGGCCAGGTATGGTTTTGTTATCCATCAGTGCTGCCAGAGGAAGCAGAAATACCTGGGCACCTGCCAAGCGAGGAAGGCTCTGGGGATGCTGATGGGTTTGGAGAGAGCTTGCACAGAGGAGGGGCCTCCCCACCGGCTGGTGCACTGACCCTCAGTCAAGGGTAATTAGTTCTGAGCACAAAGGTCCATCCAGACCTCTCTTGGGTACAAATCCAAGTCCTACTGCCCAGACCTTTTCCCCAGAAATACAGCTGCAAAGAAAAGTAATAGACAACAGCACCCAGTACCTCAGAAGAATATGTTTTGGAGACAGTGCCTGGAGGATTTATGAAAGCATTTGGCACAGTACCATCACGGGGCAGCCCTTAAGTAGCATCTAAGAAGAGCCCTGGGCAGATGAATGGGATGCGAACAAGCAAGGCAGAAAGCAAAGATGCCTAGAAGTCTGGGTTGGATGGTAAACGCCGGGACAGGAAGGTGATTTCACTGAGAGAGAAATGGGAGGAAAAGGCTGAAAGGAAAGCAGGTGTCAACAAAATAATAATGAAAAATAGACAATAGGAAGGAAGTTTCCTAAAGCATTAGGAAACAGGGATGTGGTCCCTGTAGGCTGAAGAAGTGGGTCTCAAATTTCAGCGTGCATTGGCATCACACTAGAAGAAGGTGACCAGATTTTAACATTGGTAAAGCGGGACACCATTGATAAAACTCATCCTGGTGAAATTGCCACATGGCAGCCGAAAACCGTATACTCTAGCTTGTTGTGCATTTTTTCCAAAAATTAGGACTTTTAAAAATGTTGTGGATGAGAGAAAAATTGTTAAAAAATGGGATGTCTGGTCACCTTACACCAGTACCCCCTTAAAGTGCACAATCCAGCCCCATCCCAGAAATTCATATCCAGCGGGTGATTCCACAAACTGAGCAGGCTGTCTGGGCAAGCCTGGCTCAGGATACCAGGGCTTCTCCATACCAGGTAGCAGACATGCCCGGTGCAATATGTCATTTGATGTCTTGACTGCTGCTTCCACGAGGATTGACGTGGATCCAAGGAAGGTGAAGTCCGTCCTTGACAACCTCCCGCTTTTCTCTGAAAACCAGTTTCATTGTGTGAGCTCTCTTGGTCCGGTGATCTCTTAGAGTCACCAGAAAAAAAAGTCTTGTATCTTGGAAATAGAACCAGGAATTGTACATGAAAAGGACAATAAGACTAATCAAAAGAGAAGGGAGAGTGGATGGGAAATGCCTCTCTTTAAACCAGCCTGCTGTCTGCATTTGGGGCTGTTGGAGAAACCCGCCTCCTCCTCCCCCACTCCCTCCCTCCCCTTGATCTTGCCCTGTCAGCTTTGGCACCTTCTTGCCTTCAGCTTGTCAAAAGGTGAGGTTCACTTCAAGGCCCAGCTCAAAGCACATCTCCAGGAGGGAGCCCTTCCCAGCTCTGACTGCCCAGCCTGAATTCCTCTGCCCCTGCCTCTTCTGGACACAATCTGTGTCAGTCTTAGCCTGTTCTCCGCCTCCATCTCTGTGGTCTGACCACATAGGGGGCTGAGACCACACACCCAGCCAGGCCTCTGCTCTGCCCATACTGGGCGCTCAGCTGATGTCTGCACTTTTTAGTGTTGTCCTGAGGAATCTTAAGTCAGTCCTCATATCTAGGGAGGGCAGAGGCTGCCCATTTAATCCCACCTCTTTCCCTTCCCTCAAGATGCCAGCAGGGATGGAACGGTTGTCTCTGGGCATCAGTGGCCCTCCCCACACCTCTGACCTGACATGGCATCCAGCCACAGCATTTTAAATGGCAGGCGTGGCCTGTGCTTGGAAGAAGCCAAAGCACAGCTCTCTGTAGCTTACTTCCCTTTGAGGAAACTGGGAGTGCCTGGAGGTCTCAGAGGACACCTCTGTCAAAGGAAGCACCATAAGGCACGAGGTGCCTCTCCAGTGGTGGCAGTAGCTGGCCACATCCCAGAGCCACTGGCCCCATTGGGCATCCCACTTCCTTAGAGAAAGCTATGTGGAGGAGGGGCGGGGATGCCCCCCACCAAGTCACCTGCTGCTGCTGGCTGTGCTTCCAGACCCACACTTAAGCCTTTTTAATAACAGGATCCAGCCTACCTGCTCTCCAAATTACCTCATTCTGTTGGCCTCCCACAAAGATGGGCATGGAGACGGTGCCTACCTCTGTGTGTCTCTCGCTAATAATAGCTAATGTGGACGGTAATATACACGGTGAATGTAAAATGTTATGTCAATGCAAAGTTGTAATAATAATAATCCTGGGAAAGTATAGCAGGAGGAATTTCCATGAACAATTTGGAGAAGATTGCAGCTTCTACAGCAATACAGGTGCTACTGAAAAACAGATCGATGGCCACTTGGCTGGTACCATCAGAGACTTTGTAGTTGGGGGAATGGCCACTAGGCCCATGTCTCAAGGAGCTTTGTGGTGCCCTTCCCTCATCCTGGGGACTGCTGGCAGCCACAGAGCCTTCATTTTGTCTCAGGAGTGTGGGGGTCCTCCTGCCCCTGGCTGTCAGCACTTTCAGAGTGGACATGGGGACAGAGAAGGTACCAAAAGAAACCCATTGTCATCAAGTCAATTCTGACTCATAGATCCCTGAGGCTGTAATCTCTCTGGGAACATAGAGCCTCATCTCTCACCTGCAGAGTAGATAGAAGGTTTGAACTACTGTCCTTGTGGTTAGTAGCCTAAAAGCTAATGCACACCACCACCAGAGTTCCTTAACTACAAATACAGGAGTCGTGGAAAAGCAAAAGACCAGTGAGTTCAGATGAGTGAAGTGGGGATTCTGACCCTGGTCCTGCAGGGGTTTCAGAAATCGGCATGGGTCTTGGAGCATAGTGATCTTACCACGTCAGGGCTCACAGGCTCACCCGTTAGTGGGTCCCTGTGCTGCCAAGGGCAGAGAGGCAGGACATGAAGAAGGATCCATAACCAGCTTCCTGGGAGAGTCACAACCTCAGGGCTCAGGACTTCCAGAGAGGGAGGAGTCCTGTTTCCAAATTTTACCTTCGAGGATACAGACTGGCGTTTGGGTTGGTTTTTCAGCCAATCCTTCTCTTTGCTTTCATAACACAGTCTCTCTGGCTGAACACAGCTCAGGCAGAACCAGGGATGGATTCTTTACTGCTATCAGCAACAAACTTGCCCCTCTGGTGGGGCCCATGGTGGCACACACCCTCACCAGCAGCACTTGCTGAGACCAAAAGCCACCTGATGGCGTCACTCAGTGGGTATTGGTTCTGGAGTAGCACTTCCTAGTGAAACCTTTGATCAGATCAGCCATGCAGCTTCGTCTCCCTGGATTCCAGTTCTCCTTGGAAAATAGAAACAATGAGTGTTTTTACGATACCGTGTTTTTTTGTAAAGGTCTGTGTTAGGTTGGGTTCTCTAGAAAAACCAAGGCAGTGATAGGTCGTGTGTGTGTGTGCGTGTGTGTGTGTGTGTGTGTGTGTGTGCGTGTGTGCGTGTGTGTGCACGCGCACGTGTACGTGCATGTGTATAAAGAGAAACGTCTATCAAGAAAATGGCTCACATCGTTGTAGAAGTAGGCTAGTCCTGTCCTATTCCCAACAGGCTGGTCATTACAGATGAGGGCAAGGCTAGCTTGTGACAGAGATGACTTTATCCAAAGCTGGCAGGTCAGTTGTAGGTCGGATGGCAGGAAACTGATGGCTCCTGGGATTGACAGGCAATATGGCAGGCCATCAGCAAGTTTAAAGAATCAGAGGTTAGCAAGCCAGATGGAGACCTCAGACTCAACAAAAAGCAAGCAAACTTTTCCATAGTATCTTTATAAAGTAGGCCATGCCCCCAAAGAAATTTCCATTCTATCAAAACCATCACCTAACTAAGGGGTTGGGCTATACCCAAACTGTCTTGCAGATGCTTGGTTGCTCGAGGCAGATCCCATCATGGAGTTGATCACATATGTTACATCACCCCATGGGGCATGACTGCGCCTCAGTTGACAAACGACAGAGCCCTGTCACAGAATGTGCAGGTGGGGTCCTTGCACCAGCAGCACCAGCACCGCATGGGGACTTGTGAGAATGCAAATTCACAGGTCCACATGAGACTCACTGCATTGGAAACTTCGAGGAGGGGGCACAGGAGCATGTGTGTGAGCAGGAGACTCTGGCGCAGGCCTGCGTAAGAATGGCAGCAGATGCTGCCTGAATTAATTCCACATTTTCTCCCTTTCTAAGTTTTTATTGTGCATTGGGCATTAGTTTTACCTTGAATAATGCATACATTTTTAGTTACACCTCATTCATTATAATCCCGTCAGTGCACCACTACTTATCCCACTTTGTTTCCATGTGTGCTGCATTTTGATCTCAGTGCTTGATGATTCTCAATGTTTGTACCCCCTTATGTTATTGTTCCCCTTATAGACCTGTTTGGCTGAAAGTTGAGCTTCAGGGCTGAATTCAGTTCTAGACCCAAAGGTGACTAAGGGCCATAATCTCAAGGCTTTACCAGTCTATCCAACCAATAGCCTGGTCTCCGTTTATGTAATTTGGAGTTCAGCCCCTCATTTTTCTTCTACTCTACCCAGTCCCTTCTTAACCGATCCCTTTTTAGAGGAGTTGGTAATGATTGTCAGGCTCCATCTATTTCTTAGGAGGCCTGTTTGCATAGTGGACTATGCATTGAGCTGCTTGCTAACAGCAAGGTCTACAGTTAGAAACCACCAGCCACTCCGTGGGAGAAAAGTGAGGCTTTCTATTCCTGTAAGGAGTTAAAATCTCAGCAAACCTACAGGGGCAGTTCTACTCTGCTCTACAGAGTTGTTATGAGTCAGAATTGACTCCGTGACAGGGAGCTTATCAAGGACTTGTCCCAGGGTCATGGAAACTGATGATCATGTTGAACCCGGAGATTTCATTGGCTTACCAACACAGCACAGTCCAAAGTGGACAGTCTTATTCCACAGGCAGCTTTCCTCCATGGGCGGAACCCTAGAGGCAGGGCCATTCCATCTTTCAATGGGGCAAAGAAACACCTGCATTTTGGGACACAGCTTGGTGTCTCTGCCACAGAACAGGCACTGGAGCTCGCACACATCCATCTCATGCACGTGGGAAGGATAGGCAGAGTGCCAGGAGGCAGACGGGTCTGCGTGGAGGTGTGGAGCCACCTTTGCTCAGGCAGGGGGAGCTGTTCCCGGAGGGCACACAGGTACTGTGGTGGTGCCTCCCAGGCCTGGAGTCCAGCACACCTGTCCTGGACCTGCCACACAGCTCTCTACTGGATAGCGACTGACGAAATCCTGGAGACAGACTTTATTTGAGCTGGGAGGCAGACGTCCAGTTGGGCCCCCTCATCTCAGCGTTCCAGGAGGACATCTGGCAATGTGGAGACGGAATGTTCAGCACCAAGCTCCCCAAAGACCCAAAGCCTAGCGGGTTCTTGAGAAATCCAGATATTGTTAGAAACAATATGTGAAAGTGTTTCGTTATTTAGCTGTGTCTTGCCTAAGCATGAAAAAGATATTAACGTGCTGTCAGCTTTCTGGGACATAACCCAAAATAACTTTCAGTTTTCCATATCCTGCTAATTATTTTTCTGAGGCTGCTCAGGCTGGTCAGAGAGAGATTTCAAGGCTTTCCCCAGATTATTTACTTAAAGAAGTTAAGCAGATCATTATTGGTTCCCATGGAAACAGCTAGTCATACTGGAGACAGAGGAGGAGGTCACTTGGACCATAATTAATGTAAAGCATCGTGGTATGCGTGGCATTTGGTTCAGGGTTCAGCCCAGTACACTAATACCGATGGACCTCATCTTCAGCACTGTAGTTTCATTTGGGGATCAATTTCCAAACCGACCATCATTTTGGTAGTTTCAATAGTCTAGTGCTAATTTCTAAAAATGCAATTAAATCTTTATTGGAGGTGGGGGCAAGCAATTTCCAAGGTTGTTATTTCATGTTTGACCCAGTCAGAAAATTCCAGAGACCAGGATTTTTCCAAGGTATCAGCAAGTACAAACTCATGGCAGGCAAGGGTCTCCTTGTGGTTTTGCTAGCGCTTCCCTGTCGATTGGTGAATTAAATAATGATAATGCAGATGCAGGGTTAGATTCATAATGGTCTTCAAAATTACCAAAGGAAGTTCTAATTAGTTTCAATATATTTTATGCTCATAGTCTAATTTTTTCCAAATCAGTAATCCATGTGTACTTTTCAGTTAAATAATTCCTTTTATTGATGCACATAACACTCCTTTCTTACCAACCGTGATATAATGTATCAACATAGCTCTACAGTACTGAGAGGTATACCCTGCCAAAGAAATACACCAACAGACATATACTCCAGCAGAGATGTACGAACAGTGATGTACTGTACATCAGATATACCACACCAACAGATATATTATACCGATAAGGGCATACTATACCAACACAGGGTTACTAACGTTTATATTGAATCCATATGTTTATCTGAACAGTGAATTTGTTGGGCAGTCCCTTGAGGGTGAACTTTCTCACTGAAGCCTAATTTAACACATTGCCCCAAACTAGTTCATTTTAAACAATATCCTACAAAGAACTAAATGGATAAGAGTACAGCACAGTTGACCTTTCAAGTTCCCAGGTTTGTTGCGTGTGGAGACCTTACACTAAGTTAGCGATTATTATGAGGTTTCCTTTACACCTTGGATCCAGGAAGCCGGTAGAGCCTGTCAGGGTGGCGAGGCCTATGGGCTGGGCCCATCAGGACAGCTGTGTGTGTGATGCTGAGTGATGGTCACCAACAGATGTCCTGGAGCTAAGTGGAGTCAATGTGTAATTTCTCACCCGTTGGGAGACAGCTACTTTGCTGCCACATGAATAACTCCAAGTCCCCCAAATTTCCTTCGTAAATATCAAGTTTGAAATTATTTAATCAGGAATGCAAATCAGTTACACACTCCAATGATAAACCGTTGATGGGATTGCTATGGTGTTATGTGGCGGGTGGGGGGGGGAGGGAGTGGGGCGGCCACACACATTGGGGAGTCCCAGCTGTGGTTTTTTACACAGCGATATCACATTCCTCCCGCAGCAATGCACACAGCATTGTATCCTGCTTGGCAGGCACAGTGGTCATTCGGCTCCGCCAAGAATAGAGCGTGTCAGCAGTACAATCTGCTGGCTCCTGAGAGTGCCCCCCAAAACAATGACGGGTGCACGTTCCCCGCGTGTATTTCTGTTTGGATAATTTATTTAAATAATGTAGCTGGCACATGCTTTATAGCTGCTTGCATTTTGCTCCGCAGATTTCGGCATATCTTGCAGACTATGCAATTCATTTGGAAAATGTAATTTCCATCCCTGCATACTAATCGATTTCTTCGCAAACACCTGCTATCAGTTATGATAATAAAAATGCCACTCTGAATTGAAAAAGGGCCAAATAGAGCTTCCTAAGGAAATGACTTAAGTGTCTTTGAATGCTACTGAATGCACTAATGTGCTTCTGTAGTGCCAACACTTTTTACAATCGTTTGCATTTTTCATAATTTTGCCCCTGCTACAACACCCCTCTCCCAAATGATGCCTCGTCACGGTTTCCTGGTTACTGGTACCCACGCCGCTTCAGGTGTCGCTGGGGCCTGACGCTGGCCTGCAACATTGCAAAAGCCCGGGCTCGGGCGCCCAAGTCTCTCCGCAGTCGTTTCTGATTGTAGGAGGAAGCCCCGAAAACTGTCAAAGCACCGGCGCCTTGGCTGCACCCACATCTACACCAAGTAAAAGTTCCTTGATCTGTTCTTTCCAGCCTGCAGTTCGTTCTCTGCACCACTGCCAAACGAATCTTCCTAAATTGCCAATTCCATCATCTCCTTCCGCCTCCCAAGAAAAACCCTCCAGGGACTCTCAGCTGGCGCCAGTTGAGCCTCCCTCCTGCGCAGACCCCCAGCCTCGGCTCTCATGAGGCGCTTTCGGTGACTTTCAGCCAAGTTTCCCTTCTTCTGGCTTCCGTCTTCTGGCCTCAAGGTTCATCTGTGGACCTTCTCCTGTGCCCTTGCCCTCGATTGCTATGCCAACACATCCTTCAAAGCCTTCTCGATCGTCCCGGCCTGCCTTTCTCTCTGAATTCCATAGCATCCTTGGTGGCACGGTGGTTAAAGTACTCAACTGCTGACTGAACACTTGGCGGCTGCCCCCAGCCAGCCAATTGATGGCAGATGGGACAGTCACCTTCCTTCCATAAAGAGTCTCAGCCCCAGAAGCCTGGTGGAGTCCAGTCTCCTCTGTGCTAGAAGGCTGCCATGAGTCGGAATGGACCTGAGGGCAGCGGGCTTGGTCTTTGGTCTTCTCTCACTCTTGCAAGAGGCATTTCTAAGTCACATACCTTGATGCCAAACTGCTTTGCTACCCAGTCCACCAATAGCAACTGGGTGCTTCCTCTGTGCCCTGCACTGTGTTGCTTGTTCCGCCTTTGAATGTACTAGTGCCACTCTGCTTTCAAAATGGTCTCATGATTTGATTGAAGCTCCTGAAAGGAGGAATGCATCCTGCCTCCTCTTTGTGGTGGTGGTGGTGGTGTGTGTGTGTGTTTTCCAAGATGCCCAGACAGACCAGGGCACCGAGTGAGTATGCAGTAAATGCTTGTCAACTAATTGATCCCGGATGGTTTGAGGTAGGGAATTTTCTGGTTAATTACATGTTCTGTTTGATTAGTATTTTAGTGTGAGCTATACATAGATCATCATTTAGCAAGGTGGAATACCGTAAAACACTCAGCTGCAAGACTGTTATTAACATAATATGTTGTTTGATATGTGAGGAGAGTACTCACTGGTGTCTTGGAGTGCCTTGCTGAAAATCTGTCAGCCCTGCCGGTGGTGTGCAGCTCAAAGTGACCCCTGACCCAGGGCTGATGAAACTAGCTTGTGCTGAGAGCCTGCCATGTCCCCGGGGTGGCACCTGGCCCTTCAATAGCAGAAGTTACACCTGTGAAAAGTGAAATCACAACAGGCTTTTCCTGTTATTTTATATATTTTTTGCTTGTTACTGAAAGTAGAAGATAGATTTTGTGGTGAGAATTAGAAGAAAGTATAGGCCATTTGGGGGAGAGGGGAGGGCAAGGGTAGACACTGAACCCTGGTGGCATAGTGATTAGGCATTGGATTGTTAACCACAAGGTCAGCAGTTCAAAACCATGAGCAGATCTCCAGAAAAGAGATGAGGCTTTGTACTCCTGTAAAGAGTTACAGCCTCAGAAACTCACAGGGGCAGTCCTCCCCAGTCCGGTGGGGTCACTAGGAGTCGGCATCACCTCAATGGCAGTGAGTTTGTTCTTTTGGCTTTGCCAGGAACTGTAGCAGCACAGGAGACAAGCAGGCTTGTGATTGCAAGCAGGCCCTGAAGGACCTGCTGGGTGGCCTAAATGCTTTGCACTTTCTACTAGCCTAAGGCTGAGGGTTCAAACTTACCTGGAGGCTCCAGAGGAGAAAGACCTGGTGTTCTGCTTCCACAGAGCTGACTGACAGGCAAGACAACCCAGTAACACATAGGGGCGCTGTAAGATGGAGTCAGCCAAGCAGAGCATGGCGTAGTGCTGCCCCATGGACATGGTTATGTTTCTCCTCTGTCAAGATGGAGATCACAAGAGCACCTGCATCCTCGTGGATGTATGGGATGCTGGAGTGAGTTCTGACCAGACGGTGGCTGCAGCACAGCGGATGCTCAGCGAGCTGGCCCTGCTCGTGGAGGTAGAGGCTCCGCAGTAAACGGGGACGAAGATTGTGTGTGTGTATCACCACACTCTGTTATTCCTCTGGTGCAGCCTGTCCCCAGGCCTTCATGCTATGTAAGGGTCTCGAGCTTCCTGTCCTGGCTTCTCAGTAAGCAAATGGAGGAGGTGAGAGAGACCTGAATCCACAGCAGCCTTTTCACTTTAAGGAAGGAGAATTAGAGGAACTGCTCAGCCTTGGAGGGAGGGAAAAGGAGTTTTAATCTGTTGGTAAAACAGATGGAACTAGGTTACCATTCTGATAGGGAGTTAGAGAAAACAATTTGTGCAGTTTGTCCCAGCAGTGGAGATGGAGGAACGGTGTGCATACAAATCCCTCGGTCCCCAGGGATGTTGCTGCATGCCTCAACCTGTGGAATTGCTGGTTATTGGCAAGAAAGCAGCTCTCCAAGGAGCTAAGCAGGCCTGCAGGAAGGGAGAAAACACCAGGCGGTGGATAGGCCTGCTCCTGCGCATCCGGAGGTCCTCATCACCTAGCAACATAAGATGGATTTGTGACCAGGGCCTAGGCTTCAAGGAAATGGCCAGGAGCATGAGATTGGAAAGAACCACTCCTTGGGCCTGCAGGACACATTCAGATATGTCAGAACCAATAGGCTAAGAGCAGACTTTGAAAAGAAATGGCATGCACTGGTTGCAAAATAAAGAACCCCCAGCGTGAAGCTCTTTGGTTTTACTCTGGAGATGAGCGACTCCTTAGCTCATTGCCATCAAGTCAGTTACAATGTACGGCAACCTCCCTGTGTGCGAGTGGGTTTGGGTGGCCAGTTTTTCAGAAGTAGGTTGCCAGGCCTTTCTTCCGAGGAGGCCCTGAGTGTACGCCCTCCGTGAATAGTCAAGCACATGTCTTTGCACCGCACAGGCACTCCTTCCCATGCAGGAGGCCCTCTCCATCCCTACCCCTGTGTGCCAACCAGGTAACTTATCTGAACCCCTCTGCTTGCCCTTCAGCCCTGGCTGCCCAGGCCTATGCCCTGAAAGAAGAGAATGACAGTCTCCGTTGGCAGCTGGATGCCTACAGGAACGAAGTGGAGCTGCTGAAACAGGAAAAGGAACAGCTGTTCCGCACCGAGGAGAACCTCACCAAGGAGCAGCAGCTACAGTTCCTGCAGCAGACCATGCAGGGCATGCAGCAGGTACCTGCTCCTTTGCTGGGATGGCCGCAAGGAAGGGAGGCGGTGGGAAATGAGAGCAAAGTTGCCGCCATTGCCTGAGGGGGGAAGATGAAGGGGAAGAAATGAAAATCCGACAGGCTGATAGGAAAGAAAGCGTGCTAGCTACTGTTTGTGCAATGGTAGAGAAAGCGGCGCACAGTCAGGCTGAAGGCATATATTGAAGAAATACACCCCCAGGTTAGGAGCAAAGGAAAGAGCTTATGGAAAAGATAGAAAATTCAGCCTCAAGGCAGATGGTGCCAGTCTCCTTGCCAACCATGATGTACACAATGAAGATGTGATCCTGGCACTTTTAAGATACGAGCTTGCCCAATTGCTGTTGCCTCAGTCCGTACTCCTAGCGGTGCTGTCGAAGGACTAGAACTTCCCCAGAGGCGTTCCAAGAAGGGAACCCCGACAGGAACAGCTGGCCTCATCTCCCTTCTGGGGAGCTGCTGCCGGGTCCTGCCTTGGAGCCTTTGGTTAGCAGCCGACACTGAGCCACCAGGCTTCTGCTTGTTTTCAGGCACACTGTAAATCCCACTTCCATGAGCCTTGGTGGGGCTGTGGGAGAAGCACGGGGCTGCTAACCGGAGATCAGGGGATAAAGCCCACCAGCCAGTCCCCAGAACAGAGACGAGGCTCTCTGCTCCCTCAGAGATTGGCCATCTTGGAACCCCAGGAGCACTTGGGTGCTGTCTCGTAGGGTCGATGCGAGTCGGAATTGGCTGCATGGCCGGGTGCTTCCTTGTGCTGCTCCTCCCTCTGGGTTATCCTCCGGTCTAGTTGGTGTCTGAGAGCTCCTGGCCAGTTTAAGAAAGGTTTCTGGATGGAATGATGGAATTCTCAGGATTGAAGACAGGCCACTGGGAAGCAGGGCAGTGGAGGGCCAAGGTTCATCCTAGCCCCGTGAGTCTCCAGGTGTCTGTTGATGGCAGTGCCTGGGAAGGAGAAGGAAGCCTGGGACTGGAGGGGTGGGAGAGGGAAGCCATGTGGGAGTAGGAATGCCTGCAGCTGGCAGGGCAGAAAGGGCTTCACAGAATCACAGCTGGGTTGATTGGAAGACGTCACTAAAGGCGATGACTCTGTGGTAGAATTCTTACCTTATGTGAAAAGACGAAGGTTTCGTTTCTGGCCGAGGCACTTCATGAACTGTTGTGACTCATGTCATTGGAGGGTTACATGTTATGCTGAGCAGGAACCCTGGTGGCTGTGAGCAGATAAGCACATGAATGCTAACCAAATGGTCAGCGGTTCAAACCCACCCGCCTCACTCTGGAAGGAAGGGGTGGGCTCCTTCCGTTAAGATTACAGCCTTGGAATTACTACTGGGCAATTCCATGCTGCCCTTCAGGTCACTGTGAGTCAGGATCAACTCACCTCGAAGGCAATAGGTTTGGTTTTGAGTTACGATGATACGGACATTTCCGTGGACCTTCACGACTAAGATGACTAAGAAGAGAGGCTTAGCTCTCTCTTTCCAAAACCGGTCTGTGGCCCTCTTGTGGAATCATTGTGCTTCAACCTGCAACGGAAATGGGGATGGTCTAGGTGTAGGAAGCATTTGTGTACGTGGGGTCACATCAGGGGCAACTTGATCACAGTGGGAAAGAACATTTTAAGGCATGTGATATTAAGATAGCGTGGCATAAATGATCATCACACATGGGTTTTTGTATTCTCTGAGCTTATAAATTCAACCAATATATTTTGAAAACGGATTATTTTTAAACAAGGACAATATAGATAGGCAGGAGGATGGGAAATTAAAATATATAGTGAATTGATTTTTTGTGTGTTTCTTCATTTTTTGGTCAATTCCTCCACTCACTTTGACTGCTCTCTGAGCACACATCACCTCCTTAAAAGTCCTAGTGATCAGCAGTAGTAGTCACAGAAATGTCCTAGTGATCAGTAGTAAGAGACACAGAAATGTCCTAGTGATCAACAGTAAGAGTCACAGAAATGCCCTAGTGATCAGCAGTAAGAGTCACAGAAATGCCCTAGTGATCAGCAGTAGTAGTCACAGAAATGCCCTAGTGATCAGCAGTAGTAGTCACAGAAATGCCCTAGTGATCAGCAGTAGTAGTCACAGAAATGTCCTAGTGATCAGCAGTAAGAGTCACAGAAATGTCCTAGTGATCAGCAGTAGTAGTCACAGAAATGCCCTAGTGATCAGCAGTAGTAGTCACAGAAATGTCCTAGTGATCAGCAGTAGTAGTCACAGAAATGTCCTAGTGATCAGCAGTAGTAGTCACAGAAGCATTAGTGAAGAAGGGAAATACAGGAGGTAGGAAAGGAATCCTGAACAAGTCCATGACCAAGCCACAAACACTCTCTAATAAACACCTTTTCTCATTTTAAAGCAAATTTTGAATTTTAGTGTTGACTCCTAACTGGTTGTTGTTCACAGTGTGTGTGTTATACAAATCAGGGCAATTCAGAGGTCAGCGCCCGCCAGGAATATGTCATGACAGTCACTGCTCAGGTCCCTGCTCTTAGAAATAACTCCAACAGCTGCTGCGTGAGACCCTGGGATCTCGTGGTTACTGTGAGTGATCAGGGGCTCTGTCCACTAGATGACAGCTTCTTGGGGGTATGGTCTTTGTAGAAAAGAGAGAGGGATCGGCCATAGAAGTCTTGCTGGCCCTTTGCCTTCTGATGGAGCTGGATTTTGCATCTGGTTCCTCGATCTCCTGTCTAGACACCTCTGATCCCAAGAGCCATCAATGGACTATTGATGGTGACTTCAATTGGCCAACTCTGGATTCATTTACCTTTGGATCAACCAACCTGTGCCCCAACCACCTTGCTTAGTCATCCCACCAGTCCTATTTATCAACTTCCACTAGTCACGAGAAGTCTGACTTGAACCTGGTAGGACTACCTACTTCTATCACTGTGCAGGTTACTTCTTGAAATACTCACCTTTGTGTATACAAACACATCCAAGCATGTCCCTGGTTTTGCTTCTCTTGAGAACCAAGTCTAACACATGATCCTTGCCTGGAAAATATCATCCAAGTCTCCCAAAGATTGTGTGATGCTACATCTGGTCCACAGTTACTATGTCACACCTCTAGCAATAGGCCCTCTTTCCCTCCTGATTAAAAATCACCTTCATTGCATTACAAGAACATCTTTAAAAACAAATAACTTCCTGTCGACTGTAATACCTGGTGGTCCCGTGTGTATCCAAGTAGAAATGACTCCACAGGGTTTTCAATAACTGGGTTTAGGCAGTAGATCACCAGACCTTTCTTCTAAGACACCTCTAGGTGGACAGGAACCTCCAACCTTTCAGCTAGCATTACCCTTTTGTGCCATGAGCTTGCGGAGTCAAGATATGGTCTTACAAGTACATAAAAGCTTTAAATACGGTTGCAGCTTAAAATCTAAAAGAAGTCAGAGGAGTTAAGGATGAGTCGTCATGGAGAAATGCACCTGGAGGAAAGGGAATTGATGGCCCAGTGCAGTGAAGTAGCCCTTCGGGTGAGGTGTCAAGTGCTCCCAAGCCTTCTCCAGAGAAACATGATTCTTTGAGCTGCTTATCCATGTGGAGAACCCTTGTTCCATAGGAAAGTTACTTTAAAATATTTTTTAATGATGTGTGTTTTGAGTCCTATTTTTTCTTAATATTACTTTAAGTAAATCATGACAACATGCTAAATTGGGTCCCACTTCTGATGATTGCCCTGATTTAAAAATTCTTCATCTGCCCACTATCCATTCCACACATTAGAGAACTGTCTCAGGTGAAGTTCATTGCAGCTGGACGTGGGAAAGGGTTGCCCTCCGTATGTAATCATTTCAGCCATTGATGTGGGTTTGGGGGATATTTCTGTGATAAGCACAAGAAAATAATGGGCTTCAATGGCCTTAGGTCTAGCAAACACTTCTTGAAGTTACCTTCATGTTTGACCAAAAAGTTTTGTCGCCTCATTTTTAAATCCCTTCAGGATATCTTCATTACCATCACGTGGTTTCTGAATGTGGTTGCAGAGTCAATGCTCCAGGCAGGGTGTTTCAGTGGAAAAACCTTGGGTAGACATCTGAGGATCGTCTAGATGTTTCTGAGTTTCCCCTACAGCGCATGTGAGTCATGATTTAATATTAGAGTTCTCGTGCAAAAGGGAACAGAAGCACGTAGCCATGGTAACATGGTAACCTTTCCTGATCTTCAGCTGCCAGTGATGTTACCCTGTGTCTCTGCCACTGAAACAGGGAGGTTGTTGACTTCCTTTTGTCCCTCTGTAAATATGCCAAGTCTAAGCTCTTCATTTCCTTCAGGTCAGCACACTGCCTGGTTAAGTTTATTCAAGTCTGACTTACATGCTTTCTTTCTGGGTGGCCCATTCTCTGAGGGTCGGCAAAGGCATACAGCTGGCTATGTCTGCAAACATAACCGCTATAGTTAATATGCAAACGAGTCCCAGCACTTCCACATACCCGCTCTCGCTCCCTTCTCAGTCACTCCCACTCCCAGCAACCAGGGACCTGTTTTTTACCTTTCTCTCTCGTCCTTTCCTGAATGTCATATACTCAGTATGTCACACAGTTTGCAACCTCCCGGGGATGGCTTCTTTGACTCGGAATGATGAGCTTACGATTCAGACATGTCACGTGCAGTGGCAGCTTATTCTCCTTAATGTTGAGTAGCAGGTCCCTTCTAAGGGAGGACATAGTTTCTTTCCCCGATCACCAATTAATGAGCATACATTTGGGTGGTTTCCAGTTGGGGATGATAATACATGTTCTCTAAGTATTCCATCTTAGGTTTTTGTGTGGACATTTGTCCTTGTCACATCTCTGAGGTAGATAACTAGGCGTCTGACTGCCACATGGCCTGGCTAGTGTGCTTAGCTGCCTCAGAAATGGCGGTTGAATTCTCTCAACCCAGCCTGACAGTTGCAGAGGCCAGGTGGCCTCCTCAGCCCCTACTTGGTTTGGTCAGCTTGTTTTCTTTGTCCTGCCTTGTCCCTCTTGACATCTCATCATGACCGTAACCAGACTGAAATTCAAACATTTTACACTCTTAGCTATGAGAATGGGTGAATATGCTGCAGTTCAGAAAATCCATTAAAAAATTATTATTATTCTTTTAAACCAAGCCTTGTGTAAATTGTATTCTGACAAGACTGATAAAAATCCAGATAACTAATCATAATTAATCATGCTGATCATAAAACTGTGTGTGGCTAATGATTTTGTAAGAAGCCTTCTTTGAAAACATTTTAAGCCATTGCCTTTTAATGTTGCTAGAAATTTGTGCTAGCCTGGATCCCAGCTGGACCATGCAGAGCAATACCTCTCAGATACCATTGGCCTGATCGTTTTAAGAACCAGAGCAAGTCAGCTATCTTGATAACTTTCAGCAAGGGAAGATACAAAATGAGTGGGGAAAAATAAGATTGGTGTGATTGGGAGGAAGTACAGCCAAAAATGCTCCTTAGAAGAACGAATGGTGAGACTTCTCATATACTTGGGGCAAGTTATCAGGAATGACCAGTCCCTAGAAAAGGACAGCAGGCTCAGGAAAGTACTGAGTCAGTGAAAGAGGCTGTTTTTGTCTGGGTAAACTAAAGAAACAAATTCATAAACATGTATATGTGTATAAGAAAGAGCTTTATATACAGGAGCAATTGAATATTGAGAAAACCTCCCAGCCCAGTCCATATCAAGTCCGTAAGTCTGATATTAACCTGTGTGTTCAATATCACTCTATAAAGTCCTCTTCAGACTCGTGAAATCCATGCAATGACACCAAGTGCAGGATGATCACAGGCCAATGGGTGGAAGGTCTTGTGGATCCAGTGGCGGTAGAAGCATCTCAGTAATGGCGTGGTTCTCCACGTAGCTCCTCCTGCTCTAAAGCGCTAGTGTAGCCCCATGTGATTTGTCAGAAGGAAGACAGAGCATGTCTTTCAGGGAGTGAGTCTGTGTCCCACCTCTAGTGAGCTATTTATCTCCTTAGCATCTCCAAATGAGGTCATCAAGGTGCACCCTGATTGACAGGCTAAAGTCCACCCCTTCACTCTTAAGTCCCACATTGACAGCAGATTATATAACTGCCACAGAGGCTGTGAAAAAGAAGACACACACACACACACACACATACCCGAGATGGATTCACTGCAACAATGGACTCACATATAAGCAACGATTATGTGGGAAACCAATGTTTCATTGGGTTTTGTGAAGAATGACTATCAGTTGGAGTTGACTCAACAGTGCCTAAGAACAACAACAACCATTTAAGAAATCCAGTAGTAAATGTTGACAATTAGATGAAGCACTAATTGGAAGGAGAAATTAAACAAAAATAGTGAATGAAGGGAGAGGGAACGGAGGTCTCCAGCCAGCTAGCCCAACACACTATGATCATCTTTAGTCAAAACAAGTACTATGATGAATATAGGAAGACAGTTCCTACTATGAGCCATAGGTCCGACACATTCAGAGCGAAGCGAGTAGAGAAAGTACATGAGGAGGTTTGAGGAAGGAAAGTCCAGGCAGACTGATGAGAGGTTCATGGAATCGGGCAATCTCAGAGCAAGGAGAGAGCTGGAAATTGGGATGGGCCTCCATACCAGCAGTGGCCCCTGGACATATGAGCTGAAGAACCACACACAGTGGATCAAGACCAGGTGCTGGTCTCTCCTGACAACATGTCCAGAGTATTAAGATGAAGTCTTGCCACTTTTTCTAAAGTTTTGTACTTTTTCTAAAACAGACTTGCTTGTCCTTTTGGCAGCCCATGATATTTTCAATCTCCTTTAGTAGCACCACATCTCAAATGCACCGATTCTTCAAGCCAGGGTATTTTCAGTGGCCTCATATACAAATCAAAGTTGGACATCGAAAAAGGAGTGGAATCCTGGACAACAATAAAGAATGTGTAACTGTGAAAATGTAGGTACATTAGATTTTCTACATACATATTTGTACAGAGGACTCGGGCACAGTAATAGAAATGCCTTCGACATTGAGATCGAACCAGTGGATATTATAGCCAAGGACTATTGTCTCAGGGAACATGTAGGGCAGTTGGTAAAACAGTTCATAAAGAATATTATCTGTATGCTATTCTGGTCAGTAGTGCCCTTGCTAGAGCAAAGAACAAGGGAACCCAAGGACGTAAGGACACAGTAACCCAGAGGACTTAAGGCCCAGCCTTCTCTAACCCAAGACCCAAAGCACCAGCTGCTGCCCGGTTACCACCACCAACTCCTCTGACCAAGACCACAATAGAAGGGCTCTGCAGAATGGGTAACAAATGTAGAACATCATTCAACTTGAAAAAGAATAAATGAACTTACTGGTCTGGAAGAGAGCAGAAGAACTCTTGATACAACGAGACAACTTTTTAACTTGAAACTGACTGAAGGTATTTCAAGTAATAGATAGGATTACAAAACAAGACTAACACCCAGGAAAATGTGCTCCTTAGAACGCCCAGCTGTACAAGGCCCAAAGGGCAGCATTGATCAAAGGTGAGACAGCAAGGAGAGGCAGGAAAAGGGAGAAAGGAGGGGAGGGATTGCAGAGAGGGCTGGCACCTGGGAGGTGTGCTGTTTAAATCGATATTCTTGCATTTTACCTCGGTGGGGTCTAATACCCATTGGGATAACTACACGGGACTCAGACAGAATTCCTGATTGTAGTTACTTACAGGCAAACCCTATCAACATCTTCCTCCACTTTCTTACCAGGCCCATGCAAGAAAGGTCGTTAGGTGGGAGTTGGAGACTGGCTTGAAGCAACATTAAATGATTCACACCCCTGCCGTGGGGATTGCAACCAGTGTCTCAAGACCATCCGTGTGTGAACTAGGGATTGGAAAAGGAACTTTCTAAGTAAAGTTTCATGTAAAGCACAATAAAGTGTTCAGGAAGAAAGGCAGGGGCCAGGCAAGAAGGAAGGAAAGCGGGCACAGTGGTGCCTCCACACATTTTTCAAGAGTTGATTTGGAATGTGTTTTAGGCAGTTTTCTAGAAAAATAAAACCAGACACATTCATATGTGTATAAGAAAGGACTTCATATCTAGAAAGAGAATGGTTTCTACTTCTGAAAGATCTTCGTCTCAGAAACCCCCAGGGGCAGTTCTGCCCTGCCCTACGGGGTCTCTGTGAGTCAGCACGGACTCCTCCGTGGCTGGCGGTGAGTTTGGTTTTTGTCTCCCCCCTCCCCCCCGCCCCCGTCTTTCCTCTATGCGTTTAGGAGGAAGTACCCCAAACAAACCGGAGTTGTGTTTGTTTGTTTTTTTCCAGTGAATTCCTTATGATTTATCTCCTTCTCTCTTTTATAAGTCTTTGTGTTGTAATATCAATCTCAGCATATCTTGTGTACTGAACATGAATTTGTCCAGCCATTTTTCCAGAGTATTGGTTTATAATAAGCTTGTTAAAAGTGCATTTGACAATTTTTTTTATCATTTTATTGGGGCTCGTACAATTATCACAACCCATCCATCCATCCATTGTGTCAAGCACATATGCAAATCCATCTTTTAAAGCTATATATTTAAATTTTTTTTCACAACACAACCTTATCACCTTCAAAGTCCTCTCCATTACACTTAAGACATTTGTTAGATTGGCGACTCCAATCTGGGAGACCTTTTTCAAACTTATCTGGATGCTGCAGCACCGCCCTCGTTTTTATCTTCCCCTCTTCTACTTCGTCACATTGCTGTCCTCTTCATGCCTCTCTGCATTTACAGAAACAAAAAGAAGTTGCACAGGGCAAGGTCACGTGAGCAAGGTGCTTGAGGTAAGCAAGCCTTGCTGTTTTTTTGACAAAAACTGACGTCCTGAGATGGCTGTGTGAGCAGGTGCATTGTGGCGGTAAAACCATTCCCCGTGTGCCACAGATCAGGCCTTTTTTTTTTTTTTTTTCGCACACGCTATCTTTTCAGAACCTCTAAATAGAAAGCTTGATTAACACTCGGACCTGGTGGAACAAACTCGAGACGCACCAAGATTTGACATTTTCATCCATTTGGGAAGTTGACAGACATCTAAAATGAGGTTTGTCATTTGACGTTTCACTTTCTTTTGAAATGAGAAAACCCCTTGTACTTTTGCATCTTCCCCACAGCCCTGTCCTTGTGAGCTGTGTTCAACATCACAGCAGTTTCTGCAGCATTTTCCCCAAGCAGGAAACAAAATTCCACGGTTGCATGCCACTGTCTTAACTCGGCCATCACACACACACAAAAACAAAAATCAAGATTCGAGTAAACTGCTTGTATGAAAAAATTCACTCTGACCAGAGAGAACTTTCCAAGGTGACGCCCCTGTGTGCACCAACCAGAGCAAGAAGTTATTCAATGCTCCCACAGTGGAAACAATGTGTGCTATGAAAACTGCCCAGTGCAATTCTCGTTTTATAGGGGTGCCCCTCATACATGCTACAGATGTACAATACATGATTCACATTGATCCTGTGTACAGATGAGTGAAGTGCTGCCCAGCTCTCAGTTGTACTGCTTAAGCCCATGTTGTAGCCACTATGCCAGCCCCTCCTCAGTGGGATTTTGAGTGCCTTCCCAACGGAGAGGCTCATCTTCTGGCATTCCTTCTGACACTGTTCTCCTGCTACTCTTAAGGTTTTCAGTGACAAATCTTTCAGAGGTGAATAACTTCTTCCTTCTGCCTAGTCTGCTCTTAATCTGGAAGCTCTGCCGAGCCCTGTTCACAGTGGGTGGGTGTCACTGATGGTCTTTGAGATACCAGTAGCATATCTTCCACAATGTGGCAAACTGATGGATGAGTGTGTGTGGTGATATATACAACTTCTCCACTTTAGCCTTATTAATATGAACATTTTAGTGACAAATTAATGTGCTTTTGCATTAGTATCTCAATGAGTCTATAGTAAGGTGGAAAAAACCCAGCTCATCGATCACTTATGTATGGTAAAATGGGCTTTTGTAATCTTGTCTAAATCACCCAGTTGCTTAGTAAGTACTTTTTTGAGAGAGAGAGAGAGAGAGAGAGAGAGAGAAGCTTGTATTCTGTTCCTCCCACAGATTCACACAGGACGGAGTCTGGTGTATATAGTTCTCAGCCAATGATGAGCAGAGGAATGGTGGTGGTGGCCATGGCTGCGGTGGTAAAGGAGACAGCTGCAGTGGTGGTGGCCGGGGTAGGATTAGTGACTATGGTGGGGATGGGGCCATGGTAAAGTTGGATGTGATTGTGTGGGGAAGATGGTTATTGTGGGCGGGGGGAGTGAATGAGGGGGCTCTGTGCTCGTGGCTGTGGTGGTGCTGTTTGTGTGCTAAGGATGGTGGCAATCGTGGGGAAGGAGGCTGTGTGGTGGGAGTGAAGATACGTGAGTTCGATGGTTGCTGTGTGGTGGGCATGGTGGCTGGTGCAGAGGGTGATGGTGGGGATGGTGAATGTGGTGGGAGGGGGCTGTGGTGGTGATGGGGATTATGGGGTACAGGGAGGAATTTTGATGCTGATGGATGTTATGGTAATGAAGGAAAACAGCAACTACAGAAAGAGTTACCAAAACAACATACCCTAGAAAATGTAGAGAATTTTTAACACACTACTTAAGAATTTGTCACTTGAAAGTTATCAAAGCCAAGCAGGACCACACTAAAGGCAGTACTGACAGAGAAGTTGTCACTTAATTCCAACAAATGTAACCAGAGTGGCTCTCCCTCTCCTTCTTATTCCCTGGGTTTTCTTTCTGGAAGGCCCATCACTCAGAGAAGGGACCTTCTCTGTGTTCTTAGCCTTATCTCATATTTTATGTTTTGATTTTGTCTCTGAGATTTCTCATTTCATTTGATAGTCAAATATTTTGTTTTCGAAAGTATATTTTGCTCCCTCACTATTATCTTTCCAGGCTGTCTTATCCATATTTAATGGCTGCAGTATCTTCTCAAATCTCTTTGAGAATACTAATTAGAGTTTTGTTAGTTCTCTTTTGTTCCTTGGCTCATCACTGTTTCTTCCAGCGTTGGCTGCTTGGTTTCTGTCTCTCAGTCTGCTCTGTTGTGCTGCAGGCTTCCCCGGATGTGTGAGGATGCTGGGCAGCGTGCTGGTCTTAAGAACTGGAGGACTTGGTTCATTTTGCTGGGAAACTGATGTGGGTTTGTCCACTGCTCAGTCTCCTTTGTGCCGAGTCTTGCAGACTGAGAAGTGGGTGTGAGAGGGAGGCCTTATGGACTGACAGGCTTCACTGGCCAGAGTCTGTCCTCTACTACTATACTATGATCGTGACTATGACTAATTACTATTACTATACCATCCCATCCCATATGAGGAATTCCCTTCGTATTCCCTTTTCTCATACAAACTTGTTCATTAACATATTTTTAATTAAGTCCCTGGAGGAAAGAAAGAAAAATGCATGTACTCCATCTGACATTTTGAACAGAAACCTGTTTCAGAGGCTTTTGATATGAACCCAGCTCTGAAATTCTTGGTTAGTATGGGACCAGGGGAGGGCAGCGAGGGGAGGGAAGAAGACTGTCAGTTATTCCAGAAGCGTGTAGGGAAGCAAGGAGCAGCAGGCACATGTCATGGCTGCTTAAGGAGGAGGAGAACTGGAACCACAGAGCTCTCTCTGAGCAGAGTGCTGCCTGGGGACCAGGAGGCAGAGGAGAGAGCAGTGGTCAGGATGGTGCAGCACGCTGCAGGTGCCAGAGAGAGAGAACGGATCATTTGTGCTCCACTGGCTTCCTGTGTCCTTGTTCTAAAAGAGAGGGGGGTGGGGAGGGCAGCCATGGGATCAGATCCCTGTGGCTGGGGCTGGACCTGGGGGGGCCTGAACCCCGTGGCAGTGAAAAGAGCAGCCCCCAGAGCAGTTCCAGAGGAGGCAGGAGAAGGCTGTCCAGAGAGAGTGGGGGAGGCCATGGGCAGGATCTTCTGCTGTGAGCAGAAAAAAAGAGAAAATAGCAGATGCATAAAAGAAACAGGAAAAAGGAAATCTCCACCCCAGAAAATGAACTTCAGGGTTTTCCGTTTTCTTAATGAGAAGGGATTGGATTAGTTTGGAATTTAAGTTGAAGTACCTTAGAAGGACTTCTAGAGAGGGCTCCAAACAAAACAAAAAGCCAAACTTACTGCCAATGAGTCGATTCCGACTCACAGGGACCCTGCAGAGGGCCTTCTGAGAGTGCACATCTCGACGGGAGCAGGTCTCCTCCTCTTTCCCCCTCACAGTGACTGGAGAGTTTGAACCAATGATCCGGCGGTTAGCAGCCCAACACCTACAGTGCAGTGACTGCTTCTTGAACCTCTGAAACTTCCAGTTGGACAGATGAGGTGGCATTTGCGAGAGGGCCGGGCTATTGGTTCAGTCAGCAGAACACTCTTCTCGCGTTCTCGTAGGACTGCAATGGGGAACACATCCTATGGGTGTAGAAAGCAATTTGGCATCACTAGATAAAGAAAATTGCATTACGGTGCAGAGAAAGGGGCCATCCTGTAGACTTCCCCGCACAATAGTAAAGCCTTTACTGTAAATAAGTTTAAGAATATGTGTGTGTTTAAAGGCACACTCCTACACAGATATGGAAATCTGGCGTCTTTGCAAGGTATAGCCATAGACGCAAACACCATGCTTACCCAATTCCATTTCAACTCCCCAGATGAAGTTTGTTTCTCTCTAAATAGAAAGCAGTGCCCAAGACATTTCTGTTATTCATAGGAAACACCACTGGCAGCTACTTGGGTCTGGAAAAATAGAAAACACAGGTCCCTCTCATATGATAGGGCTTTCAGAAACCTCAGTGATGGGACGCCAAGGTCTGCACAATTGCCGGCCAGCAGGCTCCCACCATTCTTTTCACTGATCTGACCCTCCCCCAAACCCTGCCCCCTGGCTTACCCAGTGAAGCCTGGGAGACTTGGGACAGACAGGATTGCCTTGTTTTTTAAGCTACAGTGTGACCACTTCATACCTGGGGAAACTATACTTAATTCTTGATTGTTCCTGCTCTGATAGGTTTCCGCCTCTCACAGGCTGGTCCAGCTTTCTTAGGCGTAACTTTAACTGCATGTTCTACCCTTTCTTCAGACAACTCCCCAGGATAGGACCTGGTCACTTGCTCAGATCGACCCCATCAAGGACAATCCTCATGGCTCATCCAGGAGCACCTCCCCCAACTGCTCCGCGCCATCACCTGCTGGTGCCAGCAGTCACAGGCCACATTCCTTGGTGCATCTGTGGAAGGTCTGTGTCCCAATTCAGTGTGTGAGACTCGGAGAAGGCGTATCGGGTATGGATGACTTCAGAAATAGGAACCAGTGCTGCCGTTCCTGGCCCGGGGCTTTACATACCCACAGGGAACCGGTGTGATGTGATCGCACCTGACATCTGCTAAGGTTTGGGAAAGTGTTTCCAAAGCACTTTCTCATTTGACTCTAGACAATCAAGCCAAGCTTTCGGGAGACAGGGAGCAAAAGTGGGGATAATGGAGAGGAAGCCTCCTCTGGCTGCGGAGCAGTTTCAAGAGCAGATGGACCCCGGGTGGCTTGCTGTGTTTATGCGCCGTAAGATACTGAAGGAGGTATGCTGCGTTCAAGCTGCTGTTGCACAGTAAAGGGAGAACACAAAACGACTAGGGGGAGAGCTGGCCCAAGGCTGATGGTCTGTTTTCTGCCCAACTTGCAGAGGACAGGCCATGGGGACCTCAGCCTCTTCCTCTGGAAATGGGACCTGCCTACCCCAGTAAGGGTTGATTGGAAGGCAGCCAGGCTTGCAAGAGCCCTTCTGCAAAGTTGTAGTGCAAACAGCGATTCACACTAAATTCTCGAAGAACTTGTGACTCCCGTATTCCCAGTAAAAACATGGAAGGAGGTGGGAGTTTAAAGGAAGACTGGATTCACTGAGTCCTGCCTGTCAGTGCAATCCAGGCTTCCGGATTCTCTGTGGCCTCTGCCGCCCTGCCTCCCTCTGACAACAGCCAAGCCCGTCATTAGCTCTTCTGTCACCATTGCCTTGTTTAGTTCACTTAAGGCCCCCGGCTCCAGAGTGCCTCCCTCTCACTGTCGTTCCAGTAAAAGGTGAGAAGCCTAGAGATGTGGCGTGATCCGCCCACAGCACAGATTGTACCCACCAGGTGTCAGAACTCAAGCCCAGTTGCCTGGCCGCAGCCCCTGCATCCTCTTGCTTCTGCCAGAATGCTCTGAAGTGCACTTGGGAACATGGTGCTTCAGCCATCCGAGAGCTTCACGTGTTTTTGGGCGGCCCCACGTTGCTGCTTTCCGGCTCCCCTCCTGTAGCCCATACTTTGGTCTTCACATTAATGCATAGTAAGGAGGGAGCCAAGAGGAAATGACCTGGCTGTGGCTTTTGTTCATTAAATCCAAACCGTGGAATAAATCTTTATACACTTCTGGGGAAGAGCGAGAGAAGCCCTAATAAACCCGAGCTCACCTCATCGTGCACGGTCATCAATTAATCTGATCTTCAAATGCATCCTCATTAGGAATAATCCCTTCGGAACATAGTGAGGCTAGCAGACAGACTGTCGGCGCCAGGGGTGGAAGAATGGCTTTGCCCGCACACCATGGGCGTCATTTGGCTTCGACCATTTGCTGTTCTACCCAACACCTGCGGTGGGAAATGCAGAGTCTGCAGGAGACCGAGGGCTGTCCAGGCATAAAAGGAATGCCGTGTTCCTCCAGTGCTGGTGAGTGGCCTTCATGGGATGACCTGTGAATGGCCTCCCCTTCCACCACCTCTTTTGGAAATTGCCTCCTGACTTACAGGCCACGTCACACCACGAGGATCAGATTTATAGCGAAGTGGAACTTAAATGGAGTGAATCAAAACAGACACCAATAGGCCTTCTCTGTTGGACCACTGCTGCCTTCGCCTGCAGCCAGAGAGGCTAAAAGGGGACCTGTGGCCCGGCCTCAACTCCACTTCTTTACAGGGTGACAGTGCAACGCAACAGAGTCCTTGGCTGCCCAAGTCTACAGCAGGTGTCCTGCTCACAGCCAGACTGATGCCGTCAGCCACCTCTCAAATTGGGCTGCAGGAGGGAGAGGCTTGTGTACCGGGCTAGCTCCTTGCGAGCTGGGAGGGTGCTAGGAGAGGAGATGTGGAGTTGGGAATTGGCTTCAAGGCCAGTCCTCCTGGTGCAGTTATAACCAACACAGCCAGAGGGGAAGGGACCTGGATTTGTAAATGCTGGGATTGGAACAGTTACCAGAACAGGAAAAATTACAGTTCACACCCAACTAGAAATTTATTCTGCCTCTTAGAAAACAGAAACAGCATTGCATTGCATAGCAACCAAATTTCTTGATCCATAGTGTCAGAAACACCAGTGTCCTGCTCAAAGATGGTGGCTTTGATCGTATATCCACATCTCCCCAGTCCTGCTAGTAATTCCATCTCCCACGTCAGGCTCCTCTTATAGTTCCAGATCATTCACATTTAAACACTCAGGTCTGTTGCAATTTTACTAGGTCAGCCTGGGACTAAACCGAATCAAGGCCCTGTTGGGAAGGCCGCTCAGTTACCTTCTCGTCAGAAAGGAAGGAAGGGGACGTGGAAAGAAAGAAGAAAGGGGAGGGAGGAGTCTGAAAAAAGAACCCTCTTCATCTGCAGCAGAGAATAAACAACAGGAACAAAACGGGTGGGAGTTTCTGTCTTCCTGAGCCTGTTTGTTACTTAAACTTTTGGCCTATTTCTCCTTCTTACAAAAGAAAATATGCTCAAAACAGACAATGTGGAGACATAAAAGCAGCACATAAGCTAAAACAACTGTCCCAACACTACCCAGAGAAAAGTTTTGCAGACGTTTATAAGGAGGCTTCAAAAAGTTCATGGGAAAATCCTGCTGCCCTCTAGTTCCCTTCTTCCACTAATGTGCCTGAGCCCCCTCATCTATCTCCTTCCCACATTTGTCCCCTGTGTGCACATATCCATATAGTGTAACCCTTCTGTAAACAGTGACTGGGGCGTAGCCAAACCTAAGTCAGTTAAAGTTTCTGGAATTGTAACCAAAGTGTGGAATTGGGAATTCTTTTCCAAGATGTTGGCGAGTTAGTTAAGAGCTATGTTTTCTCCTCTGTTTAACAAAGCACCCTGAGAGTCATCAAGGGAAAGTTAAAGTTAGTGCCAATCTGGTCCTCATCTCGTAGACCACCACTGGTGAGTGTAAGGCCACATCAGGAGAGTCTCGTCTGGATGCAGCATCCTCCATTTGGTAATTACCTCCAGGATTGGTGACTTCTTTTTTGTGTTTCTCTCTTCTGTGTGTCTCTCTGTTACACACGCACACTCTTAGTAAATATCCACAAGTGTTAGGGAAGGCACAAAAGTAGAAAGCAGATCCCAACTTTGGTTTTAGGTTTCCAAGGGAGGGGTCTTATAAATGATACGCATAAATGAATCAGGTAAGCACTCTGTCGTGAACTGAGAGTTGGTAGTTTGAACTTACTCTCATGAAAGTAACAGCTTAGAAAAGCCTGTGAAGCAGTTCACTCTGTCCCCTGGAGTCCCTCTGAGCTGAAATTTGCTTGGGGGGACACCCACCAAAAACACAAGGGCTCTTCACACTGCATGATTTATTGCTTTTTTTGATCCATTCTTCTCCCCCCAACTTAAAGCTCCATTCCTTTGATTCTGCTCACACACCCCCTTCCCGACACCTCCACCCCAACCCTTCCCTTCAGCCCCCTCCCCCTTCCCCTTTCCACCCTCCAACCCTCCTGTACCATTTCAGCCGGAGTCATTTATTCAGTAATGGTAGCTTCCATTTGCAGACATAGGGACTCTCATTTTTTATATATTTTCACCCCCCAAATCTCCGTTTCTTCTGAAGTCGTGGATCAAGCCAGTACACTGCACATTTTTCAAGTGTTTAAACACAGAGGCGCTGCACAGTTTTGCCGGCCACTAATTCTCAGCACTCCGCGTCTTCTTTTCCCTGGCTGTCTGGGTCTTCCCCAATGGTTGCTATTTCTTGTCTTCCGTGCCGCTCACTGTTCATTTCAGGAAGGCTTTGGAAGCATAAAGCAGCTGTTGTGCTGAGGCTTTCTTTACAATATAATCCACCCCCCCCCACCCCCAGTAATCCTGTCTATCATTTCTGGAGAAGGGAGGCGGGAGGGAAGGCTCGCTCATGGTGTGTGGCTTTGTTACCTTCTGCCTGATAATGGGAACGCAGATTGATTTCAGACACTTCCTAGATCCTTTCAGGAGAATCCTAGGCCTGGACTTGCCCTCATGGACCTTGCTGGGTTAAAGGGTCTCTTCACTCTGCTCTGCTGCCAGCCAGTGCCGGCCAGGCTTTGTTCTAAGTGCATCTCTGGTGGGTAAGACACAGGCTTCTTTTTGGCTCCATGATCATTAACGAGGCAGGGTTGAATGAGAACATAATGAGAATTTGGTGTGAAATAGCAAATGGACACGATTGTTACAACAAGAGCACTGCAGAATACAGAAGATGTAGTATACCGAAAATGAAAATGCCAAAGAAGCAAACACACTGTCACTGAGTAGATTCGGGCTCCTCGTGATCCCATAGGACACAGTTGTTTCTGAGACTAGAAGTCTTGCTGGGCGTAGAGAGCCTCCTCTTTCTCCGGAGGAGAGGCTAGTGGTTTAAAACTGCTGACCTTGTGGTTAGAAGCCCAACTTGTAACCCACTGCACTACTAGGGCCTCCTGAGTCCCTAGATGAATCTACTCAATTGTTTCAATCAAAGAGAGCCCGAGTCTCTAAACCAGTGGTTCTCAACCTTCCTAATGCCGCAACCCTTTAATATAGTTGCTCATGTTGTGGTGACCCCCCCCCACACACAACCATAAAATCATTTTCATTGCTACTTTATAACTGTAATTGTGCTACTGTTATGAATCAGGTAACCCCTGTGAAAGGGTCATTCAACCCCCAAAGGGGTCGCAGTCCACAGGTTGGGAACCGCTGCTCTAAACCAAGGCCACCAACTCTCACCCCGGCTCCACCTCCCACACCTCCAATGACTGCTGGTCTTCAGTTTCTTCTACTCCCCATACATGTTTGAATTCTGAGAATTATTTTTCTTTCATATTTTTAAATACCAATCTTCTAGACCACTGTTCCTCAAAGTGAGTGATACTGTGCCAGTGGACACTGGAACGATACAGGGGAATAGAGGGGAGCTAAAACAGCAGATACCTACACTTTACCCTGGCTTATGGGCTGTAGTTCAAACGTTTTTAATTGCCAGAGGGCACTGAGTAAGTTTTTTTCTTTTCTCCTGAAAATGGGGCGGTAGGTCAAATAAGTTGGGGAACCTATGTTTTAAGTCAAACAAACAAACAAAACTCACTGTCATAGCCAGGTGGTTCCAACTCATATTGACCCAAAAGGACAGACAGAGTAGAATGTCCCTATCGGACCTCCCAGACTTTGGAATCTTTACAGAAACAGACTGTCTCTCTCTCTCTTCTTTAGTGCGACTGGCTGATTTGAACAGCTGATTTAGGATTAGCAACTAAGGGCTTGAAACACTGTGCCAGTGGAATTCTCTACTTGCTAGTCCTCTGGAAGATGAGGTAGGGGTTATGATTCTCCCCAAAATGCTAGGTGAATGTTGTTTTCTTTTTCGTCTGATAATGAATGCAATTGAAATTAATTTAGGTACGTATGACTTCTATGACTCATTTGGTAGTTCTTATCCAATGACGATCTGAATAAGTGGGTGAAGAAAGAATAGCTTGTGGAGACACTGCTTGCTTTACTCCCAGTGGCTGAAGGTTCTAGCCAGTCTCCCGACTCCTCTTCTTGGGGGTGGGACTCATTCCTTCGACAATAAAGAACCTCCACATCCCACCGATGGAACAGAAGTGGTATTCTCGGAGCACTTGTTTGAAGCTCAAGGATCGGCTGAGTCACTCTGTCATTAGAGGTCCTGAATGTCCTCCCCAGTTGGTGGGAGAGATCGTAGGTAACAATTCTCAGCCACTGATCTCACCCAGAGCAACCAGAGTTGCCCCCAAACCATTGGGGAATTCAAGAGCAAATCCAAACCAGTTGACGTTGAGCAGATTGTGACTCATGGCAAACCCACAAGTATTTCACTGCCTGATTTGCTGGAAGTAAGATCACCGGGCCTTTCTACCAAGGCAACTCTGGGTGTATTTAAACCATCAGCCTTCTGCTGATGATCCAAGGGCTTCGCCATGTGCACCACTCAAAAAGACTCCTTCCTGCCTTGAGGTGGGTTATTTCCCCTAGTCAGCGTAAGAACATCCACATGTGTTAGGCATATAAGACTTAGGGGTGTTATAATCATGAATCACCACTACTCAAGTTCAATGACTGATTATCAGGAGCTAAGTAGCAGAGGTGATGGCTCTCTAGGCCCCAATAGACAAACGTTTCTATCCTCAGCAAAATGTAGGTGACTTGTTTAGAGATCAAGACTTCAGCTATATTTGTCTCTCACTGTAGTAATCCTCGCCATAGGATTCAACTGAACGCTCTCACGACCCTAACACATGCCTGTATGCTATCACCATCAAGTTAAAAGCTGCCACCAAGGAGGTCCGAGATGGTGGTGGAACCTCACAGACTTTTTGAAGCCCCCGAATCGACGGTTAACCATCACAGTGAGGGTTGTGGTTTCTCTCCCTGATGAATAAACTGATGAAGTGCAGCTCACTTTGCTAAAGACGGCCACAGGCTCCCCATCAAAGGCTTTCTAACTGTAAGCTCTGATCATGACTGGGTCATAAACCCGGCCAAGACAGGACAAATCTCTGGTGGGCCTTTGGGCCACGGTGCCAGACCCAGCTGCTCATTCTGGCTCTTGTTTGATTGAAGTCAATGGGCTGACCCAGCTAGCAAGCATGCTCATATTTTAAATTTCTCCGCGAACAGCTGTACATGTGCCCAGAGGCTGGGGTGATGACCAAATCCTATAATTGCAAAATTTTAAAAGTGATAGTAATAAATAAATCCCAGCAAATTGGATTATGGTCTGCAGTGGAATTGCCAGCAAAGGCATTGGAAGGATTCTCACCAGGGATTTGCATCCCTTCGTTGTTCAGCAAGGCATTTGACGCTTTCTCTTGTCAACTGCATGCATGTTGCTAATTCTAGTTGGCTCATCCGTGTGTCAAACCCTGGCTGATGGCGAGCAGCCCATCAAGGCTTGTGCGGGGCTGAGTGACAGACCTCTCTTTGGGTGCTAATCCCCCACCCGGCCAGCTCACTCGGAGGGTAAAGACCCTTGCTCGACCTTGCTGTGTCTCGGTTTCTCCATTTCCGCCAAGAGGAGAAGGCTAGCTCTTTCCTTTAACCTGATACCCTGGGCCATTCAAGGAGCCTCGCGGTATCCCAAGATTAAGTTTTGTGATTTTTTACTGAGCTAGTGAAGAAAGTGGTAAAAAAGAATTACTCCTCAGAAGAAAAGAAGTAGGTTTTGAAGTTCTCCTGACCAATTCTGTATTGCTTTTCTGTGTTTACTATTCAAGACATACATTGGTGACTTCCTCCACAGATCGCATTCTTCTTCTTCATGAGATGCCTGTGAAGCTAGAACGTTTGGGGTAAACAAAGCGGCCAGAGCAGCAAAGGGAAGTGTTCAAGGTCACACAGGCAAACCTTAGAAATGCTGACGTAGGGCTTGTTTTTGGCCTTTGACCAGCCCTTGAGGAAATGCCTGTTCCCATGGTAATTCCTTATCAGCATCAAACGTTCCTGTTGGCTCATAATGCACTAATGGATTATATAAGTGCTGGAAACTATCTGCCTTTCATGCAAATCTCACAGGTAACAGACTCTGAAACCAGGTCAGTGCTGGCCCGTCAGCACTCCGGTGTCCTGACCCCGTGTCTAGAGCCGGGCAGCCTGCCAAGGATGACTTCGTGTAACTGGAGACTCAGCGGATCGTTACTCTAACACACCACCTCCAAAAGGCAGAAGAACTACCACTAATGACCATGAAAAAGAACAGCAATCATGAGAAAGGAACTAGATACTAAAAGTACCCTATGTCAAGCTTCTCGGATGTCATTAAGAAAATAACATATTACGGTGCAACAAAAGGGAAACTAGTGTAGCTTTTTGCTGGATCATTACATGTCCCTAACAGTTTAAACTTGGATCCTTTGATTACATAATAAAATATCTTTCTCTAAACTGTCCAGAATGTTTTAAAAAAAGAATGTTAATTAGACAGCATTTGCAGAAAGTAGATATTGGGCAGCTATGAATTATATGCCTGGTGTAACCACTTCCTGATCCATTTTAGGTTTTAACCAAACAGGTAAAAGAAGAGAATATTTCTGTGTTACAGCATGAAGATAAAATATTGTGTGTGTGAGCTCCCATATACATGTCCTGGACAAAAGCCACCTAGCTCGTGGCTCTCCCTCTGTTTCACTGACTTAAATGTTTAATGTAGAAATCCTTTAAGTGGTCCTTTGGGATGAGGGGAAGTGACTCAGTTCTAGGCCTTAGCCTTTGCTGTGGCGGTTCTGTCGTTGTTCATTTTTGATCTGCTGTGCGAGCGTGGGGGTAGTGCTGCAGGAGTGGACGCATGGATTGTCCCTGCCGCAGTCTCACATGGTTCTTCATCAAAGCAGAGCTCTGCCCCTGAGTCCATGGGGGGGGGGGGGGGGGGGCGTGCGCAGCACGTGAGTGCAGTAACGTTGGGCCAGAACTCCGCAGGAGAACCTTGTTTTCCTGCCTCTGGAGCATTTTCCACTTTTGCCAGGGTGCAGGTGCTCCACTGTCCTGTCCTCTCTGCGTTACTGGCAGATACTTGTGTTGTCCTTCTATTGCAGTTTCGGCTTTACACGGGTTTGGGCCTTTACAGGTGTCTGAGAAGGCTTCAGAAAATTTGTATTAAAAGATTATAAAATTTTTCCACAAACTTTTTGAAGCTGTACCATATCTCCAATTTGGGCAAATTAACTGGAAGATTACTTACCCCTTAGAGCTGCTGTGGCGTCATTTCCAGCTCATGGTGACACCGGGCGCACAGGGCAGGAAGGTGTGCCATAGATTTTTCAAGGCTCTGACCTTTCAGAAACCAATTGCCTGGGTTTACTTGCAAGGCATCATTGGGTGGATTCGACCCACCCACCTTCCTTTCAGCTGGGGCGCGGATCAGCATTTACACTTTGTGTGTGTGTGCGTGCAAGCGCTTTCTACTCCTACCCGTAAAGAGTTACACTCTAGATGAGGTACAAGAATAACTTTAAAATACAGGGTCTGGTCTCAGAAACTCATAGGGGGCAGCTTGACCTTGTCTTCTAGGGTCATTAGGAGTGGCCATCGACTATGGCAGTGAGTTTGTTTATATATATATATATTTTTTTTTTTTAAGTTTTCGCAATAATGTTAGCAATTGCTTACAGTGTAGAATGAAGAAAAGCTTCTTCTCGGGGAGGCGTATTTTGTCTCTAATTTGGTTTAGGATGACCTGGGCATAGTAATGGTAAAGAGGAGATGGGTGTTGTTTCAGTTTTATCACCGTTTTCAATGCTCCACAGCATCCATTTCATTTCCTGCACCAAGGCTATGGTGGCCTGCCCATGATGCTCCCCCCACTGCAGACCCGGGTCCCTCCGTCTGCCTCTCCGTGGCCTCTGTCGTTCCCCAACCTCTCTGTCATTCCAGCAGTCCTATGAAATCACTTCTGCTTCCCTTGTGACGTTTTGTGTGGCTCAAACAAGCCCTGGGTGTTCCCTGTCATCTCCAGCATGGAAGACTCTGGTCTGAGTTTGCCCAGAGGCACACCCGAGGACCGATGTGGCTGTCATGGGAAACCCCGTGAAGCACAGTTTCACTCCGACACTCACAGCGTCACCACGAGTCAAGTGGCCCCAAGACGTTTGAGTGCTTCCTTAGTCTGTTCTTGCTTGGTTTTAAAGAAGGCAAGTCCCTCTGCATTATGGGAGCGCTCCGGGGGCCTGCAACACTCCGTTCTGACACCCTGCTCTCTGGGGATTCTCGTTTCTCCTCCCCTAGAGAATCAGGGAGGAGTCCTGGTGGTGCCAACACAATCCACAAGGTTGGCAGTTGGAAACTAGTAGCCTGTTCCCAGGGAGAAAGGCAGGGCTTTCTGCCCCTGTGAGCATCTAGTCTTTCGGACTCGCAGGGGCAGCGGGGGCTCGATAGAGTCACTAGAGTTGCCGTTGACTCGCTGGCAGTGAGTTTGGGGTTTTTTTTGTTTGTTTGTTAGAGGATCGAGAGAGCAAAGCATGCATAACATTGGACACATCTGCTGCACCAGCCCTCTTTAAAACGTTGAAGAGCAAGGATGTCACTACAGACAAAGATATTCCTGATCCAAACCATGGTATTTTCAACTGCCTCATGTGCATGTGCATGAACACGGATGCCTCGATGATGGCGCTGGTTAAGATATTGAAGGTATCATGGCCCCGTAGATGTGAAGACACTGAGACTTCATTGCATGTACGTTGGACGTGTTATCCGGAGAGTCCAGGCCCTGGAAAAGGACATCATGCTTCAGTACAGTAGAGGGCATGGAGAGTGAAGCGGCCTCTGGAAGAGATGGATTAGCACAATTACTACAACAATGTGCTCACGCAACAATGCTGAGGATGCCGATGGCCCCCGCAGTGCCTTCTTCTATTGTACATAGGGTCGCTCCGACTCGGAACTGACACTTCGGCCCCAACATCAGAGAGTCCTCAGCCTGTGCCCACCCATCTCCTGCAACTGCGCTGTCCTTCCTGCACGAACACACCTGCGCACATCCCTAATGGCACTTCCAGAGAAGGACTTATCCAACCCAGGCTACATGCCTCAGGCACCTCCTTGAATACTCAGGCCCTTAGGAATACCCACTCCCGCTCTCGGTGTCCACCTCTTCAGCCGCCCCAGGCTCTCCCGGTGCCCCTCTGCAGACCCCTCAGAGGAGGAGAGCGGTGAGGCCCGACCCCTGGGTGCTGGTCAGCTCTTGGGGTCCTCACAGCAGGGTCCGTGAAGAGGCCTGAGCTCCAGGCAGCTCTGGGCTATCAAGGAAGCCTGATCCCATCACGAGGAGGAGATTGCCTTGCTGCCTAGCAATGAGAATGGCATTTAAAATTCAATATCAGGAAAGATATTGACGAGATTAAGGGCCTGGAGGAATTGATTTATGAGGAAAGACCCAAGGAATTAAATATGTATAGCCTGGTGTAATGGGATATTAGGCTCCAAGCACAATTTCATTTCTCTGATGCAGTATTTCTGTTATCAGTCATCTGAATGGGAGAGTTCTCTCCGAGAGATGTGTCTCCCTGCGGGCTCACGGCCAGCCGCAGGCAGAGAGGGCGGCGCCCTCACCCTCACACCTCAGTGCACATTGAAGTGAGGTGCACCCTCAGACAGACGCAGATGGCATTTTAGAGCAGACTACATCTTAACCCACCTCACCCCACCCCCAGCCTGACAAGGAAAGGCAAGTTCTGTCCCTATTAGTCCGCCCTTGCCCCCCAAGGAGAGAAGTGAAGGTTGGAGGTACCAGGAGGTAAATGCTTGTCTTTCCCCTGGAGGCCATCCTCTCCTCTGTGGGGAACGCAGAGACGTGTGTTTGCCTTCCAGCACGCCCTTAGGTTGTGATACTCAGCGCTCATTGTGTGTGTGTGTGCGCATGCTAAAACTATCAGGAGACCTCAAAAAATGTTGTGGAAAAAAGTCCCTTTTCATTTTTCTTCCGACTTTCAGCCGCCCCCCCCCCCCCGCCATCGTATACATAGCAGGCTTCACCTATTGCCCATCACGTCGCTCAGCCATCACCATCCAACCTCAGAGTTCCCCCTCCTACCCTCTCCCCCGTCCTCCCATGGTAGCCACTCTACTTTGCCCACTTCGTTTAAGTTGGATCATACATCATCTGTTCTCAGGGGCTAACTTCATCCAAGGTTCACCCGTTTTTCTTTAGGGCGGAGTGGTAGTCTATTGTGTGTATGTACCATGTCTTGTTTATCCATTTCTCAGTTGATGGCCCTCTGGCTCCTTTCACCTTGGACAGTACACATCTTACATGTCCCCCAGTAGTCAAGGATTGGCCCAGGCCCTACCTGTTACAGGTAAAGCAGGTTCAGGAGCAGCAGCAGCAGGACCTAGGCCTGGCTGGTACTAAAGTCACTGAGAACCAGAACAGATGGAGGTGGGGTGGTGTCTGCAGCGTCCTGGGGGTGGGGGGAGAAGAAGAAAGAAGCTGTAGAATGAGTGATGGGTAGCTGGATCTCACCAAGACATAGGCTTGTGGTGTGGGGTTCAGGACCTCTAGCAGGAGAAGGTGATGAGGGTCTAGTAGAGTTGGCCACAGGTAACGCTGTAGGCTGACATATTGGGAGTAGTCAACTTAGAGTCAAGAGGCACACCCAGAGTGGAGCTGGAGGCTGGTATATATTACCTTGTAACCAGATCCAGAAACAACTTCTGGGATTGAGCCATCCAAATGCATCATATTCACCATGGCCTAGATGAAAAATTCCTTTTGGAAAGTTCCTGCCTGTCATCCCCTGAGATGATATTGCTGACCTTAGGCAGACTTATCCCACTGAGTAGGGCATCCAATTACAACATAGTTATGGAGATGGAATAATATTTTTGTAACTGAATCCCAAGAGCAAATATATTTTAAATTGATGACACACTCCACAGGATCAAATATTTCCAGTCTCTTATGCATTGACATTCAGTGGCTCCTTTCCAATACTTGGGGGCAGAGGGGATTCTAAGTCAGAATGAATTTCCTGAGCCCATTCTCCTAACCTCTATACTGACACCCCAACCTTTCTATGGGGAGAGTGCATTGGCTGTGACCCTTGGGAGAGCACTATGTGTCAACCTAACTTAGTTCTGGTGGCTCTCATGACTTCCTACTGAGCTAACATCTGAAAGACAGGATTCTTGCCGTTCCATTTCCTCTGTATCCTTCACATTATCCCGCCTACCTCTGTGCACATCATAGCAACTGGGCATTTCTGGAAGGGATGAATGAATGGAAATTGCCAGATTGTTTTCAAGAACTAAACATAAAATAAGCATTAGGGAACTCATGAAAGGTAGGAGGGGAGAATGGGTATGTGTCTGTTGGGAGGTGGATGGAGTATTCGTCACTGTCCGTATGCATCTAGCTCATGGAATGAGTTCTGATCAGCCACCAATCTACAGGCTACTCCTCTGCCATTCCCACTGAAGATGCCAAGTCAGTGTGCCATGTTGGGGCCCCCTCGTGTGTGCTAACCACCCCTTCCCTTCCCAGATGTCCACCAGCCCTGCTGAGCTTCCTCAGTTCACACAGGTGTGAGAATGTCAGCTGACAATGGGACGTCACTGGAGCACTTCCTACGAGGCTTGGTGGTGCAGTGCTTACATGCTTGGCCAGTGGTTCAAACACACCTGCCACTCCACGGGAGGAAGGCATGGCCATCTGCTTCCATAAGGAGCACAGCATTAGAAAAGCCCTGTGGCGGCACCGCCCCTCTGCCCCATTAGGTCCTCTCGACTCAGAGGCAGTGGGGTGAGCTGGGTTTGACTAGGTGACTTTTCATGAAACTAAGCTGCTTTCTCTTCTGTTAGCCCAATGAGCACTTCACACAGGTCACAAAGGACACAGTCTAGGCCAGGAGTAAAAATGTCAAGTGTCCAGGTAGAAGTGGTTACTGTGAGAACTTTAAGCTTGGCACGGCCTGATTTCCATTTCAAATGGACTGCGCAGTGTGTTACCCAGATAGAAACCAGTGTGGGAGGCAAGAAAATTGAGTTGTGCAAGTGATCTGGCTCTTCCAGGCAGGCTGGCCTTGGATCCATGACTTAACCTCTGCCTGCCTATGCGTTTCCCATCTGTAGAAATGGAAATGTGACCTCACTTATTCTGGGGCTCCAAATAACATTTGTAATGCTCTTTGAATTTGTCAGTGAGAAAGACCCATTACACACTGAAGTCTGCATCCCAAAGAGCATTACAAATGATCCTATTAAATCAGTGGCCTGGAAATATCAAGATGTGTCAGGTACAGCATTTATTTACCTGCCTGCTGTCCGCCAAAGTATTTCTGCTTGATTGGCATATGGATAATTGTCTAATTGGAACACACTCAATTGTAACCACCAAAAAAATGTAATAGTGCATCTGTTTAATGCCATGCTCTCCAATTGCTGAATTAAATTTATGCTGTAGTCAGCCAGTCCAACCAAGGGACTCTTCTGATTAAGTCTCAGCTGCCTGTGAACTTCTGTAATTGAAGCACCCTGGTACTTAAAAATCCCAACTAGAAAGAACAGCGGACAGTCTCATAAATTTCATGGGAAAGGGGACTAGAAAGGCTTATTGTTTTCCCAGGGTATCTAATCAAACCCAGAACTGCGTTGCATCCATAAGTATTCTATTCATTTGCTTATATTTCATAAACAAAAGTAAGAATTACTTTTATAGAATGTCAAAAATGGTTGGGGGTTGGGGGAGCAGGTAGATGGTCTTGATTGTATTTCTCCTCTAGGCCAAGGAAGTGACTCTACTGCCTGACCACATTGTCTCGGGGCAGCACAATGCCTGGCCAGAGAAGGCTCTTTCCCATTTGCACAGAGACATCATCCAGCTTGGGGTTGGCCCCAAAGCCACATTTGAGGTGGGACTTAGAGATTGAGGAGCAATCTTCCAGGGAGAATTCTGGATAGGGCCTTGGCATCGGTCATGAAGGACTGTAACATGTCTGGATAAAGATGAGGAGCTTGTGTTGGCTTCTAGACATGAGACTGGGAGACCGACACCATGCTTTCAGGGGGGCAGTTAAATACATAAGTAGCCAACTCGTCTGGAGAGCAGGGTGATGGCACGGACATGCACAGTAGCCAGGGGAGGAAAGAGTGGGGCCTTGGCTGTGACAGTGACAGTGGATGGAGAGGTGGGCAGAGAGCTTGTGAGGGGAGAAGAGCTGACCTCGGGTTCAACTCCAGATGTCAGGTGACTAAGAGGCATCCACCAGGAGGGAGGGGGAGCCCAGGTTGATAGCAGCAGGCAAGGGTGTCATGAGTAGGAGGAGCTGGGTGACGCTGTGAGGTCTCAGGTCATTGGGGACCACCTCTGGAGAGCATGTAGTGAGGGGAGGGGAGGAGGAGCGGAGGAGGAGCAGGCTGGAGCAAAGCCCAGGTGACTCTAGGACAGCAGACTGAATGCAGTTCAGGGGCGGGGGAATCACATTGCAAAAGACCGAGGTTTAATTAAGCTCCAAAGGAGACAGTTTTTGTCCCCAACGACGCATTAGACATATTGGAGGTTTTAAGTGTATATGGTGGTGTCTGGGTCCCGTCCCGAGAGACTCCAAGTTAATTAGTCCTCTGTGGGCCTAGGCATCAGTACTTTTGTAAAGACCCCTCCCCCCCAATAGCACTTGAGGGCAGCCAGAATTAAGAACTGCTGCTTTCAACTGTTCTTTCAAGAGATGGGAATAAACTCTAGGAGCTAGGAAGAGGAGGTAGGTGGCTTTAGCTCACATCCCAGAGAAGTACAGACTGGGGAAAGTTGAGTGTGGCTGTGGGCACAACAATCTTGTGTGGTGGTGGGAGCCTGGTAACCTGCTCAGGCATCCTTCAGAGGCAATTGGCATGTGAACTTCTTGGGAACTGGCTCCCCAGCCCAACACTGGATATGCAGGCCCAGGAACCTCTCTGAGATGCCCACGGGGAACGTGCGCTCCCATGGTCCACAGCAGGGCAGGGAGAATTGGAGCTAATCCGAGTGGCTTTTACCTGGAGAGTGGTCTTACCCCATAAGCCAGTGTTTCTTGCAGTGGGTGATATCACCCCCTGAGCAGGGAAGTTGCTAGAATAGTCCAGGGGTGCTTCAAAAGCAGATCCCTATACTTTATCCTGACCTGGTGGTATGGTGGTTATGTGTTGGGTGATAATTTCATGGTCCCGGTTTGAAACCAGCTGTCTGAGGAAGAAAGACAGTCTTGGAAACTCACAGGTGCAGTTCTTCCCTGCCCTATATGGTCTCTCTGAGTTGGCATCCACTCGATGGCAGTGAGTTTGGGTTTTGGTTTTGATATTGATAGGCTGTTTTTAATTGCCAGGGGTGAGTTGAAAAAATATATTTTCTGAAATGAAACAGTAAGTCAAATAAGTTTGGGAACCTATGCCATAGACCATTGTGTTAGTCTGTTTAGACTAGAGAAACAAATCCATGGACACACATGTGTATAAGAAAGGTTGATATACAAGAGCAATTGAGCATGGAGAAAACATCCTAGTCCAGTCCAGATGAAGTCCATAAGTCTGATATTAGCCCATATGTCCGAAACCAATCTATGAAGTCCTCTTCAGATTCACGAAACACATGTAATGAAGCCAAATAAAGGATGAACACAACCCAGTGGGTAGAAATTCTTTGGGTCCAGTGGTGTTGTAAGCATCTCAGTGCTAGCAGGGGTGGCTCTGTGGCTTCTCCAGCTTCCGAGGTCTGGTTGTGTCCATGTGCCATGTCTTCTACAATGTCTCCCAGGGAGTAGCAGAGAGAAAAGTGTCCTCTGCCTCCAAGGAGGAAGTGTCAGAATTCTCAGAAGGCCATGCCCACACAGAAGTCTCATTGGCTATCTCTAGATTGACAGCCTAGACTATATCCTAACACTCTTAATCCTTAAATTGACACCAGATTAAGTGACTCCCACAACCATTATGCAGACATCAGAAGCAATAGATCTGATACATATACCTCAATATCTTAACAGCATAACCCAAACCCGCTTCCATCTTGTCAGTTCTGACTCACAGCAACCTGGTATAACAGATTTCTGCACAGGTTCAGACATTTGGTGTATGTGCTTGGCTGAGGAGCCATCTGTGGGATTATGACTGAACACCTCTAAGTCAGAATCCCGCCCAGGAGGAACGATATGGCAGCTCCGCGGAGCCTCGGTTGGCCTCGGATAGCTGGCGCCCCGCCGCCCCGCTGCGCATTGGGACCTGGGCCAGGTGCGGAGTGCCCCTCGTCCCGGGAAACGGAGCGCGGCCGGAAAGGCGGCCGCCCCCCCACCCCCCTTCACGCACCGCACGTTCGTGGGGAGCCTGGTGCTAAACCATTCATAGACGACTGCTTCTGGGTCGGGGTTTCGGACGTAGCAGAGCAGCTCCCTCGCTGAGATCTATTGAAAGTCAACCCTCGACACAAGGGTTTGTAAAAAAAATTTTTTAACAAAAAAAACCAAACCAGATTGATGACACTGTCAATTTTTATGGGAGTAGACAGCCTTGTCTTTCTCACACAGAGAAGCTAGTGGGTCTGAACTGCCGATCTTGCGGTTAGCGGCCCAGTGCCTAGCCTACAGCATCTCCAGGCCTCTACAATGCTTAGTTAAACTAAACCAATAAGAAAGATGAGCCAGTATCATTACATAAAAATAGACAACCACAATCTGTATATTCTACGGAAGCACAGCCAAATAAGAAATACACTGAGCCAGGAAAGTCGTTGCTTATGCTTCCAGAAAGAAGGGAGTAGAAAACGAGGATGAGAGAAAGGGAGAGATGGTGTTTGGCTTCAAAAGATCCCAAGGAACCATGAAGAAGGATGGAAGCCTACATGCATGGGAAGTCAGGCCCCAAGGGAAGGCCGTGTGTGTGTGTGTGTGTGTGTGTGTGTGTGTGTGTGAGAGAGAGACTAGAACGAGGAAGCGCTGTAAATGTGTAGGTGAGATGGAAGTCTTCAACAGAGCCTGACTTCTTCTGTCCTCACGTACACACAGGAAGATCCTGGGGCAGCTTCAAGTTGGGGTGCTAACTGCAAGGGCTGCGATTGGAAGCCACCAACAGGGGGAGCTCTACCCTGCCCTGTAGGGTCGCTTTGAGTTGGAATTGTCTCAGTGGCAATGAGTGTGGTTTTGGTTTTCGGTTTACATAGTCCTGGTAACTGCAACCAACCTTCCAGTCAGCAGCCAAAGTTTTTCCTGGCACCCCATAAAGACTTCTCCCTGCCCCCTCTCTCCCTATGAATGCAACACCTTGTCCTTAGAGATACACCAGAAATTTCACAAGCAAAACAGACAGCCATGAACACACTCACCCAGAGACAGTATCCAGTTATTTTCTAAGGACTTATTGCCAAATTCAATATTTTTTAACCTACGCCTTTAAAATTTTCCGCCCTTGATTTTGAAAGTGTGTTGTGACCTTCTTCAGTGTCCACGGTCAATTTTCATGAGGTCATCTTGACTGCCTCCCTGGTGCACGCTCATTGATGGAGGCACTGTCATGAAGCACCCCTCTTTGGGGACAATAGGTGTTCCTAACATTTGCTACCTCAAGGACGGGCGTGAACAAAACTGAGACCTGCCTCTAAAGACAATTCTCCAGCTTTCATTTGCCTCATTTGTCAAAGAGGCTTAGAGATTGGACTTGAAATCATCTAACGAAATAAAATTCATTCGGTACCACCTAAGGCAGGGCCCCCGACACGTCTAGAGTTGTTCTGGACCAGCCGTGAGGGACAGTGAAGGAACAAGTCATCCCCCGTCATTTGCACTCAGTTGTTTCAGGAGGTTGGCGTTGTGCCAAAGCCCAACAGGGCTTCCCTTGGTTCTGTGCTGCAGTCAGTTGATGCGCAATGGAATCCCAACCTCCATTGCAGGAGCCGGCCTGGCATGGGAGGATGACCTCATGCAATTGCTTGACATGGCAGCTAGTGAAATAAGACTCACAGGGTTGTTAGAAAATTGCAACAATAACGACAACAACAACAAAAGCCCTGCTGATGCCCAGGAGACAAAAAGACAAAGTAGGTTCTCAAATTTCCACCCAGAACCAGACATGTGTGTCTCTATGAGGCTGGACACGTTTCAGCAGAGCACATAAGCAAAGGAATACACGGAAGAACAATTTGGCAGTCTACTACAGAAAAGACAAACGCCGCAAACCCAGTAGACAGCACAGATCTGATCCCATTGTGCGCGACGTCTCTGGGAGGCAGGCAAACCCCATGGCAACCAGGAATCGCAGCGGCCAAGCTAGGACAGAATGAGCACATGCAAACGGCCAAGGACAGCATGCTTTCTTGCACACACCACCACCGATGCACTCAACGCATTGTGGCCCGAACACCGATGTTGGAATGTCTCCCTTACCCCTTCCAGTAGAGGTGTGCCTTGGAGTCTTCTGTGCTCATGCAGAGCAGGACAGAGCAGACCTGCCTTCAGAGGGCTTCCAAGGCTGCACTCTGTCAGACACAGATCTCTGGGTGCTGGCGGGATCAAACTGCTGACTTCCGGGTAGCAGCAGGGTGCTTAGTGCTCAGAGCCTGGTGGTTAAGAATTGGCCAGGCAGCCCTGCAGAGCGGCCTTGATGTTGGAAAAGGCAGCTACCTGTAGCGCAGGATTGCACACATATTTTCATTTCACTGCCAAAACAAAACCCACTGCCTTCGAGTTGCCCCTGACTCACAGTGACCCAAGAGGACAGGGTAGCACTGCCCCCTTGCCTCCCAGCAGCCTCATAGGGCAGGGTAGCCGTGTTCGCTGGAGTGTCCCAGACTATACATCTTTACAGGAGGAAACAGCCCCCTCTTCCTCCTGAGGAGGGGCTGGTGGGTTCAAACTGCCGACCTTGCAGTTAGCAACCTAGGATGTGCGCCACTAGGTCGCCTTTTCAAGTCACGAGTGCAGCCTGGTTTATGTACAGCAGCCAGAGAAAGACCCTTCTGTGTCTCCAAGTGTGTCCTTTGTTGTCAAGAAGGTTTGAGTAAACATTGCTCTTCCCAGTGCCTGTTTAGAACCACTCGCATGTTATTCTCGACCATGTGCATCTAGATTAGCATCTAACCATGTTCCCAGTGAATTAGTGCCGAGTAGTGCGGGCCTTTTGGCAGACAAGGTAAGCGTCCACGTGAGTTATAGTTGGCAGGGCCGTGGAAGCTCAAGGCTTACAAAAATCCCTTAAAATAGCAGTGTCGGCCATAGCTTAGTGTTTTGACAGCTTATCTCAGCAGTTTTCTGGGCTGATCTATTGATTGCAGTTTGGGCTTCAGTCTGCTGATCTAATAAAACACCGCGTCATAACCGAGGAAGTGAAGAGGGGGCATCCTTGGGGAAGAAGTGTCTCGAAAGCCCTTAGCGCCTGTGCGCGGAATGACGCAGGCTCATTATGTCAAGGGCGTTCAAAACCAAGGACTCCATTCTTCCACCCAGCACCCTGTGGTTTGCCAACACCTTGTGGGTATTTTTACAGACTCGCACCGGTTCAAGGCCTGGACTGGGATCGTGCGAGCTGCACAGCACACTGCTTACATCGCGTCCCAAGCAGCCTCAGACTGTGTCCAAAGCTGCAGCGCTTGTTCATTCGGCTACTGGCCAGACCCCCACTCAACCAAACCCACTGCCACTGAGCCACGTCCCAAGAGGAGGCAGCTGGGCCGTGATGTAGTTGGTTGGCGCTCCAGGCTTGGCAGTGTCTTCGCTGGACCAGCATGGTGTCTGTCATATGACCTTCCTGAACTTCACTCTCCTCCTTTGTAACTGGACCGGAAAAGCCCATCTCCCAACTTCTTGTCATTGCAGTGAACCAAACACCACAGGACAATCTTCCCTGCTACCACGGAGCTGAACCCCACCCATAGAGACCCCTGTGTTGCTCAGCAGAACAACTGTAGGGAAGGGCATCTGTGCCTGTGGCCGTTACAGATGTGGATCAGTTGAAAAGGTTTGGAAAAACAGACAAAACGTTTTAATGGTGGATTGGGAAGGTTCACAGAGCCGATTGTTGGCAGAGCAACAAGTTGTACACAGTTTGCTTGTGGATCACCAGGCCTTCTGTGGTGCTGCCGGGTGGGTTCCTGTTGCCCATCTCTCAGTTTCTAGTCAAATGCAGACTGCTTGCACCAGTTAAGGACCTTGTAACACAGCTCAGGGAGGGGGAGGGAACACATACACACACACACAAACACACACACACACACACACACACACAGAGGTTTGGTTTTGTTTCAAAGGTGGAGCAGGACTCCAAATCATAAAAAAAGACCAGACACAGAGACTGGTGGAACCCCCAAGACTGTGGCCTGCAGTCCCCTTTCAGGTCTGGAACTGAGCTCACCCCTGCTTTCCAGGGATCTGCTATCAGCCCAACAGTCTAAGGGGGTCGGTCTGTAACACTAGTGAGGTGCCCCCACCGCAGCATCATCAATCCTCTTGAGACCAAAGGCAGCACTGACCAAGGACATAGTTGAGCCCGGGACAAGGCCAACAAGGAGATGCAGCGAACTGTGTATGGCTTGTGGACCAGCCAACAATCAGCTCTGTGGACCTTCACACTTCACCATTACAAAGTTTGTTTGTTGTTCGAAACTTTTTCAACTGAAGTCCAGACTGAACTTTAAGACGTGGCAACCCCCTCCTCTTCATTTTCGCTGGCCTTTCTGAACATTTCCAATTAACCCAGCTTCCTGCTGCTCCTACTGATCCTCAATCGCCTTTGGTTTCCATAGCAATTGCTGACCATCCAGGAGGAGCTAAACAACAAAAAATCCGAACTGGAACAAGCCAAAGAAGAGCAGTCCCACACACAGGCATTACTCAAAGTTCTCCAGGAACAAGTAAGTAGCAGAAGCTTGCTTTTGTGTTTGTCTGTTTGGTATTTTTTTGGGGGGGGTGGGGGTAGATGATGGGGGATCCCTCCCCTGAGTGTCATACCTGCAGACCTCACTGAAGCTAGTCTGTGCCCTGTCAGAGGTCGGAGCAGGGCCAGTGTGTAGAACTTAAAGTCTCATTCCTGGTCTCTCTCCTTGCTCACTCCTGTTGCCCTGTGGACCATCCTGGCCTGCCAGCCTCAGACAAACATCCCTTCCAGAAGACAAAGGAATTTTGTTACAGTTTTTCTTTTTTTAATGTTGGCAATGGAGATAGCTTTCATAGTAGGTTTGCCTCCCGTTGAAGCCTAAGAGCAGGGAAAATGAGTTCCGCAGAGCCCACGCCGCTCCTGCAGACATGAATAAGAAGGTCTGATTCATGGTGACATTAAAAAACATATCTTTCCCATGCATCAGGCCACTTATCTAACCGTGGTGAGCGGCGACTCTTTTATGTGACATGTGTAAATCTGATCGTTTTATCCCGGCTTTCTTTGATACTAAACTGGAGCCTGACGTTGATAAGTGGACCGGAAAGCATTGTCTTTCGGTGAGGTAAGATGGGTCGCTTGGCAGCAGAGTGAAACCGAGCCTCCCCTGGTCCCCAATGATGCAACCTGTAGTGACTGAGAGGGGGAGTCACACATAGGAGCCCGGGCGGAGCCCTGTGAGGCCATCCCACATTGCTGGCTTTAAGTATCTTCATTCATATGCAACAGCTTGCATAAAGATCACTTATCCGAATGCACACCTACCTTCAAAAGTGATTTTAAAGAAATGGAGTAGAGAGTGAGCCCAAGCCCACCATGAATCATCTTACCAAGTGGCTTTCCTTTTCGAATGCTTTGATATCAGCAAAACGTTGGTTTACTTACTTGGCCTGAAAGTGTTAAGTGCTTATGATCTGTAGGGGATGTGGAGACTGTAGAGAGTCTCTGAGCCCATTAGATAGAGGCTTTGAAGGAAAAAGCTTTACAAAATTAATCATTGTCTTTATATGAATGACACAGATTCATTAACTTACACCAAAGCCATATGATTCTGAATAAATTAGATTGAGCTGAAAATGCATTGTCCTTGTTGGGTAGCATCAAGTTGGTTGTGACTCACATCTACTATATGCACAACAGAACAAACACTGCCAAGCCCTGCCCATACTCACAACTGTTGTTTTGTTTCAGCCCATGGCTGTTGTCACTGTGTCAGTCTATCTCATTTAGGGTTGCCATGGGCAACAGGGCCCTACTAATTAACTATATCTCAATTTTCACTGGCCAATTTTCAGAAGTACATTACCAGGTACTACTTCTTAGTCTGTCCTCGTCTAGAGCACCGAAGCCTATTCACTGTGGGTGACCCTGCTGGTATTTTAAATAATGGTGGTGTAGCTTCCAGTCTCGCAGCGACATGCATTCATCCCTCCACCATATAAAAAGTGACAGGTAAAACCGAAAAACACACCAAACTCACTGCCATCTAGACAATCCCAACTCATAGCAATCCTGTAGGACAGGATAGACCTGCCCCATGTGGGTTTCTGAGACTATAACGCTTTATGGGAGTAGAAAGCCTTGTCTTTTTCCCTGGGAGCGGCTGGTGCCTTTGAACTGATGATGTTGAGGTTCCCAGCCCAATGATAACCACCATACCACCAGGGCTCTTAAGTGACCGGCAGGTGGACTCAAACTCACAGTGACCTAGCATCTCATTGTCGGTGGATACCATGGAGTTGATTTTGACCCTTACTGACCCATTTGACAGAATGGATCTGACTCATAGGGTTTTGTCGTCTGTAATCTTTAGGGAAATAAATTACCAGCCCCCTCTTTGGTGGAGCTCCCAGTGGGTTGGAAGCACCAACCTTTCAGGAACCAGCTAAGCTTTTAACTGTGCACCTGCAGGGCTCCTTGACTTACCACATCCAAACAACAGCTCGCTGCCATGAAGTTGATGCTGCCTGACAGCAACCCTGGGAGACACAGAGCACCTGCTCCTGTGACTCTGAGACTGGCTCTGCATGGGAGCAGAGCCCTCGGCTTCCTCCCAGAGTAGTTGGTGCTTTTGAACAGCTGACTTAGAGGTAGCAGCCCAACTTGTAACCTATTACGCCACCAGGGCTCCTTATCCAGCCACCTCGCAGACCTGAGATCACGGTTCTCCCCTTTCCACCATACTGAAAGGCCCCCAGCAAAGTGGACTTTGATTGGATCTAAATATGCCCAATGAGAGACACAGCCATGTCAGGTGTCTTGGTATCATGCCTCTCTCTCCTTGATTCTTCCCTGTAAGTTAACTTTAACTAAGACTGTGAAGGAGGGCAAGATCGCTTTTCTCTAAATGACTGATTCCTTTCGTTTGATTAGAAATCCAAGTCCCAGATGTAACAGTGGCTGGTGAGCTCTGCAGAAAGTTGGGGTCAATTTCTTCTTGTGCCATGAATTTTATTTTATTATTATTTTTCAATCATTTTATTGGGGGGCTCTTACAGCTCTAGTAACAATCCATACATCCATTGTGTCAAGCACATTTGTACATAAGCTGCCATCATCCTTTCCAAAATATTTTCTTTCTACTTGAGCCCTTGGTATCAGCTCCTCGTTGTTCCCCCTTCCCCACCCTCCCTCATGAACCCTTGATCATTTATAAATTATTATTAGCACAAAGCCCACCTATGATCGTTGGTGAAATATCCCTCCACTTGGCATGACTTTAAAGAAGTTGAAATAAGAGAATGGGAAGAGGATTCAGAGCTGAAATCATTGAAGGCCTGGGAAACACAACTGAGAAGGAAGCAGTATTAAAACTGAAGTGCTCACTTAAATGGGGGGGGTGTGATTCTTTGCAAGTAGTGGCGTGTACAGCAGCCAAGTGCATTTGTTCTAAGCCACCAGCAGACTCGATTGCCTGCTTACCTGGTGGTCTTTACAGCTGGGAACTTATCATGTGCATGTTCTTTGCCCCCCTTCTCCCCTCCACTGTCAGACACACACACACACAAACACACACATATCTATTGAACAACATACCTCTTAAGGTGACCAGACATCCCGCTTTGGCAGGAAGTCCCAATTTTTAACAATTTTTCCTGCATCCCACAGCACTTTAAAAAAGTCCCAATTTTTGGAAAAAATGCATGACAATCTAGGGTATGCGGTTTTAGGCTGCCCTGTGGCTATTTCGCCAGGATATGAGTTTTATCAAGGGTGTCCCGCTTTACCAATGTTAAAATCTGATCACCTTACTCTTTCCTCCATGAGTCTGGCCTGTCTTTGGATGTCTGTAGACTAGCTACCTGTGTGGAAGCCCTGAGTGGTGCAAACAGTTAAGGGTTCCTGATAGCCAACCAAATGGTCAGAAGTTTGAGTCTGCCCAGAAGTGCTTTAGAAACATGGTCCAGTGATGCACCTTCTAAAAGAGTCAGCTCTTGAGAACCCCATAAAGGGAAGCTCTGCATATGAGATCACTGTGTGGGGACTTGTCGCCCTGGCAACGGGAGCTGGAACCCTTCTTGTGGGAATACTCCCGCCGAGTGATAGAGATGTGGCCTAAACGAATGGCCTTGCCCCTGGAAGCTACGAGTTGCCCAATCAAGGGACTACTGGCCTGCCAGCACTTTATGGGCAGAGGTAAGCTGTTAGTCAAATTCACACCTATAGGTTTCCACAGAGCTTCCAGACCAAGACAGACTGACTGCACCCTCCTCTTTAAGAATGTGACTTTCACTTGAGGAGAATCCTGACTTTAAAACACAATCATTTCGCTCCACCTTATCCAGGAGGATCGTTGTATTCCCTTAAAGAGCTGCAGTCTCAGAAACCCACAGGGACAGTTCCGCCCTGCCCTATAGGGTTGCTGTTAGTCAGCATTGAGTCAATGGCAATGAGTTTGGCATGGTTGGCTCATCCCTCAAACTTTCCAAGAAGTCCTCTGCCCTCATACATACAAGTCCTCGTGCTAACATACATCATCTCCTGGGCCCCATCAACTGCAGGGCAGCTCATGCCCAGCCATTTGCCAAGGGCGGCTGGCTTCTTGCTTTGATCCTGAGCAGGTTTCAGCAGTGCTTTCAGACTCACACACACTGGGGAAACGGTCCCAAGGGAACACCCAGTGAGCCCCAAGAGTGTGACCATGGTATGCAGGGTCACCATGTGCCAGAGACCTTAACAACACCCAGTGGGAGCAGAGCAGCTCACTGGGTTCCCAGGGCAGCCGGGGACTGGGGGTTTGGGGGAGAAGGATGGAGCCGGCTGGCTAGGGGCCAAGCCATGGCTGGCCTGGAGCTTGCCCTGTCAGGAGGAGGGCAGGTTTATTTGGGAGGTTCTGGGGAAGAGGCAAACCGTATGAGGAGACAGGTGGGCCGGGGTGGGGTGGGGGGCGGCAGGGTGCATGAGAGCAAGCGTGCCATAGGAGACAGGGCAGAGGGGGCATGGAGCCGCCAGCCTGGAGCTCATGTGAAAGGCAGAGGGAAAGCACCTAGCGTGTGTAGGCTGGTGAGCAGGTGGGCAGGCTCTTACTAAACGCCCTGTGTTTGGGCTGAAAGGGAATGGCACCTTTGGAGGCCCCCCTCTGTCCCTCACCAGCATGCAAGCAAGATGAGCAGAGATGCCGATGAGGCAGGGGAAGTTGGGGAACACTGGCGATGTTAGACAAGAAGTCAGAGGGTTGTGTTTAAAAGGTCCTTTTGTGCCCAGTGATTAGATAGGGCACTCTGCTGTGGTCTGGCATTTTATCCACTCTGCACGCTGCCCACCAGCCCTTGCGCATGGTATGTGTGCAGACAGGAGTGGCCTGTGCAGCCCAGGAGAACATTGGGGAAGGAGGCATTCTGCTTAGGAGGAGCACTAAAAGGCGCCTGATGACCCGGAGGCCTGGGCAATGGGCTGCTAGCGAAAAGTCAGTAGGTGGAACTTGCCACCTGCCCCGCAGGACAAAGATGTGACTGTCTGACGCCTTAAAGCAACGCAGGAGCAGGTCTGCTCTGCCGTCCAGGGTGCCTGTGAGCTGGAGAAGACTTGAGTACAGTGGGCTTTGGGCTTGGGAGTGATGCCCAAATGAGCTACTGTGCTGTCCCTGCTCCATGTCCTCCTGGAACCGTGGCCCAGCAGAGCCCCTCTCCTGGCATGAGGAGAAGGGCCCTTCTTGCTGAAAGTTTGTGATCACCTTAGAAAAGCTCTCAAGAAACTTTGGTTTTAATATGCACAAGTAGCCAGAAAGAGACTATTCTAAGTCAAACATACTGGTGGCATGTGTGCACTTAATATTTTTCCAAATTTAAATATTTATTTCTGACCATGAGTACTTTATATTCTGCATAAAAATGATGATGGAGGAGATGCTGCTGCCCAAACATCCTAAGCCAGGGAGAAACACCAGCAACAGCTGGAAGGCCTGCTCCCATCCTGCCCTACTCTGCCTCCTGGCATCTGCTTTGGACCAGACTAGGATACAATGCCCATGAGTGGTTTCCTGAAGCCTTCTGAATAAGAAGCCTTGGTGGGGTAGTGGCTTATGCACTGGACTGCTAATCATGAGGTCAGCAGTTTGAAACCACCAACCTCTCAGAGGGAGACAGATGAGGCTTTCTGCTCCTAGAAAGAATTACAATCAGAAACCTTCAAGGGGCAGAGGGGAGCAGTTCTATTCTATCCTATAGGGTCGCTGTCAGAATCAACTTGATGGCAGGGAGTTTGGTTTTCATTTTGGAATCTTCTACAATTTTCCTTCTAAGCCCTCTGAGGGGGAGGGGGAGCCAAGTGTTCCCTGTGCAAAACCCCATTGGAGAAGCGGCTTTTCTGCTGATGACTCCATGGCCCAGGAGCTGCTTTCCCAAGGCAAAGCGCCTGCTCCCTCTGAAACAGACTCACTGCCATTGAGTCAGTGTCATCTCATAGCGACCCTACCAGGCAGGGTCGAACTGCCCTGTGGGTTTCTGAGATTGTAACTCTTTATAGGAGTAGAAATCCTCGTCTTTCTCCCCTGACGGGTGATTTTGAACTCTGAGCCTTGGGTTAGCAGTCCAATGTGTAATTTCTACGCCACCCAGGGCTCCTCTCTCCCTGTAGATGGCCAGAAACAATGCCACCCCCCCAAAGATGATCTCCGGGAAGATGAGTTCAGTAGCCCCACAGCCTACGAAACAGCCACGGGTAGATGACGCACAGATAATCGTTAGTACAACATCATTTAGCTGCTGGCGACTTGCAAATGTTGCAGCGTTTAAATTAATACCAGTGCGGCAAGAAAATGAAATCATTTATTATTCGTAAAACCCGATTTTATACATTTTATGCCCATGGAACTGCTTTCTAATCTTATTATTTAAAAAATAATGACCAGGACCCATTTACTTATATATTTTTTATTTTTGCCAGCCATCAAGCTTCGTAAAATATTGGTCTCAAACTGGTCTCCAAAAGACTCATTAGAATTATATGTTCCATCTGGTTTTCCTCATAGGAAGTTTTATACAGTGCAACCTCAGATAAATCAGAGTTAACAAGATGATGTATACTTAATAGATACGCTTGCTGATTCTTGTTCTTTCCCCCCTCCCTTCTACTTCACAGCTAAAAGGTGCCAAGGAGTTGGTGGAGACTAACGGCCACAGCCATGAGGACCCAAACGTAGGTACCCCGCGCCTGGCGAGTGCTTTTCTCATTGGATGAGGGTTAGATAGCTGTGAGATGTGGCACTTTATCTCTTAAAGGCAAGCAGAGGCTCTGCCTGCTGCTGTGTGGGGTTTGCCAATAAAACATGGCACATAGCTTAGGCACATAGCTGCCATTAGCTTAGGTCACAGCTTGGCATAGGTGCTTTGTGTGTGTTCACTAACTGAAGGTTGGTGGTTTGAATCCGCCTCACAGTGCTCTTGCAAAAAGTCTTGGCGATCTGCTTCCGTATGCTTGGAGCCATTGCAAATCCTAGGGCACCCAGCTCAACTCTGACACACTGAGGTGGCCGTGCATCGAAATCAACTCATTGGTGCAGACGGCTGTTGGCTTCGGTGACCGGATGTCAACTAGAAAGTCACACCCCTGAATCCAGACTTCTCACCCCAGCAAGCGTGCCTGTCCCAAGCTGGCCATGAGTGACGTCCTGGAAGGCAGCATGGAGGAGGACCGTACAGGGTGACCAGGTGTACAGGGAAACCTGGGAGAACTTGAACGTGTTTTTCCAGGGGCACAAGTTGTCTGCTTCTGACTCGGTCCAGGTTTCCACTGCTCATTCAGTAGTGAATAGTGGACTCTTCTGTCTCGGACAGGTTCCCGTCTTACATAGGTTCACACCTCTGTGGTTTGCACTGTGATCTGCGGTCTGCAGACACTGGTTATTGTTAGTTGCTATCAAGTCAGCTCCCGACTCCCTGTGACCCAATGGAATGAAATGCTGCCCAGTCTTGTGCCGGACCCTTTATTAGAGGTGGATGGGACCGTGTGGTCCAGAGGATTTTCTAAATCCTTCCCCAGGCCTTTACTGCTTCCATCCATCCGAGTCCCCCCACTCTGCTGAAGCCTGGGCCATGTCACAGCGACAGGAAGGCCTCCACTGTCAGATGAGTGATGGCTGCACTGGGAGTCTATTGCCTGGAAAGCAACCCAGGTCTCCTATGCAGAGGCGAGTATTGTCCCCTCACTGCATGGGTTCCCCACAGGTACCACGCTCACGGTCCTAATGACGACCTGAGCTACTTCTCTTAGTATTCCTTGACCATCCCAAATACCCAGTGGTTGAAGTTGGGCCACGCACCCACTCTGCCTTGGGGATTCTTGAGTCTCAGATGGAATATTGTGTCATGGTTCCCCCTTATGTTTGATGGTTTCATTTTGTCTGAGTTGGACTCTTTTAAATCCCTGATATATGTATGCATTGGATTATCCTCATCTCATAGGAAACGCTGACTAAGCAGTTCCTCTTTTCACAGAACACAGAATCAGACATGGTAATGAATGCCTGATTAAACAAGAACTGGGAGAAATTATACATTTCATGTTCATTCTTGTTTTAATTATGAGTCTGACATTCTGAGCACAAGAAAGCCCTCTTAACAACCACTGTTGCCATCAAGCAGATATTGAACATAAGCTGTTTATTGAGAAGCTACTATGCACACAATCCTCTGCCAAGAGCTGTGTATGTGTGTAGGGTGGGGGCGGGGAGGACAGGGGTGCGATAAAGACTTGCTGTCTACCCTCAAGCAACTTAGAACCAAGCTCTGCCCTTGGCCCCTCAGTGTATCTTCGCCTCCCTGTGCTTCACTTTCCGTGTCTGTAAAATGAGCATCGACGCCTCCCCTCACAGACACATCATGCTGCTGGGAAGAGTTCAGGCCGGGAGAACCTCCTGTGGCCCTTGAATTCTTCCTTCTCCCGGCAGCCCCTGGGACAGCTGGCAGAGCTTCTCCAGAGGGTTTTCTTGGCTGTCATCTTGACAGAAGAAGGTCAGCAGGCCTTTCAGGGCACCAGTGTGTGGATTTGAACCTGCACCTTTGGGGCTAGTCCTGCTGTCAGGATGGTTTCTTTGTGCTGGGTAGTCAGGATGCCTTTCTGGGTCTGTAGGATTTTTGTCTGGCTCTGAAGAGTGAAAGGATTTAGATAATAGAAGACTGGAGCCAGAGTTGTATGCAACCATGTTGTGATACAAGTGGAGCTTCTGTTTCCTCAGTTTTCATCATCCCCAGTCGACCTTGAACTGCTCCACCTCAGTCCTGTCTCCAGGAACACACCTACTGCTCTCTCAGCCACATCCTTTGAAAACTCACTTCCTCTCTCCTCAGGGCCAGTCCCTCTGGGCATTCTGAGGAGACTCTCTGATCTGATAAGCTAAAGCATCAATGCACCTCACCTTCCTGGCCTGTAAAATGGGGACAAATCACTTGCCTTTCTTTCCTTGTTGTGAGAATCAAAACAAAACAAGGGAGGCTTAACCACTTTACATTTGTGGAGTTCTGCTTTAGTTGATGGTGTGATTGTAAACTCATCTGTTGATTGGATAAATCAGATAACACAGGTAGAGATAGGCCCCAACACAGTATCTAACTTGTTGGTTCCTGTTTCCTATGCATTAAAAGGTAGATAGGTAGCTACCATTGAGTGGATGGACAGCAGCTCACTGTGACCTTGTATGCAATGTTGCCTGGTCCTGCATCACCCTTACCATCGATGGGCAGCATATTTGAGTCCATTGTTGAGGCAATTAGACCACTAAGGCTCTCATGCTCGAGTCCACCCTCGGCTTCACCAAACATGATGCTCTGCTGGAGCTAATGTTTCTAAAGCAAGGGATCCACGCAGTGTTCTATGACAACCCACTTAGTACTAGTTCTCTACTGGCTGATATTTAGAAGTAGATCAGTGGACCTTTCTTCCCAGTTTAGCTTAGTCTAGACGCTCTGATGAAACCTGTCCACCATGAATTAACTGTTAGTCTGGGTAAATTAGGGAAACAAATCCACAGAAATTCATATGTATATGAGAGAGTTTCATATAAAGGGTAAGTGTACATTAAGAAAGCATCCCAACCCAGTGCCGTCCAAGCCTGTAAGTTCAACATTAGCCCATATATCTGTCACCAATCTGCAACATTCTCCTCAGTCTCACAAAACACAATGACGCTAACTGCAGGAGGAAAGCCAAATCAGTGAGCATGTAAGTATCTCAGTACTGGCAGGGGTCTCCACATGGGTGCTCCAGCACCCAGGTCTGCATCGGGGTAGGTCCATGTGGCTCCTCCTCAGAGATGACTTGCAGAAAGTGAGCTTTGCCAGCTGAAGCAGGTAACTGGCTAAGGCAGCTGCACCCTGGTCTGACCATCAGAAAGCAAGACACCTGAGAACTAGACAGGCGAGGCTCACCGAGCCATTTCTCTCTCTGCCCTTCAGTTAATCCCACAGGTTGGCACAATAAACTTTAACTATCTCCGTGACCCTGCTGGTATTGGAAATACTGGAGGCATAGCTTCTAACACACTAACAAGACACAACCACCACAGTATAACAAGCTGACAGACAGGAGGTGGTGGATGTCAAAATGTATTTATTAGGTGGAAAACACGGAAGGAGATAATCACAGAGGTCTTTTGTCCTTTCTTAAGTAACTTTTTATTTTAATTAAAAACTTAATAAAAAATTTCTTGGGATATACTTTACATATCATACAATTTAATCATTCAATTATATTCAGAAGATTTGTGCAATCCTCACCACAATCATCTTCAGAATGATTTGTTCTCCTACTCATTGCTAGCTCGCCATTGCCCCTTCTCCTCCCGGCCACGCCCTGGGTGAGAAGTAGAGCTGCTCACCTGTAGCGTTATCCTCTAGAGGCCTCGATGTGCGCTGTGTCATCAATCAAAGACTGAGTGTTCAGAGTCGGCACTGAAACCAAGGACGGGAGGAGAGCGGCACCAGCGTGCCAGTTGTGGGGAGGTGGCTATGGGATGAGGACACCCCAAGGTCCTTGTCTGCCTGGTGAGGGTTAGGGAGGTGACCCTGGCAGACCACTGCTAGTGCTGCCTCCATCACGGCAGAGGGCTAGGCCAGTTCGTACACTCTCAGCCAGTGTTGTCATTCCCTTGTCCTCCTCTCTCGTCGCTAATGCCATCTCTTTCTGGACATTTATCTGGGGGCGGGGGGCGGGATGTGAATCCATCACTCGGGCCACACAGGAGGAGCTCTAGCTTACTATTTGGAGAAGCCATTTTCAAATGTCTGCCACAAAGTCCATGTCTCATCTGAGGAGTCCACCCAGAGCTGCAGTGGTCGGGAGAATCTAGGCTTTCAAAGCAGCCGGAGAGGTTGGAATTCAGTGTGATCGCTGCCTCACCAGTTACTTGACGTCTCAGCACCTCTCTCCTCCTCATCTGCGGGTCTGTTGAGTGAAACCAGGCACCTAAGTATCTGGCCCAGAATCCACCCAACCCCTGCACCCCACCCTGAGTATTAACTTCCCTTTGCCAGCGTTGGTCCATTCATGCACCCCAGGGCACTCCGACAAGATGAAGATCAGCAAAGATCATGGGACTTAAAACCTCTGGCCTAGAGGTTATTGACTGCGACATAGGGATTTATTTTCAGTGTCATTATCCACCTGTGGGCGTAGGACTTTCATGTATTACCATTTAATAATAATAATTGTACAGGGGATCAGGGCTGACTTAGCCGGTATTCTTGTGAAGGCTGACAACTGCTTTTTTTAAAACGAGTGTCTGTGATGGTAAAAGTCAAAAGAAAAAGTTGTTCTGAAGCACAGAAATTACAGAAAGGAATAGACTGACTTACCCCTGGCCACTGGCCTGCTGCAATGCGTCATGACTGTGGGACAGAGGAGGACAACTGAGGTTCCAGCACTGTCATTTGGTTTCCCCTCAGCAGAGACGTGCGTTAGGTTGTATCTCATGGCCGTGGTTCCTCAGTCTGTGTGCTGAGCACATCCCCCTGAGAGGCTGGGCTGCTGACGGAGCACCTGGTGCCAGGGTAGGAGGAAGGTTTGTGAACACCCTGCGATGTGCATATGACACAGTCTTACTTGCTGAACGTGAGGAGGACTGGAAGCACTTGCTGGTGAAGTTTAAGGACTGCAGCCTTCAGTACAGATTATAACTCAGTGTAAAGAAAATAGAGATCCCTAAAGCCGGACCAATAGACAATATCACGATAAACAGAGGAAAAAGTGAGGTTTGGGAGCATTTCATTGGTGTGTGGATCCACAATCCACACCCTTGAGAGCAGCAGTCAAAAAACAAAGGACGTGGCATGAAGCAGATCTACTGCACCAGACCTCCTAAACGTGTTAAAAAGGAATGATGCCACTGGGAAGTAAGTGGGTGTGACTCAAGCCATTGTGTTAACAGTCTCATGTGCATGTGAAAGCTGAAAATGAATATGAAAGACTGAAAAAGAATTGATGCACTTGAATTAGGGTGTTGACAACGATTATTAAATATATCCTGGATTTCCAGAAGAACAGACAAACTGGTCTTAGAAGAAGTACTTTCAGAATGTTCCTTAGAAAAAAGAATGGTAAGACTTCGTCTGATGTACTGTGCAGTGTTATCAGGAGAGACCAGTCCCTGGAGAAGGACCTCTTGCTGGTAAAATAGGTCACTAAAACAGAGGAGGCCTGGCAATAAGATAGATTGACCCAGTAGCAGCAACAAAGTAACTTAGACTTAACAACAATTGTTGAAATGGTGCGAGACATGGCAGCATTGCATTCTGTTGTCCAACCTAGCGCAAAGGCACCTAACAACAACAGTCTTTTCCAGAAGCAGGCTGCCACATCTTTCTCCCTTGGAGAGGCTGGTAGTTTCAAACCACCAACCTTTCCGTTAGCAGCTAAATGCTTCAGCAATGCGTTAAAGAAGAAGAGCCAACTTCTAGTTACTCTGAGATTACCACTGTAAACATTTTGTGTTAGGTTTTTTTCAGTCATGTACATGTCTATAAACAGAAGGAAACCCCCATAGATAAATGTTATCATATTGTCTTCTGTTTTGTGTTTTTGAGTTCTCATTATATAATAAGTATTTTTCCTGTCACCAAATATTCCTCGAAGACATGATTCTTAATGGCTATATAATGTACATAAGAAATAATTGAACCACGCACCTAGGTGTTAGGTACTTAACTTCCCGTTTTTTTTTACTGTTTTGAACAATGCTGTAATTAACATGGCCATCACTCCTGGTCTACATCTCTCATAGTTGTTTCTGGGGGATTCTGTATTTTAATAGCAGGGTCATGAAGGCAGGCACAGAGCTGCAGACTTCTGGAATGACTCTGCATCCAGAGTGTTAAGACTGGCAGGTGCTCCTGTGAGTTGATGAAAGGTTCCACTACAATGCAATCGACCAGCTCTTGTCTTCTGTCTCGGGCGCCCTGGTGGCATAGAGGCTGCATGTTGGGCTGCTAACGGCAAGGTCAGCGATTCAAACCCACTGGAGAGAGAAGGGGCTCTGCAATCCCATTTGCAGCCCAAGACTTACCATGTTGGAAACTCACCGGGGCAGTTCTACCCTTTTCTGGAGGGTCACTATGAGTCAGCCGCAACTCAATGGCAGTGAGTTTGGGGTGGTTTTTTTTGGTGTATTCTTATATCTCAAGAGTCTCTGAGCTTATGCAACACTAGCTACACCTAGACTTCTTAGTGTTTAACATTTATTGACCAACATTAAAATCTGACCAATTCCTTGTCGATTACTATATTCTTTTAATTTGTTAATTGAGTGGGAGTTCCCAGAGCAGATCATCTGTTTTACATTCAACAAGTCACACGCATGTTGTTTCACCTCATTCACTGCAACCCCCTCACTGTTTCACCACTTATCCCCCTCCCTCTGTTGTTTCGGTTTCCATCCCTCCTCCTTTCCTACCCCTTCTAAACCCTGACCTTAGGTAAATGCTGCCCTTTGGGACTGTAAGATGTGCTTGCCTCGCTAGTCTAATTGTTCCCCTGGTAGACCTGGCCATCTTTTGGCTGACAGTTGGCCATTTGGTGACCTCCACCGTTCTAGACCTGGTGTAACTAAGGGCTAGAGTCTTGGGCGTCCCACCAGTCTCTAGCTGACCAGTAAACCTGATCTTTCTTATGAATTTGAGTTGTGTTCCACATTTTTCTCCCACTTGGCCCAGAACCCTCAAAGGCAACCCCTTTCAGGTAATGGTAGCCAGGCATTACCTCATTCCTCCAAGCTCAGGGTCAAGGACGCTGATGTTCACGTGGTGCGTTAGGCTGTTGGGCTAATTATTTCCCTGTGTCTTTGATGGCCATCACTCTCCTTTCCTCCCAGCTAGGAGAGACCAATCATGTTAAGTGGCCCACCCAGCTTGAGACCGTCATTCGGAGGCACTCTTCCCAAGCAGCTGTTGTCCCTGTGTCAGGGAATCCTGTGCAGTTTAAGAGGTTCACCACTCAGCTCATAACCCAAAGGGGTAGCAGTTTCAGTCCATGCAGAGGTACCTCAAAGGAAGTCCTGTTGATCCATTTCCAGAAAGTCACGACCTTTGGAAAGCTTTGGGGACAATTCCACACTGACACACATGGTGTTGTCGTGATTCAGAATTGACTTGATGGCCACTCATGGTTTGGGGTTTTGGTTTGTCTCTGTGTCACATGATCTTCTGAGAGCACACAAGAGGAAGCACCGTGAAAGACCGGTATTAAATCACATGACCAGAATCTCAGGCCAGCTGTAAAGGACTGCAAGAGTCACTCGCCAAGAGGACTGCACTGACTAGACCTTTCTTTGAATTAGAAACTGGGTTTATTCATCACAGTTAGGAAGGCCAACCTTTTAAGTGTACTGAAGTTTCGTACTCACCTGCATCCCACTTCCTTTAGAGGTGTCAGTTACTCCAGACCCAGTTTCTTCCCTGAGAGCCAAACGATGAGCTTTCTTTTGATCTCTGACTCCAAGCGACTCCGAGTTGCCTCCTAAACCTTAGAACTGCAGAGGGACTCGCTCGCTTGCTGGTGATCACACAATGGCATATACCGGAGCCTGCCTTTGGGTGAGCTCTCTCTGTCTTACATGTTTTTAGTGGCCTCCTACCCCCTCCCCCCTGAGGTGTCACTTCCTCTGACCCCAGTGTAGGTAAGTCCAGATGAGAAGGTCGAGGGGAAGGAGAGCACTGCAGAAATGCAGGGACAAGTCGAAAGAAACAAAGTGGCGACCACAGCCTCCTCCAGCAGGCTTTTATCCCAAAGCTTCATATGGACTTTCTCGCCTCTCCTTCGCATTCCTGTTTGGAAAGCCAGTGCTCACACCCTCGGTTAGCACAGGCCAGGCTCACATACTGGGGTTAAAAAAAAATCGACAATCTCTATAAAGAGGTTTGATTTGTGGTATGGAAGGTTACCACCATCAAACAGGATCCCCCTCCCACCCAACAGTAACACACAAAAACAAAAGAAAAAAGACTTTCCATTTTTCATGGTGCCCACATAAGAAAGTCAATCCTCAGAGCTGTCTTTAAATCTGTCAGAGGGGAGGTGTTAGGCATGTGTGGAAGAGATACTGCAAGAAGAACATTCTTCACGTTTAGTGCTCCTCAGTAGGGACCCCTCGCTAACCATGTGTTCTAATGATGTATGTGAAGGAGGCTCACCCCCGGGCTAAGTTCTTTGACCAGTTACAGAATGTGACTTGCATCCTTCAGGAAGATATGCATGACAGGCGGGAGCAGAGGAGACAAGATGAGATGAAAAAAGCTGATAAAGTCAAAGGAAAATGCAGGGAAATGGGATTGTATTCTGAAAGCTTCCCTTTGAGAATATCGAGGCCTACCTTTTTCTCCCATAGCAACTTGTGGGCTGGTCTTTAAAAGCCAGTTGCTGTCCAGTCTCCTCTGATGCTTTGGCTTAGGTGTGCAGGAATGGGGCTGTGCCCCGTGGAGCTCCCCAGGGCTGATTTTCAGAAGCTATCCAACATACCTGTCTTCCATGCCTGTCTCCCTTGGACTTTGGGTCTCCATTCCATACTCCCCCCACCCTCATTCACAATGATATGATTTTTTGTTCTAAAGATACCTGATCCCTTCGACACCTCGTGATCACACAGGCTGGTGTGCTTCTTCCATGTGGGCTTTGTTGCTTCGAGCTAGATGGCCGCTTGTTTACCTTCAAGCCTTTAAGACCCCAGATGCTACATCTTTTGATAGCTGGGCACTATCAGCTTTCTTCACCTCATTTGCTTATGCACCCATGTGTCTTCAGTGATTGTATCATGATTTTTTGTTCTTTGATGCCTAATAACTGATCCCTTTGGCACCTCATGATCACGCAGGCTGGGCACCATCAGCTTTCTTCACCACATTTGCTTATGCACACGCTTTGTCTTCAGCAACCGTGTCGGGAAGTGAGCATCATGGAATGCCAGTTTCATAGAACAAAGTGTTCTTGCATTGAGGGAGTACTTGAGTGGGGGTCCAATGTCCTTCTGCTACCTTAATACAATACCTAGAAATATATGCACATAGATCTATTTCCCCATCCTCACATATAAATGCATTTACATATAGACATGCATTTAGACGCCTATAAATGTCCTTTGCGTCCTAGCCCTTTCCTCTATTTCCTTTGACTTTCCTCTTGGCCCACTATTATGCTCAGCCTTCATTTGGGTTTCAATAATTCCTATTGGTTACATTCCATTGCTCATGCCCTACCAGGCCTCCTACACCCTCCTCACCAGTGATTTGGATCACCTGTTGTTTCCTTGTCCCAGAGTTTGTTAACACCACTACCTTCATAGACTCTTGATAATTTATAAATTATTATTTTGTCATATCTTGCCCTGTCCAATGTCTCCCTTCACCCACTTTTCTGTTGTCTATCCCCCAGGGAAGAGGTCACATGTAGATCCTTATAAATGGTTCCCCCTTTCCAACCCACCCACCCTCCCTCCTCCCAGTATTCACACTCACACCACTGGTCCTGAAGGGATCATCCACCCCGGATTCCCTGTGTTTCTAGTTCCTATCTGTACCAGTGTACATCTGTCTAGCCAGAGTTTTAAGGTAGAATTGAGATCATGATAGTGGGGGAGGAGGAAGCATTTAGGAACTAGAGGAAAATTGTATTTTTCATCATTGCTATATGCACCCTGACTGGCTCGTCTCCTCCCTGTGACCCTTCTGTAAGGGGATGTCCAGTGGACTACAAATTGGCTTTGGGTCTCCACTCCACACTGCCCCCCTCATTCACTATGATAAGTTTTTTTGTTCTGATGATATCTGATACCTGATCCCTTCGACACGTCATCACAGAGGCTGGTGTGCTTCTTCCGTGTGGGTTTTGTTGCTTCTGAGCTAGAAAGCCATTTGTTTACCTTCAAGCCTTTAAAACCCCAGATGCTATATCTTTTAATAGCTGGGCACCATCAGCTTTCTTCACCACATTTGCTTATTCACCTGCTTTGTCTTCAGCAGTTGTGTCAGGAACGTGAGCATCATAGAATGACAATTTAATAGAAGAAAATATTTTTACATTGAGGGAGTACTTGAGTGGAGGCCCAATGTCCATCTGCTACCTTAATACTAAACCTATAAATATATGCACATAGCTAGCTCTATTTCCCCATCATCCTATATAAACATAGTTACATATGTACATGACTGTATTTATACCTCCATAAATGCCCTTTGCCTTCTGCTTCCTTCCTCTATTTCCTTTGACTTTCCTCCTGTCCCACCATTATGCTCAGTCCCCACAAGGGTTTCAGGAATTCTTCTTGGTTACATTACCCTTAATCATACCCTGCCAGGCCTCCTACACCCTCCTCACCACTGATTTGGGTCACTTGTTGTTCCCTTGTCCCTGGGTTGGTTAACACCACTACCTTTCCCCCACCTTCCCCTCTCCCATCTCCCCCTAGAACTGTCGGTCCTGTTGTTTTCTCCTCCAGATTGTTCATCCTGCCTATCTTATTTAGACAGAACTGCGGAGATAATAGCATGCACAAAAACAAGACAGAGCAAAACCAAGCAACAATATACAACAAAACAACAACAAACCAATGAAAAAAAACCAAAACACAACAAGAAAGGAAAGCTTGTAGTTAGTTCAAGGATTGTTTGTTGACCTTTAGGAGTATTTTCTAGTCCAGTCTATTGGGGCATCACACCCTGGCCCCAAGGTCCACCTTCAGCATTCCTTGGGGTCCTCACCACTCCATTCCTTTGCTGTTCTGTTGCAACCCCCTTAGTGTTTTGCCTCGGTGTGGCGTGATCAGATCGGGTGCAATTCCCACACTGTCTCTGGTGTTGTCTCCTGTAGGGCTATGGGTCAGTGAGGGATGTCGTGTCTCATAGTGGGGCCGGCCATGTGGTCCTCTCTGTTGACTGGCTGCTCTAATTGGGAACTTCATCCTCAAGGCCTGGTGGGCCAGGATGTGCTCCACTCTCTTCTGCCCCTTCATTTGCTCCCGTGTGCTCCTCTCCCCGAGCTGCAGATTCAATGTTGTCCTTTGAAATAAATTCTTCCGGGGGAAAAGATAGGTGTCTACTTAGTAGTTGGGATGGGGGCCGGCCCCCCAGACCTCTCCACTGATTCCCTCCTCCACACTGGCATGTTGCATTCACATCTTGGAGCACTGGGTTGAAGTCTGGGCCCTCTCTCCCTGTGAAGATACAAACAAGACCTTCCCCTTGGGTGGATTGGTGCCCTGTGCCCCACCACTAATTTCTTTTTATTATTTTCCTTCCCCACCTCCTTTTAGCTGTCTACCATGTGCATCCCTGTATTTGGTCTGGTTCCTGCCATATTACCTGGTCCTCACCCCAGGAATGTTTGTATACAGTAGCTTTTTCCCTATGCCCCCTTTCCATTTTTTTTCCTAAAAGCCTATTTCAGCGGACTCACATTGTACTTGCCCTTTTGTGCTTGGCTTATTTCATTTAGCATGTTTTCCTCCAGTTCTTCCCATGCAGCGATGTGCTTCATATGTTCATCACTGCTTTTTAGTGGTGCGTAGTATTCTATTGTATGTATATACCACAGCTTTTTAATCCATTCGTCAGTTGATAGAAATGTGGGTTGTTTCCAACTCCTTGCAATTGTGAACTGTGCCGCAATGAACATTGGAGCACAGATGTCTGGTCTTGGTTTGTTTCTTGCCTCTTCTGGGTATATGCCCAGTAGGGGGATTGCTGGGTCATATGGTAGCTCGATTTCCGTCTGTTTTAGATATCGTCAGATCGATTTCCATAGTAGCCGTACATACTTATAGATACACTGGCAGTGGATGAGAGTTCCTATCTCCCCACAGCCCCTCCAACACTTGTTGCTTTCTGATTTTTTGAATTGGTCTATCTTTGAGGGTTTATCTTTGAGGTGGTACCTCATTGTGGTTTTAATTTGCATTTCTCTTATGGCTAATGATCAGGAATATTTTCTCATATGTTTGTTGGCCATTCGGATTTCTACCCCTGTGAAATTTCTGTTCAGGTCCTTTGCGCACCTACTCAGAGGGCAATTAGTTTTTGTCATTTTGGAAGCTAGCAGAGTAGTGTAGATTTTAGTAATGTGGCCTTTGATGTGTCATTGCTAAAGATGTTTTCCCAGACCATGGACTCTCTTATTACTATCTTGGTGAATTCTTTCGATGTACACAGGTGTGTTATCGCCATTATATGCCATATGTCAATTTGTGCCTCCTTTGTGTTGTGTCCTTCCCTATTTCTGATAGCCTATGTATTCCCTGTGCCAAAGTTCTCAAGTTGGTCCCAGTTCCCTCATTGATGGCCCTAAAGGTTTTGGGTTTAACTTCAATGTCTGTGATCCCCCTTGAGTTTATTCTTGTGCATGGAGTGAGATAAGGGTCTTGCTTCATTTTTCTGCAGTTAAATATCCATTTTTTCCAGTACCACTTACAGAAGAGGGCATCTGCTTCCCATTGGATATTTTTTGGTCCCTTATCAAAGATCAGTTGTCTGTATGCTGATGATTTTATTTCTGGGTTTTTAGTTCATTTTCCATTGGCCTGAGTATCTGTCATTGTACCAATACCATGCGGTTTTGACCACTGTGGCTGTATAGTATGTGCTAAAGTCAGGTAAAACAAGCCCTCCCATTGTGTCCTTCCTCTTGAGGAGTTCTCTGCTAATTCGGGGCTTCTTCCTTCTCCATATGAAGTTGGCAATTAGTTTTTCCATTTCCTTGAAGAAAAATGAGGGTAATTATATCGGGATTGCATTAAATTTATATAGTGCCTTTGGCAGAACTGACATCTTGATTATATTGAGTCTTCCAATCCACAAGCATGGGATATTCTTCCCTTTGTGGAAGTCACTCTTGGGTTCTTGTAATAGTGTTCTGTAGTTTTCCCCATATAGATCTTTTGTTCTTTTAGTCAGGTATATCCCTGGATATTTCAATTTTTGCTTATCTATTGTGAAGGGTACCACCTTTTTTATCTCCTCTTCTGTGGTCTTATCTGATGTGTATAACAGACCGATGGACTTCTGTTTGTTGATCTTGTATCCTGCCACTCTGCCAAACTTCTCTATTGCTTTGAGTACTCCTCTTGTGGAGCTTCTGGGATTTTCCATATATAAAACCATATCATCTGCAAATAACAATAGTTTCAGCTCTTCATTCTCCAAATACATTTGATATCTTTTCTTTGCCTTATGCTGTTAGCTAAAACCTCCTGCACGATATTAAATAAGAGTGGGGACAAGGGGCATCCTTGTCTGCTCCCCTTTTTCAATGGGATTGTGTTAGTCTTTTCTCCATTGACTACCATGTTGGATGTTGATTTTTCATATATAGCTTGTATTGTCTTAAGGAATTTTCCTTCCATTCCTATCTTCTCCAGTGTCTTAAACAGAAATTGGTGTTGGATGTTGTCAAATGCTTTTTCTGCATCTATTGATATTATCACATGGTTCTTATAGTTTTTCATGTCAATATGACGAATAATACAAATAATATGGTCTTTCGTATGTTGAACCATTCCTGCATTCCTCGTATGAATCCCACTTGGTCATGGTGAATTATTTGTTCTATATACTTTTGTATTCTGTTGGCTAGTATTTTGTTGGGGATTTTTCCATTGATGTTCATTAGGGATATTGGTCTGTAGTTCTTGATTCTTGGGGGATCCTTGCCTGGTTTGGGTGTCAGAGTAATACTAGCTTCATAGAAGGAGTTCGGGAGTTTGCTGTCTTTTTCTATGTTCTGGAAGATTTTGTGAAGGATTAGTGTTAGTTCTTCCCTAAATGCTTGGTAGAATTCTCCAGTGAAGCCATCTGGTCCAGGGGATTTTTTAATATAAAAAATCTGGTAATTTTATATTAAAAATCTGGTAATTTTTATATAAAAATCTGATTATCTGGTAATCCCTTGATTACCATGTCTATTTCTTCTATTGCTGTGGGTCTGTTGAGATTCTTGACGTCCACTGAGGATAGTCTAGGTAGGGATTGTTTTTCCAAGAATTTTTCCATGTCTTCCCAATTGATGAATTCATTAGGGTACAGTCCTTCATAGTACTGTGTAATTATTCTATTGATTTCATTAGGGTCTGTTGTAATGTTTCCTCTTTCATCCCTCATTCTTGCTATTGAAATTTGTTCCCTCCTTTCTTTGGTTAGGGTTGCCGCTTGTCTGTCGATTATGTTTATCCTTTCAAAGAACCAACTTTTAACAGCATTAATTTTTTCCATAGTTTTCTTATTTTCCCTATCCTGAATCTCAGCCCTGATTTTTATCATTTCTTTTGCTAGGATTGTCCTGCTGACTCTGCTCTAGTTGTTGTAAATTTGTGCCAGCATATCAATCTTGAATCTCTTCCTTTCTCAGGTGTGCATGCATTGCTATGAAATTTCCTCTGATGACTGCCTTTGCTGTGTCCTGTAATTTTTGGTACATCATGCGCTCATTGTTGTTGGTTTCTAGAAATTTCCTAATTTCATCTCTGATCTCGGCCAGTACGTACCTCTTTTGCAGTAGAGAGTTACTCATCCTCCAATTGTTTGCTCTTGTTTTCTTCATCTTCCTTTTGCTGATTTCCAGCCTTATGGCACAGTGGTTAGAGAGAGAGGTCTGTATGATTTCAATGTGCTTGAATTTATGTTGATTTGCCTTATGCACAACCATGTGGTCTATCTTTGAATATGTGCCATGTGAACTTGTAAAGAATGTGAATTAATTTGTATTTGGATGGAAAGCTCTGTAAATATCTATCAGGTCAAATTGTCTAATTGTGATGTTTAGCTCTCTAGCATCCTTTTTGAGTTTCTTTCCCTGTGATCTATTTTTCTCAGAGAGTGGTGTGTTGAAGTCACCCACTATAATTGTTGAGTCTCTGATTTCTTTTTTATCTTTTGGAGTGTTTGGTTGATGTAATCAGCTGACCTCTCATTCGGGGAATATGTGTTTACAATGCTTAGTGGTTCTTCGCCTCCCATTCCCTTGAGCATTATATAGTGTCCCTCTTTATCTCTTTTTATGGTTTGCACTTTGAGGTCAATTTTATCCGAGATTAGGATTGCACCCCTGCTTTTTTTTGTATTGCTGTTTGCTTGGTAGGACCTTCTCTAGCCTTTGATTCTTGGCCTATTTTTGTCTGTAGCCTTGAGATGTCTCTTCTGTAGGCAGCAGATTGATGGGTTGTGTTTTCTAAGCCATTCTGCTAGTCTCAGTCTTTTAATTCCTGAGTTCAGGCCATTAATATTCAGGGTTATTATCTACATCTGCGGACTTTGTGATGTCATCTTATACCTTTTGTGTTGGGTGTTTTCCTACTTTCCGTTCTAATTAGTGTGTTGTGCGTGTGTGTGTGTGTGTGTGTGTGTGTGTCATTCTTGACTTCTTTCCATCCTTAAGCCAATGTTATCGTGGGGTCTGTTTTTTCTTTGTTGCCCTCTGGGTGAGGTTGTTCTATGTGGCGATCTCTTATTTATGCTTGGTGAGTATTTTTCTTCTGCCCATACTGGGTCGGCAAGGATCTTTTGTAGGGCTGGGTTTCTTCTAACGTATTTGAGATAGTTAGTTTATTGTACCTGGCTGATAAACACATGTGGGATTAATTGAAGGGCGGAGAGATAAATGGCTTGGTGAGCCTTGCCTTTCTTGTCTCTCACTCTTTAATCATTAGACCAGTGTGTGGCTGCCTTGCTTGTTCTGTGCCTCTGTTTGCAAGCTAAACTACTTGTGGGACACCTAACCTGGGAACAGTGTCACTGTAATTTGAGGTCCCTTTACGACTTGCCTCGCCAGAGATTTGGAATGTAAATATCTGGAGCTGGGGACTGACAGTTGGTGACCTGGCTGACGGTTGGTGACCTTTCTTGCTGTTTGCTGCCTGTGCTGGAATAGCCTAGCTCTCTCGACAGAGACTACCTGGTGGCCCTCAAGACTTGAAGGACTATCAGTGTCTCACAAGTCTCCCACGGGAGTGAGTTGCACTTAGCCATTTGTACTGCTTTATAATTTAAGTATTCATTTCTTGTATTATATATCTATTTGTATATAATTTAAAAGTTCATATCTTGCGATATATATCTATCTTTATAAATGTATATAATTATCAGCGTTCTGGTTTTATCTTTCTAGAGAACTCTGTCTAACACAGTATTCTTTGAGTTTTTCCTTGTCTATGAAGACTCTTACTCTCCATCCATCTCGATCCATAATTTGGCTTGGTAGAGTATTTTGGGGTTTGCATTGTTTTCCTTCAATTTTTGAAATATGTTACTCCACTCTCTCCTCTTCTTCATAGTGTCTGCTGAGAGGTCTGAGCATATTATTTTGGAACCTTTATATGTGATTTCTTGTTTTACCCTAGCTGCTCTCATGATTTTCTCCTTTTCCTCAAAGTTGGATAGTTTAACTATTATGTGCCTTGGTGACTTCTTCTTGGAATTCAGTCTAGCTGGTGTTCTTTCATTCTCCTGAATGGTTGCCTGGTTTCCATTCATTAAGCTGAGAAAGTTTTCCTCCAAGAATTCTCTCACTATTGTTGCAGATGACTTCTTTGTTCTGTTTTCCTCCGGTAAGTGAATAACCCTAATGTTGTTCCTCTTCATAGCATCAGGCAGTCCTCTTAGGTTTTCTTCAGCTTCTCTGATGATCTTATTAAATTTTGGTCGTGTTTGTTAAAGTCTGCTTGACTGTCTTCCACGTCACTGGTGTGGTTCTTCACTTCCTCCAGTCAATTCACGAGGTCTGCGTTTCTGCTACTGGTTTTTGTAATCTCCCTAAGCTCCTGTATTTCCCTTTGGTCTATGGACTTTATCTCCTCTATCATTTCATCCTTTTTCTGTATTGTTTCCTTCATATCCTGTATGACTCCAAGCAGCATTCTGAAAATTTCTTTCTGTGGCAGGTCAATGTCTGCTTCTTCTATGCATGTCGTTATGTTCAGGACATCTTCTGCCATTGCCTTTTGTTTCTCCTGTTTTTTCATTGAGGTCATTGGGGCTGATGGCTGTTTGCATAGCATTGTTTTAGAGGAGCCAGGTGCCATTTTCCAAGGAGTCAAAGAGCACTGACTCTCTCTGGGAGACTTGTAGGAATTCTTCTTCTAACTGCCTACAGCTAATTTCACTATGGAATTAACCTACCACTTTGTCCTCCTGTGGCTTCCCTCTCGGGAGTTCTCCAGAAGCCTGGTGGGTTGCCTGCTTTGGTGCACAACACCACGAATGCTGGGCAGAATTGCCTTGGTCAGGTAGATCATTGCGGAAGTTTGGCAGAGGTTCCTGCAGCAACTTTAAATGTTGATGAGTGTTAGCCAAGATGCCTTAGCCCTTGTGAGCCACTATGGTAAGCAGGAGGAAGTTTCCTCAGTCACATGAGACAAGAGAAGGAAAATGGGAACTCCCCCAGCCACACAGGCAGGAATTCCCCAGTAAGAAAGTATCCCCTGGTGGAGGTCAGCAGGGCTGTCCCTACTAGCCTCGGGCTAGCTGTCCAGGGTGGAGCTCACCTAACTTGGTTGGGGGTAGGTATAAATGCCCTAGGCTAAGGGCAGTGGTCTGGAGGTCGGCAGTGGAGGGTGAGAGAATAGGGAAGAGACAAAAAGGAGAAAAAGAAATTTAAAAGTAAGTGGGTTGAGTCTGTATGTGGATATAGAGAAGAGAGGGAAACAAAAGTAACAATGTAGCTGAGCCCCATCCCTGCTGGTGGATCTGCAAGGGTTTAGTCCCTGCCCTGAGGCAGGCAGCGGGGCAGGCTGTGGCAAGCTGTGGCTGTGCTGAGATTAATCCCCTATGCCGGCTCTAAATGGTCCCAGATTTGGACGAGACAATAGCAGGGCTAAGGTCAAGCCCGAGCGGGCCTCCACTGTGGAAAACCAAAAGCCCCCAGCCCTTCAAAACCTTATGGATCTGTGCCTACTTATCTTTATGATGCTCCTCCTGTGATCCAGCAGTGTTGAATTTCCCTCTTAGTAACTCTTCTGGGCTGATTTATGCGGAGTCCCACTGGTATGTGTTACTCTGTCTCCATCTCCCTGGAAGTCCCTAGATTTATTCATTCTTCTGGAAGTGCAAGAATCATACATGCAGTAGAGAGGCACTGATAATTACTGAGGATTGGAATGTGAAAGTTGGAAATAAAGCTGAAGGGTTAGTGGTTGGAAAGTATGGCCTTGGCGATAGATTCTATAAAACCAATGACTTGGTCATCAGAAATACTTTTTTTCAGCAACACAGCAGACAGCTGTGCACAAGTTACTGCCAGTTGGAACACCTAAGAATCAAATCAACTATGTCTTGGGAAAGCAATGAGGGTGAAGCTCCATATCACATGTCTGGTCTCAACCCCCCACTGCCATCCTCTCAATTCCCACTCATATCAGCCCTCCTGGGCAGAGTAGTTTGACCAAAGCTGTGAATCTTCATGGAAACAGACAGCCTCATCTTTCTCCCATGGTCAGCTGGTGGGTTCAAACGTCAGACCAGGGGTCCTCAAAGTTTTTAAACAGGGGACCAGTTCACTGTCCCTCAGACCCATTAGAGGGCCAGACTAGAGTTAAAAACAAAAAAAACTATGAACAAATTCCTATGCACACTGCCCATATCTTATTTTGAAGTAAAAATACAAAAGGGCAAAAACACCCAGCGGCCCAGATGAATGTCCTTAGCAGGCCACATGTGGCCCACGGCCGTAATTTGAGGACGCCTGTGTCAGACCTTTAAGTTAGCAGCCCAATGCTTAACCCACTTGGTCACTCCCAATCCTAATCTAGAGTAGGGGTTGATAAGACAGCAAGAGACACTGTGAACAAAATGATTAGCCTCTGCTCCACCACACTCTTTGGCTTTACCAAAGAAAAATAAGCACCTGAGTGAAGCAGAAGCTTAGGTGTCGCCCAAAGATGAGACAGCCTCGCAGTGCCATCGGAGCTCTCTTCTCACTGCCTTTCATCGCACACTGCCCTCTCTCTCCACAGAACCCCTCAGTTTGCGCTCCGACCCAGCCTGCCCCCTCTGTCTTATTCATTGAATCAAAAGGCAGCATGGAGGAAGAAGGCAGCAGCATGTGGTGGTTAAAAACCAGTCATCATGGCTTCAACACTGCCACGTACTCTCTCCATTTCTCTCCCCTTGACAACAAGGGTGATACTTACACCTGGGTTGTGTGAGATTGCTGAGCACTGCGGATGCCATGAGCTGAGTCTTATTGTGACTCCAGCTGTCTATGTGCTGAGTGCCATGTGGCTTGTAGGAAAACTTTTGTGAATACGGCAGACTGGGTCCCTGCCCCTCAGGGAGCTAAGCCCCTGTTCTTGTGGACTAGCCTTTGCAAAATGTGCTTGTCCTATTTCCATTTCATTCCATGATTTTTGGTAAAGAATGTCACATTTGGAAATGTAGAGGATCAATGAAAATGAGGGATGCTCTCACTGAGATGGGCCGACACAACAGCCACAGTAACAGACAGAAAGACCAGTGATCGTGAAATGATTCCAGATTGGAGAGAATTTTGTTCTCTTATACATACAAGATCACCATGAGTCAGAGCGGACTAGATGCCAATTAGGATCAATGCCTCATCTGTCTGATCTACCCCATCCCCCGCCATATGCAGTGGTGAAATACTTGGCTGCACATTGAAAGGTTGATGATTCAAACCCACCAACAGTTCCATGAGAGAAAAGACCTGGCAATCTCTTTGTAATAAAGAGTGTAGCCTAGGGAACCCTATGGGGCAGTGCTCCTCTGTTACCTTAGGTTGTCCTGAGTCAACATTGACTTTAATGATACACAAATCCAAACTCCCCAAATTATTTTCCTATAAGTTATCATTTTTTGTTTTCTTTTTTTTAATTATTATTATTAAATACGTTGATCCGGGGCTCTTACATTTCATAGCACAATCTATTCCTCCAGGGTGTCAAGCACATTTGCACATATGCCTCCATCATCATTTTCAAAGCATTCTCTTCCCCCTTGAGCCCCTGATATCAGCTCCCCATTTTTTACCCCTCCCTCCCTTGCCCATCCTTCCTCACAAACCCTTGATAAGTTATAGATTACTATTTTCCATATCTTACATTCCCCTCTGTCGCCCCTCACCCACTTTTCCATTGTTCATCCCCCTAAGAGGAGGTTATAGGTTGATCCTTGTGATCAAATACCCCTTTCTCTGCCCCTCCCTCCAATCCTCCTGATATCTCTACTCTCATTGTTGGCCCTGGAGGGTTTATATATCCTGGATTCCCTGTGTTCCGTGCTCTTGTCTGTAGCAGTGTGCATGTTCTGGTCTAATCTGATTTGTAAGGTAAAATTGAGGTCATGATAGTGGGGGGAAGGAAGCATCAAAGAACGAGAGGAAAGTTGTTAGTGTACACTGACTGGTTCATCTCTTTCTTATATCCCCTCTGTGAGGGGATGTCCAATTGTCTACAAATGGGCATTGGGTCTTTACTCCATGAGGCCCACCTTCACATTGGGTATGATTATGTTCTGGGTCTTAGATGCCTGATACCTGATCCCATTGATACACACAGGCTGGTGTGCTTTTTCCATGTGGGCTTTGTTGCTTCTTAGCTAGATGGCTGCTTGCTTAATTTCAAGCCTTTGAGACACCAGATACTATATCTTTTGATACAGCTGGCCACCATCAACTTCCGTCACCACATTAGCTTATGCACCCATTTTGTCTTCAGCAATCGTGTTGGGAAGGTGAGCATCACAGAATGCCAGATTGTTAGAACAAAGTGTTCTTGTGTTGAGGGAGTACTCGAGTGAGGCCCAGTGTCCATCTGCAACCTTAATTCTTAACATATAGATATGAGTACATAGTTCTATTCCCCTCTGTTTTATATATATATATATATATATATATATATATATATATATTTACATATGCACATGCCTGTATTTAGACCTCTATAAATGCCCTTTGCCTCCTGGTTCTTTCCTCTGTTTCCTTTTACTTTCCTTTTGTCCCATCACTGCTACATTGCCCTTGAATAAGCACCACTAGGCATCCTACACTCTTCTTTCCATTGATTTTAATTCACTAAGTTACCTTTTAAAAAAATCATTTTATTGGGGGCTCATATAATTCTTATCAATTTACCATTTTTAAATGCTGTGAATTCACCACATTCCCTACCACTTACTGTGAAACCATAATTGCATCTCTCTCTCACAAGCACACACACACACACACACCTGGATCCAACCCAGAAGACTAGAAGAGATCCTATTACCTGTACCATCCTGCCAGCATCTGCATACCTCCAAGGAAAGGTGTGAGGAATTGCTATAAAAAATGAGAAGCTTGCTGGCCCCAGATTTAGTGCTCTGAAGCCTTGTTTGCAATAAACACTCCTTACTTGAGACTTTTCCCTACGGAGCCAAATGACTGTGCTCCCATAGCTAGAGCACATGGCTGGAGTCTGTCCTTGTAAGGACGGGAATTGGTAGGCCTTGCTTGGCCATGAGTGGATTTCAAAGCACGTAATAGGATTCAGTACATGGTTAACAGAGCTGGCATTTTGAGTTACAGAAGTAAGATTCTTCCTCCGGACTGGCTTAGAAAAAGGCCTCAAACAAACAGGAATTCCAGCTTTGTGTGCCACGGTCTGAAACCACGTGCTGAACCCCCAAGGCTGGCCGTTGGAGAGACTGCTGTGCTCCTTCTAGAAGGTTAGGTGTGATTTGCTGATCTGGTGTCAAGGAAAGGCAATTGTTTAGAACAGACTATTGGTACCCCGGTATCCATACACATACATGCACACAAATGCTCATCTAAAAATACCATTTTCTTTTTGCAGAAATTTGGGGACATATGGGAATACATAAACCTGAAATAGCCATTGGCAAGCTCACTCCTCAGAAGTAGTGTTTCCCGTCTCGGTTGCTTCCTTTACCTTTGTCTCCCTGCACTTAGACACTTGGCTCCCACGCTTACAGCATATCATATGGGCAGATCTGCATTCTATATATTTCCTTATAAATCATGAGCATTCTTCCATGCCATTAAATAGGTGTTTTTGAAAAATATTTTTTCAGTGACTGGTCAATATCCCAGGCTGCTAGTGTATTAGATTTAATCTTCTTGCTATGGGATTTTACAATAGTACTTGCTTTTGTTACTATGGGTAGCTTGTAATGAATCATTTTTAATAACACAGTAGTTAACCAGTCTACCATAAAACACTTTTAAGACAGGGAATCTCTTGGACTCGGTTGGGACTTGGGGATACAAGGAGATCCACGAAGTCTTAGAAAAGATAACAAGTTCAGCTTCTACCTGCTAGGTGCCAAGTAAATCACTGGAGTAATGTTTCCATAGTTCCACACAGAAAGGATCCAGAGTTCCTCAGTGAGGTGGGAAAATACCAGCCAACACTGTTTGTACACTAATAAATTGTGTCTGCACTGTAAAATAATTTAGAAGAGCTTAACTTAGCCCTGGTCATGAGGTGTTACACATTGGGCTGCTAACTGCAAGGTCAGCAGTTCAAAATCACCAGCTGCTCTGTGAGAGAAACACAGGCTTTAAAACTCATTTCTGAGTTAAAGTCTCAGAACCCTACAGGGACAGTTCTATTATGTCTAATAGGGTCACTCTAAGTTGGAATCGTCTCTGTGGTAGGAAGTTTGGTTTCTATCGTAACTTATTCGTGTTATTCTGGGTCTTCCCTTGTGTACTTTAGATCAGTCATCTTTGGGGTCTGGGTTTGGGCGAGCCTGCTGTCTATGTGGGCCCAAGGCCCCGGCTATGAGAATCAGGTCTCCTCTATAGCATGGGGCTTCTCTCCTCTCAGAGAAGGTATGAGATGGAGGGGAGTGCCGATCCAAAGAGCAAAATGAGATCCAACCTCGAAGAGAAGATCAGCGTCTCATCTTTAATTTATGACCAAGAAGAGACATGCCACCTCTCTAAACCTTCTCATGATATAACCAACAAAAGATGCCTACGCATGCACTTATCACGAATGCCAGCAACAATATTATTGAAAAGCCTAGTGATCCTGGAGGAGTTCATAGCTGTGTTCCTGCCTCTCTTGGGATACAGTTTCTCCCGGCCTGGTATCTTCACCTGCAGAAAATTAGGGAAATCCAGTCACATTAGGTGCGAAGGACACACAGCCCCAGTGGCGGACAGCAGCTGAAGTCTGCCCCAGGGCCTCAGGAAGACCGCAGGGAGGAGGAGGCGATGTCTTGATCTGAGCAGCTTGCATCTCTGCTAGCATTTCACCAGGCTCCGAGTCAGGGAACACGGAGTCACCAGCTGGTGCTCTGCCTGCTGCTCAGTCTTGTATGTTACACAGGAGCCACTGGGTTCTCTCGACTTTGGTCTATGTCATTGAAGAAAACCAAGTGGCCCTTAATTTCTCCGGTACCACCCACCTGTCAGGTTGTCCCACTATGAAGCTGGAAGCTCTGCCACCAGTATTTCAGGTAAACGCAAGCCTGTCACCAGGGTGGACAGGTTTCAGCAGAGCCTCCAGACTAAAAGAACCTAGGAAGAAAAGCCTGTTCGTCTTCTGAACATGAGCTGATGAAAAAGCCTGAAGGTCTTCTGAGTCTCTGGCTTTGGGCCTGTCAACAGGAGGGATCCATCTTTGGAGGGGACCATCATGGTGGGTGAACAAGAGAGCCAACAAGGCCAACCCCGCGGTGAGAGGAATTGGTGCAATGTCTGCAGTGATGGATTCTAACATGCCAGCAGGCAGGAGCATAGCGCAGCACCAGGCAATGCTGCATTGTGTCGCAGGGCCATCGTGAGTCAGCAGGGATCGATCAGTCTAGTTCCTTTTACACACACTGGAGGCCCGAAGGAAAGAGGAGTGGCATGCACCTCCCAGTATTGGAACTCTGGTCTTCCTGGAACACTGCCAGCCCAGCATCATCTGGCTTCCTGGGCTAGCTCTCCAGCACCGCCAGGGGCAGCCATCCCCCAGACATGCACAAACTGCCTTTCCAGACTCATCCATCATCGCGCTCCCGAACTCACTGAGCTGTGGTGTTTCTCTGAGGAAGATGTAGGAAACTGCCAGAGAAAGTAAGTCAGTGGGAAGAAGAAAAGCCTTGTCCTGACTTTCCTGGCTCTGCTGCCCATACATGTTACTCCGGCAGCCCTGGCGGGATACGGAGCACATGGCCAGCTACCACTCTCCGGCCTGGCACAACATCTGCCTTCACCAAGGAGCAGGCATGGTTAGTGTTTGAACACACACGTAGTGAAAAGTTTACCCCAAACCAGGCAGCTGGCATCAAAGCTAAAGCTCGGATGTTGACCCGCAGATGAAATATGGGTGCTCTTGCTGAGGGAGAATGGCAAGCATTGGACTTGGAAATAAGTATGTCAAGTACTCACAGCAAAAAATGTATCCTGATCCTGCCAACTCCGAGTCCCCCTGGCCCCCTCAAGTCTCCTCTCCTCTCCACTCTTCCCTCTCCAGGGCCTGACAGGTGAGGCTCACCCCTCTCTGTGAGCCCACTGCCCAGCATGCTCAGAAATATGCTGCACCTCCCAGCTGCATGTCCAGGCAGCATTGGGCCTGAGCAGCCTCCTGTATGACCACCAAATGGCCAAGGACGCAGTCAGCCTCACACCTGTGGCACAGGTCTAGTGTAGGAATTTTCAGAACTTCACAAATAACACCTCATTGTGAATATCCTCCATTAGGGTCAGTCGTGGGCACCCCTCAAAAAATATGTTCTAAATCCGGTGTCTGTGGATGCAATACCACTTGGGGATGGGGCTTTCACTGTTACACGAACGAGACCATATTTTATAGGGTGCATTTGATACCTTTGCGATACAAAAAGAACAGATTAAGTAGACATGGAGAAGCAGCACTGACGAGAAAGAACGCCTTTCTCACAAGCCAGGGCCCCTAAATTCAGACGTACCGACTCCTGTCCTGGGAGAAAATCCACTCGTGCTCATTTAAGCCACCAGCCTGTGGTGTTTCTGTCACCACAGCAAGAATCTGGGACTCCCTTGGCGGTCTTCCTAATTCCAGCACAACGGAAGTAAACTTGGTCTGAAAACCACCGCCCAGAGGAAGAGGCATATTGGTTTTATTTTAAATTCAGGTTCTTTAAAGAAAGGCAGAGAGAGATTTTCCTGAATAAATGAGGCTGAGGGTCTTAGCTGTTCAGCTGTGGGGCAGGGTGGCCTCTGCCTGCCCCCCCCCCCTCTCAGCAGCAGCCTGCCAGGAAGCCCAGAGGCCCGTCTGGTCAGCTGGAGAGCACTCCTTCTCCAGGCTCCCCTGGAAAGACGCATCAACTCGAGAGCACTTCACAGACTTGTTGTTTGGTTTTGGCTTGAGTTTGTATTCAGATTTCTGTTCATTTCATGTTTTCCCCTCCCAAGAAAATCCTGTCCGTCTCGGCTGAGCTCAGTGCCAAGGCTACCTTTGCAGGGAAGCTGGTGGCCGTGATGAAGTGCATCCCTTCTTCTTTATTTGTACATCAGCTTCCCCATTCCATCATGGAGTGACGTCTTTTTCTGGAGAACTTCCAGATTGCTCAGCGCATGCTGATGAGCTACTTATGTGTATGAGACTTCCAGAATCTAATTTGCACAGGCAATTTCTTTCCGTGCCAACGTGGCGAACTATGACTTGAAAGCAGGGGCCAGGCCTGCAGGTGTCATCTACTGCAAGACCCTGCACCTCGCACACATGCCCACACACACGTGTATGTGTACACAGGCACATAATACCTGTATGCCCCACAGTGCTCACCCTCTCTGCTGTTCCTTATCATTCTGTGTGACGACATCCAGAGAAGTCTCCTTGGAAAGAGCCGCGGCGTGTTAGCGTGGTATTGAAAATCACTATAGCCTTGTTTCCTGAATAAACGGTTTTAGTCAAGAGATCTGCTTCAGCTAGGGGCACGGCCATTAAAATTTCCAAATAATTAGATTTCTTATTGATAATTCCCTCTCTTTCATCTATCATGTCATCCTTTTCGCCTGCAATGCGAATCTCACCCATTTCCACGTCTAGCTCTATTCCCATTCCTTGGGGCCTTACCCTAGTGACCCATCCCAAATCAGTTTCCATCCCCTCCAAATCCCCACAGTATTTATCATACTCACAAGCATTCCGAACCACCCGGTTATGATGGGGAAATCTCGCCAACCTGAGACCCGCAGAGTGTAAATTAGCAGCTGTGCCTATTAACCAAGGAGTTGAAGGTTAGAGTCTGCCCAGCGGAGCCTATGAAGGAAGGCCAACGATAATCAAGCTCCCTCACCCCCAACCCCACCCCACCAAAACCAACCAACCCACCAGTGAAAGCCCATTGGAGTACAGTTCTATTGTGACACACATGGGGTCACCACTGGTTGGAATGGACTCAATGGCTACTCTCCCCACCTCAGGTATACGTTCCTTAGGGGCAGGGAATTTGTGTGTCTCCCTTACTGGACCTGACACAGTAATATACGTGTGTAGGTGAGGTAGCTTTGTCCTGTTTTTATACTGCCTACCACTGGATGTTCAGATTGTTATAGAAACCCCAAGAGCCCCAGAGAGCTCTGTAAGTCTGTCTGGTCCAGTTAGGGGAGAGACAGGCCTCACATCTGTACACTGTGTGCAGGTCATCTTGAAGGTGAAGAGCTTCATGCCAGTCAGCTCTAAGGTGTGTGCAGAAGGCTCGGAGACATTTAGTTTGACTTGCACTGCTCCCCTTGCCCAATTCTGTAGGTTTTCATTTCCTGCATATTGTATGACTTACTCATTGTATGCTGTCAGGCTCCCCGTCTCTAAGGCAGTACTCAAACTATCGAGAGCAAAAATACCCACCTGGACAGCTCATTAAAAGCCAGATGACAAGAGTCCCCCACAGAGTTTCTGATTCAGCAGGCCTGGGTTGGGCTAGTCTTTGTCAAAAGCTCCTAGATGCTGCTGCTCCTGCTGCCCCCTCCAGCCTCCAAACGACCTGCTCTCCTCGCATGCAGGGGCGGGGGCAGCTCCACACTTCCACTGCAGCCAGGGTCTTCCCGTGCTGAACCGTCTGTCACACTGCATGTTCATATAGTGCATATGCCTGTCCTTTCCCAAGTTTATACGCCTCTAAGTTTTCCCAAGGTTGAACACAGAAGCCATTGTTACCCATCATTGAATCATGTCGAGCAAAAAGCAGGGTGCGTGGTACCCCTCACCAATGAGTTCCTTCAGATCAGAGGGACTCCACGGGACAGAGAACAACTGCCCTACGGGGTTTCCAAGGCGGCAATCTTAACGGGAGCAGACTGCTGGCGCTTTTTCTGCCATGGCATGGCTGGCAGGTTGGAATCAGTGACCGTTCATTCAGTAGCCAAGTGCTACAATCAGTGTTCCACGTGGTCTTCTTGGTCACACAGGCGGTGCTCAATGGACACTTGAATGACAAAGTGACAGGGGCGCAACTTCAATCAAATGATACCAGACACCTGAGGGGTCTTGGGAACTTGTTGAGTCCAGCTGTTGAACTTTGCTGCTTCCCAGCCCCTCTGGAAAGAGTAAACCTCTGGAGTTGGTGCGGACTCTGGCTCCGAAGAAATGGCACTGATTTGAGGAACGTGAAAAAGCGATGTCAGCTCACAAGAGATAAGCCATGCCTAGCCATATCTCCCCTGTCCCCGGGCTAGACCATCCTGCTCAGGATAAATTGAGGCCCTTGGACAAATGGGGGGACTTGTGATTCCCTGACATGCAGTGTGCAGACTCAGGAGTCTGACTGCGAGAGGCCCCTCCTTGCTCCACCACTTTCCAGAAAATGACATCCCTTATCTGCTCCTCAGTTTTTTTATCTGTGAAATGGGGGGATGATGATACCAGAAGCCGGCACCGAGTCAACACTCCATAAGGGTTGATCCCTAATGTTCCCATCATTGCCCTTCTTCGTGGAGCTTATTTTTTGTTCAGCGGAGGGCTCAGGTTCTACACCCAGCATGCATGTACCAAACATCAGCAGTCTGGAGCACCGATTCTCCATGCTCTCTCATCTGAGGACAGAGACTTGGATTCCGGTTTCCGTGGGCATAGGGGGACTATTCACTGTTCACCAGGATCTCTCAGTGTGCCTAGCAAATCTTGTGAAGGCCATTTTAATCATCAGATAGCTCTCTTCTCCATTTGTGAGATGGCATCCTAGCTCTCTCCCCTGAACCTCGATTTACCACAATAAAGGTCACACACACACACACACACACACACACCTCTTATATTTTCATATTATCGTTAGTAACATAAAGTCAGCAGGTGAAAATTATGATAGTGGGTCTTTTGTAGCGGCGAAAAGTAAGAAATGTCATACTGAGAAATGGTCTGGGAAAATAACATGCCAAGAGCACCATAAAACAATCTTCACCAGCAATAGAGTCTGCATCATACAAGATAAATCAAACAGACTAACTTTGGATGCACGTACATACATTTAAGGGTATTTCACTTGGGTGCCTTCTGTTGGCTGCTCCGTTTTCGTGACTTGAGGAGATTTTTCATGTCAGAGCAGCTTCGGTGTGGAAAGGCATGCGCTTGCATAGATAGAAGCGCCTGAGTTGCATTACTACACACACACACACACACACACACACACACATCGAATGCAAATACACAGTCACTCTGTTGAGTCTGGTTGTCGTTTTTCCCTTGGTAAAGTCTGCCATGGCATATGGTACAAATAAATAACATCAACGACCACAGTCTACAGTTTGAACAATGAATCGAATCACCAGGAAACAGCAGTTCTGTTCTTTCTTTTAGACCATTTTAATGTAATATGGCTGTCACAACAATCTGCCAAAGAAAGGCATTGAATTGCTGGTTTGAGATCACAGTTTCAGCTTGGCGTGCATGGTGACGGTCATGACGCGAAGTGATGGGCCAGGCGCCAGCGGGGCTCTGGGTCTTTAATGGGAAACATTTTAGAAAATTGAAATTGCCCTTTCCATTCAGAAAGTCTCTGTTATGTTATTACCACTGTATATGGTATGATCTTATTTCTCAAATATTACACAGTGTATATAATTAATGTCACTAAATTTTATAGGTAAAAACATTTTAATAGCAAATGTACTATTACATATATATATTTATATATATCACCAGAATAAATATAGTTAGAAAAGTTTCCTATAAACTGTAAACATCTAGAGATGGATGGATAGATGTATAGATAAAAATTTCAAATGTTTATGTAATTTTTTATACTTTAATTCAACTTTTCACAAACTGTGAGCCCCTTCATACAAGTATATCCATATGACTTGCCTACTATATGAACTACATAACATACATATGTAGTATATATGCCTGTGCATGTATATACACATGTATAAGAATTTATCCTACAAATATATACATGTAAAATAAATTCACTGCCATTGAGTTGATTTCAACTCACACGGACCCTATATAGGGTTTCTGAGGCTTTGCAAATCTTTATAGGAGTACACAGAGGGCTCCTGGGCTTGAACTGCTGACCTTATGCTTAACAGTTCAGTGCTTACCCAATAATGCCACGAAGGCTCCTTACATACATGTATAGAGAGAAGGTTACAGATAAAATATAGAGTAAAGTGTGCATGTTCACAGTGTTTCTGCTGGGTAGTAGGATTTTGAATAATTTTGTTTTGCTTATCTGAATTTTTAAAAATCATTTTATTGGGGGCTTGTACAATTCTTATCACATTCTCGACATATATCCATTGTGTCAAGCACATATGTACATTTGTTGCCATCATTATTCTCAAAACATTTGCCTTCTACTTGAGCCCTTAGTATCAGCTCCTCATTTTCCCCCTCCCTCCCCACACCCCACTGCCCCATGAACCTTTCATAATTCACAAATTAATATTTTGTTATATGTTACACTGTCTGACATCTCCCCCCACCCTCTTCTCTGCTGTCCATCCTCCAGGGAGGCTATATGTAGATTTTTATAGTCGGTTCCCCTTTCTACTCCACATTCCCTCCGCCCTCCAGGCATGGCCACTTTCACCACTGGTCCCAAAGGGGTCATCTGTCCTGAACTCGCTGTGTTTCCAGCTGCTATCTGTTCCAATGTACATCCTCTGGTCCATCCAGATTTGCAAGGTAGAATTGGGATAATGATAGGGGGGAGGAAGCATTCAAGAGCTAGAGGAAAATTATGTTTCATTGTTGCTACCCTGCACCCTGACTGCCTTCTCTCCTCCCCACAACCCTTCATTAAGGGGTGCCCAGTTGCCTACCAATGGGCTTTGAGTCTCCACTCTCCACTCACCAACATTTACAATGATATGATTTTTTGTTCCTTGATGCTTCATACCTGATCCCTTCGACAACTTGTGGTCACACAAGCTGGTGTGCTTCTTCCCGGTGGGCTTTTTTGCTTCTGAGCTCGATGGCCACTTGTTCACCTTCAAGCCTTTTAAGAGCCCAGACGCTGTAACTTATTATAGCCAGGCACCATCCGCTTTCTTCACCACATTTGCTTATGCACTCATTTTTCTTCAGCAATCTTGTTGGGAAGGTGTGCATCCTGGAATGCCAATTTAATAGAACAACGTGTTCTTGCATTGAGTAAGTGCTTGAGTAGAGGCCCAATGTCCATCTGCTGCCTTAATACTAAACCTATAAATATAAGCATGTAGCTCTGTTTCCCCACACTCTTATATAAATATATTTACATATGGACATTCCATTCTTTAGACATCTATAAATACCCTCTGTTGCCTAGTTCTTTCCTCTATTTCCTTTTACTTTCCTCTTGTTCCACTATCATGCTCAGCCTTCATTTGGGTTTCAGTAATTTCTCTTGATTACATTGCCCTTGCTGAATCCCTCCCAGGCCTCTCACCCTCCTTGCCATTGATTTTGGGTCATTTGCTGCTCCCCTGTCTCTGGGTTGGTCACCACCTCCTTACTGCCTCCTCCCCCTCTCTGGTGTCCCCCCAGAACCATTGGCCCCGTTGTTTTCTCCTCCAGACTATTCATTCAGTCTATCTCATCTAGATAGATCTGTAGAGATAATAATACACACCAAATATCAAGCCATACCAAGATAGGCGATGAATGAGAACACAGTGATGACAACAAAAAAGAAAACCAATTACTCATAGAAGAATAAATTAAAAGAAAAAAATTTTAAAAAGAAAAACTTGTAAATAGATCAAGATCTGATTTTTTATTTCTAGGTGTGTCCTTCAGTCAGGTCTTATGGGGTACCATGCTGTGCCTCAGGGGCTCCCTGTACTGCCTCAGGGGCTCCCTGCTCTGCTCCTACGGTTGCTCTGCCGCACGCTTTTAGTAGTTTGACTAGGTGTCATAGGGTCAGTATGGACCAGTCCACACTCTCTTCCTTCCCCTTCATTAAAAACCTCTACCCTCTCCTCTTCAGCCTTCATTGGCCCCATTTGCTCTGATCAGACATGCCCCTCTCCTCTAGCTGCAGCTTCAGTGCCATCCTCTCAAGTAAATTCTTCTGGGGTGAAGGGCAGTTGTCCACGTAGCTGCTATGGGGACCGAGCCCTCAAGCCTCTCCACTGACTCCCCACTCCTTGCCGACACACTGCATTCGTCTGGCATTGGCTTTAAATCTGGTCCCTCTTTCCCTGTGGAGACACAAACAATACCCTCCCCTTGGGTGGGTCAGTGCCTTATTCCCCCACCACACATCTTTTTTTTTCATTTCTTTTTCCTCCCTCCCTGCCCCATTTTAGTTGGAATTGGTCTCACTCCTGCCATTCTACCTGGACCTCACCCCTGGAGTGTTTGTATGCAGGAGTTTTTTCCCTGTGTCCCTTTTGCGTTTACCTTTCTGTTCTTTATATATATATATATATATATATATATATATATATATATATATATATATATATATATATATATATATCTTAGCGCACTCATGTTATACTTGTCCTTTTGTGCTTGGCTTACTTCATTAGCATAATTTCCTCCAGTTCTTCCCATGCTGTGATGTGCTTCATGCATTCTTCACTGCTTTTTAACAATGCGTAGTACTCCATTGTATGTATGTACCACAGTTTTTTAATCCATTCGTCTGTTGATGGGAATTTGGGTTGTTTCCAACTCCCTGCGATTGTGAACTGTGCCACAATGAACATTGGAGCACAGATGTCTGGTCTTGGTTTGTTTCTTGCTTCTTCTGGGTAGATGCCCAGTAGGGGGATTGCTGGGTCATATGGTAACTCGATTTCCATCTGTTTTAGATTTTGCCAGATCGATTTCCATAGTGGCTGTACATACTTACAAGCCCACCAGCAGTGGGTGAGAGTTCCTGTCTCCCCATAACCCCTCCAACACTTGTTGATTTCTAATTTTTTGAATTGGGCTACCTTGGAGGGTGTTAGGTTTTATCTCATAGTTGTTTTGATTTGCATTTCTCTTACGGCTAGTGATCGGGAACATTTTCTCATATGTTTATTGGCCATTCGGATTTCAGATTCTGTGAAACTTCTGTTCAGGTCCTTTGCCCACCTCCTCAGTGGGTCATTTGCCCACCTCATCAGTGCCCACCTCCTTATTAGTTTTTCTCTTATTGTAAGCTTGCAAAGTATTGTAGATTTTAGTAATAAGGCCTTTGTCCGATGTGTCATTGCTAAAGATGGTTTCCCAGTTGGGGGACTCTCCTTATTACTCTCTTGGTGAATTCTTTCGATGTACACATGTGTCTTATCTTCAGTATATCCCACTTGTGTATTTGTGACTCCTCTGTATTTGTATCCTTCCCTATTTCTGATAGGTATTCCCTGTGCCAAGGTTCTCAGGTTTGTCCCAATTTCCTCATTAATGGCCCTAATAGTTTGGGGTTTTACCTCAAGGTCTGTGATTCACCTTGAGTTTATTCTTGTGCATGGAGTGAGGTAAGGGTCTTGCTTCATTTTTCTAGCACCATTTATTGAAGATGGCATCTGTTTCCCATTTAATATTTTGGGGGGCCTTATCAAAGATCAGTTCCCTCTATGCTGATATTTTTATTTCTGAGTCTTCAGCTCTTTTCCATTGTTCTGAATCTCTGTCATTATGCCAGTACCACACTGTTTTGACTACTGTGGCAGTATAGTACATGCTAAAATCAGGTAGAGCAAGCCCTCCCACTTTGTCCTTCTTCTTGAGTTCTCTACTAATTCTGGGCTTCTTCCCCCTCCATATGAAGTTGGTAATCAGTTTTTCCATTTCCTTGAAGTAAGATGAGGGTAATTATATCAGGATTGCATTAAATTTATATAGTGCCTTGGGCAGAACTGACATCTTTACTATATTGAGTCTATCAATCCATGAGCATGAGACATTCTTCTTGATTTCTTGTAGTAGTGTTTTATCACTTTCCTCAAACAAATCTTTCATTTTTTCAGTAAGGTATATCCCTAGGTATTTCAATTTGTGCTTGGCTATTGTAAAGGGCATTGCCTTCTTCATCATCTTTTCTGTTATCTTGTCTGATGTGTGGAACAGTCCAATAGACTTCTGTTTTTTGATTTTGTATCCTGCCACTCTGCCATATTCCTCTATTGCTTCAAACACTCTGCTTGTGGAGTTTAAGGGATCTTAAATACATAGAATCATATCGTCTGTGAATAATGATAATTCGCCTCTTCCTTCCCCAGATGAATACGATTAATATCTTTCCTTTGTCTTATGTTGTTAGCTAGGACCTCCAGTATGATGTTAAATAGGAGTGGGGACAAGAGGCATCCTTGTCTGTCCCCTTTTTCAGTGGAATTGTTTTAGTCTTTTCTCCATTAACTACCACGTTGGCTGTTGGTTTTTCATATATGGCTTGTATAATATTGAGGAATTTTCCTTCTATTCCTATCTTCTTGAGTGTCTTAAACAGAAATGCATTTTGGATGTTGTTGAATGCTTTTTCCGTATCTATCGATATTATCATGTGGTTCTTACACTTTTTCCTGCCAATGTGGTGAATAATGCTGATGGTCTTTCATATATTGAACCATCCCTGCATCTCTGGTATGAATCCCACTTGGTCGTAGTCAATTATTTTTTAAATATGCTTTTGTATTCTATTGGCCAGTAATGTTTTAAGGATTTTTGCATCAGTGCTCATTAGGGATATTGGTCTATGGTTCTCGATTCTTGTGGCATCTTTGTCCGCTTTAGGTATCAGAGTTATACTAGCTTCATAGAAAGGGTTTGGGAATTTTCTGTCTTTTTCTATGTTCTGAAAGACTTTGTATATGATTGGTGTTAGTTCTTCCCTGAATGGTTCGTAGAATTCTCCTGTAAAGCCAACTGGCCCTGGGGTTGGGTTTTTTTGTGTTTTTTTTTATTTTTTGTAATCCCTTGATTACCTTGTCTGTTTCTTCCATTGCTATGGGTCTGTTCAGGTTCTTTACAGCCATCTGGGATAGTCTAGGGAGGGATTGTGTTTTCAAATATTTGTCCATGTCTTCCAAATTGTTGAATTCGTTAGAGTATAAACCTTCATAGTGCTGTGTAATTATCCTTTTTATTTCATTAGGGTTCCATTGTAATGTCCCGTTTCATCCTTCATCCTTGAAAATGTCGTTTGTTCCTTTCTTTGGTTAGGTTTGCCAGAGGTCTATCAATTCTGTTAATCTTTGAAAGTACCAACTTTTCCCCCATAGTTTTGTTTTCCCTCTCCTGTATCTCAACTCCGATTTTTATTATTTCTATCCTCTTGCTATTAGTAGGGATGCTCTGTTGCCTCTGCTCTAATTGGTGTAAGTTTTGTATCAGCATAGCATCCACGATTCTCTCTTCTTTTTTAATGTGTGCATTTATTGCTATCAGCCTTCCTCTGATAAATGCCTTTGCTGTATCCCACAAGTTTGGTATGTTGTACTTTCATACTCATTGGTTTCTGGAAACTTCCTGATTTCATCTGATCTGGGTCAATACCCACACCTGTTGCAATAGGAAATTTTTCTTCCTCCAATTGTTTGCCCTTGTTTTCTACATCGTCCTTCTGTTAAATTCCAGCTTTATGGCGCAGTGATCGGAGAGAGATTTTTGTATAACCTCTGTGCTTGAATTTACTCAAGTTCGACTTGTGTCTCAGCATGTGGCCTATTTTCAAATATGTGCCATGTGGACTTGAAAAGAATGTGAATTTATTTTGCATGTGGGTGGAAAGCTCTGAAAATATCTATAAGTCAAGTTGTCCAGTTGTGCTATTTAGATCTGTAGCCTCCTTGTTGAGTTTCTTTCCCAATGATTTGCCTTTTTTAGAGTGGCGTATTAAAGTCACCAACAATAATTGTTTAGCGTGTGATCTCTTTGTTCATCTTTTGGAGTGTTTGATTTACAAATTTCGCAGGTCTCTTGCTAGGTGCATATATGTTTATTATTCTCACTCGTTCTTGGCCTATTATTCCCTTGAGCATTATCTAGTGCCCCTCCTTTTCTCTTGTTATGGCCTGTCTCTTGAGGTCAATTTGGTCAGATATTAAGATCACTACCCCCTGCTGTTTTTGCATTAGCATTTGCTTGGTATATTTTTCTCCAGCCTTTAATTCTCAACCTGTTTTTTTCTGAGAGCTTGAGATGAATCCCCTGGAGGCAGCAGATCAATGGGTTCTGTTTCCTGAGCTAGTCTGTTAGCCTCTGCCTTTTAATGCCTGAGTTCAAACCATTGATATTCGGTGTTATTATATCCATCTGTTGACTCTGTGATGTCATCTTGTACCTTGTGTGTTGGGTATTTTCCTATCTACGTATCTTATCTGCTTGTGTTGTGTGTGTGGTTTATGTTGCCTTCTTTCCACTAATGAGCTAGGGCTATCCTGAGGGCTGTTTCCTCTTTGTTGCCCTATGGGTAGAGTTGTTCTATGTGTAGGTCTCTTATTTGCCCTTGGTAAGTGTTCATCTACCCATACTGGATCGACAAGGATCTTTTGTAGGGCTGGATTTCTTTTTATGTATTCTTTGAGGTTGTCCTTGTCTGGGAAGACTCTTACTTCTCCATCTATTTTAATAGATAATTTGGCTGGGTATTCTTGGTTTGTTTTATTTTCCTTCAATTTTTGGAATATGTTACTCCATTCCCTCCTCTTCTTCATCGTTTTCACTGATAGGTCTGAACATACTCTTACTGTGGTACCTTTATATGTGACTGTTTGCTATTCCCTAGTTGCTTTTATGATCTCCTTTTCTCATAGTTGGATAATTTGACAATTATGTGTATTGGTGAATTCTTGGGATTGTCAGGCTGGTGTTCTTTCAGCCTGTTGAATGCTTGCCTGGTGTTCATTTATTAAGCTGGGGAAGTTTTCCTCTAAGAATTCCCTTTCTATTTTCACTGTTGACTTCTTAGTTGTGTCTTGTTCCGGTAGTCCAATTATTCTAATATTGTTTCTTTTCATAGCATCCTACATGGCTCTCAAGTTTTCTTCAGCCAATTTGATTGTCTTATTTGACTGCTTTTCCCGTTTGCTAATGGCTGCTTGGTTATCCTCTAAGTCACTGGTGCAATTCTCTGACTCCTCAAGCCTATTGACTCCTCAAGCCAGTCAATTTGTCATGATTTTGTTATTTCATCCCATAACTCTTGTATTTCCCATTGGTGCATTGGCATTATCTCCTCTATCATCTCACCTTTTTTTCTGCATTGCTTCCCTCATAGCCTTTATGACTTCAAGCAACATTTTGAAAATTTCATTTTGTGGCAGGTCAATATCTGCTTCTTCTATGCTCATCGTTAGGTTCATAACGTCTTCCGGCATTGTCTTGTTTCTCTGGCTTTTTCATTTAAGCTGTTAGAACTGGTTGCTGTTTACATGTTGTTTTAGAGGAGCCTGGAGCCATCTTCCTGAGTCAAAGAGCCCTGGGCTCTCTCTTGGGGGATTCGTATGAGTACTTCTATGAACTACCTGCCAGTAGCTGTATGGAGGGGTTAGGCTATCGCTGTATCTTCCTGTGGTTTCACTCTTATCCTAGCCGTCCAGTATTCAGTTATTTGGAATATGTGTTTGATATTCCTCTCATGTGACACAGGTCGGATTGTTGTGGGCCCCCGATGGTGTTGCTTCCATGGCCAATCTCTCAGTAGCTTTCATGGTTCTTGAAGTACTTTGACTTGCCTGTGATGTTTTACTCTGCAACTGGAGTGCTGAGGAGGGTGTGTGAGTATACACTCCTTGGTGTAGAGCTCTGTAGCTGGCAAGGGAATTACCATAGACAGAGAGATCGCCTTGGAGATTGGGTGGATGTTCCCACCCACCAGTGGTGATCAGGTGTTTTCCCCCAGTCACTTGTAGGGCCTCAGTATTTAGGCTGGGGATTCCCCCACTGTTTGTAGGGGAGCATCCCCTGCTGCTTGTTGTGTGGAAGAGGACCTGCGTGAATTCACCAGCTGCTTGACAAGCCAATATTTGCAGGTGGGAGCTCCCCCAGTTGGACCTTCAGAGTTGCCGTAGGCAGAGGGGAGTGCCCTGGAGGCCACTAGTGGCTCACTGCAGGAAAGAGAGTGAAAGGAGAGGAAAAATAGAGAAAGAAGAAGACACAGACTACAGCAACAATGCCAAGCAAACTGACGCCCACTCACACACACACACACACACACACACACACACACAACTAAAATGCACAAAGTAAACAAAAGTGATAACAGTAAAAAAAGAGGAAAGAAAGGAGAACTGAATCTGCTGAGGTTATGGTAGGAAAGAGAGAAAAGCTAGACGAGGAGGAGAAAAGAAGAAAAAGTGAAAAGAACACAAAAAGAAAAAGAAAAAAGAGAGAATTTTAAAAATACATAAACAGCTGACCCCATGCCTTGCTGTGTGTAGCACTGACTCATCCTATATGCAGCACTATCTTAGGGGTCAGGCTGCCCACTGGGAGGACAGGGTTGCCCTAGGCAGAGTGTAGAGGTCAGGGAACCAGCTGTGGCATGTGAAAGGAATGAGAGGGAGAAGAGAGAATCATACAAGCAGAGAGAGGAAAGAAAGAAAAAGAGAACAGAAGAAAAAACCCAACTATGTTCACTAAGATTGCCTGTGATGGTAAAGAGGGAGGCAAGAGAGGAGGAGGAAATATATAATAAAGAGATAGCTGATCCATGATTGCTTAAATGTGGGGTCAGAGGGGTTTATACCCTGCCCCACAATGGCAGGTTGATGTGCCCTTTTAATGTAGGGACCCAGTGATGCTGGGCAGAATTGCCCTAGTTGACGAGATTGCCTTAGAGGTCCGACGGAGGTTTCCTCAGCAGCTCATCACAGTGTAGGCGTTTGTCCCTGCTGCCTTGTGTGATGTAGAGCACTCCCACGGAGGGCAGGCTGGAGTTCCTCCTGCTATTTGGTTTGATTTGCCCTAAGCGGAGGGTAGTGACCTGGAAGCCAGTATTGGTGTATGATAGGAGAATGTGGGAGAGCAGAGGAGAAAGACGGGAAAAGAAAAAAAGGAAAAAGAAGAGAGAAAAACAAACAAACCTGAGCTCATTGAGACTGACTGCGGTGGGAAAGATAGAAGGACTAGTGAATAAAGTGAGAAGAAATGGAGTAGGTAAGGAGATAAATGAGACTTGATCACCTATCTGCGAGGCTAGAGAAGTTCCAACTCTTCCTCAAGGTAGGTAGGTGGTGTACCCCTTTGATGTAGGGTTCCACAGATGCTTTGTAGGATTACTTTCAAAGGCAAGGTCGCACCCGTGGCCAGGCGTCAGTTGAGTGTTGGAGTTCACTGATGTACCTGCCTTGTGCTGTATGTAGTACTGCAGCAGGGGTGCGGGCTGCGGTGTTCCCACAGCCCTACCTAGGGCCCCAGGACAAGTAGGCCTCCCCAGCTATGTGTAGAATCACTTAGAGGAAAGCTGGGCTTATTGTCCTATTTAGACTGCTGGTGTCCTACTAGATCAGAGGATTTTATTTTATTTTTTTATCCCCTTGGCTAGCTAGAATAGAATCAAATAAAATTGTCTCCCTCAGTCTCAGGGCTGCATCTCTGTGGTATTTAAAGCTGAGATTGCTACAGTGGGTCTTTGTTATGCACACACACACACACACACACACACACAAAACGACAAGCCCTGTAGCTGAGTTCTGGCATTCCTTAGCTAGGTTTCTTCTTATGCTGATTTATATTATGTGTCCCCCCTCCTCCCCCCACCTATGCATTCCTTGGAGCTAAGGAACCAGACTGTGGTTTGTCTTTTTTTAACCAATAATATATATTGCACCCTTTTTAAAACTATGCTTGTGATGTGCTCCGATTTGGGGGCTGTCAGGCTGACCGCCCGAGGGGAAGATCCAGCTTATCAGGGAGGTTGTTTCCTTCTCGGCCAATTGGAACTAAATTCGCTCCCTGGACTCCTGACTTTCTGCCTGTTTTCACCCATACCGCCATCTATCTGAGGTAAAAATCTGCTTTTTCTTATACTCTAAATTATGGCTACCTGCCACCGCCACTCCCCAGGCTGTGAGCTCACGGCAGCCAACTGTGCAGAAAACTCCAGCGTGGGGTTCTCCTCGTTTCTGGGATTCTGTCCCCTTAGGTTGTGTGCCTGGAAAAATTGCTGCTCCCGGCAAGGGTGCAGCTGGCGCCATGGGCTCGTCAAAACTAAAGCGCTTTAAAGCATTTGGGGTTTGCTTTGTGAGTGGAGAAGACACACAAAAAGGAGGTTCAGGAGAGATCCTTGTACCCTAGTTCTAATTTCAGCACTCCACCTCTCTGTTTTCTTCACCTTACCTCCCAATTTTCTGGTCTGGCAGCAGGAGCTCCAGACGGGTGAGTCCTATTGGGTCGCCATTTTTTCCCCAGTCCCGCTTATCTTAAAATTTTTTCAGTGTTTTTATAAGATCATTTTATTAGGGGCTCATACAACTCTTATCACAATGCATACATACATCAATTGTGTAAAGCACATTTGTACATTCATTGCCCTCATTATTCTCAAAACATTTGCTTTTCACTTAAGCCCCTGGCATCAGCTCATTTTCCCCCTCCATCCCTCCCTGCTCCTACCACCCTCATGAATCCTTGGCAATTTATTATTTTGTCATATCTTGCACTGTCTGATGTCTCCCTTCACCCAATTTTCTGTTGCCTGTTCCCCAGGGAGGAGATTTTATATATAGATATTTGTAATCGCTTACCCTTTTCCAACTCACCCTCTCTCCACCCTCCTGGTACCACCACTCTCAGCACTGGTCCTGAACGGATCATCCGCCTTAGGTTCCCTGTGTTTCCAGTTCCTATCTGTACCAGTGTACATCCTCTGGTCTAGCCAGAGTTGTAAGGTAGAATTGGGATCATGATCATGGAAGGGGAGGAAGCATTTAGGAACTAGAGGAAAGTTGCATGTTTCATCGTTGCTTCATCGCACCCTGACTGGCTTGTATGCTCCCCGAGACCCTTCTGTAAGGGGATGTCCAGTGGACTACAAATGGGCTTTGGGTCTCCACTTCTACACTCCCCCCTCATTCACAATGATATGATTTTTTGTTTTTTGATGCCTGGTAACTGATCCCCTCGGCACCTCGTGATCACGCAGCATGGTGTATTGCTTCCATGTGGGCTTTGTTGCTTCTGACCTAGATGGCCACTTGTTTACCTTCAAACTTTTAAGACCCCAGACACTATATCTTTTGATAGCCGGCACCATCAACTTTCTCCACCACATTTGCTTATGCACCCACTTTGTCTTCAGCTATCACATTGGGAAGGTGAGCATCATAGAATGCCACTTTAATAGAACAAAGTATTCTTGTATTGAGGGAGTACTTGAGTGGAAGCCCTATGTCCATCTGCTACCTTAATACTAAACCTATAAATATATGCCATAGGTCTATTTCCCCATCCTCATATATAAATATATTTACATTTGTGCATGCTTTCATTTAGACCTCTATAAATGCCCTTTGCCTCCTAGCTCTTTCCTCTATTTCCTTTGACTTTCCTCTTGTCCCACTATCATGCTCAGTCTTTATTTGGGTTTCAGTAATTCCTCTTGGTTACATTACCATTGATCATGCCCTACCAGGCCTCCTACACCCTCCTCAACACTGATTTGGATCACTTATTATTCCCTTGTCCCTTGGTTTGTCAATACCACTACCTTCTCCCCCTCTCCCATGTCCCCCAGAACTGTCAGTCCCATTGTTTTCTCCTCTAGATTGTTCATCCAGTTTGTTTTTTTAAGTTTTCTATAATGAATGCACCCACATGGACTCACTTGCACACATACTTATAATGAGCAAACCAATAAAGTGTATTATTTTGAATTAAAGTGAGCTAGAGAACTGTATCCACTGAACATAAAGGAAAGACTTATGTTTTGGTCTCTAAAAATAAGTTAATATTTAAATTATAAGCATATTGGAAAGTACAAATTATTCATAGCAGATGCAACCTGATAATTAAATCTTTACCTTCTTTAGTCTAAGCCAGAGCATATTTTAATCTCAAATTATTCGACAAGGGTGCTGGAGGGCCAACACAATGTAGCTACCTTCCATTGTTCTCCACCACTGCTCCTACAGGAGACCCTGAGTTGAGGGCTGTAACAGACAGACATTTATTTTCTCGCAGTTCAGGAGACCAGAAGTGTGACTTGAGAGTGCCGGTTCTAGGGGATGTCTTTGACTTTCCATCTCGGGGAAGCTCTTGTTTCTTCGCCATCAGTTTCCTGATCAGAGATCTCCGTGTGTCTTGGCATCTGTCTTCCACCACCTTTGCTTTCTGGCTTACCTGTTTAGTCTTTTTTAGATCTCAAACGAGATTGCCAGAAGACAGACATACCTTACACTAGTAACAGAGGCAGCCCACACCCAAATGGGATTCTAACCACAAGTTCAGATGTTAGGATTTAAATACATTTAGGGGCATAATTCAACCCATAGCCACACTCAAAACTATGATAGTACTCTTTCTTGGGTTGTGGGTATGTGGTGTTTTGTTTTGCACCATATATTATATGTATTCCTCACTGGCATGTTGTAAATTACAGTGAGAATGCTGACCAAATTCTTCAATCTGTTTCTTCTTGAAATTTATCATTTCTGTGTAGTAACAAATCCGTTAAGTTAAAATCAGCAAATACCACTGATAGTCTTCTCTGTATTTGAAAATAACACCAACAGAAAGCCAAGGTACTCATTTGCTGTACAAGGGCATTGTACCAGGTACAAGCACAGGTTTGTGGTGTCGGGAAATGGTGATGCTCACATCACTGCAGCCCTGAAGTGATGTAAGCAGTTGATGGGCCCAGCCCCCAACTGGAAGGTCAGGGGTGCAAGTCCACCCTGAGATGCCTCAGAAGAAAGGCCTGGTGATTCACCTCTTGAGACTCAACTACTAAGAACCCTTCAGAGTGAAGTTCTACCCAGACACGTGGGGTTACCAAAGTCGGTGTCCACTATACCTATGGGTCACGACCCCTTTGGGGACCGAACAACTATTTCACAGGGGTCACCAAATTCATAACAGTATCAAAATTACAGTTATGAAAGAGCAGTGGAAATAATTTTATGGTGGGGGGGTCATCACCACATGAGAAATTGTATTAAAGGGTCATGGCATTAGGAAGGTTGAGAACCACTGCTCTAGACAGGGACTGTTTTCTTTGTGGAACTCACATAAGCTTAAGTTCAAACAGGGACACAGAGGTTGACATGAAGTTCTGTCACTCCTTCTCCTGGGACAAGTGATGTGCCCTGTGGGGTCTGTACATATATCCAGAGAGATTACTGGGAAGGGGCACTCACCACTCAGACACGTCTCTGTGCTCATGTCCCTGCTTGTCCCTGCTTCCATCTGCCTGTCAACGCTCATGTCCCATCGCCCTACAGTGCAGGTGTCATCACCGCCAGCATGTCTAACCCTTCGTCATCTCTGATTGTAGCACTGTGCTTCTGCTAGTCACACAGACTTGTGTGATGTGTTCAGTTTCTTCTCCTTCCCCTGTATGCCATACAGAATCTGTCCCTTCACCCCTCAGGATGACCTGGTCTCTCCATTCCCACCATTTTCACCTTGGTGGTTCTTTATCCCCACACATTTGGGGTACGGCTGAGCTCCAGCATGGCTCCCACTGCCTAGCTTCTCAGTCAATACTGCACGTGGTCCACACTTTGTCTTCCTGGAGCGTGGCTTTCCTCTGTCTAACACCCTCCTCTACCAAGCCGGGAGATTATGCTTGGTTTCATGTGATACGGTGGCAGTGTCCCTAGCATCTGCTGTAGCAGTTCTTCCCTGTTGCTCAGACCACGGTGACAGCCGGTTGCACTGCACCAAAGGAAATGTCATCCTGCAGATGGTCAGGCCCCATGCCTGAAATTGCAGCTCTTTAGTTGACAAGACCCTGGGAGGCTTCCTGCCTTGTCTGCCTGCTTATTGTCATGAGTTTGCAGAAAGCACTGCCTCCTTCATCCTGGAGATCTCCCAGCTCCTAAAGGAGCTGAGTCTGTTGACAGTCCTTGCAATGGGACTCAATTCCGGTGCTCCACAGTCACTCCAAGGCATTCATTGCGAAGGCAGTATTTCAATAATAGGATGATAAAAGATGCCCACATGTGCATGTGAGAGAGGCAGTCTACCATATTGGTTAAGACTTTGGAACAAGATAGCATCAGAACCCAATCCAAGTGCGTTTCTTACTAGTTATGTGACCTCCAGCAAGTCATAAGTCTCTTCGTGCCGTGATTTTGTCTGTATTTGGTGTAGATTGAATTGTCTCACCTACAATTGTGTCAACTTGGCCAGGCTGTGATTCCTGACACTGTAATTACCCTCCAGCTAGTGATCTGACGCCAGCATTCAAAGTGTTGTCAATCCTAACCTCTTAGATGTTAATGAGGCAGGATACTTGGCCATTATGTTAACAAGGTGGGATACAATCAATGGAGTTTGGTTGCTTCATGAGGTAATCTCTTTTGAGGTGTAAAAGAGATTAATCTAGTGAGTAGGGAGAGGGACCAACTACCATCAAGAAAGAGCCAGAAGCAGAGCACGTCCTTTGGACCCAGGGTATCCGCACTAGGAAACTCAACCATCTAGAGGGAGTTCTGTGACCAGAGCCTTCTCTGAGCTGAGGAGGAGAGAAAGCCTTCCCCGGCAGCTCATGCCCTTCCCTCAGACCTCTGGCCTCCCTGAGAGAATGAGGTTGTATTTGTGAAAGCTGCCCACTTGTGGTGTTCCCGGTTAGAGCAGCACTGGATCACGAAGACGGATGGTACAAGTACTGCCCTAGGGCTGTTCAGAGTATTAAATGCATTAATGCATATTTGCAAAATGCACAGTTCAAATACCATATCTACACTTGTTAAGTCAAACCAGAAACATTGAGTCAAATCTGATTCAGGGTAACCCTGAAGGACAGCATAGAACTACCCCCAGAGTGTCCAAGGCGCTTGTGGTATTGTGGTCTGCTAACAGCAAGGTCCGTATTTCGATACCAGCTGCTCTAGTCCTGGAAACTCACACGGCAGTTGTACCCTGCCCTACAGGGTCTCGTTGAGTTGAGTATCTGGAAGGAGCTACTGGTGGGTTCCACGCACTGGCCTGTCCTATCGCAGTCCAGCACTGCACAACCAGGGACCCTTCACTAGCTACATGAAAAAGGCTTTAAAAGACAATCACCAGCAGAAATGCTCATCTGTGCGCCTCTGGCAACTCAACCACATAGTGTTTTCACTTGTCGTGCTTTAAAGGGGCCTTTTTATAATGAAGTGTACTGATTCCTCACCTGTTGTAACTTTGTTGTAGTTCATGTTGTTAGATGCCTTCAACTCAGCTCCGACCCATAGCAGCCCTATGCACAACCAAACAAAACACTGCCCAGTTGTGCACCATCCTCACAACTGGACCCATGCCTGAGCCCACTGATGCAGCCACTGTGTCCGCCCAACTCATTGAGGGCCTTCCTCTTTGTCATCACCCTTTCACTTTACCGCACATGATGGCCTTCTCCAGGGCCTGGTCTCTCCTGACAATACGTCCAAAGTATGTAAGACAAAGTCTTGCCATCCTTGCCTCTACGGCTGTACTGCTTCCAGGACAGATTTGTTTGTCCTTGGTATTTTCAATCTTCCTCTCCAGCACCACAATTCAAATGCATCCTTTCTTCTTCCTTATTCAGTGTCCAGCTTTCACATGCAGATGAGGCAATGGAGAATACCACGGGTTGAATCAGGCCCACCTTTGTCCTCAGAAGAACATTCTTGCTCTTTAATACTCCAAAGAGCTTTTGTGGCGCAGATTTACCTAATGTTGCAAGCCTTTTGATCTCTTGACTGTTGCTTCCAGGAGCATGGACTGTGGAGCTAAGTAAGATAAAATCCTTGACAGTTTCAAAATGTTCTCCATGTGTCTGAACATGGTGTAGCTTGAGGCATCAGGAAACAATGTAAATGTGGCCGTTAGAAATCTTAGGCATCCCCATTCCTGGAGCTGTGCCAGGACAGGCTACATACATGTGGCGCCTCAGAGCACCACGGGACATGGCAGCATGTAGAATGTGGCCGCTCTGTCATGAATCGCTGCCCCTTGGCTGCGGGCAGGGCCACTCGTGTCCACTGTCAACTTGTCCCTCTGCACCAGAGTCTGTTGGACCTCATAGTCCTTCCTTGTTCTCGAGCATCACTGACTGCTGGGAGAGGCTATAGGTGATGGGATCCCAGAAGACTGGCAGTGCCAAGCTTCAGCAACTGAGCAGACTAGTGAGATCTTGGGATCTTTAACCCTGAGACCCTGTTTGCTCTCAAGGGGTCAGCGCATACTCACACTTTTGAGAACTGTAAGCAATTCTGTAGCATACCGAGCCCCCCACTCTCATCATTCCTTTTACACTGTTTTCTCTCTGCTTTCCCTTTTTTCTCTAATTCTCACTGGGATCTGAGGGTGCATAAGGGCATATTGTCTGTTCTGAGTTGACTGCCCCTCTCTGGATGGAAATCCCACAGCAGGGGAAGGGGGGCTGACAAGGCATAGAATGGTGGGCCAGGAAGATACTGTGGAGGTCACCTACTTCCAACCTCAATCTTCTACAACTAGGGAAAATAGAACAAGAGCACAGCACCTGTCAGAACTGATACCTTCTGTGTCCACATCCGCCATTTCTCCATCCCTCCAGGCCCATCCCTCCAGTGATCAGCCAGTGGGCATGTGCTAGCCAGCGGCTCTCACAGGAAAGTGGGAGTGGTATTTCCATGCTCTCTCCTCCTGTCACAGCTTAGATCCTGTGAGGAAGAGCTTGAAGATGATCAGAGAGGACCTAGCATCTGATGGATTGCCTGGTATACTTTGAATAGAGTAGCAAGTTGCCATCTTGACTGTGGTGTCAGGGGACATGGGCTCATGGAGCAAATAGTGAAACAGGGCCCTTGGTCCAAAGACGGCAGAGGAATGAGAGCCCTGGGGTGGAGTGCTGGCATGGTGGAAGGTGACAGAGTGAACCTCTGCCACAGAAAGCTTGTTGAAAGCCTCACTCACGTGGTCTAGTAGCTAGCCCTTGAAGGACTGAGGAGGAGGTCATTTGGCAGTTGGTTGTGCCCCTGTCTATGTTGTGTGGAAGAGCAGGGAATCCCGGTAGCACAGTGGTCAAGCGTTCACCAGCTATCTAAAAGGTCAGCAGGTCAAATCCATCATGGGCTCCATGAAAAAGCTGATTTGTTAGTCTGCTTCTGTGAAGATGGCAGCCTAGGAGAGCCTGCCTAGGAGCAGTTCTGCTGTGGTTCCGAAGAGTCAGGATGAGCCTGCTTTCACTTGACAGTCATGTCAGGTAGCTCTTGTTGCTTGGGGCCAATCAAAGAGAGTGTGTCACTCACTGTGTTGTTGAATGAGATATTTAGCTATTGGCTGTGCTTCCTACCGCTCTTAAACATGACACCTGTCTTTTTCTTCCATTAATTATAAGGCTAACAGCATAACAATAGCACCACAGAGAATTTGGAAATCCATTTGCACACAACCGAAGTTCTCATTTTCACAGACCTACTTTTATGTGATTGCAGGCGAGGTCTTTTGCACAGTTCGTGTAGATTCGGTTCCTCAAGTGTGTGTTAGCAACGGCTCCGTACCTGGCCAGTCCTGCGAACGATCAAAATGAATAATGACATCATCACAATGCCCCAGTCTATTCCTACACGTTCATAGCTTTCAGGAGTATGTGCTCACAGCAACCCCGGGGGTCAGCCAACGGGGTCACTTAGCTTTTACATCAGAGACAGTGCAGACAGGAAGAGAATCACAGTGACAGAATGAGGACCGTTTCTGCTCAGCCACACCACCCCTCTGACGCAGAGATGGCGCCTGCTGGGGCGGTTAGTCGTATTGTAAGAAAACAAACACAGGTGAAAGTCAGGTCTACCCAATCATAGAAGTGGTCCACTGGCACGTAAGTGGCATAGCAAGTGCATCTAGATAAGACAGGCCTGTAAATGCCTGAGAGAAAATGCCCCGCGAGATGCGAGACTGCTGCTGTGCCTGAAAATACACGGCAAGAAGGAAAACCCTGGTGAGGAGAGAATGCTCTAAGATCCTAACCAGGCAAATAGAAAGGGGAGAGGATCGACCCCGAGTGTGAGGCAGCCACAGCCGACTTCGTTAATGGGGGTGGATATTGTTGGGAAGCACCTGAAGTTTAAATCCATTGCTGACCAGATAAAAGTGGTCACAGCCAGTCCGCGGAGCCCGACTCACACTGACCTTATGGGACCCTGTAGAACTACCCCGTGGGCTTCTCTTGGCCGCGATCCTTGCAGAAGTCGTGTTCTTGGGGTGCAGCTGGTGCGTTTCAACAGCTGATCACATCATTCTGGGACTACCAGGGCTCCCCGATGGCCGTGACATTTGGAAAATTTGCCCTGGTGACATCACCTGGGGTGGTTAAATGAGGCAGAGAGCAGATGCAGTGGTGAGAAGGAGGTTCTCCCAGTAGTCAGTGTATGGCATGAGGAGAGTGGAGCTGATAGCATGGACAGTGGGGGTGGCAGGTACCACGGAGAAAGAAACACTTGGCATGGGGCTGTGGTAGATTGGATTTGGAGAGGTCTTGAAAGCACTTGGGGGAGAGAGAAGGAGTCAACGAGAAGATGAAGGTTCATGCCCCTGCCAGTGGCAGAGAGTGCTGCTATGCACAGAAACAGAGAAGAGGAGAATGTAGTGTGGGGCGACATGAATTGGATTTCAGACACAGTGAAGAATTTCAGACAAAATCCTGTCAAGAAGAACCTGAATTCAGGTGTTTGAAAAATTACGGCATTTCTCTAAATGAAATTTCACCTAGAAAGCTGACATCGTCACGTGGTTTCAAGTAGGGGAGGGGTGAGAATCATCCATGTGTATACTCTTGGACCTCGGGTTACTTCTATAGCACTGGGGAGCAGGACTCCAGAGGGCACAACTTAGAGACCATTGGACCAACCCACCCTCTTCATGTGTAGATTAGTGAGACCTGAAGATGTTGACCTTGACAGCATCAGTGAGTTGCCAGTGGAAGAGCCAAGGATAAAACTCATATATGCGGTGTGTCTTGTATCAACATCACATCCAGCTTGTGTTTAATTCGGACAGTGGTAAGGTTAGCAGGCAAGCCCATGGGTCATAAGGAACAAAAGCCTAAAGAATCAAGGTTGATGGTAGTTAGACCCAGGAGAAAAGAGGGATTAAAGAAGAAAACTGGAATCTGAGTTTTGGCAAGCACCAAACAACATACAGGAAGCAGAGAGAAGCCTTCTTCTGCACATACACTGAGCTGGCAAGGAAAAGGCCGGTGAAGGAAACAGAACAACATTTAACAGGAAAAAGACCAGGGCCTTCTGTGATCTAGGAATGTGCAGATTGTTTAAGAAGTGTCCGTTTTCGTGTGGTAAGGGAACTGAGAAAATGCTCTTTGACAAGGAGAGGGGGGGTAGTCACTGTAAACCTTTCAGAGGCCAGTGTCTTGGGGAAGTTGCTAAGAAAGTTGAGATTTCCAACACACAGTGGGTATACACCTGTGTTCAAGAACTTTACACTACAAAGATAGCATCCTGACAGGTAAGGAGGTTACAGGAATCATGAAACGAAAGAATCATAAAAGGAGAGGCCATATTTGTGGAAGTTGAAGAGGAAGAAGTACAATTCTAACTCAGTAAATTATTGCAAACAAGTTTTCTAAATGTGCTATGCATTACAATGCAACCAATGACTAAGAAAAGAGAGGGGGCGGCTTTTTGTTAACATGGCTGGATATAGTATATAAATGGAGAGGCTCTTTTTGTATAAAATTGGCTCCAAAAAGCCTGGTGGCTTCTGACTTTCCTACGGATCATCAGAAAGTGTCAGAAGATGTACCTAAGATAAATAATAATTTGCTCATTATCCAAGGTAATTGATAAGGACTCAGAAAATTTCTGACTTCCAGTAACTAGGTCTTTTAAGAAGTCTTAAAATAATTCTTTGACCTAGCTCCCAGTTATTGGAAACCTCTTCTTTGGTGCTTTAATGATTTCTCCTAAATATTACAGAAATTGAAGTTAAAGGTGAGGGAGTGGTTGCTAGGTGCCATCCAGTTGGCTCCAATCAGGGCTTCAGAATAACAGCGAATCAAGCGCTCCCTGGTCTGGTTTGGGGCCATCCTCACAATTGGTATGTTGGGGCCCATAGTTACAGCCAGTGTGTCATTTCCATCTGGTTGAGAGTCTTCCTGTTTTTTCTTGACCCTCTTTTTGCCAAGCATGTTGTTTCTCAGGGTCATGATTTGTTAGATAATGTTGTGCATTCTCCTGCTAGTGCTGCATTGTTGACTTGTGTATTCTCTAGTGGGCTGTACTTGAATGATCTCAAATGAATGGGTTTCTCACCACTTCCCTGGGAAGACTGCTTCATAGTCCAATAGGTCACACTGCAAGGAAGCGCTTCATCCCCATCCTGATGCGTCTGTTCTGCTGTATGTTTTGTACACCGTTAGCAATTTGTCTTCAGTAACCTCTTTCCTCCTCTCTCCCTGGCCCACACTTGGCACTTCCAGTTTGCATTCTCTAAGCATCTGAAACATCTTTCCAGAACATGTAGTGGGCACATCACACCTATCAGGATAATGTGATCACATGATAAAGGGTCTTCATGACATTTATTATTCTGCCTGGAAATCACAATTCCTGTGGCTGCCACTCAGTTGTCCTGTAACCTTCTCCTTGCTAATGTCCCCCAATTTGATTATCCTATCATCCCTTTCTTTGAATGGGACCCAGATTCTCTATAACAAAATCCTTGAATGTGTCTATTTCTCTTTCTGCTCAAAAAGCTACTATTGTAGAAGGACACTAGTCTGTATTCGGGTACCCAACCTCACATTGTCAAATTGATTCTGGCAGACAGAGTATAGTTACTCATAGGGTTTCTAAGGCTGTAAATCTATGTGGAAGCCTACTGACATACCTTTCTCCCACAGAGCAGCAGGTGGGTTTGAACTGCCAGCCTTGCAGTTAACAGACAAGTGCGTGTCCACGACACTACCAGGGCTCCTTTTTTAGGCTGTTTATTTGTTTAACGAAACAGTTTGCTAAAGCATTTTCTCAAGGAAAGGCACATTCCGCAGCAAGTGCTTGGAGATGCGGGCCTGCGATATCTCCAGTTCAAGGGCCAGGCATTTTTGAGGACTGATAGTTAGAAACAAAACCATTCCAGGTAGGTTTTTCTTTTGTCACTATGCCACAAAATAGTATGCTTTTGGTTTTCAGCCACTTAAAAATATAAAACCCATTCTTGCCTCATGAACCTAGTCAGAGGGCAGTGGCTTAGTAAGCTCTGGCATCAAGAAACACAAGAAGAGAATCTAGGTTGAAGCTTGAACTATGTCAACATTTCAAGACCAGGTAGAGGAACAACCAAACCAAGGTCACTGCCAATGAGTCAATTCCAACTCATGGTAACCCGATTAGGACGGAGTAGAACCGCGCTCCCGGGTTTCTGAGGCTGTCAGCCCTCGATGGAACAGGCAGCCGCATCTTTCTCCGATGGAGAGGCTGAGGGTTTGGCATAGCTTCTCTTGTGGTCAGCAGCTCGACATGGAATCCACTGCGCCCGACAAAGCAGCTGACAGAAGACACGAGGAGCAGGTGGGGTGGAGTGGCCCAAGGAAAGACAGTCCTGTCCTGGAAGCCAACAGTAGGTTTGATGCTCTCAAAAAGTCGAATTACAACCAGAGATGAGACTTTTTATAAAGTATGTAAAGGACTAAAAGCAAAATAAGCAGCTGGCTAAACAGCAGATTAAACAAAAATACTTACCAAGCCATGTATCTAGAAATCCAAGATCTAATTACCTATGCAAAGCCCTAGATCTGGTTGCCTCATAAAAGCATCTATTTAGTTGCAGATTCTAGGATAGTAGCAATAAGGGTTTAATGAAACAGCCAGAAATTAAACTGTTTTTGAGACTGATATAACGGTGGCAAATCAGAAGGCCACATTTAGGCAAGTTAGGTGAAAGGGCGTGTCGTGAGTACCTGTTGGTCTGAGTGTTTCCTGAAACGCTGCAAAAAGCAAGGTCTTCAAAATAAGCTTGGTGGAACCTCCATGGTTGTCAGAGGAAGGTTAAGTACCTGGAATACAGAGCACAAAGATGGACGCTAGCTCAGGAAAGGGAGAACTGTGCTGGCCAGGATCAGTCTCTCCAAGGGGAGCAAGTCACTTATGCCATAGAAGGTTTGGGGGAAACACAGAGCTTGGAGGCTGATAGATTCCGTAAGTGGAAGTGATAAGGGTCTAGAATAGTATCTGATTCTACGTTTAATCTAATAAGCTAACCCATTATAGTTTCATGGGTGTTAGAAGGAGCGGCAACTCCCGGGTCAGAAACCAAGGGCCCTATTGCCCACGCCCAGCCAGTAGCGGGAGCGGCGTTGTAGGGTTCGATCCTGCAGGGGGCAGCACAGGGGTTTTCCTGCTCACCGAGGCAGCTTCAGTATTTTCTCATCTGCCAGTTTCCCACATTATTTTTAATTCCAGCTCCCGAGTAATGCTACGTTTTGACCCTCATCATTAAAAATAATAATAAAACAATAGACTAATTTTAAAAGGCTCCTACCAGGCATGCTTGCCACCAATTTAATTGACTCCAAGATGCAGATTTCTTCATATAATTCCTTTAGTGAAACTCTTTACTGGTTCAAACTGAAAAGTAAACTCCAAATTTCTTATCATGATCCACGACTTCTCCAGCTTCATCTTCAGACATTTCCTATCAGCTTTCTTCTAGAACTTTTTTTTAATTAAAAAGGTGTTTTCAGTGAAGGTTTACACAGCCAATTAAATTTTCATGTAGTTATTTCTATACAAGTTCAATGGCATGGGTTACATTCTTTTTATCCTAAAAGAAAGGAGAATATATATATATATATATATATATATATATATATATATATATATATATATATATATATATATAACAAGTTCTGAATGGGTTAAAGGGGCAAACAAATGATAAGGTGTTCAATTTAACCTAACTTACTGCAATAATTCACATTCCGACGTACTGTGTGTGGCTAGGGCTTCTCTCATCCCATCAGTGGTTGGTCTGGGGGTAAATTCAATGGAGAACTGTACCCCATGGAATCTCTGCAGATGGATTTTTGACTTCCACCGCCATCCATACCCTTGTGCAAGTTGGGTGCTCGGAATTTATGTTCTAAAACATTTTCCTGCTCTAATATTGGATTTGGTTATTTACAATCCTGGGATCCACACAGGTTGATGTGTTTCTTCCATGTGAGCTTAGCCGTCACATCAGTTAGATAGCTACTTATTTTAAGGCAAGTATGGAAGACCCCAGTTGTTATTCGTTCTGATAGCTGGCACCATCTGATTTCTTTACCACGCTTTTCTCTGGCACCCTTATCTGCAGTGATCCCGTCACGGAGGATAAAGAATGAGCGGGGCCATGTCATAAGAACTGATTGTTCTAGGCTAGGGCTTTCGGTTGAGTGTGAGCTCAAAACCCACTCACATCTAAAGCACATGTAATCTCCTTGTTCCAATGGCAACATTATTAGTTTTCTGAGGGTACTACAAGTGACCACTATGGGACCTTTAGTAATTATAATAATAGTATCATTAAAATTGTCTATGGTCTTCTTCTAGAACTTCTATAAGAATTGTTTGCTGGTCCCTGGAGAAGCACAATCTCTTGCCATATTAGGCTCAATACCCCAAAATAGTTAGCATTCCTTAGCATATAGGAGGCACATAATGAATGTTATGAGGCATAAATATTTATTGAGCGGCTGAAAGTGAAAACAAGCATCATTTAAATAGACTGAAGACTTGGCTTGAGGAAGCCCTTCATCCCACTGTCTCCTGCGGTGATGCCCCCTCCTCCTCCCCAGTCATGAGGAGGGAGCCCTGGCCACAACTCTGGATTGAAATTTAGATCGGTAGGCACTAAGAAAATGTGGGGTGAAAGTAAGATGTTGCTTATATCTAGCTAATAATTCAAAGACTATCCCAGACTTGCAGAATACTGATCATTTTAATTCTCTTGAACACAATGATAAATATAGCCAATTCACATTAACCCTGTTTTCTGAGGAACTCGTGATTCATTAGAACACTCCCTCTTGTATTGCACTGGGAAAAGATTAAAGTGCAAAAGCACGAATCCTGCCATAGATCCCTTAAAACACGTCCATGGACATTTTAGGTTTTGTCTTTGGAAACAGTTATTTTACATGAGAGTTTATCCATCTTATCAGCTATGACATTATCAGCAAAAGTCAGAGTTTATATCATGGCCAAGGCAGACTTAGGGTCCAGGGTACTCAGACAGTGGTAACTATGTATATTTCATCTGAATTTGTTATTTACTTGGTTTCCCCGAACACTGTCTTTGATGAAGAAAATTGGACGTTCGTCTTTCCTGCCCACTCTGAACTTTGTTTGGGGGAATGCTGCCCCTCGGGTCTCTTATGCTGATGGCCCTGTGATGTACACCCCTTGCGGACACTGTTGTTCACTTTTTATTCTGTCTGCCCTCTGGACGAGCGGTGACCCTTGGGTGTGGGCTCAGGTCAGATTTGAAGGATATCTGAGAACCATAAGTCTTGGGGGTTTCCCCTAGGAAGTCTCATCTTCCCCACGATGTTGACTTTTATTCTACAGTTTTCTCCCATTCAACCCTGGACCTTCTATTTCGAATCCTGATCAGGATAGTTAGTTGTGGTAGTTAGACACCACCTAGTTCTGTTGGTCTCTGTCTAGTAGAGATTGTGGTTTACATGGTCCATTAGTCCATTGTTTCCTTGAGTCTGATTTTCTTTACTCGTATTTGCTCCATAGAGAGAGGGGCCAGTAATTGCTGTTTAGATAGCCATTTATAGGAATTCTTTTGAATGATCACCATCTAGTCCATTCTGCTTAGTGAGATTGTAGACCTATGTCTCTAGTCAATATACTTAGACATTCCTTTTGCTGTGATGACAATGATATTTCCTCTCTGTGTTAGTCTGGGTACTTTAGAGAAACAAATCCACAGAAACTCATGTATAAGAGAGAGTGTTATATAAAGGGTAAGTGCACATCAAGAAAACATCCCATCCCAGTGCTGCCCAAGCCCACAAGTCCAACATTAGCCCATATGTCCAACACCAATCCACAAAGTCCTCCTCCATCTCCCAAAACACACACTATGACTCTGACTGCAGGAGGAAAGCTGAGTCAGTGAACGTGTAAACATCTCAGCGCTGGCAGGGGTCTCCACACGGCTGCTCCAGCATCCAGGGCTGCATCGGGGTAGGTCCATGTGGCTTCTCCTTGGGGAAGTCTTGCAGGAAGTGAGCCTTGCCAGGGAACTAGATAAGGCAGCTGCACCCTGGTCTGACCATCAGAAAACAAGAGACTCGAGAACTAGAAAGGCGAGGCTCACTGAGTCATTTATCCCTCTGCCCTTCAATTAACTGCACATGTGTATATCGGCCAGGTTGGCACAATAAATGTTAACCGTCTCACTCTCTTAGACATTCTCCATATCAGTTTAGTATAACATGTAAGCACTCCTTGGTGCTTGCTTAGTCAGTTGTATTCAGGCCTGTACTGTTTCTGAACACATTTCCTTTTCTACTTCCTGGAAAGATCAGGAAAGCAACTCCATCTCTAGCCTGGACAGAACTCAGAGAAGGCGCTAGAGGCTGATGTGTCTTCCAAGCTGTGGTCTTGGGCAGCCTAGGACTGCGGAGTTTTTGCAGAGCCTTGAAGAAACGTGTTTCTGCCTTTGGAGTCAGTGCTGATGGCCCTGTCAGAGTGCACCATGGTGGTTTGCAATATTCAGTCCCCCAAAATATTTCCATAGCAAGGTGGTCTTAGAATTCCCTCTCTCATTTTCAATCCTAAATCATGGTTTAAGCAGCAGGCACTAGTAGGAGAAATCTGGCTCTTGGAGACATTTTTTACTCAATAGCATTTATTGGGGTCCTTCTTAAGACCCCCTTTCTGATGCCAGCCATGAACAGGAGGATAAATGTCAAACAACACTCTTGAATGGTCTCAGTATATACTTCTATTGCCGTTTCCTGCTGGCTCCTAACATGTTGTGGACCACTGCCCCCTGTGGTCCATTCCTTTTTCTAAATCCTGCCGTCCTTTACTGTATCATGGCCCCAGGACACCACTCAGTCTGGGCAATTAATTTGGGTCTGTTGTTTGCTAACCTCTTGTGAGTAATTTTATTTGGCCCCAATTATCATCCAGGCAGTGAACAGATTGCCCTCTCGTGTAGACCGTTTCTACTCAACCCTTGGGTTCATTATTTATTTTTATAAATGATGCAATCCTCATCTTAGTTAATGTTCTTCCATTTTCTTTCTTCCCAAACCTGTGGTATTTGTTGGGAAACTTTTACAGAGTCCATTCTGCTCAGCAGGCATTAACACCCCCCACCCCAAGGCCTGGAGGTCCACAGCCATGTCCCTGCAGAACCTGTTTGCCCTTTGGGGACACCATAACAAAACTCCGCAGGCTCTGTGACTGCAGTAACCCAGAGACAGGAAGCATATACAACAGCTTTCTCTGTTCTCACTGAGACCATCACATCAGAGAGTGCCCTACTCAAGCGTGCTGTTTCATCACAGAAGGAATTCCTAGATCCTTCCCTGAAATTCTTCTTCATAAAATGTTCAAATCTTATATAGATAGGCTTTTTCCATGTTTCCTTCTTTTAGAGTTCTGCATTGTGTTTCGATTGAGCTGCTTCCAGCGATCTCTTTCATCCCTAATTACTTGTTATGTCCAATTTGCTCGCTAGGCTGCTGTCCTCATGGCCATGCTTTCCTTCTCAGACCCTGTTGATAGACTCTAGTCACCTAGGACCTAGCCCCTCTACTCTTTGATCATATAACTGTGATTCCATCAATTCAGGACCTTACCTTCTTCACTTCTCTTTCATTCTGGATCCTTCATTCTTCAGAGACAATTCTGACTTCTAGAAGAGCTTCCAAGATGCTCACCAAATATTTCAGCCATAATTCCCCAGAAGCACTTTCTCTCTTAGAAACTTCTGCCTCCCCATGATTTGTGAAACAGGAGCCTGGATGGCATGGTGATTGCATGTTGGGTTGCAGTATAAGTCATTCAAAACCACCAGCTGTTCCATAGGAGAAAGAGGAGGCTTTCTACTCCCATAAAGAGCTACAGTTCTGGAAATCCACAGGGGCATTTCTACTCTATAGGGTCACTGTAAGTTGTAATTAGCTTGATGGCAATGAATTTTTTCATTTGTAATTACAATAGTTTAGAGACTTGACTGAAGATGGTGCCAAACCAGGCAACGTGTCATTCTGTTGTAGGTGACATTCTGAGTAGTAGCAGACTCAGCAGTAACTAACAACAGCCCAGAAGTCAAGTTCAGCCACTGATATTTTTTTTTTTGATTGAGACAGTGAGTTTATCAGAATGCCTTTCAGTGGGATTTGTACTTCTTATATGCTCTACACTATTGAATTTTTAAATAGCCTCATACCTAACAAATGTTAATTTGTGTAAATTAGCTAAATATGAATCCCATAACTATTTCCAGCCCTGTTTAACACCTGCCTCCTAAACTCTTTTTGTCCATTGAGCCTGACCTACAGATCCTGTATTCTTCCGAATTTCCCAATCAAAACTCTCTCAGCTAGTCAATGCTGACTCCTAGCCATTCTATAGGATGAGGTAGAACTGGTTTCTGAGACTAATTCTTTATGGGAGTGGAGAAGCTGGAGGTTTTGAACTGCTAGTTGTAGTTAGCAGCCCAATGCGGAACCACAAGGCTGCCACCGGGGCTCCTGTCATCTCCCACTACGTAATGGAAATAGCATCCTTAGCCTCTTGCTCATGATTTTAGTCCTTTTAGACCCATCTTTCAAGACCTGTCTTTTAGGCCCCCAAATCCTCCATGACTCCAGAATGCCTTTGCACTTTCCTGTTTGCAGGTCTCTGATCATTAAATTTGACGTGGTATTAAAATCATTATCTAATTTGAATACTAATATCAATGCTGCGAGGATACAAGATAAATCTTTGTCTCTGATTTCAAATTTAAAAATATGATAGAAAAATCTCAAAGTATCCCATCCTCCTTGTTTCCTGTGTCATTGACTTATCATACAATTCTTCATTTTTAGTTTCTAAAAGAAAAGAATTTCGGCTTTATCTACCTATTAAACTTGTGCATAAGGATCCATATCTATTCAAATTAAACACTTAACATCAATTCTATCTTACCTTCTGCTATAGTTTATTGTGTAGCGCACTTCTTGGATAATCCTCTCAACCTCACCTTTGCATATAAGGAAAAATGGCCAGATGTGAGATTATATACTGATTCATGGGCTGTGGCTAATGGCTTGGCTGGATGGTCAGGGAATTGGAAGGACCATGATTGGAAAATTGGTGACAAGGAGGTGTGGCATTGATTATTATTGAAAACTTGTAGTCTATTATGCCTTCCAATACCCCTTGCTCCCCACATACTAACCCAAGTTACTAGGATAATATCATCAGCCTACTCTCTAGAATATTCTCCATTCATATTTGAAATAAAACATATTAAAGCAGTGCCAGCTACAGTCAAATACGGTTTTTGCTAGCAGAATTTAATCAAAACATGGACAAAACTCTTAAGATAATGTATGCCAAATTTGCCACTTGTTCAGAGAATTACTTAGTTTGCTGGGAGCAGTTGCCAGGAGCCTATATTTTAGAATGACTTGTTCTGTTGGATCAACAGATCAATTATTTAAGCGATCAGGTCCTCTGTTATAAATGGAAGTGATGACCTCTTTTATAGAGAGCATTTAAGAGAACTGGTGAGTTTTATTGGAAAGCATAGAATCTACATGAGGTCATAAATATATATATATACGCATATATATACACACATATCTTTGTGAGGCTGTGTGTTTTAACTTTATAGGAAATCAACGTGTTGACAGTCGCATTGGTGAACCAAGACCGAGAGAACAATATTGAGAAAAGAAGCCAAGGCTTAAAGTCAGAGAAAGAAGCTCTGCTAATAGGTAAGGAAATTCTGTTATCCTAATCTCGTCTCTTAAGGAATTTGCTTAAGTCATATCCCGATAATCCATGTCTGACTTGTGAACCATTGAGAAAGCTTTCCCTTCTGCTCAGAGGTGAGGTTGACTTTGTCCAGGTGATTGCATGTATTTCGAATTAGTGGAATGCCAACTAATGAGGGTTTTGCTCTTCTTTTAACCTTGTTTGAGTTGATTGTCTGACATAAAATAGAGTTCAAAAGAAAGATTAATTAGCATCTCCCATATTAGGCACACTGCTGTTGAGTCTATTCCAATACACCGTGACCCTAAAGGACAGACTAGAACAGCCACATAGGTTTCTCGGGCTGTAGATTTCTCTGGAAGCAGACGCCAACATCTTTCTCCCACAGAGCAGCTGGTAGGTTTGAATGGACAACCTGTCAGTTGTCAGTCTAGCTAGCACTTTACCCACTGCAAAACCAAGGATCCCTTGCTCACATATTATAAATCCAAATTTGAAATCTGGAAATGCCACTTTCAGCCTGAGACCAGGTTGAGCCCTGTTCTAACATTCCAAACCAGGACAAGCCCCAGGGTCCCTAAGCAGTACTGAACCTCAGTTTAATCTCTAACCCCGTAAACCAGTGGCCAGTGAGTTGACCCCAAACTCATGGTGACCCCTGTGTTTCAGAGTAGATCTGAGCTCCAAAGGTTCTTCAGTGACTGATGCTCTAGATCACCAGTTCTTTGCAAGTATCCTCGGGGAGGAGTTGGACCTCCGCCTTTCAGGTTAGCAGCTAAGGGCTTAGCTATTTGCACTACCCATGGATTCAAATTCTAAGGTGAGTGCCAAGGCCAGATTCTCAGACTGCTGATGTGAGGGCATCCAAGAGCCCTTGCTAGGACGATGCAGGACACCTCATCCAGCTTTCCTTTTCCAAGACAAATAAAAGACACCGGCCACTAAGAAAGGAGAGAAAAGGCAGGCAGTTGCTAACACCCTAAAAACATGTCACTACCCCCACAAACTACATCCAGGTTGGCTTTGTCTGTATCAGAGACAAAGCTCTACATGTTGTCTTCATGGTCTTCATCGTCTATGTAGCTGTAGACTGTGCTGAGCTCTCAGGGTGGTGATGTGCCAAACAACCCACCCTCCAGGCTGCCGTCTTCATCTGTAGAGTTTCACACCCAGCAGAGGGGCAGCCATCACCTTGCTCCGAGTTCACAGCACTGACTGCAGCTTCTCCCAGAGTTGGGGTCCAAGCTAAAGCCAGCGCCTCGTGAAGCATGAGGCCGTGGTTACTGTCAGACCAATTGTTTTCTTCTGGAGTTGATTATCTGGCAGAAGGAGCTCCTGGTTGCCTTTCCTAAGCGGTTCCAGCACTCCCCCCAAAATGACAGGTCCACCAGAGCCTTTAAAAGCTGGCACAGACGGGATTAAATTCAAAAGATAGTCCAAACTTCATCCATCATATATAGATTTTCCAGCTACAGGGTTATTGAATATGACATCAAGTTAGAGACACTCTAAGGAAAACCAATTATTTTTTCTCTGATGATATACAGCTGTAATGACATGCCACGCACAAGTCTCATAGGACATGCTGATGTGCTATCAGCCCCCGCACTCCAAAACGAACCCGTATGTAGTTGGCAACTGGTTTATTCTTCTTTTGGAAAATGTGTCAAACTCTGACAACTGTTTTTCTTTCCCTCTGAATGACAAAGGTGTGATTTTACCACTAAGGCTCTCAGGGTAAGAACAAAGCCCATAATCAACTGCAGAAAACTTCCCCTCTTTGTTTAAGACTGAATAATATTGACCACTTCAGGATTTGGAGGGGATGTTCATCACTTTCCTTACTCCCTTTCTCTCCATAGAGACGGTAGCCCCTTTTAAGTAATTCTTGGAGAACATAGGTCATTTACAATGGCGCCTAAATGGTTACAAAGTTATATATGTGTATGTGTATTTTCTTTTCACTCTCTCTGCACTCCAGTCTTCCATGAAGTTTTTGAAGCCCCCTTATCTATATGTGTATGTAGATTACAAAACACATATACATGTGTATATATGATTAGAAAACATATATATATTCTTTTTTCTTACCAGCTACCTCCAAATGTAGAAAGTGATAGATATGTTTTACATTCTGTAGGTTAATGAGAGTAGATGGCAGGCTTATATTTAAAACATGCCACTTCAGCTGAGGCCTTTTGTATTAGAAAATAAAATGATGAAATTGAGGTATGTTAGCAAGAAAAGTATTGATGAAAAGGACCCGCCCTGAAAACTTCGCAGAGCCACCTCATATATTTCCCATGACTTTCCCCTTGGTTGGGTGAACTAATGGACCTTTATTAGCCTTGGCATTACAGAGATGAGCGAGAGACAGGCATGTGACATTCATTTTGAAACAATGTATGGAACTGTATAGATAGAAGGGATGCTTGAGATTGTTTTCATAAAAATAAACCCAGGGGCTTAATTTTTGCCTTCCCTTCTCCATATTTTAGACTTCTTAGTGGAAGTGTTACTGCAGATGTGACCTTCCCACTTGTGTGAGTCTGGGTACTGTAAAGAAACAAATCCACAGAAACTCATGTATAAGAGAGAGCTTTATATAAAGGGAAATGCGCATCAAGAAAACATCCCAACCCAGTGCTGCCTAAGCTCATAAGTCCAACATTAGCCCATATGTCCGACACCAATCTACAAAGTCCTCCTCCATCTCACAAAAGACAAGCAATGACACTGACTGCAGGAGGAAAGCCAGGTCAGTGAACATGTAAGCATCTCAGTGCTGGCAGGGGTCTCCACACGGCTGCTCCAGCACCCAGGGCTGTATCAGGGTAGGTTCATGTGGTTCCTCCTTGGGGATGTCTCACAGGAAGTGAGCCCTACCAGAATCAATGGGAGTTGAATCATTGGGCCCGATGTCCTTCTTGACTATTAACTAGGATTAGGTGCTGGGTAATTCAATTCAAGAAAACATGCCTTTAGGAAAAGATTGTCATGGTTTCTGGATTGTTTCCTTAACACACCTTGTGGAGACTGGTTGGCATGTAATCTATAATGGAATCCAAAAGAAACCAGTTTCCATTAGGAATTGCACATTAGCGTTTTAAGTCTTACAACTCTATAGTAATCACAGGGTAGGTCGGCTTAACTATACCCAGTCTGTGACAGAACCTAGTTCCTTTCACAGATAGCCCACATGCTGGACTTGTCATGTGGGAAAGATTACTTTGGGCACTGTGCTGAAGGAAAATGGCTTAACATGTTTGTATTGAAAGATTAATAGTTCTGAAAAGATGTTACCAGTATAATGCTGTGTGAATATCATTCATCTTATCTTGCTTTTTAAAATGCTATCACACTAGATGTCTAGTTCCAGCAACTATGACTGGCACCATCCAATGCTAGTCATTATAAATCCCATCCAGCTATAGGCAACACTGTCAAAATAGTGTTGTGTCTAACATGCTCTTCCTCACACCTTCTCTGGTCTCCTGAGAACTGTTCTTACATATGTAAAAAACTCTTCATGATCAAGCCAACTTCTCCAATGTTCATTCTGGCGTCTCAGTAAATCAAGATGAATCATTACTAAGAGCCTTTCCCCACCAGCACAGCCATCACTGTCACATCTCACACAAATGCATTCCGCTGGTCCCTCGATTGGAATGTCCCCCCAAGCGCACGGGTCTTGGGAAGAAGAGCAGTGGAGTGTAAAGGACTGTTTATAGAAGGCCAAGTGGTGCTTTCAGTGAAGATGGTGAGGCCAGGTTCAGGCAGCACCTGAGGGGCCTCATTTGGGGAGCGTGTGCCTCTTCAAAAGCTATGGACTATAAACATTGAATCATTGACCTAAAATTTGTTTCCAAGGTACAAATGTCCAAACCAATAAATCAACAAGCGTTTGTCAAGGGCCTACTATAAGAACTACCAGGCCTCACTGGAGGAAGGAATCACTGGGGCAGCTTATCTGAAAGCTAGACTCTATGGCTCCTTGCCCAGAGATGCTGCTCATTTGAACACTAAGCTCCCAGAGGAAGCAGACACAATGGGTGCTCCTGGGACCACATCTGGACAAATGCTGGCTCGCTGCCTACTGAGGCCTGTGTCTCCCGGCGGTCAAGGCGTCCGTTTTTATTAGTTGCTATCTAGTGGACTACAACTCACAGTCACCTTCAACATAACAGAAGAAAACACCGCCCTGCCCTGCCCTGTGCTGCCTTCCTGATTGTGGGTGTTTGAGGGCCTCGTTGTGGCTATTGTGTCAATCCAGGTGTTCATAAAGAAAACAGTTGACCACAATAAAAAGTTATTTGCACTGAGATTAGAAATTCAGAGCAGATGACTTATGCTACAGATTCCCTTTCAGAAGAAAGGACAAGCAAACTCGGTCCTAAAGGATTCATAGGGTTTGCCCAGCTAGATATGGGGATTGTTTAAGGCATTTCAGGTAAAAGGAACTATATGAAAGGATGAAAACACATTTTAGTTAAAAAAATTAGAGATTTTTCAAAATATTAATAACCAATCATACCCCAAATTCCAAAATCACTGACATCAAGCAGATTCCAACTCGTGGCAACCCAATAGGACAGTGTAGAACTGCCCCTGTGGGTTTCCAAGACTGTAACTCTTTATGGGAGTTGAAAGCCTTAGTCTTTCACCTGGGAAGCAGCTGGTGGTTTAGAACTACCAACCTCATGGATAGCAGCCCAAGGCATAATCATTTGTCACCACGGCTTCTGTATCAAACACGCATACATACATACATGATCATACACCGAATACGTGGAATCCCCAGGCATTGAGCAGCTCAGCCCAGACCACAGTATTAGATGAGCCGTCCACCACACATTCATTGTCTTGCCGGCTGCCACCTCTTCCCATAAATGTTTCATCACTCTGCAGCTGCCCACAGACCACTGTCCCTTGGTTTAGAGAGAGACCCAGTTTTCACAGCGTCCCCTCTGCCCGGCTCTGAAGCTAAATATCCATGGAGCACATGGGGGGCAACATGAAGCAAGAGTATTTCAGACATGTGTGGTTAACCCCCTGCTGGTGCCCAGCAAGATATGGCCGTGTTTAGAGGTCCAGTCGCATCCACAGAGCTGAGCTTCCTGGAGGTCCCTCCACCCCAGTGAGTCTACTGATAGCGCTGATGAGTTTGCGGGGCAGTTCCCTGGGAGACTGTCAATAGGCGGTGTAGGGAAAGTGAATCTCTTGATGTAGAGTGTTTGGAATGAAAACACCGGGCAGCCTGAGGAAATGGAGTATATCTGCCCGTAGGATTCCATTTCTCATTCAACTCAGAGAGAATAATGTGCAGGCCAAACTGAATGTACAAGTTGATAGATTTCTCTCATCAGGTAACAGGTAGTATTTTTTTACACAGGAGTTCATAGGATGAAGAGATGAGCATGGCATAGACTCGCCATGTGACAAACCACAGCTCCTAGTGATATTCAGAGCAACCTTGACAGACAGGCTCGGGAGTATTTGTGGGTTGAGGAATTTGCTACTCTGGATAATTGAGGGGAAAACCCCTATAGTCTGTCTGTGGGCCTAATTCTTCACATTATATAAAGCAAAATTGCATGGTATTTTCAACTCAATACCCTGTAATCTCGAGCAGCGGTTCTCAACCTGTGGGTCGTGACCCCTTTGGGGGTCGAATGACCCTTTCACAGTGGTTGCCCAATTCATATTACTAGCAAAATGACAGTGATGAAGTAGCAACAAAAATAATGTTATGGTTGGGGATCACCACAACATGGGCAACTGTATGAAAGGTCGCGGCATTAGGAAGGTTGAGAACCACGGAGACACTGTTGTGAAAGGTGCATTGCCTCCTTCACCAGAGAGCTTATATGTGAATAGAAGAGAGTACTCCTCAAGGTGTAGATACGAACTCTATCATCTTACATACCTTCAAAAGGGAGGGAGAACCTGCCTTGAGCCCTTGAGTGTTTTCAACCAGCATCCCATTTTCCTGCTTCTTTTCCAGAGCATAACATCTTCAAAGCATTGTCAACTCACGGTCTCCATTTCCGTTCCTCCTACTTCTCTGCCGCCCCATCCGGTCTGGCTTGCCTCGTCACTGGAACTGTTCTTGTCTGTGCAGCAAGAGAACTTCGCGCTGCCAGGCCTCAGCTCCCTCAGCTGCACCTTCCACAGCTTGCCACTCACCTTCTGGAACCGCTTTCTTCTCTCGGTTATCCTGCCACCACTCTGAGTTCGCTTGTCTTTTAAAAACTATGTTCCAGATTAAAGTACGCACAGCCAATTCGTTTGTCATGCAACAGTTCGTGCACAGAGTATGTAGCATGGTGCCAGGCTGTGTCAGCAGCTCCAGTTCCCCCTGCCTTCCTCATTTCCATCCCTCCAGGGTCCTAGTCCCTCCTTCCTTTCTCTTTGCTTTTGGGCAAATGTTGCCCACTTACCCTCATGTTGTTCACGGTGCCAAGGCGCACATGCCTCATGGGTGTTATTGTTCATTTTACAGGTGACCCCAGTTCTCTTCAAGGGGCTTCTTGGAACAATAATCTGGGAACTTCCTCCAACTTCCTCAAGTCCAATCAGCCTGATCTTCTTAATGAACCTAAGTTTTGTACAACACTCTCTTCCCATTCTGCCTGGGACCTACTTCTATGTTCCTGGCCGGTGCAGTCGGGAGGGGGAGCCGGGCACCAGTTAGTTCTTCTGGACTCAGGCAAAAAGAGGCTGCCGTTCATGTGAGCCATGATTTCTTGTGTGAGGCAGCTGATGGCTTCCTTGATCTCTGCTTACCTTGATTCTCCCTTGCTCACACTTGGAAGAGCCCACAGTTGTACTTAGATAACCAGCCCCCAACCACACTTTCTTATGGGTCATTCCCAGAGTCTTTTGTTGAGTTTCCAACAAAAATGTTCTCTGGGGACATTCAGGCCTCAATCTGGAGGCTTCTTTTCTTCTATAGCTAGATAATCTCAGTGAACACTTTGAGTTCAGATTCCTTTTTGTTGTCACTGACTTTTAAATTTCACCTTCTCCAAAGGTCACTTGATGTTTTCATTTAGAGAATAATGACCATCTCAAATGTCAGAAAATCCCAACAGAACTCTTATGTCCACCTTTTGGTTTTCTCTTGAGTAAAACCCCTTTTATGAGCGATGAACAAAGAGGGAAGCAGTGATGGGGAAGAGTGATGCCAGGCCACATGCAGATTTCCCAGGGCCAGAAGGGCAGAAGCCATGAGGATCTTCCTGAAGGTTGATGGAGAGGCAAAGCCTCGCCTTAGACTAAGCCAGGACCTGACTTCAGACTTCTAGCCTTCCAAACCAGGAGAAGAGAAAATTCTCTTGCTGAAGCTTGTGGATGCTTAATTGTGGATGACTTTCATTTCTGTCACCAGAGGACTAGATACCCAGCACAGCCTCCTTTCGTAGGCGGCTAAAATTAGCAGCTCCTCATTGTATCGTCCAGTGTTAAAACCCCAGTTGCATAAAGCCCAGACTCTTCTCCATGGAAACTTTCAGAACCACTTGAATCCTTCCCTTGGCCGTCCCACCAGTTCAGGAACGGTGACATTCCCCACCCTCGGTCACCAATGCTCCTTTTGTGATGTCCTGTAAGCCCCTCTCAGAACCATCAACAGTCGGAGTTTTCTGGGAGTGGAGCACTGTTGATGAGAGTTTGAGGTGCTGTCCTTTTTCCATTCCCAGAGAACATTCCAGTCCTGTTAAAGTGGCTACAGAGAGGCTTTGGTGGTTTATTTTGTAAGCTCCCCTCAAAACAGGGCCTGGATGCTACATTTTCTCAGGGCTGATGCTGCTGAGATGCTTCTGGAATGAGTGGAGGCAGGTGGGAGTGTGCAAGGCATGCACAGGGTTTATGACTGGGACATCCCATTTCTGAGACGTCTCTGCCCCTACTGAGTAACTCTGTTGTCATCCACAGGAAAAGCTCTTAAACCAAACCAACCGCCAGGAGTCAAGTCTGACCGACAGCAGCCCTAAAAGGCAGAGCACTCTCAAGCTGCTCCCTAGAGTTTCTGAACCTGTAAATCTTTACAGCCTCATCTTTCTCCTGCCGAAGGGCTGGTAGGTTTGAACTGCTGATCTGGTGGTTAGCAGCCCAGTGTGCAACCCACTATGTCACCAGTTTCCCCTCAGGAGAAGCGTAGGAAACTTCATGTAACTTTCTAGCTTGGTCTCACATGTATCTAGTGGCAGTTGCTAAACATCATGTGACAGCTACCTGTTAATATCACTACCACTGAGATGGCTCTGAGTAGACTCGTAAGGAGAGGCACTCAGATGCATGTGAGCATTCTAATCGGATAAAGGTGTACAGAAGTCAATGCTAGGGGCATTTCATGGGAACAATAATTTCAGTAACATGTTTTTATACCCCAAGCCTCCAGGGGGCTCAGATCCCACACAGGATGGGTGGAGGCCGAAGTCAGCAGTGCACAATGGCCCAGCAGTACCTGGTTTGTGACAGTGTGTTAGTGCTCCTTGGAATGTTTAAGGGGCTTACTGAGCCCCTTCATCAGAGGTCTAATTACAGGCATGGACACATGTAAACATATTGACATATAACGATACAGAGATCTATGTGCACATATTTATATGTTAAGTATTGAGGTAGCAGATGGACATTGGGCCTCTACTCAAGCGCTCCCTTAATGCAAGAACACTTTGTTCTAATAACCCGGCATTCTGTGATGCTCACCTTCCTGACCCGATTGCTGAAGACAAAATGGGTGCATAAGCAAATGTGATGAAGAAAACCGAGGGTGCCCAGCTATCAAAAGATACAGCATCTGGGGTCTTAAAGGCTTGGAGACAAACAAGTGGCCATCTAGCTGAGAAGCAACAAAACCCACATGGAAGAAGCAAACCAGCCTATGTGATCACGAGGCATCAATGGGATAAGGTATCAGGCATTAAAGACTTAGAACAAAAAATCATACCAGTGTGAATGAGGGGGAGCACGGAGTGGAGACCCAAAACCCATCTGTAGACAATTGGACATCCCCTTACAGAAGGGTCACAAGGAAGAGACGAGCCAGCCAGAATGCAGTATAGCACCAATGAAACATACAACTTTCCTCTAGTTCTGTAATGCTTCCATCTCACCCCCCCCTCCCACTATCATGACCACAATTCTACCTTACAAATGGGCTAGACCAGAGGATGTACACTAGTACAATTCAGAGTTGGAAACACAGGGAATCCAGGACAGATAAACCCCTCAGGACCAGCAATGAGAATAGTGATACCAGGAGGGGAAGAAGAAGGTACAGTGGGGGGTTGGGAAGGGTGTTGTTTTAAACATGTTTACTTGCCATTCTCAGCTCAGAAGATTTCATTCCATATATATTTATTGTCTGTATACTTTGTTCCTGATATTGACTCAGAACATTCTAAGACTAAAGGCAGAGTGCCCTGAAGTCCAGAGCAGGCTGGGGGTTGAAGGGCAGCATCAGTGGAGACCCAGTATATATACCGAGGTCCCATGGCCAACCCCAGCAGCTCCTGAGCATCCTGTCTTGCCAGTTCATGCCATCAGCCAACAAGTACCAACCTCCTCCCCACATCTTCTGACTCACCCTACTGAAGGCATGTGCATTCTCATACTCCTCCAGCTTTTGCAGATGGCCTGAGGGCTATCTGTTGTATGACTCTGAGCAGATTGAGGAGCACTTCCAGACTGAAATGAACCAGGAAAGAAGGCCTAGCAATGTCTTTCCAAAAACCACCTGTCTCCTGAAAGCCCTGTGGATCAAAGTGGGTGATCTGGAACCCATTGTGGGAAAGGGGTTGAACCAGGCAGTGATTGGTTCTCTTGTGCATGGGATCACAAGTCAGAGGGTCAACTCAACAACATCTGAATACAACTAAAATTGATTCCCCACGGGACACTGAGGAGTCTGTACCTACTGGAATGTGTGTGAATGAATGGTTTTCTCCCTGCTGGGGCCCTTTTAGTACTTTGCCCATCAGACTGCTCGAGCCCATCTACTTCCGAGATGCCCACTTGCCCCATGGGAAACGCATACGTCCTTAGCACCCCAGGGCTGGCCCACACGACCGGTGCCTCCTCTCCCCTGTGCCTGGCTCACAAAGTCTTTGACTGGCGCAGGCATCCGGCGTGCTGGTCTCCTGGCCTTGCCGGGCCCCTCCGATCCCTGGAGCATTCCCTCTCCTTCCCGTGAGAGTGGGCAGGGGGAGGAGGAGATGAAGCAACACACTAAAGCTCCCCCTCCTCATAAAACCCAGCTGATTGTTCCTCCTCTGCCACCTGTCCTCATGGTGGGCAGGCCCAGGGGTCAGTGTGCCATTCATTGGTGACTGCCTGTGGGGAACACACCCTCCCCTTCCTGAGACAGGCACTGCCCTATCCACTAGCTTCCTTCCACCCCTTCCCACTTGCGCACGCAAACTAAGGAACGTTTTCTTACCTATCACTCTTGTAACTTTAAGTAAATCGCTCCACTCCAGGGCTTACTTAACGTTAACCCCAAGTGAGAAGACTGCCATGGCCCGAGATTTCAGAGTCCCACCCACAGGGGCGGGTGCCAGGCCTGTAACATTTACAACTTAAATAGCGGTGTGTGTGGTGGGGAGACGACCCACAGCTCCACTTAGCATGGCCATTTGCCTACTGGAGTTGCTCTGCAAACTGCCGCCATCATTGTCTCCGGTCACTGTTAGTTCATGAAAGAGAGGACATTGCAGCAGCAGCAGCAGCAGCAGCCAGAACATAATCAAAGAATAAAATGGCAGTTCTTTATGTCTCCAGAAAAACAGGTCAATCTTGGAATTGGGGCTTTATGGAGAACCATAATGAAAGTGCTTCCATCTTCCTCAGTCTCCATAAGCCAATAAAAACCTCATAAAGGCAATTCTGAGGGGCCAAGCCCTGGTGAGCGGCTTCCCTGGGCCCTCTGGGTCTCTATCCCGAGCCTGCGGACAGACTGGGGGAGTTGACTTAAATGGACACGGTTGCAGTGTGTCCCAGGCATCACCCAGGGCGGCGGAGCAGTATGGAATATTGCCCAAGTCAATCCATGGTCACCCCAAGCTTTCAGGGTACTTCCTGACTGTACCTCATCCCCTGTGGGGGTCTTCCCCTACAGTAACTAACCAGAATGTGGGGCCTGATGGCCCACTGGTTTCATTCATTCCCAAACCTGTTCCAAAGGGCACTCTGGGTGTCAGGCCACGTATGACACCTTCACAAACAGCAGCTCATGGCCCGCGGGGTGGGCACCCTTAATCCCCCTACTCCCATCCTGGAGACTGGAGCCCGGAAGGTAGGAAGGCGCTGCTGTTTATAGAAGCCCTGACACCCACAGCTGGCTTTTCATTTGTTACCCTGGTGCTGAGAGGGGATTTCTCCAATGGGAGCGCCTTCTGATTGATCCTCAAACTCCGGCCAAACCATTCCTCCCCAAACTTCTTAAGATGATCTTGTGAATTACAGCGGAGAGATGGAGCAAGTGAGCTGGCTCCTTTCAACCACCACAACTTCTGGAGGGCAAGAGCCGTAGCTTCAGGAAGGATTTCCGCTTTCAGAACGTTTTCCGTAACCAGCAACTGAAATGGTCAGGGAACTTAAGGCAGAGTGGCTTCTAAGGTCACTGTGAGCCATTTTCACACTGCACAGTCCAGAGGGGGAAAGAAATGAGATCATTTTGTCCTTCCAATAACTAGGGCTTTGTATTGGCAAATCAAGCGTAAAATTGGCAGTCAAAATCCTTTCAGGAGTCTTTGTTTAGAAATAGCCTCGTCCATCTAGGCATGATCTTGGAGCCTAGCTTTGCTAACGACTCTCATTCCAGGAGATAAAAGGCTGGTGTTGGTCACGCTACCACGACTGTCTTCAGAATATGCTGCTCTCTTATGTTTGTTGGTTCAAACCCACCTGCCTTTCTGTGGGAGAAAGACGAGGTTATCTGTTCTCATGGAGATTTATTTACAGTTTCAAAAACCCTACGGAGCAGGTCTCCTCTGACCTGTAGGGTCACTCTGAGTCGGAATAGATTCAGGGGTAGTGGGTTGGGTTTGGTAAGGTTGATCGAGCAGCATGAACGCTAGCCAGGCCTAATGAGAGAAGAGCCATTCGGGTTGGATGACATTATTTGCCTGAAGCTCTGATGTGCCTCTCAGTAACCCCAACATGTATCTTTTTACTTCAGGCATCATATCGACGTTCCTTCATGTCCACCCTTTTGGCGCCAACATCGAATATCTGTGGTCATACATGCAGCAGCTGGACTCTAAGGTAAACACGTCTCACTCTCGGCTCTGCTCCCTCCCCTATTTGACACTCCCCCGCCCCCCTAAGCTTTGGGTGCTGACATTTCCAGCAGCCAGCAGGGCTGGGCCATTTCACAGGCAGTTGTCTCCCTGCCACTTGCCTTTCCCTCTGTAGAAAGAACGTCGGTTATGTAATGGCAGTGACTTCCCACAGATGCCAAGTTACTTTGAAAAGCCTATGAAGGATTGAAAATTGCAGGTTGGCCTGGAAAATTGCCCAAACAAGGGAGAAATCAGGTCAGAATGGCTAATGGGACATTATGCTTAGAGCACACTCCCACAGGAGTGTATGCGGAGGACTCTACACAACAGGGGAAGCAGAACATAAGGTCACTTCAAGGTCTAATCCATGTCCCCCAAGAAAACGATAAAACGATGTTGATGGCTATCTTTGAGCCATGGTCTCTAATGAAGGAACCTTTCACTGTTCACACCCAGTCTCTCCTCATTCCTGAGGCTCAGTTTCCTTCATCTGCAAATTAGCTATCCTCCTAGCCCATGGCAGTAGTTGTACCCCAAAGAAGACAGGACGGACAGAGTGAGGACGCACATTTGTATGTCGAGGAGGAGGAGGAAGAGGTGGTGGTGGGTTTCCTGTTGAATTCCAATGATGTCATTAGCCAGGAAGACCTGGGGAAGGGGTGGCCAGAGAAGCCAGCCACGCCCCAGAGGAAGAAGGAACATGGACTCCAGCAAAGCTTCCACTGAAGACTCGCGGAAAAGGCATTCTGAGTCCTCGGTGGTTAGCACAGATTAAAATTCTACTTCATATTTTGACTCAAGTAACCCTGTCAGATCCCAAGATTGAGTAACCTTTTCAATGGATCTAGCACTTCCTTTCTGAGAACAATCATCTGGACAAAATGTATTTTTCAGCCAGAGATCCCTGGCCTTGCCTTCTCTCTCAGTCGGTGATAGGGCACTCCAAAGTGAGGTGAAAGAAATGTGAACATGCACAGATTTTTGAAATGAGGACTTATTATTGTCCTCTCTCTGGCCCCCTCACACAGACGGGGCAGAATAGAAAAGGCTCCCGACAGGTCAGGCTTGAGGCATCTGGCCTTACTTCCTCGAGAGCTGGCTGCCTTCCCCTGGGATTCAGCGGAAGACCACATGCCCCAGCATGCCTGGCATGGGCGGAACCCTCCAGAAGCGCCTCCTGGGGTGGCAGTGCCCCGCCCCTTGTGTGTGCCACATGGCGTTCCTCCCCTGGGGATCCCAAGTGGGAAGCCTTTGTTGAGAAGCAGTTATTTTTCAGTAGGAGCTGTGAAAGCCAAGGAATCTGCTTGCTAGTCTTCCCAGAATTCTTGGCCTCCTGTCTTCTTTGTTGGTACAGGTTGACGACCTACACGCATGCTCTCTCTCTCTCTCTCTCTCTCTCTCTCTCTCTCTCTCTCTCTCTCTCCCCCCCCCCTCTCTCTCTCCAGCAAAGCCTCCGCATCCTGACTGTAATGTCCATCAAGTGTGTTTTCAATCAAGTGTGTTTTAACGAAAACCGGTGGGTGCCAGGAATCAGCCCACATCTTTTTTCTATCCCCAGGAGGCTAAAAAGATACATAAACTTTCTAATCTGGAAAGCAAATTATTGCTACATCCTGGAATCCCATCTCCTTGGGGCTCTATTAAGAAAGCAAAATAACATGTCCACCAGGGCTCATGTCCACTGCCCAAATAAGTCCTGCGGCGACACCCGTGGGTGCTCGGGGCCAGCTGGGGGGGTAGCCGACTGCAGCACCTGCCCCTGGTTGAGCAGCCTGAACTGGGGGCCAGGAGGCCTCCACAGAGTGTTGGGTAATGTTGCATGCAGGCAGTGGGTTCTGCCCTGTTTCCACAGCACATGCGCTTTCTGACTCTGGTAGGTTGACTACAGAGGGAGAGAAATGCCGGTTAGACTAACACAGATCGGCCGGCATCAACCATCTCACAACAGCTGTAAGATCACGTTTAGATTCTGCCCAGGGCCGGCAAGGACAAGAAGAGCAGGCTCGAGCCAGCTCTGTAGTCGACGGGGCCAGTCTGATTAGGATTCCCAAAGGCCACGTATGGACAGGAGCATTCGTTTATATGGTGCACCTCTATAGCACGTGGCTCCCCAAAACGGGGCTGCCACTTTTGGTTAAATATCTCTGCTCGTGGAGATGACAGTTGTGTAACTTTCTCCGCCTGTTCTCAACCACCCACTCTCGTATCAGAAATACATGACAAAGTCAGACGACTCACCCAGGGCTAGGGGGACCAGGGGTGGGCTAAGGGAAATGGCTCCCAGAAGTCCCTTCTGCCAAGTCGACTGGGGCCCCCACATTCAGGGTCAGCCATACCACCTTGAACGTGACAAAGTTTCTAAGGGCTGCTTGGAGCCTCACATTAGCCCCAGAGCCCGCAGGCCCTCCAAAGAGCTGCCCCCAAGCAGCACACGTGTTTGCACTGAGACGTGCAGAGGAACATTTCCTAACTTAGGCTTTGCCAAAAGGAGCACTTTCTCCGATTTTCTTCCCAGCTACAATTCCCCAAGGCCCAGTTCTCCAAGTGTCTTTGGTCTCCAACACACGGGCTCGCTTCCTGCAAGGCCGGCTGTTTGAACCCACCAGTTCCTCTGAGGGAGAAATAGGAGGCTGTCTGTTCCCATGGCACTCAGTCTCAGCAACGGTGTATGTATAGGGTCGCCATGAGTCGGAATCAGTTTGATGGTAGTTTGGGCGGGATTTGGCCCACACCTGCAGCCCATCACATGGGAGGTTCTGAAAATCAGTTTGGGGGCCCAGTGCTTTGGCATGACATCGCAGTATGGCTGCACGATGGTGGGCGTGGGTGGGCGTGAGGAGAGGTGTGGATTTCCCAGCAGAGGGCCACAGTTTGTCTTTCTGAAAAAGCAGCTGCCTCTGAAGAACATCTCCTGAATTTCAAGGAGACACAACTCCTGTCTTAATTACACCACAGTTTCCAGCTCCTCCCCAGACCACAGGGGGCTTGAGGGGTGGGGGCAGTGACTTTGCTGAGTAGTAGTGGTAGGTGTGCCCACCGGAATCCTCTGTAATACAGTCTATTCTGACAGGGGCTCCTTCCTAATAGCCACCTGTCAGAAGGTGTTAATGAACAACTGCAGGAGCTCTCTGTGGCTTAGACAGGCTGCAATGAACATGTTTTTATGTATCACAGCGCCTCTGGAAAGCTTGTGACAGCAGAGGCAGCAATACTCTCCATTTATCTACATAAAGGACGCTGTTGGCCCAGAGCACTAGGTTTTTCTAGGGATGCAGGCACCAGGCACAAGGAGGGACTGGTTAGAGGGCAGTTGAACTTCAAGAACCAACTCTGTCCAGGTGGGGCCACATACAATAGATGAAATCATGATGAAAGCTTGGAGGATCAAGAAAGGGCAAGAGTGAGCAGCACAGCTGTTGTGTGAAATGGGAGTCTTCTAGTGACTTCTTTTTCACAGCTTCTTCCTGACATTGCCCTGTTTCTACATTTCTACATTTCTCCTCCTATTCCTCCCCTTCCTTCACATCCTTTCCCTTCCAGGTCCCGCCTTCTTTCCCTAATGTCTTCCATTGCTTACTCTCTCTCCTAGTGGGCTTCTCTTCCCACGCTCCCTGTCTCCTCTTCCTTTTAGCCCCTGTGTCCCTCTGGTCTTTATATCTGTGTCTCTTCTTTCCATCTTCGTTCTTTCTTTCTCCCTGCCTCCCCTCTTGCTTTTCCCTCCTCCCTCCCTCCTTCTGACTGGCATCTGGGTGCTGTCAGGAGGCTGGGAAGCAGCTAACCCTCTGACAGGGAACCTGGTTGTACAGGTAGCTGCCTTCCTGGGCTTTCCAGCTTCCCCCCAGCCGAGGCCTCAGGCAGCCCCTCTTCACCCGGTGTGGTGTCTGCCCTGCCTGACCAGAGTGGAACACGGAATCAAGCAGCCAGAAATAAAATGGGCTCCTCTCTGCCTATGTCTGTCAGCTTTTACCAGCACTTAGAGGCGAGGCCAAGGTGTGGACAGTGGGCTTGAACAATAGTGAATCAGAAGATAAGCCAAGAGAATCTTATCAATCCCCTGCAGCAGTAATAGTGTGTACGAATCCCTGCTTGCCTTTCACGCCTTCGCACTCTCTCATGCGCACTCTTTCCTGTCCTTTAAAAAAATTATTGTTCTAGCAAATCACTTCTTCCTAAAAAGAGTTGCATTTGAGACTTGGAGAATTTTGTACCTGGTTGGTTTACGTACTCACTTGAACGCAGAGACGCTTGACCCGCGACCTACCCGGGTGCTTGCTGAAGAACTGGAGATTCTGATTCAGCCTGTAGGGGGGGTAGCCCAAATAACCTATTTTCAGATCATTTAGAGAAACTCAGGGCAATCTTTTTATCAAAAAGAAAAACAAGTGCCCCCACCCATACTCTGAAATTGGCACCAAGAAAAAAAAGGAAAACGAACTGATTCTAGGAACCCAAGTGGAAGGCGAATCTTGAGAATGATGAGGGCAACGAATATATAAGGGTGCTTTGCTCAATTGATGTATGTATGGATTGTGATAAGAGTTGTATGAGCCCCTAATAAAATGATTTTTAAAAAGAAAGAAAGAAAGCCAGCTCTGTGCCTGTTTCCCCAACCTCAAAGGCAAACCCACTGCCCTGTGTTGGTAGGGCAGCGTAGAATGCGCCCTGGGTTGTTGAGACTAGTGGGTCACTCATGGACTCTGGAATCCCAGGCCACGCCCAGTTTGCTTGGAAACGCCCACCTCTCCTGAGACTCACTCAGGCCCCTGGCCGGTGGAAGGGCCGCAGATCCCCCTGCACACCCTGCTATTGCGCTGTGGGAGTGGAAAGTGTGCTAGAGGAAGCGCCTCCCCCAGCGCCCGCAGAGACGAAATGCACTCCCAACTCTTCCGTATCTGACAATCGAAGCTTCCGGGGAGTTGGCCCCGGCTTCTTGCGTGGCCTCCCAGTAAAATGTTTTCAGGTTTCAAGCCTGCTCACGCACACCTAATTAGAATACGTTCTTTCCAACGTTCAGGGCAGCCTCAGTTCAAAGGACATTTTATTCCACGGACCAGGGAATCCTGAATGCACCTTAAGGGAGCTTTGGCATCGAACATCAAATAAACACTTGGCTTGGCTTCTTGGCTGTTTGGCCTCTTTTAAAACTTAATTTCAGAGTCGGTGTAAAATGTAGACTCTGAAGCAGGCGTCCTCAAACTACGGCCCGCGGCTCGCCGAGAACATTTATCCAGCCCGCCGGGTGTTTTTGCCCTGTTTGTTTTTTAACTTCAAAATAAGGTATGTGCGGTGTGCATAGGAATTTGTTCATAGTTGGTTTTTTTTTTACTATAGTCTGGCTCTCCAGTGGATCTGAGGGACAGTGAACTGGCCCCCGTTTAAAAAGTTTGAGGAACCCTGCTCTAAAGGGTACCCACTCAGTGACTGCCTCGTGAGAATCACCTGACAGTCACATCCAGCCCTCACCTGTGCCTCTTGTTGGGACAGCCAGTGGCAGCGACGCCCTGCAGGTGCTTCGTGCTGCCTGAGCCCGGGCCTCTCTCCTGCAGGCATGCATGCCGCAGGGGCTCCTTTCCAAAGCAGCTCTTTGCCTCTCCCACAGATATCTGCGAACGAGATAGAGACACTGCTGCTGAGGCTGCCCCGCATGTTTAAGCAGGAGTTCACAGGTGTCGGAGCAACGCTGGAGAAGAGGTGGAAGTTGTGTGCCTTTGAAGGGATAAAAACTCCCTAACTGCCCAGAGCGATGGCAACGCAACCAACCCTGTGCAGCCCGCCCGCCCGCGGGGCCGTGGGCAGGGCTGTGCCTCTGAGAAGAGGTGCGGCCCATGTGGGGCCGTCAACGTCTGCCGCCAGCCCCATCCGCGCGTTCCCTCGTGAGTGGAATTGTAATTGTGTACCAGTTCCTTAAAACAGAAGAAGCTTCGTACTGTGACCGATCTGTTTGCCTACGAAAACTAAACAATGATTCCACAGTCAGCTGGCAGAAGTCTTCTTCAAATAGGCTACATTTGAGACTAGCTCACCCAGCAAAGTATTGACCGTCGATGACGATGTAGCAGTGGTGGTCACTAGGTCATGGAGTTGTATATGTAATGTATAGCTGAAATCATTAAGTGACAGGTCCCTGAAAGTTTCTCTTTCTGTTTTAGTACAACAGCAAAGCAATTTTACAGTGATGGGGGAAAAAATCATACCAAAAGAAAACTTGAATATGTGTCTGAACAGTTACATTGTATTTTGTAAATTAAGTTATATGCTGTTCCAGAGACATTTGCCTTATTGAAGAGGCAGAAAGAAATGTGATTGGACTCCTTGAGAATGCTTTATCAAGAATATTATTTTTCTAATGTAACAATTCTCCATCCTAAGTTCTTTCAACATGGACTGCATAACAATTTTCATAAAATGTAAATAAAGGTAAAACTAGTGCTACTGTCTTGTACTTGGTATGTAACATTCAGGTTTATGCATCAAATATCCAGTAAATATTCCTGTTATAAATTTTATAGCAAAGTTACTGATTTTTTTCAATAAATATGACTTCTACCGTACTACATTTATAAATTGTTCTTTGGGGTTTTTGTTTTTTGTTTTTACTCTTTCTTGAAGCAATATTTTCCTCATCCTATCATTTTTAATATATATGTGATTAAAACTAAGAGACAAACGTTATTTCAAGTACTAATGTATGAAAATGCTGGAATAGAAAGTGCCAAGATATTATTCAACATTAGAGACGCTACTGCTTTAAAATAGCATGACTTGGCATCCAAATATAACCAACTTAAGTTTGCCTTTCTCTCATGTCTGCTTGGTTACACTCTAGTCCATTCATTCAGAAGTTCCTAGATTTATGTATTTGTATGTTTGCTGGAGAATATTCAAATTAGAAAAGGAATGATATTTTAGAAGAATCTGACTTTCCCTTTTTTTAATCTAGAATTTGACTTAAAATCGTGTCCGTTTCCTGCTTTCTTGCAAAGACTCACAGGCAGGAGATTGATTAATTTTAAATTAATTTTTTTTAAGAAACCAACCAAACTTCCAAAATGATACAAGACAAGAGGGTTTCAAACTGTTCATGGGAAAATGTCCTTATCCTTTTCCACACACTTTCTGAAACCCCCTCCTAATTTCCTAGTTTGATATTACTGTCCTGAAGGCGCCTCTTATTATTAGGTGCCAAAAAGTTGGTTTTGACTCACCAGAAGGAGGCCTGCTGGGCCGTGGCTGCCCTCACCATTGTGCTTGAGCCCATTGTTGTAGCCCCACCCCACTCCCCCACCCCTGTGCCAGCCCTCGCTGAGGGTCCTCCTTCTCCTCCTCGCTGGCGTCTCTCCCAGGGGACCGGTCTTACTGACCACATGGATCCAGTACACAAGACAAGGTGCTACCACGCTCAGTTCTGAAAAGCATTCTGACTGCACTTCTTCCCACATTTGTTCTCATTGCGCTCTTTTAAATTAGATAGTTATTTTGCCCTTAAATACCTAATTTTATGTTAAGTGCAGGCTCAATGTTAAGCTGCGGGTATGGCTAAGAAAGCACCATCTTCTTAAGGAGCTCAGAGCTGAGTGGGAGAGAGAGAGACATGCTTCTCCCAGTGGCTGGCTGACGTGAACGGTGTGGATGACAAACACCAGGGGTCTGGCCTTCACCATCTGTGGATGGTCCACGACACCCTCGCTCTGAAAAGGTGCACCTCTAAGGGATGCAGAGAGACACAGCAGTCAGAAAGAAGATGGCTTTGTTTGAGGGTAAAGAGAAAACCTAAGAGGATCACTTAGAAAACAAATAATCGGGGGCGGAGGTGGGGGAGCGCTAGGTATGAATCAGTCTTAGAGACACACAAGGGAAGGTACCCAGCCCAACTGAGAATATTTCTGGTTGGATGCTCTCTAATGTCCCTTGGTGTTTTCAAGTGTCACTGGGCACACTGTGTATCCCAAGGGCACACTGCAGTGCTCGAGTTCAACCAGGGTGTGAACAGGAGGAGGAAGTCGAGGCGTGTCCTACACCGATCTGGCAGGAAGACTCCTATCCCCAACACACGAGGCTGGAGCCTGCATGACAACGCAGACGGCCAGGATGGGTGAGCTCTCTTCCAAATGCGAGTTGGCTCCTGTACTGGAGCAAATTCACCGATGCAGCCTCTGCATGGAGATGTTTTTATTTATATATCTATTCCAAGTACATCCTGTTACTTGACTAGATAATTCATATTAATTATATGTTTTTACTTCAACTAAGTAACTTACTCCACACACACAAAAAGCCTCAAAATCAGCAGGGACTCTGAGATCCCATGGGGCAGGGAGCTTGCTCTGGTGGCTGTGAGGGCTGCCTGCTGGAGTCTACATGTCTGTCACCCACCGCTCAAACTCCTATGAGAACCCTTTACAAAGGTGTATTCTTCCCATTGGCGACACATGGAAAATGAAGTTCACAAGGTTTAAATGCTTCCATTAGGACTGCACAGTTAGTAAACTCTGAATCTAAGATTTGAGCCCAAGGCTGACTGATTCAAAAGCATGTTCCTATCATTTTATCCATGCTTTTCGCCATCAGTCCGCTCTACCTCCCACCCTCCCCCTCCCCTCCCCACCCCCGCTGAGCCCAGTGAGCATCCAGTGGCCTTATAGCAATGCCTTTGCTTTCCTTTATTCGCTTCCAGCCTCTTCTGGTGGGTGGAGGTCTGGCAAGTCTTCAAGCTCTTCTCTCTGCAGCCTACCAGTTGTTGTCTAATCAAGGTCATTGCACCTCCAGGTTCTACCCAGGATCAAAGGACCACGAATCTGGGATTCTGAGAAAAAGCAGAACATGGAATGCTTGAAGATCCTGTGATCCGGCCCCAGTCAGCCTTTCTCACTTGCTTTTTCACTGCTTCCCTAAACAGAACGAATAAATGTGTGTGTGTGTGTGTGTGTGTGTGTGTGTGTGTGTGTGTGTGTGTCCCTGCTGTTTGTTATGGATTGAACTGTCTCTTCCCAAGAATATTCCATGGAATCCTAACCTCTGTACCTGTGGATGGAATCCGATTTGTTTGGAAGACCCCAGGGCTGAAAGGTGGGTCCTAAACCTAATCATCTCGGAGTGGTAGCAAGAGCCACATGGACATGGAGACAACGCACTGCCACCAGATGTCCAGCTCATGGCTACCCTCTACTGCACTAGTTCTCAACCTATGGGTGTGACCCCTTTGGGGGTTGAACAACTCTTTCACAGGGCTCGCCCAGTTCACAACTAGCAAAATTACAGTGATGAAATAGCAACAAAAATAATTTTATGGCTGGGGGCCACCACAACACGAGGAACTGTATGAAAGGGTCGTTAAGGGAGGTTAAGCACCAGGGAGGTTAAGAACCACTGCTTCACAGGGTCTCTGAGACTGAATCCACCACAGCAGATAGCCTCATCGTTCTCCAGTGGAGCAGTGGGTGGGTTTGAACCTTCGCCTTGCAGCCCTTTATCCACAGCGCCACACAAATGAGAGGGAGAGGTCAGTGGAGGATCACCAAGGAAGTGATATTCTCTGGAGATGAGCACTGCCCTTCACTTGTCCACTGCGGGTGTTTCTAGGCAAAGATAGCCTCCTCTCTCTTCCATAGAGCAGCTAGTGGGTTATAACCACCAGTTGACTGTTGGCATCCCAACACAGAATCCACTGCCCCACAAGGCTCCTGTCGCTCTTCCAGTAACACTAGGTGACTCAGTGCGTTTACTCATACCTTACTCTCCAATAGAGCGTCTTTACCCACAGGGAGTTGCCTCAATTGTCCCTGCTCAAGCCCTGGTGATGGCAGTGGTTAAGTGTTGGGCTGCAGTCCACAGAGTCCGCAGTTGGAAACTACTAGAAAGACTGGGCTTTCTATTCCAGTAATCAGTTACTGTCTCAGAAACCCACCAGGCATCGATATTTGTCCTCATTGACTCGATGGCAGTGAGTTAAGAAGAAAATGCGTTTTTTTTCCAGCTGTCCTCTGTTTGGACGGGCTTCTCTCTCTCTCTTTTTCCCTCCCTCCCTCACTCCTCTCTCAAGAAAAAAAGAAGAAAACGCAATAGCACATTGTCTCAGAAGTAATGTCTCCTGCCCCATTGACTGAGTCCCGAAAGTTGTTTTTTCTAATAAACATTTAAAAAACAGGACAGAGAATGGACCAAGATAATTTTTTCCTTCCAGGGTCTGATTTACTACACAATATTTGAGAAGCCTCCAAATTCCTTCCATCTAAGAGTCCCAGGAAGAACGTGCATAACGGGCCAGCCGAGAGGAGGGATGAAACACAAAGTAACAACCGCGGAGGGATGAAACACAAACTCAAAACCTTCCTCTAGTTCCTGAACGCTTCCTCCCCTCCCAATCATCATGACCCCAATCCTACCTTGCCTTGCGGACCTGGTTGTACCAGAGGATGTACAGCGGTGCAGTGGGGATCTGGAGGCACAGGGAATCTAGGACAGACGAACCCTTCAACACCAGCGGTGGGAGTGGCGACACCAGGAGGAAAGGGCATGTAGAAAGGGAGAACCGATCTCGGAGATCTATGTGTAACCTCCTCTCTGGGAGATTGGCAAGGGGGAGGCGGGTGAGGGGAGACGCCGGGGGATGTAAGATAAGATATAATAATTATTTATAAACTATCAAGGGACCAGGGGTGGGATCAGGGAGGGAAGGGGATGGGGGGAAAAAAAGGGAAACCGAGCTGATTCCAGGAACCCCAGTGGAAGGTGAATTATGAGAATGACGAGTGCAACGAATGTATAAGGGTGCTTTGCTCAATTGATGTATGTACAGATTGTGATAAGAGCCTTATGAGCCCCAATAAAAAGATTTTTAAAAAACGGGTTTGGCTTATACACTGGTCAGTGGTACTCCAGCGAGGTGTAACATCTCGCTGCCCCACCCCCACTAGGAAACAGGATAAGCTCCCATTTTCTCAGGGGTGATTGCCATTCCTCCACTGTTCATTCAAAGCCCTGCTGACACTGCAGGACTTTAAATGTTTGTTTACTCACATCTAACCAATCAGAGCCGTCCTATGACGTGTATCTTTGAATAAGTCTTTTAAAGACCGTGTGTGAAGGACTAACAAAAGGAGGAAATCTCATGAAGCCTGACATAGAGTTAATAGCAAAGTGGGTTCGAGATGCATGGGAAGACATTCCAGAAGACATGGTGCGGCGTGCCTTCCAGAAATGTAGTATTGGTAATGCTATGGATGGCAGTGAAGACTGCGCTTTGTATGAAAATGACAGCAGTGATGGTGATGACGGCGATCTCAGTGAGGACAGCGTCTATGATGACCTCACACCAGCTGAAGCTCTGCATTGGGATACGGATGATGATGAGGAATCCGGTTTTGAAGGATTTTAACTCTTTCCATTTTAGCTTGGTTGCTGATTGAGCTCAGGGAATAGTACTCTTAAGGTATCATTGTTGATACCTTATTGTTTTTGTTGAACCTATTTTCCACTTACTGTGATGGTTTACTAATGTTAAATGACTTGTCCTTTTATTTATGTTTTTATTTAAACTAAATATTTAAATACAGAAAAAAAAAGTAACAAACGCGTGTCCTCACACTTCAAAGCCAGCTCCCAGAGGAAACCTGATCGCGCAAGGACCTCCTCCTGTCCTCCTCCCTCCCGCCTGACTCAGGGAGCCCCCTGCTGCTGGTCCCTGGGTCCTCCAGTGAATGCCTGGGGTGACTACTGGGATCCAGAGAGTGTTCCCAACTGGTTTTCAGAAGGAGATGGCCAGGGCTTTGCTCCTAGTCTAATTGAACCTGGAGACTCCCCTGGCACCTGTTTCATTCACCTCATCACAGGGCAAGGCTCCCCTGATGGGGGAGGGAGAGGCTGAGCAGGAGGCGGGCTGACTGAGAACAGTGCCCAGGTCCTTTGCTGCCATTCATTAGCCGCAGGAGCTACACAGAGTTCTCGGGGAAACTCCGTGATCTTTTCACTCCACTTGTCCATGCACTTTTATGAAAGCGCCCCTACTACACCCCTTCAACAGTATGTCCATCACTTGTGCCCAGGGGTGTCTCTTTTCTTTTTTTCTTTTAAATCGTTTTATTAGGGGCTCATACGACTCTTATTACAATCCATGCATACATCAATCGTGTAAAGCACATTTGTACATTCATTGCCCTCATCATTCTCTAAACATTTGCTCTCCACCTAAGCCCCTGGCATCAGGTCCTCATTTATCCCCTCCCTCCTGCTCCCTTCTTCATGAACCCTTGATGATTTATTATTTTGTCATATCTTGCCCTGTCCAACATCCCCCTTCACCCACTTTTCTGTTGTCCATCCCCCAGGGAGGAGGTCATATGTAGATCCTTGTAATCGGTTCCCCCTTTCCAACCCACTCTCCCTCTACCTTCCCAGTCTCGCCACTCACACCCCTGGTTCTGAAGGGATCATCCTCCCTGGATTCCCTGTGTTTCCAGTTCCTATCTGCACCAGTGTACATCCTGTGATCTAGCTGGATTTGTAAGGTAGACTTGGGATCATGATAGTGTGTGGGGGGAGCCATTTAGGAACTAGAGGAACATTATATGGTTCATCGTTGCTACACTGCACCCTGACTGGATCAGCTCCTCCCCAAGTCCCTTCTATAAGGGGATGTCCAGTGGCCTACAAATGAGCTTTGGGTCCCCTCTCTGCAGTCCCTCCGTCATTCACTATGATAAGATTCTTGTTCTAATGATGCCTGATACCTGATCCCTTCGACACCTCGTGATCGCACAGGCTGGTGTGCTTCTTCCATGTGCGCTTTGTGGCTTCTGAGCTAGATAGGGGTGTCTCTTTTAGTCCTGGAATTCCTGAGTAAGGGCACTTATTTCTCTCCCTAGTCCATCCAAGCCTAACATGTGACTTTTCAATAAATGCTGAACCAATGAACCAAGTGAGAGCTTGGACAGGAAGGAACTCTCTAAAGATGTTCCTTCAGCATATATTCCGGCATTTGAGCCAATAACGCAGGCTAGCCCTTCCTGTGCCTTCGCTGTAAGATCTTGTCCGAACTCCTACCTTCTTGCTGGCTTGGATAGCCTTCACCTATGGCAACAAGGAGGAGCCATTGGTCAAGTTCTAAAATATATACTTAAATGCTTTTACTAGACACTGATTCAGAAACAGCCTTTGAAATGGTAGCAAGCCTTGTTTCCATCTGCGCTGCAGCCTGCCATTTTTAGCCACAGTGATAAGAATGAATTAACAAGAGAAGAAAGAGTTGGTAGTAACGGGGTTAAAAAACCAATGCGACCATTGAAACAAATATTCACCTCACAAAAGAGAGCATGCAGCATTCCTCCCCTTGGTGAGGGTTGGGGATGTTTTACCTTGGGTTTTCTCTCTTTAATCTCTTTCTGAAATGACTGCTGGGTTTCTCTCTTGGACTCCATTAAAGCTGATTACCTTGAAGAACTCTTTTTAACATAACACTCAGGGTTTCTTTGCATAAACTAAGAGGATAAAGTGATTTCAGATCTCCACAATCGTATATTTGGCTCACTTTACATCACGTACACTCAGTCTGCCAGTAGTATCTGAATAAGCTAGGCTTTTCTGTGCAGGACCCCTAGTTGGCTGCAACAATGGGCTCAAATATAACAGTGGGATTGAGGAAGGCCCAGGACCAGACAGCGTTCCATTCAGGTGTGCACAGGACGGCTATGAGTAGGAACTAACTTGATGGCCCCAAGCAATCACACAATCACAACGAGCGAGAACACTTCAGAGCCAGTAAGTTGTAGCGGATGGGTTTAAATGAGCTAGACCCCTAAAAATATTGTGTCTCTACTTCTACACCCCTCCAATATCTCCTGTTTGACTTTCAAACAGAGTTTTCCCCCCATTCCTGGGTTTCAAAGATTTGGAAACATCTCATTTGAAGTAGGAAAGGATGATAATGTTTTAGTCCGGATTCACTAGAGAAACAAGTCCAGAGACACTCGTGTGTGTAAGAGAGAGCTTTATCTCAAAGAGCAACTGAATATTGAGGGAAAATCCCAGCCCCGTCCAGATCAAGTCCATAATTCTGATATTAGCCCATCTGTCTGAGACTAGTCCATAAATTCCTCTTCAGCCTCACATGGTTTCTATGAGACAATGGTCAGATATGCCTCTCCTTCCATCCTTCTTTATCCTATTCAGACACCAACCATCCCTCCCACCGCACCCTGCTTCTCCACATGGTTCAATAATCCATGGCATTGACCACATAGAACTCACCGACCATCAATCGGCCATACAAGTCAAGATCAGAAACAAGAAGCATGCCATTCTTTGGTCCACAGCAGCACCTCTGCAGCCACACTAGCACCTCTGCAGCCACACTAGCACCTCTGCAGCCACACTAGCACCTCTGCAGCCACACTAGCACCTCTGCAGCCACACTAGCACCTCTGCAGCCACACTAGCAGGCATGTCTCTCTCTGGTCCTCCATCTCTCAACCACATGGCCCCTTGGCCTCTGCCCTGATTGCAAAAGTGGTACAAAGATCCTTCAGCACCCAAAAAGAACACTCTACCCTTAAGCCAGCCCCCTGCTCTCTAAGGCACTGAACTGCACTCTTCCCATGTGCTGGGAAGTTCACCACGCCAGCTCATGGTCTCCTCTGCCACCACCAGTACTTCCCACAGGGAGCTCACAGATGGCCCACGGTTAGCTCTTTTTTCGTGATGGCCTTCTGTGCTTCTAAGATAGCTCACTTTATGTCCAGAGGAATGGAAAGTCTGATCAATTCCCTCCTCCTTTTGCACTCTTCTTGTGTACTCCCATAAAGTCATTGCTGGGAGCCACAAAGAATAGGGACGGAAGAGTCATACCAAGCCATCACACCATGTAAGTATAGTAGACGACCCTTTCCTAGCTTTCAGCCTATCCCTGTTCTTACAGAAAAAATGTCAGTCCTACGGTTCTACATATAAGAATGACGGGCAAGAGCAGCTTAATGCTAGAAGAATTCTTGTGCACAGCCACTTCCCGCCTGTCGGCGGAGGCTTGTTTGTTGCTATGGTGCTAAGCAGATTTCAAAGGCGCTCCCAGACTTAGGCAGACTCAAAAGAATGGTCAATCTACTTCCCAAAACCAGCCAATGAAATTTCTACGTGTCACCAAGGTGCAGTCCCTAGCTCATCCTGGGGATGGCACTAGTTAGTGCACAGTCTTGATGGGAGTCGATGGCCGACTCATGGCAGCTCAAAACAGCGCATGAAGATCCCTAAAGACAGCACAAGTCATCCCCAGAACCAAATACGTTCACGTGTCAGACTGACCTGATGAGGTCATCGCACTGCCCTTACCTGCCACCCTTTCGCATCTCTCTTAGTTAGCTAAATGGTCACTGGCGGAGGACTTAGAGGGCAGGGCCTGAATTCGTTCTTTCAGAATTAATAGGGACTTGATATCTTTCCAATAAGCAGTAATTAGGGTCAAACACATTCAACTGTGAAGAAACCGTATGGCCGTAGGCGACTGCCACTTTGAATGATGGTCAATTGGGTATGCAGTATGCAAGGGCTAAGTAAACTATTAATTATGATTGTTGTTTTTACCCAGCAGAGATGCTATCCCGGAAATTATAGCTGTGGTCAGAACATGCAATCTTATTATATTAGACAACACGAACATCTTTCATAGGTGCTGAGAGTATCGAAGTAAATAAAGGACTCTGGTAAACCTAGGAATTATTGACTGCTTGAGCTAATAAATGTGCTGTTGGCTGATCCAAAATTTTCACTCTCTTGCCTGCTTTCAGAACCATACAGAAACCCAAGCAATAAAGCTCTGATGTTTGTACTGCACGTTTCACCTCTTACATAACGTGCCTTCATTGGTCCAGGGCTATGGAGTGGGACGTTCTTGCTTCATGGGAAAAACAGACTCATAAAAATAAATTGCAGACATTTTACAGTTGAAAATGGTACTCTTCTGTACCAAGCAAAAAGTGCTTAACGTACAATAGAGAGTGCACAGTAGGTAATGAAATGCATTTTTTTGTCTAGCAAATATATTTATTGTGTGTTGAAAATTGTAATGTTTTCCCCTGAACAAAGAAATTTCTATTAGAAAGCTCATTTGCTATTGTGGGCAGGGAAACCTTTTTTCTTACTTACTAAAGTAGTCTATCTTCATATCAGCCCACAGCACTGTCAAGTTCATTTAAGAAGAGCTATGTGTAGACAGAATAGGACAAATCAGAAGCCAGAACATTCCATCTCTTCTGCCTTTCATATCTGAGCAAGTGCTGTGTAATCCACTACATCTGATAGCAATCTCATTGTGGAAAGCTTTCTTCCTTCCAGAAGAAAGAGCTAAAAATTGGTCAATTTGGGGTCCTCATCTATAAGTCTTAATATATTTGATTACAATACTTTCCCTTGTCTACTTGAGCTGTCCTTTGAAATATTCTGTTCAGCTCTTCATCATTTCTCTCATTCCCTTTAGCTACTCCATGCACAGGGGCAAGTTTCAGTCTCTCTGACATGCGCGTTGCTTTTTGCTTTCTTTCCTACCTTTCTAATGACTTTGTTTCTTCGTGTACGATATTTGTGATTTCATCCCTTGTCTCTTTCCACAAATTACTTGATTCCAGTATATTTCAAATGAAGTCCAGACATACAGTCATCGCTTACATCGTTGAAAAAAAGGTGTGTCCAAAAGAAAGTTTGTCTTGAAAAACTCTGCCACGGAGGGGTCTCCGGGAGCAGACGAGCCAGTCAGGGTACAATGTAGCAATAAGGAAACATAAAACTTTCCTCTAGTTCCTAAATGCTTCTTCCCCTCCCTCCCCACTATCATGATCCAAATCCTCCCTTGCAAGTCTGGCTAGACCAGAAGGTGTACACTGGTGCAGATAGGAACTGGAAACACAGGGAATCCAGGGCGGATGATCCCTTCAGCACCAGGGGTGTGAGGGGCGGCGGATGATCCCTTCGGATGATCCCTTCAGCACCAGGGGTGTGAGGGGCGATACTGGGAGCATAGAGGGAGGGTAGGTTGGAAAGGGGGAACCAATTACAAGGATCTACATGTGACCTCCTCCCTGGGGGACGGACAATAGAAAAGTGGGTGAAGGGAGATGTTGGACAGGGCAAGATATGACAAAATAATAATTTATAAATTATCAAGGGTCCATGAGGGAGGTGGAAGCGGGGAGAGAGGGAATAAAAAGAGGACCTGATGCCAGGGCCTTACGTGGAGAGCAAATGTTTTGAGAATGATGAGGGCAATGAATGTACAAATGAGCTTTACACAATTGATGTATGTATGGTCTGTGATAAGCCTTGTATGAGCCCCTAATAAAATGATTTAAAAAAAAGAAAACTCTGCCACATAATCTCTGAAATTGTTTCCATCACCAAGGTCATATTTTCCAACTCTGCTCCTTGTTTTCTGGCTTGCACATTCTAATCACCAGTGACTGTCAATGTGAGGTTCCCCCCCCCTAGTATTTTTGAGACAGAATGTGAAGTATGAGCTAGGCAATCAAACATTGGCTTCAGGTAGAGCTCATGGATAAGAACCATCATGGGTCATTTGTTCAGACAGACATCCATTGCTACAACAAGCCAGCATATCATGCATCATTTTTATGTCTTACAATCACAGTAAATCAAGCTGCAAGTCTGAAGAGCTATGGATTCGGAATATGCATAACCTTCCTTTGTGGGTGGCACCAGACTAGTCACTGTACTGATTGGCTGGATGCAGGGCCACTGTGAACTGACACCTGACAGCAGCAACAAGGCTAATGCTTTCCAAGGGCACTCTGTGATTTCCAGTGGGTAGTAAAGGATGGCCATCAAAGTGTAGCCTGTCACGCTTCCAAGAACAGTCATGAATTTGGCGTGGTTGAGGCCGATAAGTGAAATGTAAAGCCTTTTGGTCCTAGGATCAAGAGCTCACATTGATCACGGAGGTGATGTGGTATTGTTAGCTGTGTCTTCGAGTCAGCCCCCGACTCTACCTCAGGCACAACACAAGATAACCCTATCTGGTCCTGTGCCATACCAGTAATCGCTTTGGGGATCTGACTGTTGAGATACATAGGTTTTCATTGGCTGATTTTCAGAAGACTGCCAGACCTTTCCTCCTAGTCTGTTTTAGTCTGAACACTTCACTGAAATGTGTTCAGTCTCAAAGCAACCCCCAGGCCTCCAGGGGCAAAAGGATGGTGGCTGCGATGCGTGAGTTGCCCTGGCCGTGAACAAACCAGCATCTTCCACAGGAAGGTGGGAATTCTACCAGTGAGCCACTAGCACTCCCAGAGGCAGAGCGAAAAAAAAAAATCAAACTCACTGCCATACAGTCAATTCTGACTCCTAGTGACCTTACAGGACAGGGTAGAACTGCCCCTGTAGGTATCTGAGAGTATAAGTCATTTTATTTTTATTTTTAATCATTTTATTAGAAGCTCATACAACTCTTATCATGATCCATACATACATCCATTGTGTCAAGCACATTTGCACATTTGTTGCCATCATAATTCTCAAAACATTTGCTTTCTACTTAAGCCCTTGGTATCAGCTCCTCATTTTCCCCTCCCTCCCTGCTTCCCCCCTCCCTCATGAACCCTTAATAATTTATAAATTATTATTATTTTGTCATGTCTTACACTGTCTGATATCTCCCTTCACCGACTTTTCTGTTGTCCCTACCCCAGGGAGGGGGTTATATGTAGATCCTTGTAATCAGTTCTCTCTTTCTACCCTACCTTCCCTCCACTCTCCTGGTATCACCACTCTCACCACTGGTCCTGAAGGGATCATCTGTCCTGGATTCCCTGTGTTTCCAGTTCCTATCTGTACCAGTGTACATCCTCTGGTCTAGCCAGATTTGTAAGGTAGAATTGGGATTATGATAGTGGGGGGGGGGAGAGAAGCATTAAAGAATTAGAGGAAAGTTGTATGTTTCATCATTGCTTCACTGTACCCTGACTGGCTCATCTCCTCCAAGCCTCATCTTTCTCAAGTTGAACAGCTGGTAGTTTTGAACTGCTGACCTTGAAGTTAGCAGCCCAATGTGTAACCAACTTTGGCACCTGGGCTCCAGAGGCAGTATAGCAAGGTATTTAAGAGCACAGTTAAGAATCATCCCACTGGAATTATCTAGAGCATACATTCCCAAACTATTGGGCCTACTGCCCCAGGGGAAAAAATTACTCAGTGCCCCAGTGACAATAGAAAATGTGGACTGCAGCCGCCTTCCAGGATGAAGTAGGCATCTGCTCTTGCAGCATTCCCCGGGGCAGCATCGCCCACTCTGGAAGCACTGGCTCCAGCGCATGCTATTTCCTCTCTCGGCACACCACTCTGAAATGTGGGTACAATGATACCAATACCCTTCTCACAGCGCTGTGTAGTAATCTTACCGAGTGACTGGGTCCTAGTGGCTTGATTTAAGATTACAGAACTCTTCCAGTGAAAGCTTTCAGTCCCGAGGCCTCCCAGTTCCCGGCCAACTGAGAAGCATTTCCCTCTGAGGTCACCATAGCAAATCAGGCAAGAGCAGCTGCCCGCCCCCCCCCTCCCCCGTGGAAGACCTAATGCTGCACAACAGGAAATGTATCACCCCCAGCCACCCATCCAAGAGCTGTGTGTGCAGTGCACGAGATACCAGGCTTCCTAAGAACCCGTATTCCCACGGCTCTTCTGGGAGAGGCCAAGGATTCACAAAATCACTGGAGTCGGGCAGGTTCCTAACTCAAACCAGAGTTCTTGGAGGAGATTTTTAGCAAAGACAGACTTAGTGTGTTTTCTCAAATGTGAAATATTTGGGAGGAAATAGAACACGTCACTCTTGGGACAGAGAAGGATGAGTTATCTTTGCCCTGCTTGGCTCTGTCCAATGTAGGCGGGACAGTTTGGTAGGGAAATGGGGGTGAGAAAGGCTTTTTGGTTCTGTATGATTTTATGTAAAAAACAGCATGAACGTTCGGCCACAGTGGCCAAGCATCCAGGCCTAAAGCTGGGATGAGGAAGGTGTGAAGCAATGCTTTTTCCAACCATTTGGGTTTTCTTGTGCCTGGAAGAGTAGGATGGGATGCAGGAGAGTGAGAGGGTCCCCTCCGGCCCTGTGGGAGGTATTCTGATGGGCCTATTTCTTCTCTCCTTCCTTCCCCGTGGAGCTTTGCCCCGTGAATACTCAGCTAGCTGGCTCATTGATTTATCAGGTCAGTGCACTGGTATTTGTTTATTTGTTTAAGAAACTGGCTGAAAGACACCACCGTTCACACTCACACACACACACACAAACACACACACACATGGATGCACACTTGCATGGATATACATATAATCACACAATCCTACATACACAATATCATGCACGCATACCGTGCACACATAGCTCTCAATGCAAGTGCACATACAGTAGCCCTGCATGCCGCCATCACGGATTTACACACACACACACACACACACACACACACACCTTGGCTTTTGCAAATATTCTGGGTCCCCTCCTGCTCCTTTCTGTCCCTCCCTCTATTTGCATCACTTATTTGTTCTTCCCAGCAGGATCAGCAGGGCACGGTGGTTCAGTGGTAGAATTCTCACAAGGTGTGGGAGATCTAGGTTCAATCCCTAGCCTGTGTACCTCATGCACAGTCGCTGCCACCTGTCGAAGGGGGGCTTACAAGTTGCTATGATGCTCAAGAGGTTTCAGCAGGACTTCCAGGTTCCAACACAGAGGATAAACTTGGCAGTCTACTTCTGAGTATTCAGTCAATGAAAACCCACAGGGGGACCCTCTCATTGTACAGAGTGCTGTCCTCGTGAGCTGGAGGCCCCTGGACAACAGCTGACAACAGCAGAGGGATGACTGGAGAAAGCCAGTCCCGTCGCTGTTGAATCAATGCCCACTCACAGTGGCCTACAAAGGCCCTACTTCGAAGGCATCAGTCCTTCAGTCCCAGAAGCAAACTCTACTTGGTTGGGCTCTCCCACCTGCGATAAGAAACTGACTGGAGGTGCCTGTCTTGCCATAAATTGGACGCTGAACATAAAAGATGCCATTGTTTAAACCTTATCTGTGCTCAAATCACTTAAGAGATGTCAGGCACACTTCTCTATCTGTTCCCCAGCCCTTTCTGATTCCCCAGGCGTCTCCCGGTGCCGTCTGCCGGAATGCCATCCCTGCAGCCGGCTCTCACCGGAGACCTTCACCATCGAAGCCAGTTTCCGCTTCCTGCCCGGATGTTTGCACCGTTGTCCATCAGCCTGCGGGCGACATTCACTCGGACGATGGCTGCTGTCAGGACGCCTGGCTCTCTTGAGCAGAGCCCTGGGTAGAGTCGCGCTGCTGATGGCAGCGAGGCAACCATTGGGAGCGGAGGCGGCTTTCTACCTGCATCAAGAGCTACGGTCTCGGGAATCCACTAGGCAGATCCACTGGGGGACAGCCCGTAGGGCCACTATAGGTCGCTATCAGGATAGACTCATTGACAGTACGCTTGATTTTGGAACTTCTCCAGAGCCAGCCTTTGTGAGGGATGGTGGGAAGTCTGGGAAAAGGGTATCCAGCAAACCTTGGCCACTCTAATGGGGGGGATGACGTACGGGGCCTTTGGAAACCGCATCAGGGAAAGAGGATCTACTAAGAGCAGAGAGGAAGCTGCCTTGTTTTCTGGAAAACCCACTCTGGGCTCTGTGGGCATCCATCTTAGCTTTGTATCACCATGCTGCCCAATGAAGTTTATTTCTCTCAAAAGCATCTCCAACCAGATCTCCAAAGGAAGGAATCTGCCCATAACACTGATCTATTGTCTGGTGTTGATGAGGCCGGACCTTAGTCACCTCACCAGGCAGTCAATGCAATTGTCTCAAAGGAAGCACCTCAGATACACTAGTGGTGCTCTGTGGGAAGCAAGGCCTGCTAACTGCGTTCTGCGGTGCGAAGCACCAGCTGATTTGCAGGAGAAAGAGAGGGCGGTCAGCTCCTGTAAAGATGGATGGTCTTAGCAACACCAGTGCTACTCGGTGCCAGGGGGTCCCTGTGTGTCCAAACCAGTCATTGAGAAACACCACAAAGCATGCCCACACTCCCCTCCACCTTCCTCACACGTTCCACACCCCATCGTCTTCCTACGCAACGACCATCAATCTAATCAACATGGGGCGCTGGCGCTGCGGGAGACACATCCTCATGGAAGCCGCATTAAACCGAGGAGTAACTATTTCGTTAAATTTTATTTAACAGTTGAAAGTGAGGCACAAAGATGTTGGTAAGTTGACCAAGGTCACAAAGGGATGGCAAAGAGAGCTCCAGAGGGCTTTAATTACCTGACATTCCTGTGGAGAAAAAGAGAGACAAGAGTTTGAGGTGAATCAAGTATAGTGACTTAGATGGGTTGTTATGGGGTTCTCCTACAAAAGCGATGTAATGAAGAAATCACTGAAATTATCAGTCCAATATGAAGTGTGATAAAGAAACTAGACGGTGCCTGGCTATCTGAAAGAGTAGTGTCTGGGGTCTTACACGTTTGTCTTCAAACAGGCAGCCATCTAAGAGAGGCATCGACTAAGTCTACGTGGAAGAAGCACACCAGTCTGTGTGATCCAAAGACTGTACACAATAAAATCCAAATCTGAAGGAGGGAATGGTATCAGAGGTTAAATTGTGAGCATGTGATTCGCAGAAGGCTCTGGATGGGACAGTGGAAGCCCAACACCCATTTGCAAGGAGTTCGGAAGAGCTAAGAAAGAAGAAGTGGAGGCAGGAGACACAGGGAGGAAATGGGGTCAGTGGTAGTTCATTGAGGGATTGGCAACAAATGCGATGCAACAAAAAGTAGGTGGATTGTTAAATGTAAAACTGACGCTCTCAGCTTTGTAAACTTTCGCCCAACTCACAATAAGAAGTTAAATCAATCGATAAATAAAACATCCACCCAGCAGCCGTTGCTTTCCCTTTCTGAACCCCTCTGCTGCCACCCCAGGCGGGCTGCTCTACTTGCCAGGCTTTGTATCTCTTTAGCTGACTGACAATGGTAAGTCTACGCTCCAGGTTTTATATACATACCGTATATACTCGAGTATAAGCCAACTCGAATATCAGCCAAGTCCCCTAATTTTACCACAAAAACTGCCTTTAAAAAGTACTGAAAAACTCGGCTTTTATATGAATATATATGGAAATTCTTCTCTATTTTAAACAAAAACTGATTTTTTTTTGTGATGGTACAGTTATGTTTGTTTGGGTACTTTTTTACTTTTAAAAACCTGTTGTCTTGACATGTGCTTCACATAGTATAATGTAATCATTCAACCATGTTTTTATGTCCGTAATTCTTAAGCATGTGAGGGAAATTTGGGGAAACACTCCAGTGGCGTGGCTCATGACATGGGTCCCATTCACAAGCTTTGCTTCCCAGTGGTGGCCAACCTGGCTCACACACCAAACTCTATGCCCCTCTCCACCCACCAGTGTTTGCCTTCTTCAAGGTGAATTAGCTCTGTGGGCCCATTTGTGCCTGCTTCCCTTGGCCTCCACCCCTATCGGGCTCGACTCAGACTGAGAATCTTAAAAAGTTCAAGACTCAAATCGAAAACCTAAACTGCATAGCTAACTTATGGGGGAACCAGGATCTGAAGGCAGGTTCATCTCACTCCAATGCCAGCATTTTCCCTCCACCAGCACACCACCCATGTTGCATCAGATAAACTAGAGACAATCATTCAGAACCAATCTCAAGTACTCCCCCACATTCCCCACAATCTTGTTCACATGTTACATACGTCATTGCCTTCATATACCTTATCAATAGACTGCAATGGGGAGTTAATAAACAGGTGATGTTTGCTATGTGGAAGACACATCTTTATGGAAGCATCCCTTATAAAAACCTATGAGTAAAACATTTTTTTTAATTGGGAGCTAAGAAATATACCATATCATTCCATAGTTCAATCACATCAAGCCGTACAATTGCTACCACAATTTGACAGTTAAAAATGAGGCACAAGATAGACATTGGGCCTCTATTCAAGTACTCCCTCAATGCAAGAACACTTTGTTCTATTAATCTGCAATTCCATGATGCTCACCTTCCTGACATGATTGCTGAAGACAAAGCAGGTACATAAGCAAATGTAATGAAAAAATCTGATGGAGCCCGGTTATCAAAAGATATAGCGTCTGGGGTCTTAAAGGCTTGAGGGTAAACAAGTGGCCATCTAGCTCAGAAGCAACAAAGCCCACATAGAAGAAGCACACCAGCCTGTGTGATCACAAGGTGTGATGGACAACAGAAAAGTGAATAAAGGAAGATGTTGGACAGTGTAAGACATGACAAAATAACAATAATTTATAAATTACCAAGGGTTCGTGAGGGAAGGGTAGGTGGGGAGGGAGGATAAAAAAGAGGAGCTGATACCAAGGGCTCAAGCAGAAAGCAATTTTTTTTTATTATTTAATCATTTTATTGGGGGCTCATACAATTCTTACCACAATCCATACATACATCCATTGTGTCAAGAACATATGTACATTTGTTGCCATCATTCTCAAAACATTTGCCTTCTACTTGAGCCCTTAATATCTGCTGCTCATTTTCCCCCTCCCTCCCCACTGCCCCCTACCTCATGAACCCTTCATCATTCATAAATTATTACTTTGCCATATATTACACTGAATGATGACAGCAACAAATGTACACATGTGCTTGATACAATGGATGGATGGATGGATGGATGGATGGATGGATGGATGGATGGATGGATTGCAATAAGAGTTGTACGAGCCCCCCAATAAAATGATTTTTTTTAAAGAATAGAGAAAAAATGCAGACAACAAACAATGTTTATTTCTCAAAAAAAAAAGTGCGGCACAAAGGTGTTGGTAAGTTGGTGTGGTCATATGTGCAGAGGCATGGCTAAGGGAGCTTCAGAATGCTTTAATTTCATGCAAGTCCTTTGAAAGAGTGACGGGGTGGAGTGTTGAGAGAGAGAGAGAGAGAGAGAGAGAGAGAGAGAGAGAGAGAGAGAGAGAGAGAGAGAGAGAGAGAGAGAGAGAGATTTGTTGTGAAGGAAGCATAGTGGCCTCGCTGGTGGCCTCCAAAAGATATGCTCACCTGTAACCTGGGAGTGCGACCTTAGTGGGAAAGGGGTGCCTCTGAAGATGTGCTTAAGTTTACAATCTCAAAATGAGACCGTCCTTGGTTGACGGGCCCTACAAGCGAAGTGCAGCGTCTGCAGACATCAGAGAGTCATCACAGAGAGGAGACGGCGCTGTGGATATGAAGGCAGAGACTGGGGTGTTGCACCCCAAACACAGGAAACTCCAAAAGCTGCTATCGCCCCAGAATCTAGGGGCAGGCCTGGGACAGACTTGTTCTCAGAGCCTCCAGAAAGCACCAGCTCTGCAGACGCCTTGATTTCAGACTTCTGGCCTCCAGACCAGTGATAGAATCTATTGCTGCTGTTTTGAGACACCAACATGGGGTTCACTTTGTGGCAGGAACCCAAAATTCATACACCAAGAAGCAAGGTTGTTCTTTGTGGAATCCACCAATTGATTATTGGGGTGTTGGCTCCTTCAATTCCAGCATGAAGCAGTGCTGCAGCATCAGAAACAAGGACAAACCTAAGGAAGGCCCCAGGAGGATTGGTCCCGAGACTAGAGGCCCAGTATGGAGCTGAGCACAGTCCTCACAGGAAGGTGCGGTGGGCGATCACCCAGGAAAAGGAGGGAGCAGTCACAACGGGATGACTTCCTTTCTTGGCATGTAGCAGCAGGTGAGATCTGACTTGCATTGGCTAGGAACACAACGGAATCTTGAAGAACTATGAAAAAGTGCCCCTGAACTCAGTGCATCATTAGGAGAGTGTGGAGCAGTGGGGGAGGGTACGTGGACCTCAGCTGGTGACACTGTCAAAGGAGGTGAAACCAACATGACCTTCTATACACTTTTTGTGCAACATTTCAGCAAAAGGTTGTCTTTGATACAGACATCCCTGTGGTTAGTTATAACGACAAAAACACGTTTCAAAAGCCAAGTTTACACAAATCAATATACCCACAAGGCTAAAACTCTGCCGAATTACTTTTTGAAACTTCTCATGCATTCGGTGAGATTGGCATTATTACCCAATTACAGGCTGCTTTACCGTGGACGCCAAAAGAACAGACAAGTCTGTCTTGGAAGAAGTACAGCCAAAAAGCTCCTGAGAGGTGAAGGCAGCGAGACTTTGTCTCATGTTCTTTGGATGTGTTATCAAGAGACATCAGTCCCCGGCGAAGGACATCACCCTTGGTAAAGTAGAGGGGTGGCGGAAAAGAGGAAGACTCTCAGCAAGATGGACTGGCACGGCGGCGACGACAGCCACGGGCTCAGTCATATGAACAATGGTGCGGACGGCGCAGGACTGGGCGGCGTTTCATTCTGTTGTGCGCGGCTCACCAGGAGTCCTCCCAGACTGGACCTTAGTGAACAGACAAGAGTGATGCTTCCAATCATGTGGGGTGCTTTCTTACTGCCCATGTTATTATTGTTTCTGATTTTGTCAAATGTTTTAGGTGCAATATTGAGCTAATTAGTATTCGTGAACCTATATCAATCAGTAGCTTTTTTGAGGAATGAAGTAGTAAATAAAAAGGAGAAAAAAATGTTAAGGCTTCTGCTCAGTTACTAATAATGTTTCTATGAATAATATAGCAAAAATTTTCCCAAACATTTATGTGGTTAATATTCATGGGTTCTAAGACACATTACATTTCAGCAATTTATAACTATATTGATCACATTTTACTCTATGATTAAAAATATTAATAAGCATGTGGGATTCGAGAGGAGGTCCATGGGGGTGCAGGATGACACCAGGAGTCATTTTCCTAGGTGACACTGCGACATCACTGCCCTGTATCCGCTCCTCCTCCATCATCGCAAATGGCTTTTCACTAAGGGCTGTCCTGGGCAATAAGACAAGGAAGAAACGCCTGGCAAACTACTTCCAATGGAGGGATACAAAGATAAAGCACACAGAAACCTCTGAATCACGGCGGCACGTTGTCTGGCTTGCCCGTTTGGGACATCGCCTCGGGAGGGAGTAACCACCATGGAGAACATCCCGTTGGGTGAAAGAAAGGCCCTGTGAGGGCAAGCAAGACCCTGGGTGAGATGGCTGGCACAGGACCCACAACCACAGACTCACAACTGGCAGCGCTCATGCGGCTGACGCAGGAGCCGACATCGGTTCATCCGGCTGTGCGTGTTGGGTAGCAGACGGCAGCCATCTGCCTGTCTCTGGGCAGTAAGCACTGGATAATGTGCTCTGAGCGCTTGTAAATCATTCCGTCTCCAAGCAGGAAGCTTCCTTTGCAGGCGCAGTCCAACTGCTACAGCGTCTGCTGCTGCTGTCTGCAGCCTGGGCTTGGTTTTGTCCACTTCACGTCGCTGAGAATTTCCTTTTGGTTTGTTTAAGCAGTTTCCCTCATTAGTTGCAAGAGGATCGCTGAGTTGCAGGAAGAATATAGGGGAGGTTGTGATGTATTAAACCCGGGCTTGAGATCCAGGGGTCAGCTTTCTCCTGACAAGGCAGCTCCGGGGGGATTCCAATTCTCCTTGCTCTGCTCAGACTGGCTTCCAGAGACCAGCATGGCCCTGCTCAGGAATTTTGTGCAACGCTTGTCCGGTACAATAAAAACCACCAAACCCATTGTCGTTGGGGCCAATGCCATCGAGTGCAGCGCCTACTCTGGTGCCCCAGAGCAGAACTGCCTTTCTCTAAAGCTGTCATCTGTACGGAAGCAGACAGCCTCCTCGTTCACCTTCAAGGTCACTGGTAGGTTTGAACCGCTGACCATTCAGTGAGCAGCTGAAAGCGTAACCACCGTGCTGCTGGGGTTCTTGGCTGGTCCCAGACCCAGACAAAGAGGTGTGGCTCTCAGTTCTCTTTGTTTGCCATCTGGCCTTGGGCACAAAGCTCTTCTGTGCCTCAGTTTATCCCCCAGCACACTCAGCTCGCAATAGCACGTGCCTGCCTTCTTCCTACCCAAAAAAGTAAATAAAGCAAGACATCCGAACACCCTGCAGTCATAGTAAAGCACACATCAAGCACCACAAAACGCAGGCACCTTCCACATCATCACCTGGGGTCAAAAGCAGGATTTAAATTCCAGGTGCCAGTGATGAAGGGTTGGTGGGCGGAAGTACTGTCAGCTGGCCCATCGCTCTTGTCTCCACGTTTAACATGTGCACCTTCGGATCAAGGAGTTTTTGGTGAGCGACGACCCCACAGCACAGAGGCTCTGCTATCAGAGCAGATTGACAACAATGGAGACAGATGGCTGCTCAGCAGCAGGTTTATAAAATGAATTTACTGTTTATGAAATGTACTAGATGGATGGCGCCCCGTGTCTGAATCTGCCGCTGCTCGCAGGGCCAGGTGGAGAAGGGCAGGGGCAATGGCCTGGGCAGTCTTTCCTCCATCCACCCTACCCCTGATCCCAGGCAGGAGGCGTGGACTGGCTGCCAAGGCCCCAGAGGGGAAACAGGATCTGGATGCCTGTTCACACTCCCTGTGGAACCAGGGAACCAATTCTGCCCCGTTCGTCCCTCAGGTTGGCAGGGAAAATGCCATTGTGCGAGGACAGGGGCAAGGGGGTGGCTCTGCCCTTGGCGGATGCCTTGTGTTCATTTCTTGGGGACAGCCAAGAGGGTGGGGAGATGCATGCCCCCTTGTGACAGCGCCAGCTGATTCAGGAACTTACCTTCCAGTCGGTGTTGCAGACTGTATTTTCTACAAAAATAGCTCCTGGGTGCGCGGTGATTTTGCCAGTGGTAGCAGCTTCAAACCGCTAGTCGGTTCCAGGGGACAGAATTGAGGCTTTCTACGTCTGTAGAGAGTTAGAGTCTCGGAAATTGACGGGGCCCGTTCCCCTCTGTCCTCTAAGAGATGTCAGGGGCTGCAGAGCAGGGAGGAGGGACACCCTCCCCTGCGGAGGTATCGTTGTAAGCACAGTGTCCTACCGGTGTACAGGCCCCTGTGAAAAGGGAGTCTCAACAAAGGGCACTGCAGCAAACGACTTGAGGTGCAGACCCCACTGTCTAGCGGACCAACTGGATGGAGGCTGGAGTCCATCCAAAGGCTCTTCAGAAGAAGGGTCCAATGATGTACTTGCAAATAACCAGTCACTGCCAACTCTGAGGCCCACCGTGAACGGAGGTCGCAGGAAGGGCCAGCGCTGGACTTCGTGCTGATGCTGAATGACTGAGCCTCCCAGGCAGCTTCTTCACTCGCTTCTCCAGTTAAGCACTCGCCAGGCTTCAGGGATGGCTGCGGTAGGGTAAGGAGCCCTGGTGGCCCTGTGGTTCAGTGTTCTGCTGCTGACTGCAAGGTGGGAAGTTCGAATCCCCAAGCTTCTCTGCAGGAGACAGATATACTTTCTGCTCCCTTCAAGCCTACAGCCTTGGAAGTCGTGCGGAGCCGTTCTACCCTGACCGAAGAAGGACAGCGGGATGCCATGGGCAGTGGTGCCCTAGGCAGAGTGCTGCAAGAGTGTGCTGGGCGGCCTGATGGATGCAGAGGAAACTTGGCAGTGGAGCTCAATCTCAAGAACATTCTCACAAATGGAACTTCAGGTCCTAGCGCTCAGGACACCAGTGGCTGATCAGTGAGTCAGCAAGAGCTTTAGTCACACTGACAACCGAGAAAAAGGGACAGTGAAAGACAGGGGAGGCCCATGACGGAAAGGTTCTCTTCTCCTTGGAAGAGACTCAACCATAAAGGACCGACAGGATCAGAGAAGGCTGCAGGAGAAGGCTGCGGAAACACCCTGAAGCTGCAGGTTTCCAGGGCAGAGGTAGTCCGCCGAGGTTTGCTGAGGAGGAGGAGGAGGGGGGTGGAGGCAGATTCTGAGGTTCGAGTCCAGAGCAACAAGTAAAGTGACCTGGGGTGTGAAGTGTTCCCAGGGATCGTCATAGGACAGGGAAGAAGGAACCTGCAGGGCGGCCGGGTCCTATATCTGCATGCATCCCTCCAGCTGTCAGAAAGTCATTTCTGACTCACGGTGACCCCTACCCCCTACGGGCACAGCAGAATTGCTCCTCAGGGTTTTCAAGGCTGGGAGCCTTTGGAAGCCAATCACCAGACCTTTCTTCCAAGGCACCTCTGAGTGGACTGAAACCACCACTCATTTTGTTAGTAAACCATTTAACCATGTTCACCGTAAAGAAACTCCCAGGACCAGCGTATCCACACGAACATTAAAAAAAAATTAACTGTCGCATTTCAAACCACGGGCCTATGCAAGTCGCCAGGAGCCCTTCTCGCCACGTCCCAGCTCAAACAGCCATGGCGTCACCCTCATTGCCCGCTCATCTCTCCTAGCTCTGGGTTACAGAGCTTCCCGTGACTTCCACTAGCTACGGCTTTCTGAAAGTTCACCTAAAGCTGATAAGCTTCTTTGAGGAAAAACAGCATGACCTCTTAATGTTCATATCCCCCGGTCCGCCTAAAAAGGTTAAGTAGCACAAATCGCTGTCGTGCATTATCTTTGGGCCTCTATTTCTGCCATTTAGTCATTTTAATTCCCTTCCCATTCAGCTCGATCAGTGAAATGCTTTGAAAGGGAGAATGCTGAAGTCATAGAATCCCAGAATTCTTATAAGTTTGAGTAATAGCCTTAGAAAAGATATAAAAGATTTCAATTCGCTTTGCTTTCCTTCCCCAAGTCAGACCTAACGACAGGTGCACAATAGAGGGAGCCAAGGTGTTCCTCTGCCATTTACAATGGGCAATCTTGCCAGTAGAGTAAGAAATAAGGAGCGATCATTATGTTTCAGGGGCGGCTGGGATTTGAGGGCTTGTGTAGTCCAGCGATGGGAAATGAGTCCTGCCTGAGATTTCAACACTGCTTAATTGGCAGTGGTAGTCAGGAGCAGAGTATTGATGATCCTGAAGTGGCCAGAATCTCAGTCAGGAAGGAGACGTGGCTAGGCAGCAATGGGCAGGGAAGGAACAAGCCGCTGCCTGCAAGCCACAAACCCACCTGGGCTTCTAAGCTGGACAACCTGTGGCTGAATTCTGGTTTCGCTACTCAATCAGGTTTATGATCCTGAAATTGAAAGGAGAGGACATAAGCAGATGATAGATCAGCCCGCTGAGACCTCATTAGATGGAGTTACTACCATCTGCTTGGAACAGGGGGAACCCCCTGGAGCCCTGCCCATCCTGTGTACACAAATATATTTACCTGAACACTAAGAACTTAAACCTACACACAACTCAGAGGCAGCCCCGATCTGAGGGGAATTCTTCACTCTGCTTCTCCAGGCCTTCTAGAGCTCTCTACTGGGGGCTCTCCTGAGCCCAGAAACAAGCGTATCCCTGTGAGTGCCACCAGCCTCTGAGGGGACAAGAGCAAGGTCACTGCAGAGTTTCATGTTTCCTGCAGAATTCCCCATGACACAGTGGGTGCCCCCACTCATGGGTTCCTGGACAGTGTGTGTCCCCACCCCGAAAACTCACGTTGGGTCTTTTAGAAGCAGAGATAGCTCTGAACAAGGAAAGGGTCCTCCCTCCCTGCCCTCACAGAATGCGCTGCTGTCACTCACTGCCACTGAGTTGGTTCGTGTTAGAACAAACTGTGGGCCGTCCTGCACGTCTTCACCATGATCACTGATATCCAGGAAGTGGAGGTGGTTGCTGGGGATAGTTGAGCTATTTCCAGCTCATGACAAACAAACCCATTGCCAGTGAGTCAACTCAGACACACAGCGACCCTGGAGGACAGGGTGCTCTGCGCCATAGAATTTCCAAGCCTGTAAATCTTTGTGTAAGCTAATCACTTCTGTGTTCTAAGCGCAGCACAGACACAGAGACAACCACAAATACCCTTTATTCCGTCCATTGCAACCCATGGTAACCCAAGAAGACAATCAAAATGCTCCATAGGTTTCCAAGGCTGCAATTTTAAAAAGATCATTTTATGGGGGGTTCTTACAGCTCTTATAACAAGCTACATATCACTTGTATGGAGCATATTTGTACATATGTTGCCATCATCGTTTTCTAAACATGTATATTCTACTTGAGCCCTTGATATCAGCTCCTCTTTTCTCTTTCCTTCCCCCATCCACCCTCATGACTGCCTGATACATTGTAAATTATTATTATTTTAGTATCTTACCCCACCTTCACCCTACCCTCCTAGTATCACTACTCCCATTTTTGTTCCTGAGGGATTTATCTCACCTGGATTCCATGTGTTGTGAGCTCTTATCTGTCCCAGTGTACATGCTCCCATCTAGCCCAAAGTGGAAGACATGACTGGGGTCATAATAGTGGGGGGTGGGGGTTGAGGAAGCCTCAAGGAACCAGAGGAACATTGTGTGTTTCATCAGTGCCATACTGTGCCCTAGTTGACTCATCCCTTCCTTGTGACCTTTCTGTGAGGATGCCCTATTGTCTACAGATGGGTTTGGGGTCTATGCTCTGACCCTCCTTGTTCTGAACAATATGTTGATAGGCATGGGAAGCAGGCCCAAGGAGAAAGCAATGGACCGATGGTTCCAGAGGGATTTGGGGGGAGGAGGAGGTGAGGGAAAGGAATGGTGAGCGAACAATGCCACAGGCAGGGGAACAACTAGGGAAATAAAATCAACATCGAGGAGGACATAGAGATCCCAGGGGTGTCGGAAACAGCAATCTAGCTGAGAGAAGTTACTAAGAGACAGAGAAGGGCGAGCATGATGGTGGGGCAGGAGGAAGGCAAAGGGAAACATAGGAAAGATCTAGGAAGCAACATCTTTATGGAAGCAGATGGCCTCAAGCTTCTCCCACAGAGTGACTTGTAGCTTTAAGCCACCAACTCCTCTGTTCCATGGCAACCCTTAGGGCCCTGTGCCTCCAGGGCTCCTTTAGACTCAGCGACAAGAGAGCACAAACAGGGGAGAAAGATGTCACACAGAGATCAGCAAGGAATCAGGGCTACTGAAGCTGAAAATAACAAGGACTCTTTCCCAGAGTGGAAGCCCTGAATCCAAGCCTCCTGAATTGTCAGAAAATAAATGTCTGTTCTTTTAAAACACCTTCTCCGGTAACTGAAATAGTCTCCCAAGCATAGCAGGTAACCTGGCTGTGGTCGTGAGGAGTTGTATCTGCGTGGCTGGACCCAGAGTCTCAGTGGTGTAGCAGTTAAGACCTAGTAACTCCCAAGAATATGATTCAACATGAAGCAATAACTCCATGATGGGATTTGCTGTGAGCAGACAATAACTGTGTAAGATTAGGATGGGATGCAACACCCTCACTCAGGACACAACCCTGATTCAGTCACTTGAATGAAAGTTTCTTACAGGGTTCTGCCTGCTTCCTACATAAAAGGATGGTGTAGAAAAGCTTGCCTGCTTTTTGTTGGGCCACTATCTCATCAACCTCTGGTTCTTTGGACTTGAACCAGCGGCTTCCCATATTGTCTGCTGATCCTGGGAGTCTCAGAGGCCTGTCCATCTTCAATTCATTCTGCTCTGCAGTCACCAGCTTGACCGGCAGAACTTGCATTCATTCACCTCTGCAGCCACCAGACTGTTCTTCCTATTGAACCTGACTTCAGCAGCCTCCACAGTGTCTTCAGTCAGGAGAAACTTCCAGCTTAACATCTGACCCATAGACTTGGAACATTACTGGACTTAAATTTGACCCCTTCTACAACAATGAGAGTCACTTTACACACACACACACACACACACACACATTCACATAAGTATCATTGGCTTTGTTTCTCTAAAGAACCCAGCTTAAGGCACTGGCACTAACTTGAGCATCACTTCTAAGGCTAGGAACCTTCTTCTGCCCTGATACAGTGGAAGGAGAGTGTTGGGTTGAATTCTGAGCATGACCCCAGTGATCCTCACAGGTGGATGAGAGTTGGTTGTTGTTATCTGACATCAAGTTAATTCCAACTCAAGGTGACCAAATGAGTGTCAGCATCGAGTTGTACATAGTGATGTTTACAGGGGCTGAGTTGTAGAAAATGGACAGCCAGGCCTTTCTTCCAAGGTACCTCTGGATGTGTGCTGGAATCACTATACACCAACCATGCCCACTGCCCAGACACGCCCGAAGCACAGTTGTAAACCCAGCAAATGATGCATGAGACCATCAAAGAAGACGGAGAGCTTTCAAGGAGAAAAGCTGTTCTGAGACCCAAGGACTGGAGAAACAGCACAGGGGCAGGGATCGCGTACTCCCCACCCGCCAAACGAGGTCACTCAAGTCCTCTTCTTGCCCATCAGCTGAGAGTTCTTCTGACAACAGGAGGCCTGACACCACCACCAAGAGGATCAATGAGGAGCCTCTCAACACATGAGCATCCAGAAGAGGCATTCTCCTTCCTCAGGGGCCCGAGATACTGAGGTAGGTGGAGAGCCAACAGGAGAAGCCCATCTGACATTCTCTGTCCAGAAGCCAGAGGCTGTAGTAGGGAAACTCAGGGAGGAGGCTCCCTCCATACTCCTTCCGTGCAGTCTGGCTCAGATACCAGTCTGGCTGCTGGGACAGGGCCAGCAGAAGGCAGTTTGAGCACCAGCAACCAAACCAACACCGTAAAACCTGTAGAAATTAAAATGCTAAAATAAACTTTCACCCATAATTTGTCCTGATATTTTTGCAGCTGCGGATTAATAGGGTAGGCTGGCCGCAGTGGCAGGGGTGAGCGGTGGGGCTATGAAAAGGTTCTCTGCGGAGGTTTTATCTAGAAACTGAAATGTCCAGGTGGTGCTGCTAACAACGAAAGTCCTTAACCTTGGCTTTATATGTTAAACACAGGCAGATTGAGGTTAAAATGAAGCACACAGTTTTATTAGTGCACAGGAAACAAGAAAGAGATATTAGTCTGTATGAAGTGCTAAAATAAAATTTGATTTTCAGCTAAGGTGTTTTTGGGGAATACACATAAAAAAAAAGAAAATGCTTTGTATTATGCTTTGGAGCAATGGTTCAGGGTAGCAGACCCCTAGCTGTATGAGAAGGCTGTGTGCTTACATGGCCACGTTTAAACCTGAAAGAGCACCATTTAGTTGAATGTGAATGGAATTAAGGGTGTTTGGCCTACCAGAAAAAGTTGTTCGTCAAAATGAGCAATGAAAAGCTTTGGCAAGTTCCTAAGTCATCTGTTTCTGCAACAACGTGCATTACAAGGTCTCCAACTTTCCGAAACAAAGTTGGGGAAGGAAGTGGTGCCTGTGGAATGGTGAGAGGGAGGAAGAAAAGGTCACTGGCTTCCCAAAGACAGACTGCGTTCAACTCGAGAAACCAGTTGAGGGTTCATGCAAGACTGAAATGAAACATTCCATACAGGGGTGTTGTTTAATCAGGTGAGTAACCCAATGACCTCGCTCTAGCACCCCTCTCTGAAGATAATACCCCTCTATAAATGACCTGCTCTCAAGGAAATCACACTGTCAATTGGTTCTTAACTAGACTAATTAGGAAGTGGACAAAGAAGATTCTTAAAACAAGTCTTTCCTTTTTCCCCCCACTTAGTTTTTTGTGTTAATAAAGTCCAATTGGAGGCCTCCACTCAAGTGCTCCCTCAATGCAAGAATACTTGGTTCTATTAAACTGGCATTCCATGATGCTCACCTTCCTGACACAATCACTGAAGACAAATCAGGCGCATAAGCAAATGTGTTGAAGAAAGCTGATGGAGCCCGGCTATCCAAAGATATGGCATTGGGGGTCTTAAAGGCTTGAAAGTAAACAAGAGGCCATCTAGCTGAGAAGCAACAAAGCCCACATGCAAGAATCACACTAGACTGTGTGATCATGAGGTGTCGAAGACATCAGGTATCAGGCATCATAAGAACAAAAAAATCAAATCCATTGTGAATAAGGGGAAGTGTAGGGTGGAGACCCAAAGCCCATCTGTAGGCAGCTGTACATCCCCTTACAGAAGGGTCACGCGGAGGAGATGAGCCAGGCAGGGTGCAGTGTAGCAACAATGAAACATACAACATTCCTCTAGGACCTAAATCCTTCCTCCCCCAGCCCCATTATCATGATCCCAATTCTACCTTACAAATCTGGCTAGACCAGAGGGTGTACACTGGTACAGATAGGAACTGGAAACATAGGGAATCCAGGGTAGATGATCCCTTCAGGACCAGTGGTGAGAGTGGCAATACCAGGAGGGTGGAGGGGGGTGGGTGGGGTGGAAAGCTCCCTGGGGGATGGACAACGAAAAGAGGATGAAGTGAGAAGTCAGACAGTGACAGATATGACAAAATAATAATGTATAAATTATCAAGGGTTCATGCGGGAGGGGGAGCGGGGAGGGCGGGGAAAAATGAGAAGCTGATGCCAGAGGTTTAGGTGGAGAGCAAGTGTTTTGAGAATGATGAGGGCAATGAATGTACAAATGTACTTTACATGGTGTATTTATGGATTGTGATAAAAGTTGTATGAGCCCCTAATAAAACAATTTTTAAAAAAATTTTAAAGTCCAATTGGGTACATCCTATTTGCTAGGAAAACACCTTTCCAAAAATGTTCCTTGGTTGTGTAGATGAAGACATTGTGATCACATCTATTAGATCTTAAAGGCACAAACTCTGCACAATCAGAAACATTTGTCACCTCTTGAGAAGAAAACCAGAATTAGACAGCAGATTCCCCCTGAAATACCATGACAGTGCTCAGTGTCATCTCCCTAGTAACCTCCTCCAAGTGTCTCCAGCCCAACCTCGTAGTGAGAAATACAGGTAACACGTTGTGCAAAATAGAATAAAATTTTAGCTTCCTGAAGAGTCTGTGTAAAAAGTATTGCCTAAATCGCCCATTGAGTAACAGACGAGATTGACCTTTTTGGTAATTTTTTCCCTTAATTTTAAAATTCAAAAGCACAAACTAGCTATAAAAACCTTTCAAAAAACATTTTTTTTAAAACCATGGAGAAGTGAAAACATTTTTAAACCCTTAATCTCACCATCCAGAGTTAAATAGATTAAACTTTTTTTTCTAACTTTCTAGTATTTTACATTTGTTTGAACAAATTGGAATCATACTGCCTGGTGCGTACAATTCTCTGTACTCCCCCAAACTTCCCTTTTGGTGAATATTTTTTAAAACGTGATTTTAAATCGACACATACTGTTCTTTGAAATTGTAAATGTGCCATAATTTATTTTCCCCTAATAATTTAACATTTCCCATCCTTCAGATGGAAAGGATGCTAGATAGGAACCTGATGCATCAATAGAAAAAAGATCTCTAATAAAGGTAATTTTATGGACGAAAATAAGGACAGTTTTGTGGCACTTGGGGCTGGTAATTCTAGTTCTGCCTTTCTTGCTTTATAAGCAAGTCATGACTTATGTTTATGCTACAGGGTACAAAACGGACAGAGGACGACAGCGATGTCAAAGAGGGACGAGGAATACAGCTAGAGGTTCTGTGATTCTCTCGCAGTACGTTGGTATCTACTTAAACTGGTTCATTTTAAATGTAAGAGATAACACTCATGATAAGCACACACATCCAGAAAATATACAAAAAGAAACAATAAGATAATACATATGATGCAAAGCAAATTTTTTTAAAAATTCAACTAAACACAAATTATGGAAATTTTGGTAGAAATACAAAGCAGGAGCACCCCCACCTCCCCCCCAAAATTTAAAAACTGATTTTTTTCCCAAAGCTAGGTATTTAAACTTTTTTGTTGTTTTTTACAAAACAACAGCCTTCAAAGTACTCTCACTTATACTTAATACATTTGTCAAATCTGCGATTCCATTATTGGAAACATTTTTCAAACTCATCTGTTTGGATGGCTGACAGTAGTTCCCTGGTTTTTTTTCTTCACCTCTTCTAAGTCATCAAATTGCTTTCCCTTCATGTCCCTCTTCATTGGCAGAAATAAAAAGAAGTCGTGTGGAGCAAGGGCAGGTGAGAAAGGTGAGTGGGGCCTGAGATACATGCTGGCAAAATATTGATGCACCGAGGTGGCTGCGTTAGCAGGTGCATTGTCAAGGTGGCAAAAGTAGTCCCTATCTGCCCAAAATCAGGCCTTTTTTGTTACGCACTGTTACACAATCTTTTCAGCATCTCTAAATAGCTTGATTATTAACAGTCTGATCTGGTAGAATGAACTTCAAATGCACGTTCCCCCTCACATCCAAAAACCAAATGAGCATCGGGGTCTTTGGGGTACCCCCTCATAGATATACACACATCCACACAACAGCAAAACGGCATAAGCAAATCTGCCTATATAGTTCTTTCATAGATTTCACCAGAAGTTTTCTAGGTGGGAACCCCAATAAGCAAGCTCGCTCTACCTTAAGCAAATTAAAGGAACCAACATACTCCCTCAGACTTAGGGATGGAATGCCAGAGGGTGAGAAGCAGATAACTGTTATGGAATTAGTAGTCCTTTGGACTTTGATTCAGATCTTTGCTTCGAGAGTGCCTGATAAAGAGTGGCCTGGGACTACAATTGTATGTTTACTATTTCAATGCTTTCTTTCATTTTTTTAATGACATGTGTTACCCTGGCAGTCCTGGTTCTACCTTTGTGAATGATTGTTATTGAAAATTTTACCCTATCCCCAACCTGCATCATTCGTGTAACTAGTGTCCAGTCACTTGAGCTTTTAGTGTGTACAAGTCAAAAATGCGTGCATGGTGGTATGAAAACCAAACTGTACATGTATAATTTCCTTTTCTTAGTAGTGTTTTAAAATCTATACTACTGGCTCAAATAATATTATCAATAGAATTACCTTATGCCAGTGGTTCTCAACCTTCGTAATGCTGTGGCCCTTTAATACAGTTCCTCATGTTGTGGTGACCCCCCCAACCATAAAATTATTTTCGTTGCTACTTCATCACTGTCATTTTGCCCTGTGAAAGGGTCACTCGACCCCCAAGGGGGTCACGACCCACTGGTTGAGAACCACTGCCTTATGCTCTATGTGGATAATTTATAAAGCTGCTGCTATGAAAGGATAATGACGTCTCTAAAGTGAACCAGAGACATATATAAACCATAGTATATGAATGAATTTTGGGTTTCCACATAAGCATAGCCCAAATCTAAGAACAATTAATTCTTAAGACATGGCCCTGCTCCCTGTTCGCCCTGATGAAGATATGGGTACTTCAGCAAAATGTGGTGCAGACATCAGATGATGTCCTTCTATCAGAAGGAATAGTCTGAGGTCTTAAAGGTTTGTCTTCAAACACACATCAATCTGAGTGTGGCATCAACTAACTCTACATGGAAGCACACCAGCCTGTGTGATCCAAGGATTAAAAGTAATAAGATCCAAATCCAGATGAGGAAATGAATGGTATCAAAGCTTGGATTGTGAAACCTGGTTTGCAGAAGATAAACCGTTATTACTAGGTGCCATCACATGGATCATGACCCATGGCAACACTATTCACAACGGAAAGAAACACTACACAGCCCTGAGACATGCTGAGAATTGTTCCCATGGATAACCCAATTGTTGAAGCCACTGTGTCAATTCATCTCATTGAGGGCCTTCCTCTATTTCACTGGCCCTCCACTTTACCAAGCATGATGTCCTTCTCCTAGGATTGGTCACTCCTCACAACACGTCCAAAGTATGTAAGAAGTCTTGCCATCCTTGTCCCTAAGGAGCATTCTGGCCATACTTCTCCTGATTGTGCCTTCCAGGAACATTGAGTGTGAATCCAAACAAGACAAAATTCTAGACAATTCTAACCTTTTCTCCATTTATCATGATATTACCTATTGATCCAATTGTGAGGATTTGGGTCTTCTTGACTTTGAGTTGTGATCTACACTAAAAACTGCAAACCTTTATCTTCATCAGCAAGTGCTTCAAGTCTTCCTCATATTCAGCAAGCAAGGTGCGTCATCTACTTATCTCAGGTTGTTAATAAGCCTTCCTCCAATCCTGATGCCACGTTACTCTTCATACATTGCAGCTTCCCTGATTATTTATTCAGCATGCAGATTGAACACGTATGGCGAGAGGATACAACTCTGATGCACGCACACTTCCTTATCTTAAGTATTCCTTTGTTCTGTTTGAACCCGTCTCTTGATTCATGTACAAGTTTCGCAAGCGCACAATGAAATGGCCTGAAATTCCCATTCTTCTCAAGTTTATCCGTAGTTTGATATAATCCACACAGTTGAATGCTTTTGCATCATCTATACAACACGAATAAATATCTTTCTGGTATGCTTAGCTTTGAGCCAAGATCCACCTGACTTTCGCAATGACCCTTGTTCCACATTCCCTTCTGAGTCCAGCCTGAATTTCTGCCAGTTGCCTGTCAGAACACTGTTGCAACCACTGTTGGATGGGAATTTTTTTTTTATTGGCATGAGCTATCAATTACATTGTTCTATAGTTTGAGTGTTCTGTTGGGTCACCTTTCTTTGGAATGGGCACAAATATGGATCTCTTCCAGTCAGTGGGCCAAGTAACTGTCTTCCAAATTTCCTGGCAGAGATGACTGAGTGCTTCCAGTGCTTAGCCTTGTTTTTGGCTAAGGCACTCCATGCAGCTTGAACTTCTTCCTGCAACAACATTGTTTCTTATTCTTGTGCTACCTCCTGAAACGGTGGAAGGTCAACTAGTTCTCTTGGTGGTGCAGTGACTGCGCAGTCTTTCTGGCCTCTTTGGATGCTTCCTGCATCATTCAATAGTTTCCCCATAGAATCTTTCAATATTGAAACTCAAGGTTTAACTTTCTTAAGAGTTCTTTCAGTTTCAGATATGCTGAGAGAGTTCTTCCCTTTTGTTTTACTAATTCTACGTCTTTGAAAATTTCATTATAATATTTGGTTTTGTCTTCTCAGACTGCCCTTTGACATTTTTCATTCCACTCTTCAACTTCATCCTTTCTTCCATTTGCTTAAGCTACTCTACAATTAAGAGCACGTTTCAGAGCCTCTTTTGACATGTATTTTGAGCATTGCCTTCTTTCCTATCTTTTCAAAAATATCTTTTTAGTGGCCTTTTGCTTTCTTCATGAATGATGGTCATAATGTCCTCCGACAGCTCATGAAGTTTTCTATCATTAGTGCTCAAAGAGTCAAATCCATTCTTGGGATGTGCTCAAAATTCAGGTGGGATAGACCCCAGGTCACATTTTGTCTTTCATGGACTTGTTTTAATTTTTCTAGCTTTACCCTGAAGTTATATGTAAACAATTGATGGTCTGTTGCACAGTCAGCCCCTGGCCTGGTTTTAGCTGCTGACCTTGAGCTTCTCCAGCACCTTTCCCACCAACGTAGCCCTTTGAGCTCTGTGTATGCCACCTGAAGATGTCCATGTGTTTAGGTGCCTTTGTGTCATTGAAAATCGGTATTAGCTGTTAACAAGTCCTTGCTTTTGCAAAATTCTATCATGCAATCTCCAGCTTCATTTCTGTCAACAAAACTGTATTTCCAACTACTATTCCTTGCTCTTTGTTTCCAAATTTTGCATACCAATCACCAGCAATGATCACTGAATCTTGACATCTAACAATGGCCTTGACTGAACCTTGACATCTAACAATGTCTTGAAGCTATGCATAATATTTTCAGGGACTCTTTCCCAAAAAGTGGGCAGCCACGTCCCTGATTGTCTGACCTTAGTTAGAAAGCAAACCGTGGAAGCCCAAAATCTATTTACAGGACTCCCACCTGGATTAAGCCTCCTGTGAATCCCCTCAGATGAGAATAGACTTTCTGTCAGACAGAGCGTTGACAAGTTTATTGTGACATGTGTAGTTAATTTAAAATGCAATGCCTTTTCAGTTGATTTCTCATTTGACCCATTTTAAAGTTGTTTGACTTTTGAATACTTTCTGCTTTCTCTTCTATTTGGGTTGTCTCTGTTTTGTTATTGCTGCTGAGTTTTTGTTTGTTTTTTCTTATTTATTTTTTGTATGATGTTCTGTATATGAAATCCGGGATATATAAAGCTTTAGAGACAATGACTGGGTTAACAATTACCTACAGACCTGGCGGTTAGGGGGAGGTTAGGGGGCAGGGGGGGCTGACCATGAAGAGCATAAGAAAGAAGGAAATGTTCTGACGTGGATTTGGGTGATAATTTCTCAAGCCGTGTGGATATGACTGAAGTATTACATCGTATGGCAGGTGAATTCTACGCCTAAAGACTATTAAAATTGTTTTAAAGTTAGAATGGTGTGATACAGGAAGAATTCTTCTACCTGCTGTGCTTGGCTTTGGGCCTGGGCAAAGGGGTCACGGGAATGTAATAGAGCTGGGTTTCTTACTAAAGCCCCAGAAGCTAATGCAAGCCGGCGATCCCGCTGCGCGGTGCCTAGTGTCCTAGTTATTACCTGGTGATGCTGGGGCAAAATACCACAAGTTACTTTAAAACATACACATTTTCTTTTTTCGGTTTCAGAGGCTAAAAGTTCAAATCAGGGGGTCAGCCTGTGGATTCAGTCTTTGTCGTTAATCTTTGTCAGTTCTTTGGCATTCGATGGCTTGTCGTCAATCCCCATGTAAATGCATGGGTGGCGATTCCGAGGTTTTTACAACTTAGAAGTGATCAGATTTAGGATCTACTTTATTCAGGTAACACCTAAAGTGATTGATGATATTACATTAGACTATATTATGGGAAGTGATCATATTACCTTATACATAGCATAATTACATCGCATCTCATTACACTAAATTGTATCTCACCTCATCATATCATATTACTTGTGGAAGGTCACCATCTCTAGCCAAGAACAATGTATCTAATCATATATCACTCTACTCCACCTTAGCAAGTATATCTGTGTTTGGCCAAACCACGGGAAACATAGCCTCGCCATGTTAACATCTACAGCAACCAGCACATTCAAACAGATTTATTTTGAATATGTGACCTCAGATAATTCATGAATATCATATTAACTTTTTAAATGTATGATACCTGCTATCACGGCCATAGAATAGTATTTTGATATTCACAATAACATTTAATGCAACTTCACATTGAGCTTTATAATGGAGCATTGCATCATAAATAAAAAATGGATGTTTTATTATTTTTTAAAACGTGCCCCTTTGCGGGGCTGAAAAAAAAACCAAAAAACCTGCCCATAGTGTTTTATTATTTTTTAAAACCTGCCCTGGCCTTACTGGTTTGTCTAAATGCTGTCTACAAGAGATGTAACTTTAAGTCTGAAAACACAAGTAGGTTTAAAGTGAAAGTGTGAAAAAATTATGTAAGTAGTAACAAAAAGAGATGTGGGCTGGCAACACTGAAATTAAGGAAAATAGGCTTTAAATAAAAATATGTTATAAAAGGCAAAGGAGGACAATATATGACAAAAGCATCAATTTATGAAGAATATATGCCCATTATAAATATATGCATTTGACTTCAGTCCATCAGATTGAAGTCCTCCCGATCCCCCCCCCCAAAAAATGCATTTAACATCAGAATCGTAAAATATATGAACATGGAAAGAAATAAAGGGAAAAATAGATATCTGTACAAAAATAGTTGGATACATTCACATACCACTTTCATTAATATACAAAATTAGAAAGTTAATTGTTCAGAAATTAGAGCATACAAGCAACACTATAAACCAACTAGACCACATATATATAATACACACAATAATACACTTTCGTCTCCAGTGAACATGGATCATTGCCTAGGATAGACCATATGCCAGGTACACAACTGAAGAAATTTCAAGGGATTAAAATCTTACATTTTCTCTGTGATAGACTAAAACTAGGAAATGAATCAACTCGTCCGCTGCCGTTGAACTGGTCTGACCATAATGACCCTTCCTCTCCCCACTGTCATCGAGTCCATGCTGACTCGTAGGGACCCACTGTGGGTTTCTCAGACCGTCACTGTCAATGGGAGTAGAAAGCCCAGTCTTCCGCCGACGGAGCTGCTGGTGGTTTTGAGCTGCTGACCATGCCCCTTTGCAGCCCAATGAGTAACCACTATACCAGGCTCCTATATGATGACCCTATAGGGCAGCATAAAACAATCTCTGTGCTTTTGAGGCTGCAAATCTTTATAGGCGCAGAAAGCCTCATCTTTCTCTGCTGCTGGTTATGAGCTGCTGACATTTCTAAGCAGCCCAACTCCTTAGAAATTAATAACCGAAGGATAACTGAAGAATGGACTTATCTGTGGAAATCAAACACATACCATTAAATGGCCAGTAGGTTATGGAAGAAATCAAGACAGAAATAAGAAAGTGAAATGGAAATTAAAGTACAAAGTACTAAAACTTTTCAGGTGAAAATTGATAGCAGTAAGTAACTGCAATAAAAAAGAGGGAAGATCTCACCTTAATCAACTACCGTAACTTAAATTTTCAGAAATAGAAAAAGGAAGGGCAAACTAAGCTCAGCGCTACCTGAAAGAAAGATATAGCAACAATCAGAGCAGAAATAGACAAAAGACTTAAGTAAACAATAATCATCAAGATAAGAAGTTGATTCTTGCAGAAAAAATCATAGAATTAAATATGTATCTATAATGACAAAGAGGGAAAAGATGTAAATAACTAAAATCAGAAGTGAAAGTGGGGATGTTACAACTGATCGTACAGGAATAAAAGGATCATATGAAAATGTTATGAGCAGTTTTACACCAACAAATTTATATCTTTGATGCTATGGACAAATTCTAGAAACACAAAAGCTACCTAAATTAACTCAAGAAGACACACAACAGATACATAACAAATAAAAATGTGAAATCCACCATCAAAAACCAACCAAAAGAGGTCCTCTACCCCAGATGACCTTACGGGGAATTCTACCAAATATTTAAAGAAATATTGACACCAATTCTTCTTAAACTACTTCAAATAGTAGAAGAGGAGAGAACGTTTCATAATTCCTTCTTTGAGATCAACATTACTCTGATACCAAAGCCAGACAAACACAATGCAGGAAAAGAAATACATCTCTTATAGATATAGATACAAAAATCTGGAACCAATTACTAGCAAACTGACTCCAGCACTCTTTGAAGTGATTATTTACTATGACCAAGTGAGATTTATTCCATGAATACACACCCAGCTCATCATTAGACAACCCGTCAATGCGATATAAAATACTACATTGACGGAACAAAGCAAAAGAACCACATAATCATCTCAAATCAATGAAGAAAAGGCATTTGACAAAATGAACACCCTTTCATGATAAGAACACCCAACAAATAAGGAATATGTGAATCAAGAGAAAATCCACCAGCAAATGAATTTGGCAAAATTGCAGGGCACATAGTCAGTACACAGTCAGCTGAGGTTTTATATACCAGCAATAAGCAAATTGAAAAGCAAATTAAGAAAACAAACCCATTTACAATAATATCAAATAGCATAAAATACCTAGGAGTAAATATAACCAGGAAAGTGAAAGACCTATATACTGAAAACTATAAAGTATTGCTTAAATAAATTAAAAACCTAATTAACAGAAAGACAGTCATGCTCATGAATCAAAACACTTAATATTATTATAATAATAATTTATACTACTCAAAATAATTTATAGATGAAACACAGTCCCTATCAATATTCCAAAAGCCCTCTTTGCAGAAATGGAAACGCCAATTTCCAGATTTACTTGGAATTTCAAGCAGCCTCAAAAAGTCTAGGCAAGCTGGAAAAAGAAGACCCCAACTGGCAAATTCTTCTGTAAAGGTGAAAAGAAGAAACAGTACTAAATAGTTTATGGAATAGCACAGCCCTGAACCAGAACTCTGCCACAGATATTCAAATAAAAGCAATGAAAGGTCCGTCTTTCTCCTTTATAAAGCCATGGAGATACAAAACCCCATAAAATTTTGACAAAGTCACATTTAACAAAATATAAAAAGCTTAGCACACCACTTGGTTTCCATGTAAAAATAAAAGTCCAATTTAATATATCTTTTTAATTTATATTATGACTTGAGCAGAAGTTTATTGAGCAAATTTGTGTGTTAGAGAGCAAGGAGGACATGGCGTTGAGGACTAAGGCGCACCTAATTCAAGTCATAGTGATGTCAATCGCTTCACAGCTTATGCACGTTGAACGATGGCTAAGGAAGACCTCAGAAAGATTGTTGATGCATGTGGATTATGGTGAAGAATATCAAAGCACCATGGACTGTCAGAGCTACAAACAAATCTGTCTTGGAGGAAATATAGCCCACGTGCTCTTCAGACACATTATCAGGAGAGACCAGTTCCAGGAAAAGGACATCATGTTTGATGAGGTATCGGGTCAGTGACAAGAGGAAGGCCCTCCAGGAGATGGGCTGGCACAGCGACCACAGCAATGGGCCTGACCACGCCAGACACTGGGCGGTCTCATGATGCAGCACATAGGGTCCTTATCAGTTGGAATCGACTTGGGGGCAGCTGACAATGGCATTCCATTGTGTGTGTGAACCGTAGGTTGTTTAACCATTCCTCCCTGATGTTATTCAGACTCTTCTCACGTTTCCATGATTGTGAACAAATATCCATTCATATACCTTATCGCCGAATCATGTGGTGTTTCTATTTCCAAAATTTTAAAGAAGTGCCAAGACAGTTTCCACAGCGGTTGCCCCATTTTTCAGGCACAACAGCAGTGTGTGAGCAATCTGGGCTCGCCATGGCACCACCAACACTGGTTGTTTTCTTGTTTAACTTTGCTAGTGGTTACATGTTGGGCTGCTATCTAAAAGGTCTCCAGTTTGGAACCACCAGTTGCTCCATGGGAGAAAGTCGGGACTTGCTACCCCTGTAAAGAATCACAATCCCGCCCCTTCTCTTCCCGCTCTGGGCTCTGCACACAAAACCTGACTCTTCTGAGACACGTTCAAAGTCTAGCAGCCCAATTAGCAAGAAATGTGCACTATCTTGTAAGACCTTGAATTACCACCTGCAGCTGTGCTGCTCCCCCTAACCCTGTTACCTTGCCAACCTGATTAAAATGTCTGGGAAATCGGTGGTGAGGAGGGTGTAGGAGGCCTGGTAGGGCATGATCAAGGGTAATGTAACCAAAAGGAATTACTGAAACCCAAAGGAAGGGTAAACACGATAGTGGGACAAGAGGAAAGCCAAAGGAAATAGAGGAAAGAGCTAGGAGGCAAAGGGCATTTATAGAGGTCTAAAGAAAGGCATGTATATATGTAAACATATTTATATTTGACAATGGGGAAATAGATCTATGTGCATATATTTATAGGTTTAGTATTAAGGTAGCAGAAGGACATTGGGCCTCCACTCAAGTACTCCCTCAATGCAAGAATAATTTCTTCTATTAAATTGGCACTCTATGATGCTCACCTTCCCAACACAACCACTGAAGACAAAGCAGGTGAATGAGTAAATGTGGTGAAGAAAGCTGATGGTGCCCAGCTATCAAAAGATATAGCATCTGAGGTCTTAAAAGTTTAAAGGTAAACAAGCAGCCGTCTAGCTCAGAAGCAACAAAGCCCACATGGAAGAAGCACACCAGCTTGTCTGGTCACGAGGTGCTGAAGGGATCAGTTATCAGACATCAAAGAACAAAAAATCATATCATCGTGTGCTCACCTCCCTGATACAATTGCTTACATACCCTTACAAAAGGGTCTCAGGGAGGAGACGAGCCAGTCAGGGTGTGATGTAGCAATGGTGAAACATACAATTTTCCTCTAGTTCCTAAATGCTTCCTCCTCCCCCCACTATCATGATCCCAATTCTACCTTGCAAATCTGGCTAGACCAGAGGATGTACAATGGTACAGATAGGAACTGGAAACACAGGGACTCCAGGGCAGATGATCCCTTCAGGACCAGTGGTGTGAGTGGCAATACTGGGAGGGTGGGTTGGAAAGGGGGAACCTATTACAAGGATCTACATGTGACCTCTTCCCTGGGAGATGGACAACAGAAGAGTGGGTAAGGGGAGACGTCGGACAGGGCAAGATATGCCAAAATAATAATTTATAAATTATGAAGGGTTCATGAGAGAAGGATGAGTGGGGAAGGAGGGGGGAAAATAAGGATCTGATGCCAGGGGCTTAGGTGGAGAGCAAATGTTTTGAGAATGATGAGGGCAATGAATGTACAAATGTGCTTTATACAGCGGATGTATGGATTGTTATATGACCCCCTAATAAAAATGATTTTTTTAAATGTCTAGAGAACCCTCACAGAGCTCTTGTCTTCCCTTGCCTGTGGATACCGAGCTCAGTCAGTTTCTGAGGACATCCTCAGCCGACGGCAGCAGAGTGGACAAACTGCCTGCCCCTGCATCCCCTCCCAACCCCAAACATCAGAAACATAGCCAGTGCGACCCCGAACAAAAATAATAACGAAGAATTATATACAAACTGTTTATAATTTTGCTGTCACAGGTTAGTCTTAGAAACTCACAGGGAGCTCACCTTATAGTGACACAGACCACAGGCCAGGCATCCCACAGGTAGTGTACCCCTTTAAACTGAGGCACAGAACAAGCAAGGCGAGGCTAACCAAGCCGTTTATCCCTCTGCCCTTCAGTTAATCCTACTTGTGTTTTTCGGCCAGGCTGGCACAATAAACTATAGCAATCCACCCCTTGCCAACCTGGCACCTGTACACAATTCTTTACCCATACATACTTATATAAGTTCCAGATATTAATGAAATCACACTTATACTTATCATCAATCATCTATCACACATGTAAATGAAAACACACTGAGTCAAATTATATCTGATATAAAAGGTCACTAGGAGTCAGCATCAACTTGCTGGCAGTGAGTTGAGTTGAGCTGATTAACACCAGAGTGAGATGATATCGCACTGTTTTTCTTTTCATCTCTTGAAAACATAACTTTATGTGTTTCTTGGCCACCTGATTGCCTTCTTTGGTGAAGTGTCCTTTCATGTCTGCTGCCAATTTATCTTTAAGTGATTTTTAATATAGTATTGGGGGTGTTTACATCTCAGATCATTTTGGTATTCAACTGTTTGAACTCCTTATAACCTCCCCACCCCCAATAGTGCCCTACGCCCCCCTTTGATTTCTTTTTCCCTCTTGTGGATTACTAACTTTCCTTTCACCCAAATTAGCATCTGTCAAGCATCTAGCCTATTGGTTCTTCTTTTTTCCCTATGTTAAGCCTGGTTGCTAGACAAAAAATTCCAGTGACACATATGTCTATAAGAAAGAGCTTTACATGGTACCCTGCAAAATAGCCAGGCACAAATTGAAATATCTAAGGATATATCTGACTAAAATAACAAAAGATTTATATGAGGAAAACTACAGAACACCATTACAAGAAACCAAGAGTGACCTCAACAAATGGAAGAATATCCCATGCTCGTGGCTTGGAAGACTCAATATATTCAAGATGTCAGTTCTTCCCAAGGCACTATATAACTTCAATGCAATCCCAATACAATTACCCTCATCTTTTTTCAAAGAATGGAAAAACTGAATACCAACTTCATATGGAAGGGAAGAAGCCCCCAATTAGCAGAGAACTCATCAAGAAGAAGGACACAGTGGGAGGGCTTGCTTTATCTGACTTTAGCACATATTATACAGTCAAAGCGGTCAAAACCGCATGGAACTGGTATAATGACAGATACTCAGACCAATGGAAAAGAATTGAAAACCCAGAAATAAACTCATCAGCATACAGACAACTGATCTTTGATAAGGGCCCCAAAAATATCAAATGGGAAGCAGATGCCCTCTTCAACAAGTGGTGCCAGAAAAAATGGATATCTACCTGCAGAAAAATAAAGCAAAACCCTTATCTCACTCCATGCACAAGAATAAACTCAAGGTGGATCACAGACCTCAAGGTAAAACCCCAAACTATTAGGACCACCAATGAGGGAATTGGGACCAACCTGGGAACTTTGGCTCAGGGAATACATAGGCTATGAGAAATAGGGAAGGACACAAACAGAGATGAGTCACAAGTTGGCATGTGGGATATACTGAAGATAAGTTACCTGTGTACATTGAAAGAATTCACCAAGAGAGTAATAAGAGAGTCCATGGACTGGGAAAACATCTTTAGCAATGACACATCAGACAAAGGCCTTATTACTAAAATCTACAACACTCTGCTAGCTTCCAAAAAGGAAAAAAATGAATTGACCTCTGAGGAGGTGGGCAAAGGACCTGAACAGAAGTTTCACAAGGGCAGAAATCTGAATGGCCAATAAACATATGAGAAAATGCTTCCAATCATTAGCCTTAAGAGAAATGCAAATTAAAATAACAATGAGATATCACCTAACACCCTCAAAGACAGCCCAATTCAGAAAGCAACAAGGGTTGGAGGGGCTGTGGTGCGTTAGGAACTCTCATTCACTGCTAGTGGTCCTGTAGGTATGTACAGCCACCATCAATTTGGTGATATCTATAACAGATGGAAATTGAGCTACCATATGACCCAGCAATTCCCCTACTGGGCATATACCCAGAAAAGGCAAGAAACAAACCACGGCCAGACATCTGTGCTCCAATGTTCATTGCGGCACAGTTCACAATTGCAAGGAGTTTGAAAAAAACCAAATTTCCATCAACAGATGAATGGATTAAAAGACCGTGGTACATATATACAATGGAGTACTACGCATCCCTAAAAAGCAGGGATGAACACATGAAGCACATCGCTGCATGGGAAGAACTGGAGGAAATTACGCTAAGCAAAGTAAGCCAAGCACAAAAGGACAAGTACAACATGAGTCCGCTGAGGTAAGCTTAAAAAAATGCAAAAGGGGCATAGGGCAAAAACTTCTGTATACAAACATTCCTATAGTTAGGTCCTGGTAGTATGGCACATGCTGGACCAAATCCAGGGATACATAAGGTAGTCAATAAAAAAAAGGTGGGGGGAGAGAAAAAAAAGAAAGAGTAGCGGGGAAACAGGGCACTAACCCACCACAGGGAAAGAGAGACCAGACTTCAGCCCAGTGTTCCAAGATGTGAATGCAGCATACCAGCATGAAGCAGGGAACAAGTAGAGAGGTCTGAGGGGCCAGCCCCAATCCCAACTACATGGACAGCTGGCCCTCCCCCCCAAATAATTTACTTCAGAGGACAGCACTGAAACAACAGCTCAGGGAGAGAAACATGTTTGAACAGAGCACACAGGAGCAAATGAAGGGGGAGGAAGAGAGAGTAGAACACATCCTGGCCCACCATGCTTTGAGGACAATATCCCTGCTCAGAGCAGCCAATGCACAGAGAAGGCCATATGGCCAGGCCCACTACAAGACAGAACATCCCTCACTGACCAATAACCCTATAGGGGACAACACTGGAAACATGGTATGGGAATTGCGCCTGATCTGACCCCAGCACACGGAGGCAAAACACTAAGGGCGTGCAACAGAACAGCAAGGGGAGCAGAGCAAAGAAGTCCTGAGGGAAAACCAAGAATAGACTTTAGAGTCAGGGTATGGCACCCCATCAGATTCCACCAGAAAACACTCCTAAAGGTCAACAAACAGACCTTGAACTATTTACAGGCTTTTTTGTCATATTTTTGTTGTTTTGTTTTCTTTTGTTGCTTTGTTTTGCTCTGTCTTGTTTTTGTGCATATCATTCTCTCTTCAGTTCTATCTAGATTAGATAGGCAGGATAAACAATCTGGAGGAGAAACAACAGGACTGACGGTTCGGGTTGGGGGACATGGGAGAGGGGAAGCAGGAAGAAAGGAAGTGGTGTTAGCAACCCAGGGACAAGTGAACAACAAGTGATCCAAAATCAGTGGCAAAGAGGGTGTAACAGGCCTGTTAGGGCTTGATTAAAGGCAATGTAATTGAGAGGAATTACTGAAACCCAAATGAAGGTTGAACATGATAATGGAGCAAGAGAAAAGTAAAAGGAAATAGAGGAAAGAACTAGGAGGCAAAGGGCATTTGTAGTGGTCTAAATACAGGCATGTACATATATAAATATATTTAAATATGATGATGGAGAAATATATCTATCTGCATATATTTATAGGTTTAGTATTAATGTAGCAGATGGACATTGGGCCTCCTCTCAAGTACTCCTTTAATGTAAGAACACTCTGTTCTATTAAACTGGCATTCCATGATGCTCACCTTCCTGACATGATCTCTCAAGACAAATGGGTGCATAAGTAAATGTGGTGAGAAAGCTGATGGTGTCCATCTATCAAAAGATATAGTGTCTGGGGTCTTAAAGGCTTAAAGACAAACAAGCAGCCATCTAGCTGAGAAGCAACAAAGCCCACATGGAAGAAGCACACCAGCCTGTGTTATCACGAGGTGTCAATGAGATAGGTATCAGGCATCAAAAAACAAAACATCATATCATTGTGAATGAGGGGAAGTGTGGAGTAGGGACCCAAAGCCCATCTGTAGGCAACTGGACATACAGAATGGCTGCAGGGAGGAGACGAGCCAATTAGGGTGCAGGGTAGCAACAATGAAACATACAACTTTCCTCTAGTTCTTAAATGCTTCCTCCCCCCACTATCATGATCCCAATTCTACCTTACAAATCTGGTAGAGGATGTACACTGGTACAGATAGGAAGTGGAAACACAGGAAATCCAGGACAGATGAACCCCTGAGGACCAGTAATGAGAGTAGCAATACCAGGAGGGTAAAGAGAAGGTGGGGTAGAAAGGGGGAACCAATTACAAGGAACTTCATGTAAGCCCCTCCCTGGGGAACGAACAACAGAAAAGTGGGTGAAAGGAGATGTCAGACAGTGTAAGACATGACAAAATATTAATTTACAAATTATCGAGGATTCATGAGGGAGGGGGAAAATGAACTGATACCAAGGGCTCAAGTAGAAAGCAAGTGTTTTGAGAATGATGATGGTAACCAATATTCAAATGTGCTTGACACAGTGGATATATGTATGGATTGTGATCAGAGTTGTACGAGTCCCCAATAAATGATCAAAAAAAATAAAGAGCTTTATATCAGGAAGTAAGTATCTCTCAAGAAAGCATCCCAGTGCAATGCAACACAAGCTCATCGGTCTGATAAAAGTCCATAAGCCCCTCTTCAGACACAAGGGAGCCCCTGCATTGATGCAGACTGCAGGAAGATCACAGCTGGTGGGTGCAGATTTGTGTGGCTCTAAGCTCAGTGACCATGTGGCAAGGCACGGACAGTTTTCAGAGTCAGTGACAGAATCCTGGCAACTAGGAAGGTGGAGGGGCAGAGAGGAAGAGAGAGCCCCGCCTCCACAGCATCATTATATATCTAGGCCACACCTCCCAGAGGATAGCATCAGGCTGTGAACTGATTGACAGACTGGAGTTCACCCATGCACCTTTATACATCTTCACATTGACATAATAAAATCATCGAACTATCACATTCTCATCACCAGCCTTGGTAACCTCCAACATCTGTTCCCTTGGGTATGAAAGTTTTTATCTTGTTTTTTCCCTCTCAATAACAGTGATCTCAAACAATATTTTTCCTTTTGTGACTGAATAATTTCACTAAGCATAATGTTCTCCAGATTAACCCATGCCATGAGATGTTTCATGATTCATCAGTTTTTAAGTGATGCATAGTAGTCTATTATGTCTATGTACCAAAATGTATTTATTAATTCTTTTACTGATGGGCATTTAGGTTGTATCCACCTTCTTGCTATTGTGAATAGTGCTATTATGAACATGAGTGGGCATATATATATTTGTTCAAACTATGACTCTTACTCCTTGTGGGTCTGCATGGACTTCGTTTGTTCGAGGTAATGCCACCTTGCTTTCCACAGTGGCTGTACTGAATCACAGTCCCACTGGCAGTGGATGACGGTTCCAATTGTCCACACCCTTCCAGCATTTGTTGTTTTCTGTGCTTTGATCTCTATCTCCCATATGACTAGGGATCATGAGTGTTCTTCACATTTGTTAGCTTCTGCTCATTTTAGGTGGATTATTTGTCTTTTTATATTAAGGTATTTAACTTCTGCATCATTAAAAAATAATAATCTCTTGTATAATATGTCATTGCCAATTTCCCTCCACACTGGGGGGTTCTCTTTTTGTGAAATCTTTTGATGCATATGTGTCTAATTTTCCATTATTTCATCATTTGCCTCATATGCATGTGAAAGTTGGACATTGAATAAGGATGCCTGGAGAAGAATTGACACATTTACATTACAGTGCTGGCAAAGAATGTTGAAAGTACCATGGACTGCCAAAAGAACAAACAAATCTGTCTTGGGCAAAGTACAACCAGGCTGCTCCCTGGAAGTGAGAATGGTGAGACATCTCACATAACTTAAACATGTCATCAGGAGACACTAGTCTCTGGCAAAGGACACTAGCGTGTCAAAGTGGTATCAAGGTACTCAAGGCGCTGGGTGACACAATGGCCTCAACAGTGAGAATTGTGGGGACGGTGCAGGACCAGCCGGTATCCCATTCTGTTCTACATGGCGTTGCTGTGAGTTGGAACCAACTCGATGACACCTAACAGTCGTCTACCTTCTCTTCCACTGTCTGTGTGTGTTTTATGATGCTTGACAATGTGTTTATTCCAAGGATCGGGCTTCTAAGTTTGTCCCTAATTATTTATCAATAAACTCTATAGCTCCGGATTTTACATTTAGGTCTTTGAGTCATCTTGAACTGTTGTTTTTTTTTGTATATAGTGTTAGTTATGGGTCCCAGCTTTGCCAGCACCACTGTTAAACAGACTTATCTCTGCCCCGACGTAATGAGCCTCATCCCTTTGTCAAAGACCGGCCGTCTGGAGGTGCGTGGATTTACCTCTGGGTTCTCAATTCTGTTCCATTGGTTTATACGTCTTACTCTATACTAGTACCAGGCAGTTTTGACTCCTGAGGTAGTATAATAGGAAAGGTATGATAAACTGTGAGCAGAGTTTCCTGTAATGCAGGTGAGGTGTTGGCTGGATATTGGCCACTGTCTATCATGGATGAAGTTTCACAGGAGTGGATGGTGTCCCTCACCCAATGGGTTGGTCTTCAGGTGGTGTAAGTGCAAGTGTGAACTGAGCTTTGTGGGCATGGATGTTGGCTTCTACTGGATGGGATGAGAAAAAAGGAGAAAAAGAGTCAAAAAGGGGAAAAAAAGAAGAAAGTACTAAGAAAGGAGGTTTTTTTTTAAAATAACAAGACCCCCCCCACACACACACACATACACACAAAAAGAGTAAGAACTAAAGAGAAAATTAAAGAGAAAACAAAAACAAGGAAAGAAAAAGAAAAGTGGGAAAAATAGAAGAAAAAGACAAAAATAAAACTGGGCCAAGGATAAGAAAAATTGGAGAGAATAGAAGAGGAAAAAAGAATAAGAGAAACAGAAAAAAAGTAGAGCAAGAGAAAAAGGGGGGGATGGGGGAAGAAAGGTCAAAATTGGTGGGGAACAGGGCACCCTGTGTGGGCTGGCACCTACTAGCAGCCAAGTCAGTCATGGAGAGTGTGGGGCAGGATGCCTGGTCTTACATGGAGTTCCTACAAGGCTAGAAATTGTCTGGGTTCTGGACAACTAATCCCAGAAGTATTTGGGTCAGCTCATAGCAGGGCAGGGGTTCAGGCTCCCCCCTATTCCTGGAAGGAGTTCCTGGGAGGCCAGAGGCTACTGGGACCAGAGTGTCTGGAATTCCCATTTGCCTGGGGGAGCTGAGCAGGTTCTCCTGGTGTAGGATGCAGAATGCACACATCCAGAAGTGAAGGGTTCTGACCTCAGGTAGAGCAGAGGCTGTGCATGGGTGTGAGGATGAGACTGGGCGTACCCTGGGGAAGTGTGGGGATCACACCTTCCTAGTTGCCAGACACCAGGGAAGGCACTTAGTGTGGTCCTGGATGGACAGAGCAGATGGCCAGGTTAGTGTCCTATTGAAAGGGAGACCTGGTGTTGGGCTAACTGCAAAGTCAGAAATTTGAAGTCAGCAGCAGCTCCTTGGAGAAAATATGGTACTTTCTACTCCCATAAAGAGATATAGTCTCAAAAACTGTGAGTTGGCATTGGCAAGGTGGCAATGAGTTTGGTTTGGTCTTGCTCGCAAAAGTCCAAAATGACCATGCTATGTCAGGCCCGCTGACAAGTCACCTACCATGTCTGTCTCCTCTCTCAGTGCTTTTGTTCAGCATCTTCTCCTAGTTGGTATTCAGTCTACTTTTCTATCTTTCCCTCTGAAGTTCAGCGTTCAAGGCTTATCATCTGTACTAGTTGCATGTGATCTTTCATATCTTTGCTGTAGACGGGCTGTGGAGTGTGCCTGCCTAGACCGCCATCTTGCCAGAGGTCCTTCCATTTAATATTTAAAAAAATCAATTTATTTTACTATAGAAAGAGACTAAAAGAAAAAAAATACCATCACCCCATCAAATATAAGTATTCAATATCATTTGGTTTTAAGACACACACACACAAAGATTCCTAACAAGACTAACAGAGAATATTCTTTACCAATGTTATCAAAACGGATGGAAACCATCACAGTTAATCATTTAATGGTAAACTGTTGTGAACTTTTATCCTGAGACGTGGAATGACTCGAGGATGTTTGCTACAACCACTTACGTTCGTATTATACAAGAAGGCCAGAAAAGAGGGTGTGTGTGTGTGTGTGTGTGTGTGTGTGTGTGTGTGTGTGTGTGTATGAGGGAGAAAAAACTAAAGCAACCTCATTACTCTTCTCTCTCTCTCCCTTCCTCCCTTTGATCAAATGCATCAATGCAAACATGCAATTTTCACAGCGATCTACTAGGAAGCACTAAGATTCATAAGGTCACTGGATCCATGGCAAAATGTACCAATTAATTATATATCTTTCTATCAGCAAAATGATTATAAAATAGTATCTTAAAAGAGAATTAATCTGCAATAACATCTAAAGGCATCTGTGGAAAATCTTTTGTAAAGATATGCAAGACTTCTCTGTAGTTAACTGTAACCCCTACCCTGGAAAATTAAAGAGCGCCAACATTAATCAGGGATCTACATATACGGAAGATCAATATTACCATCATGTCAATTTATCTAATTTTATTCTATTAATTTACTGCAATAAAAACCAAACTTCCATTGTGTCTTTTTTTTTATTCTGTAATGGATAAGATGTCTCTAAAATTTATGTGGAAATGAAAAGAAACAAAGATCAATACAATGTTGAAGAGCAAAGAATATTTTCATGTGACTCTGCTGGATACCAAAATGTATTTAAACATTTTAAAAATCTTATTGAAGGTAGGACAAGGAAATAACCCCCAAAACAGGAATTCTGGAATAAAATAGAGTCCAGAAATAGACCCATATATTTACATGGATACTGGATTGATGGCAAAGATGACACTACGTAACGCAGGACAAAGGATGGGCTCTTCCATAAACAGTGCGCATGCAAGAGGATGAAAACAGAGAGGATAATAAACCTTGACTTCTACTCACCACACACACAAAAATCAACTTCTTCTTGTGGGCTATAGATCAGAATGCTAAAGAAAACATTATAGAGTTCCCAGAACATTCAAGGACATCTGCAATAATTTCAGTAGACATATATTCTTAGACACTCCACAATGCACTAACTACACAAAGAGATAACTAACAATTCTAAAACTAGGGATTTGTATTTGACAAAAACACACAATTAAGAGGGTGAAAAGGTAAACTACAAAGAGAAGGCAGAGGCCGGCCCAAATCCCAGATACATGAACCCCACTCTCCAGAACAATGAACTACAGAGGACGGTACTGAAGATACAGCTTGGGGAGAGGGGCATGTCTGCTCAGAACACAGGGCACAGATCTAAGAGGGAAGGAGAGAGAAAGAGAGAGGGGAATGCATCCTGGCACACCAAACCCTGAGGACAATATTCCTACTCAGAGAAGCCAATGCACAGGGAGGACCATAGGGCCGGCCCCACCATGAAACACAGTGTCATCTCACTGACCCATAGCACTACAGGAGATACTGGAGACACAGTGCAGGAATTGTGCCCCAACTGACTCTACCACACTGGGCCTAAGCACTAAGGGAGTGCAACAGAGCAGCAAGGGGAGCAAAGCAATGAAATCCCCGAGGAATCCCCAAAACAGACTAGGGGGCAGGGCATGGCAACTCATCAGACTATCCGGAAAACACTCATAAAGGTCAACAGACAGACCTGGAACTATTTAGATTTTCTTTATTTTGCTTTTGGTTGTTTTTGTTTATTCATATCTACCTACATAAGATAGGCAGAGTCAACACTCCTAAGGAGAAAACAATGGGACCAACAACTCCGGGGGAAATGGGAGAGGGAGAGGTGGGGAAAAGGAAGGGGGAAAGCCAAAACAAAAAACAAAAAAAACAACAACAGGGACATGGGAACAACAAATGATATAAAATCGATGATGAAGAGCGTATAGGATGCCTAGGAGGGCATGATCAAGTGCAATATAACCAAGCGGAATTAAGGAAAGTCAAATGAAGGTCGAACACGATAGTGGGACAGGAGAAAGTAAAAGGAAATAGAGGAAAGAACTAGGAGTCAAAGGGCATTTATAGAGGTATAAATACAGACATGTACATATGTAAATATATTTATATATAACAATATGGACATAGATCGATGTACATATATTTATAGATTAAATATTAAGGTAGCAGACGGGCATTGGACCTCTACTCAAGGAGTCCCTCAACACAAGAACACTTTGTTCTAATAACCTGGGCTTCTGTGATCTCACCTTCCCAACACAATTGCTGAAGACAAAATGGGTAGATAAGCAAATGTGTTGAAGAAAGCTGATGGTGTCCAACTGTCAAAAGATATAGCATCTTGGGTCTTAAAGGTTTGAAGGTAAACAAGCGGCCATCTAGCTGGAAGGCAACAAAGCCCACATGGAAGAAGCACACCAACCTGTGCGATCATGAGGTGCCCATGGGATCAGGTATCAGAAGACCCATAATAAACAATCATATTGATGCAAACGAGGTGGGAACGGGTGGGTGGAGTGAAGACCCAAAGCCCATCTGTAGACAACTGGGCATCCAGCCAGGGTGCAGTACAGCATCGAAGAAACATACACCTTTCCTCTAGTTCTTTAATACTTCCTCCACCCCCAATATCATGACCTCAGTTCTCTCTTACAGATCTGGCTAGACCAGAGCGTATACACTTGTACAGATAAGAGGTCTTGACACACGGACTCCAGGAGAGATGAACCCCCTCAGGAACAATAATGGGAGTAGCGATGCCATGAGTGTAAGAGGAAGGTGGGAGGGAGAAAGGGGGAACCGATCACAATGATCAATGTATAACCTTCCCCCCAAGGGGAATGAACAACAGAAATGTGGGTAAAGGGAGACAGCGGTTGGTGTAAGATATGAAAATAATAATAATTTATAAATTATCAAGGGTTCATGAGGGAGGGAGAGTGAAAAAATGAGGAGCTGATACCAAAGACTCAAATAAAATGTTTTGTAAAGGATGATGGCAACATATGTACAAATGAGCTCAACACAATGGTTGTATGGATTATTATAAGATTTGTAAATAAAATAAAGCCCCACTAAAATGATATTTGGAAAAAGAGAGGGCATGTGCAATATACATAACATGCAAGGGGCTCATAAGCAGATTGTAAAGATTTTTTAAAGAGACCATGTTTATTATTATTAAATATTATTAAATAAACAAAGACTACAAAGAGGCAAACACTATCAAACTTGCTACTAAAGAGATAAATACCCCAAAAATCTCAATGCTGACTCATAGTGACCTACCCTGTGGGTGTCTAAGACTGCGACCCAGTCTTTCTCCCACAGAACTGCTGGTGGCTTAGAACTGCCAACCAGGTGGCTTGCAGCCCAACACATAACCATCATACCACCAGGGCTATTAGTGAATAGATGAAAGGATGCTCAGTTTCATTAGTTGTCATAGAAAAGCTACGCATTTGAAGAATTATCCCTGTACACACAGGTCATTAAAAGACAAAGCAAATAACTCCCTCAACCACTCCACCTCTTTGTACATGCAGAGGTGAAGTGAGGGTGGGCAGAGAGGGGCCTTTGCCCCAGATAAGTAAGTTCAAGGAGGCACCAGACCGGGCACGCTGAGGAGCCACAAGACGAAAAACGACTCAGGGAAGCAGCCAGACAAGAGGGGAGGAGATGCTACTGCTGCTGTGTCACCGCTCCCAGCGCTCAGTCACCTTGATATTGGGACCTTGCCCCAGGGGCTCCCTACGCCTCACCCACGCCTCTGCCTAGGGAGTGCTTATCTTAATCGGGGTTCACCAGGAAAACAGAACTAGTAAGACTGAAAACATTGCTTTGAAGAGGGATGATTAGGTAGGCAGGCAGGCAGGCAGGCAGGCAGGCAGACAGACAGACAGACAGACAGACAGACAGACAGACAGACAGACAGATAGATAGATAGATAGATAGATAGATAGATAGATAAAAGAAAGAATAGATCGACAGAGAGAAAAGACCCTTTGTTCCAGAGGGTAGGCTCATGTGCTCATCGCAGACTGACAAGTACAAACTCGGTGGGTAGAGAGAGGCTGCCGACCCCTGCAGGTCTGCATCCACCATCCCTGGATCAGACAGTGGAAGAATGAGGGCGAGCTCTTTTAAAATATCTGCGAATAGTCTGGAGACAGGCCACACCCTAAGAAAGCTCCCTATAGATTCTTAATAATTGTTCTACATTAGACTTGATTATGGGAAGTATTCTACATCGCATTAAGAAAGTATCTGCTTAACACTGGTTTAATCATATCTATATGATTATGTAAAGACTAAGGCGGCAGTTGGACTAGTGTTTGATCAGAGAACTGGGGAACGGCAAAATTGACACATGAAACTAACAATCCTCATTCCAAGATTTTTCGTAACAGAGATTAGCCTCCACCTTGGCTAAAAACAAGCCCTCACAGCTGTGACTGACGCCAGAAGAAGCCAAACCCCTCCTGCTCCGCCCAGCGCAGTGGGTGTAGATGGGGACGCACCCGTGACGTCTCCTCTCTAGTGCCCAGAAGGAGCCAGCCCTACCAACAGCCCTTCCTCCTCACTGCCTTCCAGGCAGCATGACGTTAGCCAGTGACAGGTTTAAGGGTAAGAGACCAATGAGTGATGGGCTTGGTTCCCATAGGAACCACGGTGGCACTGTGGGCTAAGCATCAGATTGCTAACTGCAGCCAGCTGTTCAAATTCACTGGCCAGTCTGTGAGTGAAAGAGGAGACTGCCTGCTGTCATAAAGATGCGCGGTTTGGGAAGCCCTCAGGAACCCCTCCGTTCTGCGCTAGAGGGTCCCTGAGAGTCGGGCTCAATGGCCTTGCCTCTGAGAGGAACAATTACTTCAAACGCAGGTCCATCCTCATGAGCTCTTCGTTATTATTAACTCGATTGACTCACGTTCTGCCATCTAGTTGATTCTGACCCCTAGCAACGCTACAGGACAGAGTAGAGTTGTCCCATAGGGTTTCCGAGATACAATAGTTCACATACCGAGCAGCTGGTAGATTCAAACCAGCAACCTTTCAGGTTGTGACTGAGAGCTTAACCACAGTGCCACCAGGGCTCCTTGCAGTTACTAAGATTTAGTGATTAACTTGTTACTATTTAGGAATTAAACCACCCTTGCTGCCAGGATCCACTGACTTGTGTAAGTGCATCAGCGGTGCATATGTTTATAGAACTATTTCTCGGTGTGACTTCGACTTTTCCATTTTCGGAGTGTGACGAGATGATCTTGAGCAAATTATGAGCCATTGCAGCACCCACGCCTATGAGAACTGCCGTCATGTCGCTGTCGCTATCGCTGTCTCACCCACGGGACTGTGCTGGCACGCACCGTCCCCCCAGCTGTCATGAGCGGCTTTGTCAAATGCCAAGCTACCATCCAGATTCTCTTCAGCGGCATTTCTAGTTAGCTCTTCTATGCTCATTAACTATTAACTCATTTCTTTGAACCGCCCCCAGCACACGTGTAAACAAAAGCCACCTCAGAGAGGGGTACAGCGTCTCAAACGTGAGCACACAGGAAGAAAGAATCCGACGGAGCGTCCCTACCCTCTAGGAAAGGGGCTTCATGGAGGACCCTCCTTGCTGCTTTCCTGCGGAGGCAGGGGGAGGCCGGTCAAGGCCTGCTTCTGGAGGCTGGAGGGGAACCTGAGATCTGCCTCTGATCCATGTCGACCTTGCGAGAGTCATGCGACCCTCTCCTTATCTCAGGAATGTTCTGAAGAAGGCCTTCCTTCTAATTAGGATGTATTTAGGATCTAATTAGGAAAGCAAAATCCCCTTCTGACAGGGATTTGCTTAGGACCCCAGGGAGTTTTAGGGGAAGGAGTGTTTGCTCAGCTGAGGGAGCCCACCAATGGAACCCAAGCTAGAGACCTGCCCGCCAAGAGCCCCTGCAGCTGGAAGGAAAAGGACAGGGCAGAGCTCTGGCTTGGACACAGGGCTGGGCTGGTGTGGGCCCAGAGGGAGACCCAGAGGAGAGGGAGACCCAGAGGAGATGCAGCTTCTTTGTCCCCTTGCTACTCAGAAAGCAAAGAGCGTGGCTGCAGAGCAGGCCTGTCGCAATACTGAGGGAGCGAGAAACAGCGCTAAATCTGAGGGGAAATACCTTGACAGGATTGTTGTGAGGATTGATATAAACTGGAGCCTATAGAGAGTCAAAGGAGCCCTGGGAGAACCAGGTTAAGCACCGAGCCAGGTTGGTGGGTTGGTAGCCCCCCCCCCCCACCGACCAGCTGCTTTGTGGAAGATTGCTGAGGCAGGCTGCCCCCATAACCATGTCGTCTGTGAAACCCCGCGGAGCCGGCGTCCTCCTGTGGTCCCTGTGCCCAATGGAATACTGTGAACCATTAGGGAATAACAGCGAGCCTGCAAAATTCTGCCGAACCGAACCTGGGTGAGCTCAGAGGACATTATGCAGGGTGAAACGAAGTCATCAAAAACTGACCACTGCTGTACAAGATCACTACTATGAAAGTCAAGACAAGGTTTTCACACAAAAAAGAACATCTTTTCACACCTCCAGCGAGGTGGGTTTGAGCTTGGTGCCAGGGGAAGGCAGTGTGCAATAAGAAAGGAAGTCGGGGGAACATGATGAAGGCGGGGGCAAGCACTTGGAGGAGGGCAACGTCAAAGGCAATGGAGGTAAATAGTATCATGTGCGATCCTGGAAGTATGCTGGTCTTTTAGCAAATGCTTGGATCACCATGCAGGCTGAACCGTCGAGAGAGGGAAAGTGGGAGTGGACCCACAAATATACATAGGCTTGACAGAAAATATTTGTATAAGTGAATGTACCTTTGTTACAAATATATTCAAGAATGTGGTGGAGCATACAGTAGGGGAAAGTTCTGAAAACTTCTTAAACATCATCAAATGTTGTGAGAATTGATCACTGGAACCGAGGGATCAGGGCCATAATCTAGGAGCCTACCAACGTCAAATGACATAGTTCACAAGAACAATATTCTACATCCCACTTTGATGAGCAGCAACCAGTGTCTTAGAAACTCATGAAACACTAAGCCTACCTTGAAGAAGCATACCAGTTTGTGTGATCCAAGGATTTTAAATAGTAAAATCCAAGACCAGATAAGGAAACTGTATTAAAGCTTACATTCTGAGGGCTCAATTTGCAAAAGACAACAAAAGTACAAAACCCATTGGCAGAGTTCTCAGGGAGATGAAGCCTCCATTGAATTCCCTTGACTATTTACCAGGGATCTGAATAGCCTTGTCTTCAGAGTACATCAGAAAGTTAATTAATGCAGATATAAACAAACAAACAAACAAAATAATTCATTAACATCGAGTTGATTCTGACTCATGGCAACCCTACAGGACAGGGTAGAACTGGCTCTACGGGTTTCTAAGACTGAATCTCTTGCCAAGAGTAGAAAGTTGCATCTTTCTCCTTGAGAGTTGCTGGTGATTTCAAACTGCTGAGCTGGCAGGTCCCAGCCCAACACATAACGACGATGCCGCCAGTGTTCCAATGCAGATCTAGTGAGGTTACATTTTAACATCTTGTCATTTTGTTTCCCTCTTGACTAACATTTTTTATATTTCCTAGTTTTTATTATTTTCTACTTTCTTTGGGATTGATGTTTTTCTATGTTTTGTTTCAATTTGTTATTGTTGTTTGGGGGTGTGTGTGGATGATTTCCTTTATATCAAATCCAGGAGAGGTAAACCTATAGGGATAGTAACTAAAATCATCAGTTTCTTAGGGTTAGGTCAGGCAAGGGCGGTCTAGAGGGCACGAGGAGCTAATAACCATGGGTACACACCCCTGAAGAAAATGTTCTACAACTGATTGGGGTAATGATTGCAAAACCTCCTTAATACATTCAAACCATTGAGCTGAGTGAGTGGTGTGTGAAGCATGTCAATAGAACTGCTATGAACAAACTTGTGGAAACCCATCTAAGGTGCAGCTACTGGTCTCTTCCTGTAGAGAGGAATGAAGAATGATGAGCATTGAAAGGCAGAGGGAGACCATTAGCCCAGTGGACTCACAGACCGTGCCAGCATTTGTCTCCACAACTCTGAACCCAGAAGAACCAGATTGAAATTGGCTACCAACACCAACTGCTCTGAAAAGGACATTAGGTGGTCTTGGGTAGAGTGGGAGGGAAAAAATGTGGAAAGCAAAATTCTAAAAGAAACCAAATGTACAGAATGGAAAGACACTGATAGGAAAACTTCAGGTGCGTGAACTCACCCCTATATTTGAAAATCAACCATTGAAATTAAACAGGTAACATTTACTGAAGGCCAGAGGGCTGTGAAGGGGAAGAATGGAGATGGGACAGACTGGGAGGAGGTGGAATACGCTATGGTACACAGCCAGGAGATTGAAATCAGCGAGCTCAAATCATTGACTGTAAAACCGGTGATCTGTTTTGTAAACCTTCACCTAAGTCATAGTAAAAAGCTTTTAAAGAAAAATAATGAATCATATGGTCAAAAAATAACAACACAATAGTTTCTAAGAGAAGCCAAAAGTGTCCAGGGAGCACGGGTGGTGACTGCGCATGAGCACTGTGGCCAGGACTCCGCCCTCCTGTAGGGAAGGAATGAGTCCCAGCACTGCGCCACCCCCCCCCCCCTGCCCTCTTCTCTGGGATGAAGCCCTCATTTGCAAATCCTCCAGGCCCAAACCAATAAGAAAAGAAAGAAAATTCTTCCAAGTGAGACAATAAGGGATTTGAAAGTGCTCTGTAAACTGTAAAACACGCACTCATGATAGTTGTTAGTTGCCTTTTTATTAGTGGCCCATAAGTTGGCTTGTCAGAATCTCTGTTCCCTGTGTTCCTCTTTGCAATTAGCTATCATCATCAACCTATAGAGAAGGGGATGTCTTGTTCTTGGGAAAAGCTGCAAGCTCAATTTTTGCCTAAGAAAACACTGTGAATTTTAGGAGTAAAGGTCAGAGCTTCCAGTATTTAACTCTAAGGAGAATAAAAAAAAAACCCCACAAAGGCAGCTCAGTAGTGGATGCAGATGGTTTGTGCTTCACGGCCGCCCTACGGGTTGTGCGTTGATCGCGCGCAGCAGTCCCTGAGGAAGGCGGCAGCAGGGAAAGCGGCAGTCAAGGACGAGAGGTGGGGAGAGGCGTGGAGGCTTGGACTCTAGAGCACTAGGGAGCCTTTACAAAGGGTGGGTCTTCTCTGTAAACACATGGATCGCCATTGAATTGATTCCATTTGTACAAAGTGAAGCTCTTCTACAATGCTGTCATCTAGCAAAAATGGTCGAGTCTGAAATTGACAAGGAAAGAGACTGTTGGGAGGTGAGCAGAAGAAGGCGGCACAACGGCTTTCATTCCCGGTGCTGACGGGTCGTGGCTGAGACCCAGACTGTCAGGAAGATGTTTGCTGGTGTTGCACTGACTGTGCAAGGGCAACCGGCTGTGTGAGTCAAGCACACCACAGCTAGCCTGGAGAAGAATGAGCATCCCATGGTGGTCATGTGAAACCGTGCTTGGGCCAGGAGGAGTCTCACAACAAAGAAATACCGCCGGGTTAGAAGCCAGAAACTATGTTTAGCAGCTCTGTATCCTCTCACCATAGGTTTTCCATCTGGATGCTGTGCAAATAATCCCAGAAGCTAGACCATATGAACACTGTATCAGAATTCAAAGAAGGCTTGTTAACCACTTGTTAACCACTTGAGGACTTGAAGCACTTGCTGATGAAGATTGCAGCCTTCACTGTGGATTACAACTCAATGCAAAGAAGACCCAAATCCTCGCAACTGGACAAATAGACAACCGCATGATAGATGAGAAAAGACTGAAATTGTCAAGAGATTTCATTAAGCTTGGATCCACAGTCAATGTTCAAAGAAGTAGCAGTCAAGAATCAAATGATGTATTGCACTGGGCAAATTGGCAGCACATGACCTCTTTAAGAACTGGAGGGCAAGGATGTCACATGGAAAACTAAGGTGTGCTTGGCCATCACCTCATATGCATGTGAAAGTTGGGAAGACTGTCGAAGAATTGATGAACTTGACTGACAGTGTTGGAGAAGAATATTGAAAATACTGTGGACTGCCAGAAAAAATAGACAAATGAAACAAACACAAATCTGTACTAGTGCAGCCAGAATACTCCTTAGAAGGATGGAAGGCAAGATTCCATCTCACATGGTTTAGACATCATCAGGACAGACCAGTCCACGGGAAAGGCCATCATGCTTGGTAAAGTCGGGGTCAGTGAACAAGAGGAAGAGCCCCCAGGTGGTGGAATAATATAAGGACGACAACCAGCGTCCAAGCGTGCCGATGATCGGGAGGATGGCACTGGACCAGGTGGTGTTTTGTTCTACTGGGCACCACATCACAATGAATCAGAGCCACCTCAATGGCATCTAACAACAAGAGAGTTTGCAAATGGGAAAAAACAAATCCCAGAGGATTGTGAATTAAGTGATTCCATAAGAAGATAGTTTGGGAATTTTCTAAGAAACCAAAGTTGTTGCTATTGAGTGGACGCTGATGCAGGGCGGCCCCTATAGGACAGGAGAGCTCTCCCCCCATGGGTCTAAGGCTGCAATTCTTTACGGGAGTAGAAAACCTCTTTCCCCCACAGAGTGGCTGGTAGTTGTGAACTGCTAACCTTGTGGTTCACAGCCCAGATCGGTACTTCAAAATAAAATTCAACGATTGGCTAACCTTTGGGCAATGGCTACAAAATGGAATGTATTTAGCCTCAAAAAATCATCAAATTCTGCATGCATAGCCTCAGGGAGAACATAGGTAATTCTCAGTTTTATCTCAATTACACAGCATCTATTCTGGGATGCTTTTGACCTGATTTTCAAGCAGCGTATGTTCTTAAACAAGCAACCCCCTGAAGCAAATATACTCACATGATGCTCTAATTTTTCTTTACTAAGTGATTTTCTCTGTGTACAGTGGAGAGTCACACAAATGACGCACTGCATTCTCGATGTGAGCTGCCGTAGACTCAGTGCCTACCCATAAGGACTGACTACACACAACAGAAAGCCACACCTACAGTCCCACACGGTGTACACACAACAGAAAGCCACACCTACAGTCCCACACGGTGCTCCTAATCATTCCGATGCGTGAGTCCATCGCTGCAGTCGCTGTGTCAGTCCATCATTTGCTGCCCTTCCACTTTACCAAGCATGCCGTCCTTCTCCTGGGACTGGTCTCTCCGGACAATATGTGCAAAGTGTCTAAAACTAAGTCTCGCCTTCCTGGCTTCCAAGGAGCACCCGCTGCATTTCTCCAAAGACAGAGCTACTTGTTCTGTGAGCAGTCCATAGTATTTTCAAAGTTCTTCTCCAGCACCACAGTTCAAAGGCAGGGGTTCTTCTTTGGTTCTCTTTGTTCACTGTCCACCTTGCACATGCCTTCGAGGCCATGGGAAACGCTATGTCTTGAGTCAGGCTCACCATCGTCCTCAGAATAGCAGTCTTACTTTTCAACGCTCTGGAGAGGTCTTGTGAGGCAGATTTACCTAATGCAACACAGTTATTGATCTTTTAACCGCTGCTTCCATGAGCATTGACCGTGTATTCAAGCAAGATGACATTCTTGACAGCTTCAACTTTTTTGGTACCTTCTTTACCTTGGTTGCAACACACACACTGAAAGATGAAAACGTTTACCATTGTCAGCAAGTGCTCCAGTTCCTCCTCACTTCCAGCAAGCAAGGTTGTGGCACCTGCATATCACAGGTTGTTAATAAGCCTTCCTCCAGTCCTGATGCTGCAATCTTCTTCATATGCTCCAGTGTCTTGGATGACTTGATCATCATACAGATTGAATAAGTATTGTGAAAGGAGACAACCTTAACACCCCCCTTTCCTGATTTTAAGTCATATCGTATTCCCTTTTTCTGTTCGAACTAATGCCCCTTGACCCATGGACACATTCCAAATGAGCACAACGAAGCATTCTGGAATTCCCATTCTTATCAGGGTTATCCAGAGTTTATTGGAGTCCATACAATCAAATGCCTTGGTATAGTCAATCAAACACCAGTAAACATCTTTCTGGTATTCTCTACTATTGATTAAAAATGGAGTTTGGGTCAGACAATAGAAAATCAACCATCTCTTCTCAGGAATTCTAAATTCATTATGAGTGCTCTAACTCAATGTCCATTTGGTAATGAGTCTTTTTAGAAAAAGGCTATTTGACCACACCCTACTTTTATAGTTTGCTGAGCGAGGAATCTCAAGGTGAGCTGGTTTTCAGATTTTCTGATCACCCGTAATTGAGTAACCCATTTGCAAACTATTCTTAATGGGTGCTAGTGTTTCTCAACAGATATTTAAGACCCCAGACACTAATTAAACAAGAAATATTCGTATTTACAATAGAATTAGGCACAGAGAATTTAATCAAACACAGACCTAGCCATAGGGTCTGAATTAGTATGCCTGAGTTACTTTGGGGATATGATAGTGATTCTAGCAGTCAGTCAGATTGCTGATACTGACTACTGAGTTAAAAACATTATGCCAAACATCATTGAAAATCATGGTATGCAGCAAGGGAATACTTAAAAATGACTTCATAGTATAAGAGTGCTGACTATAAAGTAATACAATAAGACATCTATCACAAAACAATTGCTATAATAAAACAAACTCCAGTGATTTACATGGAAAATGGATATTAAAATAATGGATAACACCATTAAATGAGCAGTAATGCAGTGTCCATAAGAATACTATTAATCAGAAAACAAAGTCCAAAAATTTTAGCAGGTTGAATGAAATCTTGTCTCATTCTGAGAAGAGCCATTTACTTTTGATATCATTTTCTTCTGGCCACGCTAGTGTTTGAGCCTCAGATTAAGTTTGACAGTTGGTTCAGCAGTCCGAGCAGAGGCTTTAGCTTTCTGTGCTAGTCTGGGTGGACTAGAGAAGCAAATCCAGGACACTCCTGTGTTTAAGAGAGAACTTTATATCAGAGAGCAATAGTATATTGAGAAAACATGCCAGCCAGTCTAGATCAAGTCCGGAAGTCCAATGTTAGTCCATATGTCTGATACCAGTCTGTACATTCCTTTTCAGACTCAGCAACACATGCAATGACACTGAGTGCAGGAAGATCACAGGCCAGTGGATGGAAAGTCTTGTGGATCCAGTGGCAGTGGACGCATCTCAGCACTGGCAGGGGTCTCCACCGGGCTCCTCTAGCTCCAAGATTCTCACTGCCATTAGCGTAGCTCCATGTGGCTTGTCAACAGGAATGTCTCACAGGGAGACAAAGCAGAAAGAGTGTATCTGGCCTCCAGTGAGCTATTTATTGCCTTCGAACTGCCAAATGAGGTCATCAAGCTGCAACATGATTGACAGGCTAGACTCCAGCCCTTCGCAAATTGCCAGATTATGTAACTTCCACACCACATTTAACTTAGATGGATTTAAATGGTAATTCCTATAATTTATCAGCACACTGGTTAGTTTGAAGATCTAGATAGGATTTCTTCTGGTGAAGTTACAATAAGTTTCTAATTGCGTTCTCTTCTAATATATATACATATACTCCTGGGGCAATGTGAAGTCGATTTGGGGGTTCTAGTTTCTGCTTATCCTAAAAAAGCTATTTTAGTTTAAACTGTGACGATGTATTTTAGAGTACTAGATTAAAGATCACTGTTACAAGCAGCAAAGGGAAACACATTTGATTTTCAAGAACTACTTCTCTTATGATAGTCATTTCAATATTCATTTCTTGGAATGTAAGTGTGGAATCGTTTAAAACACCTTCATTATATTTAGTCACAATTTTCATGTGCTATAATATCTGTCAATCCTATTTGGGATACAAAGGTAGAAGTTAAGTGATTACATCATTAAAATACAGATCTTGATTAACGAGGGAAAGAAAAGAAAAAAGTAGGAAAGAAAGGCAAGATGGTAGTCTAGGCACATAGGCGTCCCCTTTGCTATGCCCTTGTCTAAACAGTCTAGTCCCTTACTAATTTCCACTTTCTTCTGCTTATTCATGTTATAAACATCTTGTTATTGTTGTCCGGTGCCTTCAAAGCGCACAGTGATCCTCTATACAACAGAACAAAACACCACTTGCACTGGCTCCATCCTCATAACTGTGCGTATGTGTGAGCCCTTGCTGCAGTCACTATGGAAACATTAAGAGTAACTGAGTAAAATAAGTCAGATAAAATGTAAAGTGTTTTCTATTTTGTCTCTCTTGTTTCCCACTGAGTGTTTTCTATGCTGGAGCTTAGAAAACTGATACCAAGCCCAATCACTGCCATCTAGTTAGTTCTGACTCATAGCAGTTACCAGCCCATTGCTTACCCCATAGTGACACCAGAACATCTTAGAAAGCTGTTACATGGTTGTGTTAGTCTGGGTAGACTAAAGAAACAAATTCAGGGAAACTCATATGTGCATTAAAAGAGTTTTATATAAAGAGCAATTGTGCATGAAGAAAACATCCCAGCCCAGATCAAGTCCATAAGTCTCGTATTGGCCCATATGTCTGATACCAATATATAAATTCCTCTTCAGACTCATGAAACACATGCAATGATGCTGACTTCAGGAAGATCACAGGCCAGTGAGTGTGAAGTCTAGTGGATCCAGTGGCATTGTAAGCATCTCAATACAGGCAGGGGCCTCCATGTGGCTCCTACAGCTCAGGGCACTAGACTGGCTCCATGTATCTTGTCAACTTCAATGTCTCCCAGGGAATTAGCATATATCTCCCCTCCAATGAGATATTTATCTCCTTAGTGCCTCCAAATGAGGTCATCAAACTGTGACTTGATTGACAGGCTAAACTCCACCCTTTCACTCATAAGTCTCAAATTGACGACAGGTTATGTAACTACCACAATAGTAGTCTCAATTTTCCCAGTCAGATGACACTTCCTTTTTTGTGTGGTCATTCTGGAGGTAGTAAAATTTACTTCCTTTCTTTAAGTAAAACACATTTCAAGTAATATCTAACTTAAGTTACTTCAAAAGTGTTGATAGTCAGGTTTTTGTGCCAACTAGGCTCCTATAGGAACTTGTGGGCAGAGTTTAATCAGGTCACAGCTTGTTTTCTTCCTCTTTCTCCCTGGTGATCAGACAGGCTCCCTGCGGCCTTAGCTAGTCCTTTACCTCGACTGTGTGCTGTACTACCTGTGGGCTGAGCCAACCCATGGTCATGTGGCCTTGCCATGCATCGCTAGAGCTAGCGGTCCCATCTGGACCTGCTTTGCAACACTCCTGTGCTACTGACCTCTGCTACACCTCAGCTTCCTGCTGTTGCCACTCCACCCTGCAGGGTCTACTGCCTGAGGGCTAACTCTGCTGGAGCGCACATTCCACTGTCCGCTTCCTTGACCTTGGGCCAGCAGCCTGCATGAACTGAAGCATCTTCAGTATATTAACTGTTCCACATATGTAAGTTGAACTGAGCCATCTGTACTACTGCTGTATGGACTAATTAGCCGTTCTATTCCATCTTGTTATATCAACCCATATATGTGTGTGTATGCATATATATATATATATACCATAAGTCTCCTGGCTTTGTTTCTCTATAGAACACTGCCTAACACAGAAAGTTACTTTTAAGAGCTTCTTTTTAAGGTTGACATAAAAACTAGTCAGAGAATTTTTTATTTCCATTTATACATAGAATGCTCAGTTTGGGGGTTTTCATAGGCATTTAATGGTCACCTGATTTCCTTCCCACCTCCTCTAGGTGCCCTGAATCTAGTTACCTAACACTTCTTGGTCTAGAATAAAGGGTGTGAAAGAAAATCTGACTTTCCCTGCTCATCCCGGGAAGTATGCATCCCCTGGGGCAGATCATAGGGACTCCTCTGTGCCTCCTAAGCACCAGATTTCAAGCATGAAACTGTGTTAGAGAGCTCGAGTGGGTCAGGTGGGCTGAGGAATAAGCCTTGCGAATGCGAGATGGAAGGCAGAATTGTGAGAGGGCTGTGTGAGAGGGGAGGTCAAGGGGCTGCCGAGGCTCCGGTGTGCATCTGTCCCCAGCTACAGGGGGCAGCACAGAGCGACTGGGCCCAGAGAAAGGGCTCTGGCTAGCAGTGACCAGACAGTACATGGCTACATTTGACTCTGCAGCAGTGACCGCCTCTGTAGAGTCAAACTTTCTGATTTAGACGTTGGGCTCACAATTGGCCCTCAAACGTACCTGCTACCAGAGGAAGTGCCTTCTGGAAATGAAAGGTGTTCTCCTTAACACCCTTTCACGAATCCGCACATTAGGAAGATGAGAATGCTCTCTGCCGAAGTTACCTACCTGCTCCTCGAGCACAAATACCACCTATACGTTTCCTCTTTTTCTGGAGACTAGGTATTTTGGGAATTTCTCGGTTTGTAAATCATCCTCATATGGTACCTACCTTCCCCCCTGTCTAGGTCTATTCTCATTGTATAACTCAGAAGTCACTAGGGTTGGGGTCCACCCTGCCCTTGTAGGGCCTCTTTAACATAACAAAATTAAACCACCAAAATACTCCATTTCAAAACAGGACTGCATTCACAGAAGGAGCAAGATTTCAATACATCTTTCTGCAGGACACGTTTCCATCCAGAACAATGCCAGAGTTGCTTTTTTACAAAGATGTGGATTTAGAGACCTCTGGATGTAGTACTCCCAATACTTTCCCCACCGAAGGCCAAGTTCACTCCATCAACAATTGGGAGAGACTTCACTGGCATGACACTGAGAAGAAGTGGCCTAGGGATGGATTTATGGCTGATCCTCTGAAACTATCTTAAATGGGGTTAAGCGAAGATTTTGATGGACAAGAGAGAGGGACAAGGGCGTTGGGACATGGAAGTGGAAGAGGGGTGGTGCCATGGAATTGGAAAAAGCAGATTTTAGAGCTCAGATTGGAATCTCAGCTGTGCAACTTCCCAGCCTCCTGACCCTGGGTTTGTTCCTGTCTCTCTGAAACTTGACTTCTTCAACTAGGAAACAGAGTGAGTAAGGTCTAGATCAGGGGTCCTCAAACTATGGCCCGCTGGCCACATGCGGCCTGCCGAGGAAATTTATCCGGTCCTCCGGGTGTTTTTTGCCACCACTGCCTGTCCTGCTTAGCAGCTATCTCATCCAGTATACATAGGAATTTGTTCATAGGTTTTTTTTAAACTATAGTCTGGCCCTCCAACAGTCTGAGGGACAGTGAACTTAAAAAGTTTGAGGACCCCTGATCTAGATCAGAGGAGTGTGAGAAATAAATGAGATAACTGAGGTAAAAATGCTGAACTTAAACTTGGCATGGATAGGCACTACTGTGACTTTTCAATGGAAGGAAGGCAGAGGCTGAAACCTAGGCAGGTCTCCCACTTCATCGTGAGTTTGCAACAGTCTTGAGCTGGCCATGCCTAGTGGGCATGGATGGACATTAAAGGACAACCAGGAAAGGGGCTCATCAGGACACTAAATTTGGGGGGCAATTCCAAAAGCCCACTTTAGAGGGTATCCACTTTTCCAAAGAATGGATCTCCTCACTGATTCTGGAACAGTAGTCAGTGTGTGGCCTTTTCCAGGACATCTAGGGTAAGTCAACTTCCTGTTCCAGAATGTTCTGTGTCCTACAAGACAAGCTGAAATCCTCCGGCCCTGGTACCTGTAGATGGGATCTTATTTTCAAATAAGGTCATTGACAGGGTTATCACTTGCCCTGACGTCTTAATGGAGTATGGCAGGTCCGATTCCAGTATGGGTCGGGCCCTTTTAAGAGAGGAGCTGAAACACAGACCCTGATAGCAAATGAAGAATGGCACCTGCCTCTGACTATAGAGGCAAAGATCGCAGGCAGGAGCTCTGGAGCACCCTGGGGCTATGAGAAGCTGGGCGAAGCCAGAAGATTCTCCTAGACTCAAGCCTCCAGAGAATCGTAGTCCTATTGACACCCGGGTCTCAGATTTCCAGCCTCCAGACTGCGAGACAAGATATTGTGATGCTGTAATCTACCTTGGGATCGTTTATTATGGCAGCCTAGGAAACGAATAGATCCCCTGCCCAGACTTGAAGCTCAGCTCACTGGCTGCCCAGGAATGATTGTAATTCCTGGGATCTCGCGATTATTCATCACGGGAGGTAGGGGGTGGGTTCGGATAAACTTGAAGTCATCATTCCCCTTTCTCCCACCCTGCCAAGCCTTCCCATCCCAGGGAACAATGAGATGCCATCGACGAGCAATGGAAACTAATATGGATTTAATGAATTGAGGGCCTTGGCTTGACAGTACTTTGTTTTAAGGACTCTCTGGGCTCTGACAGCATAATTTATTCATAACCTGCTACTCGGCAGGAAGGAAAAACAGATGGTATATCTCTTTCCAACTTGGAGATTGAAGGACTAAGATCAATAGGCATGATCCCATCACAAACACTGCTGTCTGGCTAGGCTCCAAATCCCCCTTCTGCCTTGGCCTCCTCCCACTATAAAAACTGAAAATGCCAGAGACTCGTTGTCCAAGCCCTCCTTGAAAGCTGAAGGCAGTTCACAGAGCTCTGCAGGGAGGCGGCTCCCGGAAGGAAGGCAGCACGTGAGAAAAGCATTCTCTGGTGACCTTCCTTTGTCTTCTTTGGACATGGCGAGGTGGCGTAGGACACCCGGGGCTGTGGCAACCACTTTCTAACCTTAAGAAAACCCCCAAAGCTCAATGCTACAGAGTCCATTTGGAGACATAGCAACCATCTATGACAGGGGAGAACTGGTCCTGTGGGTTCCCCACACTGTACCTCCTGATGGGAATCTCGTCTCTTTCCTGCAGAGTGGCTGGTGGTTCCAACGTGCTGATCTGGTGGTTAGCAGCCCAATGCACAACCGCTCCCTCGTCAAGGCCTAGAACTGACTGAGATGACAACCTGGTGCCTGGATGTCACAGAAATAGAGATTGATCTGTGAATGAGCTGCCTCCAGGCTTCTGGGTAAGTGCTAAGTAGAGGCAGTCCCAGGATTAAAAACATCTGGCTTCCATACAACCAACCCATAGTTAACAAACCAGCCCTTATAAAATATATTAAAAACTCAAGGTACATGCAATGGTTCATAATAACAAACAAGTGCTACTTGGTGATGTTCATCTTATTATCATTACTGTATTCCTACATCAATGATGCTTTTGCCGAATCTAGAAGTATTTTTTCATGTTTTGTGCATAGAAAACTATCCTATATACTAATAGAAAGACAACCATGAACCTGAAGCATGACCCATATCTAACTGTCCCCATTTATGTACAGATCCCCTTCAAGTCTTTGAGTTAAAGACAGATCTGGGCATAAACCCGTCTGTAACCTGGAGGCTGCCTGGGGAAACCTTGTTCCCCCTCAGCAATGGGGAGGTCACCTACAGTGGTGTGGGGAGAGACCTATCTGCTGATGGTTCGAGGCCTCAGGGGTGGCTCTGATGAACACTTTGGGCAGGTCACCCCCAGACATGGGCAGCCTGCTCCACTCAGGTTGGTTCTTTTTCCGTGGGGCAGATTGAAAGTAACACAGGTACCTGCTTTGCCGACCTCCTTTGCTGCCGAGACAAGGGGAAGTCTTTTTCTTTCTAATAAAGAAGCAGTGAGGTCGGCAGGGAAGGGGCTCTGCTCTGAGCCTAGCTAGCGCCTGGCACGTTCACTGTGGTCAGAGTCCTGTGAGGCGAGGTGGCTTTTTCAAAACCTTTTTATTGGGCGCTCTTAGCGATCTTGTATCATTCCATAATTCAATCAGATCCAGCAGTATTGTACAATGGCCCCCACAGTCCATGTCAGAACATCCTCTTCCTTCTTGAACTCCTTGATAGCAGCTCCCCTTGATGCCCCACCGGCCCCCGCCACTATACGCCCCCAGGAACCCTTTTTATTCTACTTGCTGTCTCTGTAGGTTCATCAGCCCTGGGTTTAATAGACCAAAACACAGAAAACACAGCATAAAGATTCCAGAGGACCACCCCCAATGATCAAATACATCAGAGATAAAGCACAACAAGGAAACAGACAAATATCAAAACCACAGACAATATGAGATTTTGATCAAGACCGATGGGAGCTGTGGGATCCATCTGTGACTGTGGGGGACCAAGAAGAGGGCAGAGATACCACCCAGACAGCGTCGGGGAAGAAACAAATGACCGTGGGACTTCCATCATTGTCAGTGGATTTGCAGTGCCCTGTGCTGAGCACCTGTAGCCTTAACCAACGTGGGAGCTTTCCCACAAAGCAGCCACCATCCACCAGAGTCACTGCCATTGAGTCCATTCTGGCTCGTAGCAACCCTCCAGGAAGGGAGCTGCCTCAAAGGCTCTGAGACTGTACGTATTTACCGGAGTAGAAAGCCTCATCTTTCTCCTGAGGAGCGGCTAAGGGGTTCAAACTGCAGACCTTGCTGTTAGCAGCCCAGTGTGTAACTGGTACACCACCAAGCCTCCTAAGAAACAGCCATAGTATCTAGTTAATTTCAGTTAGTCTATTGACATGCAGGAGCTCAGTTGCCAACAGAAAGGTTGGAAGTTTGACTCCACTAGCCACACTGCAGAATAAAAGTGTGAATCTGCTTTGATGAAAATTGCAGTCTTAGAAACCTGACAGGGAAGTTCTACTTGGTCTGAAAAGGCTTAATGGTAGTAAAATGATATATTAAAAATTTTTAAATTACTTTATTTTTCATTCAAAAGTTCTAATTAAGTATATTTTCACATATATAAAACATTAGGAAAGAAAGTAATATATGACAAAAGCTTTAATTATAAGACGTTTCCTAAGTAGTTAAGAACTATATCATTTCTTCACACACATGCTGTCTAACCTGAAATCGCTGTTCATTTGAAAAATGCTAATAGAGTATCCAGTCATATGCCTTAGAGCCAAGAGAATGGCAGATGGACTTTCAGTAATGGAGGCAAGCAGCACAACTGCAAGAGGACTCACTGTTTGATCTGACTTTGACCCAGACTCATCCACCATTTACGAATCTGGAGACTTATGAGAGCCATCAAGACAATAGTTTTGAATCCCTATTATACTTTAGGGAGTCTTGATGGCATAGTGGTTATGCGTTGGGCTGTGACACACATGGTCGTCGGTTCAAAACCACCAGCCACTCCCTGGGAGAAAGATCCGGAGTTCTACTCCCATACACATACGCCCATAGTCTCAGAAACCCACAGGGGGTTCACGATGAGTCAGCACCAACTCAATGGCAGTGAGCTTGTTTCTGGGTTTTTTTTTAAAATTATCCTTTAGATATTGCTATGAATATCTATATTGAATCACAACCTCCAAATATGTTGCAAGCCCTAACCACGGTATTTGTGGTTCTCACTCCCCTTGGGAATGGGCTTGTTTTGTTGTGTGGGGCTTTGAGATATGAAAGAGCAGAGGTAGCATGGACACTGAAGCAGAGAGAAGGAAGCTCGATGCTGGACCACATGATGATCACGAGGGCACCAAGAAGCAGGACGCTTCCCCCAGAGCTGGCACAGAGATAGAATGCCTTCCTCTGTAGAGCTGGCACCCTGTGTTCTGACTACTAGCCTCCTAAATGTGAGGAAATAAAATTGTTTGTTTATGCCACCCACTTGTGATATTTCTGGCACACAGCACCAGAGAGCCAAGACAGACATGCTCAGAGAGCTGTGCAGTGTGGTTTGCTGTGACAGAGCTCCCAAATCCTAACCCTTTGCTATCCAGCCAATTCTCCCTCATCGTGATAGGGAAGGAGTGGGGAATTGAACCCCAGCCTCTTGCCCTCTGTAAAGTGCCCAGTCTGCTGAATTTATTTATTTATTTCAAAATAATCAATCCTTCCCTCCAAAACATCTAAACCAGGCCATGGCCGTATCTAATGGGTATCCACATCAGTGGGGTGGATGTGGCATTAGACCTCCTCTGAGTGTTGTGGGTACCCATTAGATACAGTCATGCCCTGGATTAGACAGACCAACTCAACATCAGCCCCCCAGGTCGATTCCACTGGAATGAGGCTTCCGGTGGGGACACCGTGCATCTTGCACACCACACTGAAGACTCATTACCATCCAGGTGATTCCAACTCACAAAGACCCTCCATGAGTAGTTGCTGAATTGAACTCCATGGGGTTGGCTTTTTATGGCAGTAAAAATGTTAGACTTACATATGTTTAGATAACGTTTTCAGCTTTCACTGACATGACCACGAGAGGGATGAAGCTTCCTAGCAAATTGCTGATGGGAAGACTTGTAGGCCTCTCACAAATACATAAGGAAAAAAATGTCTTCTAGGATCATATGTACCTTAATTCATGTCTAATTTCAATAAAACGTATTGAATGCTTTTGGTTTTAAGGTAGTTCGGTAAATAATCTCAGCCTTAGCGCACGAATATCTAAGTCATTTGACTCTGATCCATGACTTGCTTTATGTCAGCTATTACTATCTGTAAGTGCTGGGTTAGGTATTGTATGAGGCTCAAAGGAAAAATAGACACAAAATTGCTTGTCTCAAGGAGCTTACAATCTAGAAATATAGATTAGACATGAGTGAAAATAACTGGGTTACGTGGAATATACCCCAATGCTGTCCGGTTGATTTCAACTCACAGTGGCGCTGGCAGACAGAGACGTGTCGCGTAGAGTTTCCAGCTGTAAATCTTGATGGAAGCAGACTGCCTCATCTTTCTCTTGTGGAGTGGCTCGTGTATTCAAACCAGCTATCTTTTGGTTAGCAGTCGGGCAGTTAACCACCATACCACCAAGGATCCTTTACCAAGAGCATAGAGAGCCATACAAGAACAAACACATTGCCAGCAAGGCTGTTCTAACTCATGGTAGCCCCGTGTGCCATAGAATGCAATGGTACTCCATAGGATGTCCTTGGCCGTAAACTTTATAGCAGTGGATTGTTAGACCTATGGGGTAGGTTTGAGCTGCCAGACATTAGATTAGTAGTTCAGTGCACATTGTGTGTATTGCCCAGGAACCTGGCACACAATATATACCTGCGAGTTCCTACGGTGCACATATTCTGTTTGCATTGAACCTTGAAAAGTGAGTACCGTATATACTTGTATATAAGCTGAGTTTTCAGCACATTTTTAATGCAGATTTTGTGGCAAAATTAGGTGTCTTGGCTGACATTCAGGTCAGCTTATACTCAAGTGTATACGGTATCTTATGCCCAGTGGATCCCCACTCATCCATCTCTGATATGGCAGCTACATAATCTACTATCAACTTGAGTGAAGGGGTGGAGTCTAGCCTGTAAATCAGGTCATAGCCAATAAGGCCTCTGTGTGGGCCTGGACTTCTCCTGAGAATTCTGGGAACTCCTGTCTTCCTCCCTGTAGGAGGGACACCCACTCTGCCTGCGAGACATTCTTGTTGACAAACCACATGGACATACACTGATGAAGCCAGAGCCTTGGAACTGGAGCAACCATGTGAAGAGCCACGCCGGCTTCCACTGTCACTGGATCCACAAGACTTTCACCCACTGGCCTGTGATCTTCCTGTATTCAGCATCATGGCATGACTGCGTGAGTCTAAAGAGGAATTTATGGACTAGTGTCGGACATAGGGGCTAATATCAGACTTAAGGACATGATCTGGACTGGGCTGGGATGTTTTCTTAATATACAGTTGCTCTTTGATATAAAGTTCTCTCTTACACACATATGAATCTCCCTGGATTTGTATCTCCAGTTAACTTGGACGAGCACACCTGAGCATGTGGTAGTATTTTCTAGGGTCATCTCCAGTCTGTGTTGTCCTGGAAGCAGATGAAGACTCTGGCCTACATTGGGCATGGAGGAATAGAGGTGGGTGGATCAGGTAAAGCTCCCATGAGAATATAATGATTGAGATGACAAGAGCGGCGACAATCAGGTGACCACAACTCACACAAACCCACTTCTGTCAATTCAGCTCTGCCTCGTGGAGCCTAAATGGCAGGGGCTGAAACTGTTCAAGGGAGAGGAACTTCGGAGGGAGCAGGAGGGGAAGGGTGCCTGGAACAAGGTGGGACAGGAGAGGCAGCCGCCCGAGTCCTCAGGTGAACGGGGCTGCTCGCCACTCAGTGCCAGCAAGTCAGTGCCCGCTCACAGCAATGCTATAACACAGGGTAAAACTGCTCCTGTGAGTTTCTGAGCCAGTAACTCTTTACGGGAGTCGAAAGCCCAACCTTTCTCCTCAGGAGCAGCTGGCGGTTTGGAACTGCTGTCCTTGTGGAGAGGAGCCCAACTTGTAACAAGTACGCCACCAGGGCGGCTCTTTCATTTGTAGAAAGGCAGAAAGTCATTAAAGCATTTTAATTAAGTAGCTTTGGGGGGGGGGGGCGTAATGTTTTAAATATGTCCCTCCAAAACGCAAAACCAATGTGCTGAAATCGCAGCGATGATTGCACAACTCTTTTCAATATGTTCAAACTATTGTGCGATGTGTCAATATGTCAATGAAACCATTAAATTAAAAAAATAGTATCTCAAAACCAAATCCACTGCCACTGAATAGATGTGGACTTTCAGTGACCATATAGGAAAGGGTAGAACTGCCTCTGTGGCTTTCTGAGATGGCAACTCTTTGCTGGAGTGAAAACTCCTGTCTTTCTCTGTAGGAGTAGCTGGTGGTTTTGAACAGCCGACCTTGCAATTAGCAACCCAACGCATAACCACTATGCCACCATGGCTCTTGAAAATGTCCCTGGATGGTACAAATAATTAGTGTCCTTGGCGGCTAACCTAGATTTGATTCCAGCTAAAGGTGCCTTGGAAGAAAGCCCTCAGAGTCTACTTCTAAAAATCAGACCTCGAAAGCACTGCAGAGCCCAGCTGTGTTCTGACCTACAGCAGGTCACCCTGAATCAGTCAACTGGTTTGGGCATTCGTGAGCTAAAGCTGAGATTATGTACTTAACTAGCTTAAAACCAAGACCAAACTCACTGCTGTCTAGCTGATTATAGCTCCTAGCAACCTCTGTAGGACAGAGGAGAATGGTCCCTTAGGATTTCCAAGGCTATCCATCTTTATGGAAGCAGACTGCCACATCTTTCTCACGTGGAGCAATAGATGCATTTGAATCACCAAACTTTGGGGTAGCAGGTAAGCTCTTGAGGCCCTGCATCGCCAGCGCGCCTCGGCAAGCTTGTAAGAAACTGTGGAGATGGCTGGGAGACTGTGAGCCATTCTCGAAAGTGATTCTCCAGATTTGATGGCTGTGGAAAATTCCACTGGTCCCTTGGCCGTCCATCATCAGCACACCCTTGAAGGGCACTGACAGGGATCTGGTTGCTGATCTAAGCAGGATACAAGTCTAGTGCTGTGTTTGTATAATAATAGCTTTAATAGATGCCGACTCACGGCCTGGATGCTTCCTCGGAGGAATCAATGGAAAGTTATTCTGGACTGAGAGCGGGGAGAGAGCCTCCTCATGCACATATTCTGTACACTACAGATCAAAAGCCAAAGGAGGAGTGATGGCGGTGACTAATGAAAAACACTCCTAACGGTCTGGAGGCAGCCAGGCAGCCTGGTGATTTCTTTAAGGGAAAATCGAGGCTTTTGCCTAGTGCTGACTGCTTTGAAGCCAGGCACGCTGAAGGCAGAGTGAGATAGCGATCACACCCAGCAGCGATCGGTGAACTTTCAAAATTGGGTTCATTTAAATACCGTGCTCTGAGTGCGAGGGAGACAAGAAGGGTCAGAGTGGCTTTCATGGCATTTGAGGGACTCTGTAATCTCCCATAATTGGGTTGTTCATGGTGTCCGGCTGCAAGGCATCGGGCTGACCTTCCCTGAAGACTTTCCTTTCTTCTGAACACGCAGGCCCGCATGATAACCGAGACAATGTTCAGTGCGGCGGGATTGTCCAAGAAAGGCACCACAACCACGCTTGGTCGCCATCACATCACGCACTGAGCAATCAGAGCAATCTCTGCACTCTTGCTCACTCAAAACCCACTCAGCCTCAGCTCCACCTCCTCCCCGTCCCTCGGTTCTACTGGAAAAACCATGCTGAGGGGAGCGGACCCGGCATCCTGGCTTTCTGCTGCTGTCCGTGGTTAGCACTCAATGTCTGAGGCACGGGAAAATTGGGACAGAACATCACCACTACACATTAAAGTATAAGACCCGATACATATATAATCAGGATCCTAACTGTCATAGCTGAGGAGTAAGCCTGTGTGTAGATGGGGCTTTCCTTGTCATGTTAGTGGGCTCATGCCTAAAGAGGGTGGATCTATAGCTAATCACGCTGTGTCAGACGCAGAGACCTGCACACACAGGGAGACAGGCATCAGGCATCTCTGTTCTCTAGTACTGTGGTAACAAGTACCACACGTGGGCAGCTTGGACGAGCCCCATTAGGCTTCCACAGTTGGGAGGCTCGAAGTTGGCACTCAGGGCGTGGGCTCCGGGGGAAGGCGTGCTGTCTCTTTGACTTCTTTTCCTTAGCTCCCTGGTGACCTTCTCAGGAGAAAGATGGGCTTTCCTAGTCCCATAGAGAATGACAGGAGCCATTCTGCTGGGTCCGATAAGGTCCCCATGCATCAGAATGGACCCAGTGGCAGTGAGCTTGGTTGGAGTTTGGTGATCTTCCTGTGGAAGGGCTTCTCTCTTCCTCCATCTCAGTTTACATCATGGTTTCCTTGCTCAATCAACTCTTTATCTACTTCAAAAGAGATTGACTTAAACATTCCCGACACTGCCCAATGAAAGCAACAGAGGAACCCATTCCACACTGAAATTAGACCCACATGTGTAGGGGTTAGGATTTAGAGCATATTTTTTGGAGGAGGGCGGACAATTTAATGCAGAACATCATGTGAGTGTCATCTACAAGCCAAGGCCTCAAGGAACTCCCAGGACCACCTACCAGGAAGGCGTCAACATACCTAAGTCCCTGACTTGAACTTTTGGCCTCCAGAACTGTGAGAAAACAACTGTGTTGGTCTGGGTAAACCAGGGAAACAAATCCACAGGAATGCATATATGTATCAGAGAGCGTTTTATATAAAGGGCACGTGTACATCCAGAAAGCATCCCAACCCCATCCAGTCTAACTTAGCCCAGAGGTCCAACACTGATCTACAAAGTCCTCCTCAAACTCACAAAACACACAATGGCGCTGAATGCAGGAAGATCACAGGCCAATGGGTAGAAAGTCTTTCAATCCAGTGGTGGTGAAAGCACCTCAGCGCTGGCAGGGGTCTCCACGCAGCTGCTCCAGCAGCCAGGGCTATATCAGGGTAAGTCCATGTGGCTTCTCCTCAGGGATGTCTCATAGGAAGTGAGCCTTGACAGATGAGGCGAGGACTAGCTAAAGCAGCCGCACACTGGTCTGACTATCAGAGAGCAAGAGACAGAACTCTAAAGGCGAGGCTCACCGAGCCATTTATCTCTCTGCTCCTCAGTTAATCCCACATGTGTTTATCAGCCAGGTTGGCACAATAAACATTAACTATCACAACAACTATCTGTTCTTAAAGGTATATCCTTTGCCATGACTGTTATCACAACACTCTAGAAACCAAACACCCAAAGTCAGTGCCAGTGAGCGGATTCTGACTCAGAGACCCTGTAGGATAAGTAGGAACTACCTCTGTGGGTTTCTAATACTGGAGCTCTTTACAGGAGTGGAAGGCTTAATCCTTCTCCCAAGGAGTGGATGTTGACTTCAAACTGCTAACCTTGCAATTAGCAACCCACAGAGTAACCCACTACATACCGAGGGCTCCCACAACAGTAGCAATAGAGTAAAATTATCTTCCTGCTGGGCAACTTCATATTTCCATTGGATCCAGTGGCCTATCTGCCGCCCTCACACAGGATCACAGATCTCTCAGCAGCTATGGATGAGGGTGATCCCTGAGTTCCTTGAAGACCCTTAGGCTCTTTGCTTCCCCTCTCTTTATCTCTCATCTTTCTTCTCACATCTCGGCTGATACGACCACTAGCATATTGATATTTCTTAGTCTTCTTCTTTCATTCTTCTCTCTTCACCATTGTACTAACTTAAATGTGTCTCCAAAATTCATGTCCATCTGGAACTTCAGACTATGACTTTATTCGGAAACAAGGTCTTTGGCATTATAGTTCATGAGAGCTTATAGCAAATTAAAATACAATGATTAATGTCCTTATAAGAAACAGATAATAAAGATAAAAATATATAGACGGAAGGAAGCCATGTGATGCTGGAATCAGAGATGGGGGTCATTCAGTCATAAGACAAAGCACAGCCCAGCTGCTGGTAAAGATGAAGATGGTAGAAGACACAAAAGCTTTGCAATAGAGGCAAACATTGTTACATACACAATCCTACAACAGTGAGGATTTACATGTTGATGCTTGGATAGACATGCAGGCTGAATATGTGGGAGAGGTAAAGTGGGAGTATATACCCACAAAGATATATCTATATCTATCTACCTATGTATGTACCTTTGCTGCTATTAAATATATCTATAAATGTGGTGAAGCGTAGAGGGGGCAGAATTATGAAGACTTCTTAGACATAGCAATACTTTAAGGGAACAAGTCGCTGGGCCTAGGGACCTAGGCCCACAGTCTGACAGGAAACCCAGGTCAACTGTCAAAACAGAGCTCACAAACACAATGATCTACATTCAGACTCTGTGCGGAGCAACGGTGGTCTTAAGATCTCAGGAGCTACCATCTACGGTGCAACTAGTAGCCTCTTCCCACCCAGAGGAAGTGCTGCAAACACGGAAGGGCACTTGGAAACAATGGGTGCAATGGACCCAGAGACCACACCAACATCCATCTCCACAACCCCTGACACCCAACGAACTAGATGGCACCCAGCTACCACTACCAACTGCTCAGAACATGATTGCATTCAAAGGCCCTAAATCGAGTGGAATTAAAATAAAAGAACCTAGATTGATAGGAACTTAAAGACTATGAACTCACCTCCACATTAGAATAACCAAACATTTAATAAACCAAAGACAGCAAATACCCAAGGAAAAAGCACAGAGAGCTAGAAAGGAGGCGGAGTGGAAATACAGAGCTTAGCCTTGAAGTGGAAGAAAGGTTGGTGGCCTGAAGAGACTGGAATGGGTGAGGTGCATCAGAATGCACATGGTATACGAATCACTTACGTGTAAAACTATGACCTTCTCTGTAAACCTTCACCCAATTCACAATGAAAAGCTGTGTGCTTTTTAGTTTATAAAATAAATGTCAGCTATGGTTAATCTCCACCCCTTGTCTCAGTGTGTCACACTGTGGTGGCTTGTGTGCTGCTGGGATGCTGGAAGCTCTGTCCCTGGAGTTTCAAATGGCAGCAGGGACACCCACAGTGGACAGGTTGCCCCTGAGCTTGCAGACTAAAAATAGATAATGAAGAAGGAATGGGTTGCCCACTTCTGAGAAATTAGTCATGGAAAACCTTATAAATAGCAGCAGGACATTGTCAGATAGTGTGATAGGTAGGTTAATTGTGCTAACAAGGGATTAATTGAAGAGCGGAGAGATAAATGGCTCAGCGAGCCTCTCCTTTCTTGTCTCTTGCTCTTTGATCATTGGACCAGTGTGCGGCTGCCTTAGCTTGTTCTCTGCCTCAATTTGCAAGCTACGCTACCTGTGGGACACCTAACCCATTGACTATGTCACTGTAATTTGAGGTTCCTTCAATACCTGCCTCACTACACCATTGGAATTACATCTCTTGAAATCTAAAATATAATATATAATTTAATATATATAAGAAATAGATTAACTGCTTCTTATGTTATATAATAACTAATGATTATGTAATATAATTATATTATATATTTATGTTATATAATAACTGTTTTTTTTATCTTGAGAACCCTGTCTAACATACTTAAAATCTCATAAATAGCAGCAAAACACTGCAAGACATCGTGTTTAGACTTCTATAAGTGTCCTCTGCCTCTTGCTCTTTCCTTTTACTTTTACTTTTCGCTTGTTCCACCATCATGTTCGGCCTTCAAGTGGGTTTAGTAAATCCTCACTGTTACATTGCCCTTGATTAAACCCCACTAGGCATCCTACACCCTTTTCTCCATTGATTTTAGTTCCCTTGTTGTTCCCTTGACCCAAAACCCATCTGTAGACAACTGGACATCCCCTTACAGAACGATCACGGAGAGGCGACAAGCCAGTTAGAATGCAGTATAGCACTAATAAAACACACAACTTTCCTCTAGTTCTTTAATGCTTCCTCTCCTCCCCCATTATCATGATCCCAATTCTACCTCACATATCCGGCTAGACCAGAGCATGTATGTGGATATAGATAAGAGCTGGAAACACAGGGATTCCAGAATAGGTAAACTCCTCAGGGCCAATAACAAGAATAGAGATACCAGAAGGATAAGGGGAAGGTGGGGGGAGAAAAAGGGAACTGGTCACAAGGATCAACATAAACCCCCCTCCCAGTGGGACGAACAACAGAAAAGTGAGTGAAGAGTGAGGGAGGATGATGTAAGATATGAAAATAATAATTTATAACTTATCAAGGGTTCATGAAGGAGGAAGCTTAGGGAAGGAAGGAGCAAAATATGAGGAGCTGATACCAAGGACTCAAGTAGAAAGGAAATCCTTTGAAAATGATGATGGTGAAATATATACAAATGTGATTGCCATAATAGATGGATGTATGGATTGTAATAAGAGATGTAAGTGCCCCCAATAAAAAGTATTTAATAATTTTTTAAAAGATATAGTGTTGGGAGATGAGCCCTTCAGGTCAGAAGGCACTCAAAATATGCCTGAGGAAGAGCTGCCTTCTTAGAGTAGATTCCACCATAATGATGCGGTTGGAAAGAGACCTCCCATACTTCATTTGCTAATGGGGCACAACTCAGAGTGAAAAGAAACAGCTGCAAACGTCTATTATTAATTGCAACTTGGATTGTACAAAGTATGAATCTAAGAAAATTGGAAGTCATCAAAAATAAAAATGGAGCCCCAAAAGATCAATATCTTAGGCATGAGTGAGTTGAAATGGACTGATGCTAGCCATTTTGAATCAGACAGTCATATGGTTTACTCTGCCTGGAGTGACAGATTTAAGAACTCCTTGTCAAAAAGGACATTCCTAGATCTAACTTGAAGTGCAGTGCTTGCTATCATAGGACAATATTTTCAACCATACAAGGAAATCCAATCACTACAACTATTAATCAAATTTAAGCAACAACCGCTAGATTTAGTGATAATGATTGAAATTTTACCAACATCCTCATTTGTAAATTGATAAAACATGCAATCAAGATGCGTTGACAATTATTGGTGATTGAAATGTGAAAGCTGGAAACAAAGGAAGGGACAGAAAAACAAACAAATTCACTTCCTTTGAATCAATCTCCACTCGTAGCAACCCTATGACAGGGTAGAGCTGCCCCAGTGAGATTTTGAGACTGTGACACTTTATGGGAGAAGAACATGGCCTCACTACAGAAGTGAAGCTGGAGAGCTCATGATAGAATGCCCCAAGACTTTTTCAACAACATAAACAGTGACAATACCCGTGGACTTCTCTAGAAGGAACACACAGAAATAAAATTGACTACATTTGTGGGAAGAAATGATACAGAAGCTTAATATCAGAAGCTAAAACCAGGCCAGAAGCAGACTGTGGAACTGATCATTAATTACTAATATGTAAGTTCAGGTTGAAATTGAAGAAAATTAAAAGAAGTTCAAATGGGCCAAAATACGACCTTGAGTCTATCCTGCCTGAGTTTTGAGAACATCTTAAAAGCAGAGTTGACGCACTGAGTGCTAATGACAGAAGGCTTGATGAGCTGTGAAATGACGTCCAGAGCATCGTAAATGAAGACAGCGCAGTGGCTGCAGCAATGGGCTCAAACAGAACAATTGTGAGGATGCCGCAGGACTGGGCAGTGTTTCCTCCTGTTAGAGTCGCCAAAGAGTTGGAGCAAACTCAACAACTAACAAAAACAAGGTGACCATGTGACCACCTGCAAAACAAGAAGTGTAATTGTTATGAGTATGTCTTACTTGCATGTAAATATCAAATATTTATGTGTGGTTCACTTATAAACTAGAAAAGGTAAATGGTGTGTGTTTTCAGTTTTGAGTATGTTACTGTTATCATGTTAAGTGCAAATGTGAGTTCAGAATTGTCTTTTTTTTAGAGATTATGTACAGGTTAAGGAGAAGCATACAGGTGTCAGAGAAGAGGGAGACATCTGACCTGCTGATCTTGCATTTGTCAATCTGTGCAGTTACAGGAATGAGAAGAAGCCTCCAGCCTGACATCTGGCCCACAGACTTGGAACTTGGCAGTCCCTACAACTGTGTGAGCCATTTCCTTGATATATACATTTCACTGATTTCCTTCTCTAGAGCAACATAATTCCAACAAGAAAAAAAAAAATGCCAGCAACCACCAGAAGCTAGGCAGAGGCAAGGAAGGAATCTTCTACAGAACCTTCAGAGCTATTACCATGGCTCTGATGATAGCTGTATTTCAGACTTCTACTCTCAACTAAGAGAAAATAAATTGTTGCTTGACGTCATCTAGTTTGTGGTAATTTATGAAACTTCTAGGAAATTAATACATGTCCCGTCTTAAGTGATTTTGCTTCCTGTTCATGGCTTCAATTCCATCTACATGTTTGTGCCTTGTCAATGCTGGTCCGCACTCCTCTCCTGAATTCTGGACTTGCTATCCTAGTGTATTCAGCTATTCTGCAGGTATCCTTTTAAAATGTTATGTTTAACAATTGTATTGATATATTTAATATACCATTGAGTGGTTTGACTATATTAAAGGAGTTGTGTAATCATCACCATAATCAAATTTAGAACATTTTCTATATTCTTGTAGCCATTATTATAGTTTCTAATTTCCTTACAACCTTCCTTGGCATAAACCTAAGAAACTATTAATGTACTTACAGTCTGTCTAGATTTACCAATCCTGGATTTCTGATAAATGCATATACTTTAGATGTGATATTTCCAACTCTAATTTATTTCCTTCACATATATGCTCCCTGCCCATTGGTGGGTTTTATCAAGATTTGTGGTACCATCAACCACTTACTTCCACAACCTTTAGTCTTGATATTACCCTTGTTTCTTCTTTTCCCTTAACCCCTAAATTCATCAGACTAAAACCTCACTTTTCTTTCTCAGAATCTCCTCCCTGTAGAGAAGGGAGATAAATGAGGTTGAAGATGTGTTGAATGGAGCCCATGTGTTCTCGTATTTCTGACTCACAACTCCCCAGTGGATGGATGACTGTAGAACCCAACTTGAGTAAGCAATATGCAAGCATACTCTGTGGAGACATCCTACACACAGAGCCCTGTTGGCAAATGGTAAAGCACTTGGCTGCTAACTGAAAGGTCAGTAGTTCAAACCCATCAGCCACTCTGTGAGAGAAAGAAGAGGCAGTCGGCTTCTGTAAACACTTACGGTCTTAGGAACACTCCGGAGCAGTGCTCCTTTTTCTAAGAGGGTCGGGAGGAGTTGAAGTCAAACTCAACAGCAATAGGCTTGGCTTGACTTATAGGCTATGTAAGGAGTCCTCTTAGCGCTGCTGGGTAAGTGTTGGGCTGGGAACCTTGAGTTGGTGATTCAATCCCACAAGTTTCTTCACAGGAGAAAGATGGAGCTATCTACTTCCATCAAGATTTGCAGGTTCAAAAACCCTATGAGTCACTCACTACGAGTCAGAATTGACTTGGGGGCAACGGGCTTGGTTTTTGTAAAAAAGCCCTGACATCACAATGGTGAATCGGCTGTTAGTTGAAAGGCTGGCTCAATCCCACCAGTGCGATGGAGGGAGGGAGAAAAGATTCATCCCGATCTGTACCCAAGAAGCTTTCAGCTAGCAAACCCCATGGGACCATTCTACTCCATCACATGGGCCCACTGAGTCTGAATTGATTCAGCCGCATACAACAACATAGCCCACAGAGTCCTAGTATCACCAGCCTGTGATTACAAAATAAGGGCCTATGTCCCTTTTATAACCCTAATTATTATGGCAGGAGACCTCATTTAGTTTGTCGGCGGGAAACTTTGTCTTCCTCCTTGGGTCCTCCATTTCTTCCTGTGACTGCCCAGAGGGATAGCTCATCTGCATTCACAATCCAAACTGGCACCTGCCGGCATCGGGGCACACATGATTAGGCAGGGCCCTTTGGGCCTCGTGTCACAGGCTCATCACCACAAAGCAGCTTCAGCAACACCAGACCATAATTGACTCCCACCGCTGTGAAAGACACTGAGCGCCTTCTGTTGTTGAAGCCCCAGTGGCTCCACATGGCTGCCCCTCCTCCTGGCCCTCATTTCTGCTCGTCACTGCTCTTTTTCCCCTGACTTTACTCTCTCTTCTTTTCCATTTGCCAGAAAGTATGGCTGCCAGCAGCCCTTGCTTAGCAAAGCCAATGGTGAGAAAGACCGCTGCACTGCCAGTGTCTGTGGCTCAACCCCAGGGAAAGCCTCAGATGAGCTCTGGGTGGTCCCACTTCCATCCCTGCATAGAGCGTGGTGTTGGGGACGAGCGGGCACTGGGATGAGCTCTGCCACCTGTCAGTTCGTTGTACTGTGGTGGCTGATGGCTGCTGTGATGGTGAAGTTATGCCATGGGAATTCCTATATCAACAGGGCCGTTCATGCTGGAGTGATTTCAGTGGATGGTCCAAATTACGAGAATACGAAGAAAGGCCTGGTGATCACCTTCCCAAAACTTGCCAGAGAAAACCTGAGGAGGTCACAATTGATCATTGTCCGACTCTCTTGCTTTGGGCACATCATCAGGATGGATCAGTTGCTGTAGGAAGACAGGATGTGTGGGAGGGAGAGGGCCAGGGCAGGCATGAGAGCTCCTCGTGAGCTGGGTGGGCATCATCGTCACTGTAACGTGGGCTCAAGCACATCTGTGATCATGGGGAGGACACAGGCCTGGGCCATGTTGTCTCCTATCCTTTATTCAGCTATGAGTGGAAATCCATTTGACTACTAACAGCAGAGTTAGCTAGGTCTGTGACTGGGTCACTTTCCGCTGCTGGGAGATGCTGGACAGCAAATCCATAGCTACACTGTTGACCTCTCAGGCATCTTTTTCCTCCATTCCTTCTCTGCTAGTCTATGCCCACTCTCTCCAAAACCACCCAGTCAAGTCTCGCCATTGGCAGTGCCATTACGAGACATGGACACAAACAGTACCGTTTAAGGCACACGTGACAAAGTGCCTTGCAAAGGAGAGATGCAGAGCATCCTCATGCATTAAAAACCCGTAGTCTCATAGGGAAGAGCCCCGTGGGGTTGGCAGTGCTGGCCAGCAGGGGGTATGGAGGACAGCATGGTGAAATAAGAGGGTGGTCAGGTCCAGAGGTGGTTCAAGGTAGAGATGAGAGAATCTAGAAGGCTCAGAACCAGGCTGACCCCATGAAATCAGAACCAAATGAAAGAAAGTGCGCGCAAGGAACTTCCAGTTCAGATCAGTGGGGGCTCTTATTGGTCCAGGACTTCTAGTAAAGTCTTGGGCAGAACAAATCAGTTCCAAGAGTCCGTGATGGCTTTAAGAGGATGTTACTGTCCGCGCTGGACTCACTCTTGTGTCCCACCCAAAGCCAAAGCATCTGGTCCTGCCAGTCCCCTGGGATTCCGTTGCTAGAGTTTGTGGCCTTGGTTCCAGCCCTGTGGCCAAGCTCCAGCTTCCCTAGCAGCAGCAAGAACAGTGAAGCCCAATGCCACACTTGGATTGGGGGCAGCAGAGAACCAGACAGGGCTGGGCGTGGAGGTATGTGAACGGTGCCACCAGCCCTGGGATCACCATTTGGCCTGGAGGGCTGTCATGGACAGGGCAGCTGGCAGTCCACTGCCACTGCAGCACATTCAGGCCCAGCCAAGGCTGAGGCTGAGTCTGGCCCTGCCACCGCCTGGGCCTTGACAACAGCAAGTAGAGGGAAGCACAATTGGCAGGCGCAGTTGGCTTTAAAGGGACCCTTTAGACTCCCTCTCCCTTTCAGCATACAGCACAACTGAATGTGCTTGCCACGAGGGGCTTGCGGATGGCCGCGTGTGGCTTGACAGAGTGTAATTAACACATCATCAACACAAAGCCCAAAGATGGACGAGGCACCACCACCGTGATTACTCCTAGGAAGCAACTGTAATTGTTATCATCCCATGCAAATGTGCTGGGACAGGCATTTCTGTCTGGATGAAAGTCAAGACAGATTAAGAAGCGTTCATGCCAGAAGCAGCTTCCCTGACCAGCATGAGGAAGCAAGAGGGGAGGGAAAACTAGAAGGGGCTGGATCAGTAAATAATCCCGCATCATACAATAGAGTACTGTTCATAATTAGGAAACCGTTGTGGAAGAACACAGCCCAATACGTTGCCATTGAGTCGATCCTGACCTGTAGAGACTGTGCAGGACTGAGCACCACTGCCCCGTGGGACTTCCGCGGAGGGGCCATTGCACTACAGTGGGTAAGCACCCAGGGCTGACCAAGTAGCCAGAGGTTCCAGCTCACTAGTTACTCCCCAGGTGAAAAATGTGGCAGTCTTTCCAATGGGGCAGCTCTACCCTGTCCCATAAGGCCACTGTGATTGGCATCAACCTGACTTGATGGCATTAAGTGATGAGACGTAGTCTTTGGGCAGACAGGCTTGCCAGAGCCTGTCCTTGAGGCACATGGCCAACCCTCCAGTTAGCAGCCTACTGCGTGAACCACTGCACTGTGAGGGCTCCTTGAAGCACACATAAAGAAATGCAAAAGGCTCACAATGTAAAATCAAAGAGAGTCCTACCCATGGATATATATATAGAGTCTCTCTCTCTCTCTCTCTCTCTCTCTCTCTCTCTCTCTCTCTCTCACACACACACACACACACACACACACACACACACACACAATGCTGGTTTTTCTAGAGAAGTAAAACCAGGACACTTACATGTGTCTGTGAAAGAAATTTATATCAGGAAAGGAAGGTATATCAAGGAAGTGACCCAGCCCCGTCCATGGATCAGATGCTAGCTGGAGGCAGCTCCCAGTCCATGAAACAGGGAAGCAAAGCGGGGAGCTGCAAGATCTTAGGCCAGAGGGTGCTGGCCGGAACAGGGCTGGGGACTGGCACCTCCCATGATCAGAAGGTCACTTGGGCCACGAGCACCAGAAGCCAGGCACAGTATCCCACCATGCAAGTAGGAGAAGGGCAAGAGATAGATGAGTCTCTGTAGCATCTTTATAAGTCAGCCACGGTCCCCAAGGAGATGCCATTGGGCTATGACCTGACTGATAGGTCAGACTCCGCTCATACCTTCTTATAGGTGCCATGTTGACACAAAATCAGACCACCATAATAGGGAAGTAGAAATCTCCTCTGTCAAAGCTAGATATATTCATTCGTGTGTGTGTGTGTGTGTGTGTGTGTGTGTGTGTGTGTGTAACAAATGCATCCATGAATATAGCAGAGCTTACAAGGGGTCAAGTTATGAAAACTTCTTAGCCATAATCAAACACCTTGGAAGTGTCACTGGGTTTGGGGGCTCATGATTATGATATTGGGGACATCCTCCACAAAGACAATGTTCTACCTCCAACTATAAAGCTTGTGAGGATTTGTCTAAGATGCAACTATTGGCCTCTCACTGCCCAAAGCTAAGAAGAATGAAAAAAAAATCAAAGATGCATGGAAACAAGTACTCCACAGGACTAAGAGATCACTCGGATCCCCGCCTCCAGGCTCTGGAAACTAGAAGGTAACAGGTGGTTCTCTAATACTCTGCCAACCACGCTGACCCCCAATAGGAGGGGCTGGGTAGAGTGGGAGAAAATGGGAAATAAAACTCAAAATCATAATAAAAAGACCTGGGTCACAAATTGAATAGAGATGGACAGAAGAGAGATGATGGCTCTTCTTCCCCCTTCACCTCTGGAGCTGAACTTGCCCACCATGACTCACCTTTCCATCAGACACCTGACAGATGTGGAAGATAAACAGTGACAGCCCTTAGCCTAATCAAGCACACCACGTAGAACCACCAGACCACTGAGCATGCCCAGCCACAGGGGACCTTCAGGGAAGCATTTGCCCAAGGGAGGGAAGAAATGAGAGGAACGAAAGAGAAAGGGAAACGGAAACCCCAGGAGAAAGTGGACAGAGTCTGGCTGCATTGTGAGGGTTGCAGCCCATGCAGATGTACACGAGTGGTTGAATGGAAACCGGTTTGCTCTACACACTGTCACCCCAATCACAAGAGAAAACGGTTGTGTTGATTTGTTTTCCAAAATCTGAATGGACAGGACAAACCACAAAACCGGAGCCACTGCTGCCCAGGTGATTCCAGTTTATGACGGCCTCTGAGCGACAGAGGAGACCTGTCCGCTGGAGTGTGCATGGCCATCACTTTCTGGTAGCGGTTCACCAGGACTTTCTTTGGCAGCACGGTTGGCTGGGTTCAAACCACCGACCTTTGTGTCAGTAGCTGAATAGAAATTATGTGCACTACCCAGAGGACCTCGAACCATTCTAGGCCGCCCAGGGCTCCATTCCTCAGATCTCCGTAGAATTGTGCGGAAGGACTGTCTGGTGCTTGACTCATGAGGATGTGTGTGTGTTCCTAACTTTCTTCTTTGCACCTGGGCTGCTTTCATCCATAGAACATGCCGACCCCTGCTGTTAAAGCGATCATTGCAGGTCAGAAAGACATTTGTCAGACTGGTGAGTCTCTTTCCAGTCCTCCCTCCATCTCCATCACTGGCTCAGAATCTGTCAGGAGTCAGGAAGGCCTTTTCTCTTTTCTGACCCTGCTAAGCCCGAGGGAGCCACCAAGAGGTGGGAAGTCCTGGGGTCTTATCTGCTATGAGGCAGACCCAGAGGCAGTGAAGATGGACAGTAAACTCTTTAATGGTGCTCTATAAAAACAGATTCCTAAAGGATAGGAGTTATAACAAAAAGCAGCACCAACTGCATTGGCCATCACCTGCCCAGGGGAAGGGGCTGAGCTTCTCTGGCTCTCCGAAATCAAGTTTTCCATCTGCTCTCTGACTCACGGCCCACTCGTGCTGGAGCAGAGCTGAGCTCCACTGGGGTTCAGCGGTCAAGTTTTCAGAAGTAGATCATGGGTCCAAACATAAGGACCATTGTAAGACTGGCGAAGGACCAGGTCATGTTTCATCCTGTTGCACATGGCATAGCTGAGTCAGAACCAATTCTACACACTTGACAACAGCACACTTTCCCCAGGTCTCCTTGAAAAACAAAAAATCTAACTTAGTGGCCCCCATCCCTCTGTGTGTACCTTGGGCAGTTCTGATGGCCACTCCATTCTTCCTGCTTGTAGACCATACAGCCTGAATCATGGTATCAAATCCATCATAGCCACTAAATGCCCAATGGAGAACATCCCCTTGAAACAGGCCCCCAACTTAGCTCCCTCTCAATCTTATTTCCTAAGTGCTCTAGCCCGCCACCCATCCATCAGTGGGGCTGTGGTGGCAGTCGTGTTGCTGTGATGCCGGAAGCTATGTCACCGATGTTTCATATACCAGCAGGGTCACCATGGTGGACAGACCTCGGCAGATCTTCCTGATTAAGACAGACTAGAGGGCAAACAAGAGAACCACCACCAAAAAGCCTGGTGAACAATGACCAAAATGCCCTGCGTCCAAAAATTAGCCAATGGAAATTCTAGGAATCACAGTGAGATATTGCTCCACACAGACTGGAAGAGGCGCCCCTCTTGGAAGGCATTCCAAGCACAATGGTCACAACAAGGCACTCAAATGTACCTGGAGGTGGTGCAGGCCAGGCCAAGTGGGACCTGGCAGAGAGGGCACGACCTCAAGGCAGTGCGAAGGCAAAGGAGGCGCACACAGCTCAGGATGGAACGCGAGCACGTTGGGCTGTCCTCCTGGTATTTTTTAGGCCAGTGTGTGTCTGCACAGTATAGGTGGGTATGAGAAGTTATCTGCCAGATCCAGCACAGAGTATGCCCCATCCTGGCCTATTTGTGAGTGGAGATGAGGAGCTGTTGCCAACTGACAGCAGAGGGGCACAGACTAGGTGCTTATTTGAGCGCCTCCGCCACTTGCGAGGCCCTGTTTCATAGCTGGAATCCTCCAGGGCTCAGACAGCTTGCTCCAGGTTACCCAGCCAAGAAGTGGCCAAGAAAGGGCTATGCTGGGACTATCCATTTCTTGACTTTATTTAACCCATGGAAAACTTCAGCTTTTTAAGCCTACATTATTTAGAGCGGGGTTGGGGGGGGGGGGAAGAAAACATAAATGAGTGGATAAAAAGGTCATGCTTGTACCTCAATAGTATTTCGGCTGAACATTTCAGCAGTGTATAATTAAATTGTATAATTTAGACTGTAATGATGCCACTGTATTAGCAAGATAGACACACTTAGTGGTGCTTACTACTGCACACAAAAGAGCCGTTTAATTTAAACAAGATAATTCAAATGTTTGCTTTGCCTAAAGCTCATAAAATTCCATTTCATTAAATCATGTTTTCCTTTATGGAAGATGATTGTCATATCAAAGCCATTTTATTGTTATAGAAGTTAGAACAGTATGGTGTATTGTTATTAAATCATGAACATATAATGAAAAGTGCTTTTGAGAACCAAGCCTACTTGGCTGCATTCACTCATTCGCTCGTCTAGTGAATGACAGTTGAGTGTTGTTCTCCGTGTCAGGCAGAGTTGTAGGCACCTGCGGTGCAGCAGTCTCCTTCATGGAGCAAGTGGTAGGAGGGAGACATTGCAGAAGGTTAGAGGGCGAGCCTTAAAGATCTCAGGAATATGTGGATGTCATCTTCTATGGAAAGAATGCACCCAGATATGATTGTGTCGAGAGTCTGGTGAGCCTAACTTATCAGAGTGGGTCCCCCACGTGCTATTATAAGCAGTCCTATAAAAGGGGGGGGGAGGTTTGATAGAGGCACACAGAGGAGACAGCCAGGAGAAAATGGAGCACAGAGGGAATTGAAGATGCTGCTAGCCTTGAAGACTGAAGTGATGGTGCCACAAGCCAAGGAATGCTGGCAGCCCCCAGAAGCTGAAAGAGACCAGGATCACATTCCCTAGACCTGTGGGGCACCACCTGTGGGGCACCACCCCTTTGGGAGTCAAACGACCCTTTCACAAGGGTTGCCCCATTCATAACAGTAGCAAAATGACAGTTATGAAATAGCAATGAAGATAATGTTATGGTTGGGGGGTCACCACAACATGAGGAACTGTATTAAAGGTTCGTGGCATTAAGAAGGTTGAGAACTACTGGCCTCCGGTGTGAGCATAGGCCTGCTGCCAGCTGGACTTCATCCCAGAAATGCTGATTGCAGGCTCCTGGCCTCCAGACCGAGTGGTGAGAGAATATATTCAGGATGTTTTAAGTCACCAATTTGTCGTAAGTTGTTCTAGCGACCCCTAGGAAATCAAATCAGTTGCTGTGGTGTCAGTTCTGACTCCTGTCAGCCCTGTGAGTGTCAGAGTGGGATTCTGCTCTGCGGGGTGTTGCCTGGCTGCTTTTTGGCTTTTCCTTTGAGGCGCCTCTGAGTGTTTGAACCTCCAACCTGTGGCTAGCAGCTGAGAACTTAGCCATTTATGCCACCCAGAGGTTCCCAGGAAGCCCTTCCAGCCAGGGACTAATAAACACAATTTCTTCCGTAATCTCAGAAAACCTGGGCATGGGAGGTCACCTCGCCCTCTCCCGGTGAAGCCTGGGTAGGCCTCTCGGGGCAGGGGTTTCTCACGTGAAGCAGCCAAAGTAGTTGTGGTGGTCGTGGTGGTGAAGGGGGTGGGTGGGTTAGGTGCCATTGAACTGGCTCCCACCATGGACCCTATGCACAACAGAGATGACTCCGCTCACGTCCGGGCCAGTCTCCCAGGGGTTCCTTTGCCGGAGCCCAGTGTTGCTGCCACACCGTCCACCCATCTCCTAGAGGGCCTTCCTCTCCAGGTTACCACCATGATGTTCTTCTCCAGGGACTGGTCTCGCCTGACAACATATCCAAAGTATGTAGTCCAAAGACCATGCGTGCACTATTAAGAATTTCCATTGAGAACTTCAGATAATTAAAATGTTGACATAACATTTCTCTATAAGTAGAAAAAAATCGTTTAACTGGAAGATGTCCTAGCATAGGTCTTTAGTTTCTCTCTTTCTTTACCTGGGACTCAGCACGTCCTGGCGGAGGAGCAGGGAGGTGACGCTGTAGTGGAGGGTGGGTGGCCCAGGCCAGTGCTGCAGAGACAGTGTGGCCCCAAGCTCAGCAGGAACGTGGCCCGACGCCACAGCTCCCGGAGTCCGCAGGCCACCTGGTCCACCGGCTGCCTGCCGAGGTGAGGTACGGGACCCAGTCAAACAGGGTGGAGCAAGCGATCCAGAAGTTCCCCCCCTTTATCAGGGTTGCTTATAACAAAGGCCACACCCACAAAGAGACGTCATTAGACTGGGACCTGATTGACAGATTGGATGCCACCCCAGTCTTCACACAGGTGCAAGTTGACCTAACCTCTCGCCGGCACATCTTAGGTCAGAGCAGAGTTGGGCTTCATCAGGCTTTCGGTGGTTGATTGCCTGGAAGTAGCTCGCCAGGCATTTCTTCCCAGGAGCCTCCGTGTGGACTTGAGCCTCTGATCTGGGCCTGGCTGCTGCGTGCTTAGCCAGACTCACTTCCCCTGGAGTCGATCAAGGTGGTGAATGAACAGTCAGCGCTGGCTGCCTGCGCTCATTGATCATCTTATCTTAGCAACACCTTTCTCACCGTCTTCCTCTCAGCATCATCCCAGCACCAGCTGCAGCCACGCCGCCCCAACGTGGCTCTATCTTCCTGCCTTACTCTCCTCCGATCCCTCCGACACAGCCCTGGGGGATTCCTCCTCTTCCCACACTGCGGTGAGCAGCCCCTGCCCTGCATACACCCCAGCCCCAGGCCTGCCACCCCTGGCACCTTTCCAGTCTTATTTCCTGCGCCACAGCCAATCGGTGGCCTCACTGGTCCTGAACAGGTGCTGCCTTAGCTGTTGTACCCACAGGCCTCTGCTCACGGTGATCTCTGTACCCGCCTCCCTGCCCACAGCCTCAGCTTCCACCACCTGCCTGGTCTTTGAAGCCCTTTGAAGGTTTCTCTGCGCTTCCCCTGGGGTGCTTCTCCTCCGCTCCCCTCTCCTCCCCTGAACATGCTCATTATCTCCCAGTCTGTGGCAGGATAAACGGGAGGGTCTCCTGCTCACCCGTTTGCCAACAGCAAGAGATCCGGAGCAAAACGATGTGGGCAGAGGCAGGGCCCAGACCTGGCACCCTGCTTCCCTCTGTACCCATGAGAGCAGCTCCTGGTGGCCTCCTTAGTTGGCAGGCTAAAAGGGCCCCAAGAGAAGCAAGGGTGTGGGCCCTGCAGTAAGGAGTCTCCTGTGTCTGAGAGCCAAGGTTAGAAGTTGGGCACCCCCGCTTCTCCACATAGGACTGGCTGGGAGGCCTCTGAGGAAAGTCTGGGCTTATATTGTGCAGAGCTGCTTCACAGATAGATGCCTCCCACATCGCCAGTCCTCATCCCACCCTCCAGCCACTGCGGTGACTGAGCAGTCCACCGCCCTGTATGCCCCCTGCGGGTGACAACTGACTGCAGAGGCCGGGCACTTTCCCAGAGAGAGCACGTGGAGGTCACTGCACAGAGAGGCATGAGGAAGTGGCCTCGGGGAGGACGACAGAACAAGACAATGACAACAACAAAATCCTGCCATCGAGACAGCCCCCACTCACAGGGTCCTTACATAGAATTTCCACGCAGTAACTCTTTCTTTCCAGGAGCAGAACACCTCGTCTTTCTCCCACGGAGCTTCTGGTGAGTTTGAACTGCCACCCTTGGGCCACCAAGGCTCCTTTGGAAGAATGACTCCAACCTCAGAAAAACTCACTGCCATCTAGTTGATGCCCACAGAGCTGAACTGTCCCTGTGGGTGTCCCTGTGGGGTCTACTCTTGACGGGAGTAGAAGGCCTCATCTTTTCCCCGCAAAGTGGCTGGTGGTTTCAAACTGCTGACCTTGTGGGGAGGATGGCCAGAGGAAGGACATTCAAATCCAGGGCAGCAGGGAGTGTCGCTGGAGACAGCTTCAATATGCAGGTTCAAGCCTAGTCGGGTGGGGCTGGGATCTCTACCTACACCTACAATCCTGTTTCTCCCCACCAGTGACTGTCAAGTCCACCCCCTCATGGGCCCGTGTGTGTCACAGTAGCGCGTGCTCCACAGGGTTTCCCATGGTCGGTTCTTCAGAAGTAGATCCCCAGGCCTTTCCTTTGCGACCCTTGAACTCCAACCTCCCCCTTCGGTTAGTACTGGGGTGAGTCGATCACCCAAGGGCTGCGATGCTTCTTCCCAGTTGGAAGCACTCGTAGGGACCCATGCCTGTACCATGACTAGATACCTCCCTTATTAGACATACACATTTTCATCCTGGAAGAGAGATTTCTGCTACAAATCAGAAAGACTGTGGAATGCAAGCCTGGTGGCCTTTCTCACTCACTCCTCTCTTTCCCAAAGGAAGAGGGGTAACTGGTCCAGGGAAGTCCCTAAACAGTGAAATTCCTAGGCTCCTATCCCACATTCCAGAGGGGCAGTCCCTTGGTACAACTCCTCTTGTTCTCTTGGCTCATCTCTGCTAAGATGTGATAGCTGATGGGTCCCTATGCTTCTAGCTTCCTGGCTCCATCACAAACCAGGCAGACCAGCTCTTAGGGGCTCCAGCGACGCCTCTGCTCTCCCAGTCCCTGACACTCCGCCTGTGCCGACGCCTCTGCTCTCCCAGTCCCTGACACTCCGCCTGTGCCGAGGTAGAGAGATCGGCTGGGTGCTTTGCTAAAGACACAGAGCTTAGGTTCTGGGGAGGGAGTAAGGCGTCACCTCCTGATCCCAGGTGCAAGCTGCCCAGGAGCCCTGGATCCCCAATGTCCATGAAAGCTGGACAAGCCCACCCTTTTGTTCCTTCAGAGAGGCAACTTGTGTCCATCCCTGGATGGCTGGAAACCCAGTAAACCTTCCAAACCAACACACTGAACTGAACACGTCCATGGTTCAACACTGGCGTTAAAAATGTGTTTGGGAGAGGTTGATATGTAGGGTGGGTCTGATCCAACCCTGAGGTCCTCCAGCAAATCAGCTGTAAACCAGACACTTGGGAAGACTCCAGATTTGTAACCTCCTGATTTCAAAGATCATCCTCAAGACAGAAAATGCGGGGGCCCTGCCTTTTTGCCCCCAGCTTGTAACCTCCTTGCCGCCACCTGGATCCTGGTCCTACTCAACCTTGTCGTCAACTGTCAAATGCTTGGGCCTCACGCCCGGTAGGCAATCACTCCTTGTTTACTGGGCAGAATCAAAGCTGGATTGAGTAAAATGTGCTAATACAGATGAGTACACTTGATTCAATCCCAATGTGGGAACCCAGGTCGCAGAGTGGGTCAAGTATTGGGCTGCTCACCACAAGGTCAGCAGTTCAAACCCACCATTGTGCCATGGGAGAAAGATGAGGCTGGCCATTCTCATGAAGAGTGACAGACTCAGAAACCCCAGGGGCAGTCTCTGTCCTGTAGGGTCGCTGTGAGTCAGAATGGAGGCCTCTGCAGTGAGTGTAGGGTTTTTGTGCTTTTCGTTTTTGAATACTGAGGATTCATCAATGATGCTGAAGGACCTGGGATCTATCAGAGTTTGTTTGTTTGTTTTTTAAGTCCCCTAGTAAGAGGACAGGGAAACTAGAGTACTGGACATGGAACAACCCAAATGGAAGGAATGCGAGTGGTGACATGTTCTGAAAAATGTAACACCCCCCCCCCACCAAATAATTTGTGTAAAAGTTGTCCAGGGCAAACCTGATTTTGTGAAAACTTTGACCTAAAACGTTACTGGGGAATCTGGAAGAAATGGAGCTCCCCAGGACTTGCTAGTGTTTCTGGGTCTCACAAATGCCCTCTGTGGACAGGACGCAGAGTACAGCGGTCCTGGTCCTCTCTGTGGCTGGGGAATAGTCATCTCTTCTTTGTCTGGTAGGTCCTTACACAGCATCTGGCTTTCACAAGTTCCACTTATTTTACTTCTTTATTTTTGTAAATCCCACCACCACAAGTGCTACTTTTTGTCTCATTTAAGTAAGAAAAAAATGACAAAGCAAGTGGAGCCAGGGTGTTTAAAAGTATGAAAAATACAGGTCTGTGAAAAGAGAGGGGAAATGACTGAAGAAATTGGAATTCTTGAATTAATTGGGGTTTTGTCTTTCTGTGTCATTCTCGTATTCCATGTACATTATACGATCTGTGTTTGCAGTGTGAGTCTACCTCTGCTTGTCCTGGTTCACACACGAGCAAGGACACACGCGCGCACATGCGCACGCGGTCGCTCCTCTTCATCGAGTATCTGCTAAATTGCTATTCAGAGAGGAATCCATGAAGACATAAAGACCCAAAGCGATTAACATCACAAATCTTCTCCAAGACACTGGGACCCTCCAATTGTGGCCTCTTAGGTGGAGAGCCATGATCCAAATGCTAGACATTTCCCAGAGATTAAGAACCAGGTAGGGTGGATTGATGGCCTGAGATTCTGCTTTGGGGCATTAACTTCAGTCAATTATTGAAGTTACTGCTCATTTTTGAAATAGTGTTTGCTTTAAATCTCAGATAATGTAAATCTCAGCGGCAGGCAGGTCCCACAGCAGCCATCCGGCTGCAGTGAGAAACCAGAAAAGATGCTGAGAACTGATGAGGCTTTGAAAGACCCGCGGCCATTACTCCTACAATTCAAAACCGACCTTCTGTAAGATCCCCTTTTACAGAGGAGTGAGGTGGAGGGCCTCGCTTTGTTTCCTTCCTGTGGTAGGGAGAAGCCACTGCCTGGAGTTTCAATGATGGCATAAAGGTCATTTATGGGAGTCATAAATGGAATCAGGTAATGCTGTTATGAATAAAACACACACACACCAATCTAGGCAGGCAGTTCTCCCTGGTTAATTCTTATGGTTTGTGTATATTTAATGCGTCGTTAAGATCCAAAGTCCTGAAATGTGTTCATTCAGCCAGCATTTCCTGGCAGGCACTGGGCTCTGTGTGAGGCAGTGGGCTCTGGGAAGCCTGAGAATTTCCCTGCGGAGCTGAGATGTGCTCAGGATGAAATGCAATCGCACTGCTGTGGCAAGGGCCGTGAGAGGGATTTTCAAAACGTGGTGCCCGCTGGTGAACGGAGCACAGCAGAGAGCTTCATCGTTCCTCCGAATGCAGACTGGAGGCTTGAGCCGAATCCATATAGCACACGTGGCCCAGAAGCCACATGTCACCATGGTCCAGCCCCAGAGGAACACCTGCAGCCTTTGAGGGTCAATCACTGCAGAACACGAACCTCTCTTCTCTCTTGCCTCTCTCTCTTTTCCTCTTCTCCCGTGGCATCTCATTCTGAACCCTAATGTTGTCAGCTGCCATCAAAGCAACACACCATGTTCGATTGATGGTTGTAAACTTTCATTTAGTTGTTGTTGAGAATAGGCTCCACAAAATGCACCGATTTAATGTTATCATCCTGTACATTATCAGGAGAGACCCGTCCCTGGAGACGGACACTACGCTTGGTAAAGCAGAAGGGCACAGAAAAAGAGGAAGCCACTCAATGGGATGGGCTGGCCCAGGGGCTGTGGCAATGGGCTCACACATAAGAACAGTTGTGAGGACGGTGCAGACCGGGCGGTGTTTCGTTCTGTTGTGCAGACGGTCGCTATGAGTCTGGACCATCTCTACGGCACCGAACACCAACAATAGGTAGAGTTGAGTGGCATTGCTGGCGTTCTTGCAGCTATAAATCTGCTCTTCCCCGGATATTCAGAGTTGCTCCTCCCCAATTAGATTAGCATTAACTCACTGCCCCTACAGTTCCCGTCGAGCCTTTCGAGGTGCTGTTGTCAGAAAGGGCAGAGTGGTCAAGGCAGGCACCTGCACTAGATCAGCCGGGCTACTGCTTGGTTCTGAGACGACTTCAGGGAATATTTCTGGTTTCATGATTAAAGATGATCTCGGGGCAGTAGTTTCAGGGGTTCATCCAGCCTGCAAGGCTTTAGAAAGCCTGGATTTGATGAGAATTTGAAATTGTATTCTGCATTTTACTCCTTCGAGCTTTCATGGCCGTGATCTTTTAGACATGATCCAATCAATTCTTATCAAGAAGCTTGGGCATGCTTAATGCTCTCACCGTTTAATTGTATCACCGACTGCCAGCAGATTGCTTCTGATTCATTGCAAACCTGAAGGTTTCTGAAACCGCATCTGTCTTCTGAGAAGCTGGTGGATTTGAACCTCCAATCTTGTAATTTGTAAGTGTCATCCCGAATAGCTGCCTAACTTCCTGTGTCTTTTGAACAAAAGGACACGGGAAGTCTTTCCTGAGCTGTCTTCTAGGCCAGATGACTGCACAGTAATGAGGTTCCTTTCAGTGAATGGGTCTCTGAGGGAGATCACTTAATGAGATGAAGAAGGAGGATTCATGTGATTGCTGTCATTTCCCACACCATCTAGAATAGTGATGTAGTCATTATGTAATAGTGTGTGTGTGTGTGTGTGTATATATATATATATATATATATATATATATATATATATATATATATATATAAAATGTACCTCAGGGTACTGGCAGACAACTAAGTGAGAACAGAGGACCCTAAAGACATATTTCTTCTTAAATAATTTTATTGGGGGCTCGTACAACTCTTATTACAATCCATACATCCATCCGTTGTGTAAAGCACATTTGTACATTTGTGACCCTCATCACTCTCAAGACATTTGCTCTCCACTTAAGCCCTTGGCATCAGCTCCTCATTTTTCCCCTCCCTCCCTGCTCCCCTCTCCCTCATGAACCCTTGATAATTTATAAATTATTATTTTGTCATATCTTATACTGTACCATGTCTCCCTTCACCCACTTTTCTGTTGTTTGTTCCCCAGGGAGGAGGTCACATGTAGATCCTTGTAATCGTCTCTCCCTTTCCACCTGACCCTCCAGGCATCACCACTCTCGGCACTGGTCCTAAAGGGATCATCTGCCCTGGATTCCCTGTGTTTCCAGTTTCTATCTGTACCAGTGCACATCCTCTGGTCGAGTCAGATTTGTCGGGTAGAATTGGGACCATGATAGTGATGCACTATAATAGTAGCAGCACTACTGACCTGAGCACATTGACTCCCTGCCATCCGGTCAATCCCAACTCGTGCAGCCCTGCAGAGCTGTCCCCTGGAAACCTTCACGGGAGTAGAAACCTTCACTCATCACTCTCCTGTGAGCAGTTGGTGGTTTTGAACTGCTGACCTTGCTATTAGCAGCCCAACGCATAGCCCACTCTGCCAGCAGGGCTCCTCCGGAGCTATTATTACAAAGCTAAACTCTATCCTCATTGGCTTTCTGAGCCTCCGTGGACACATTGGAAGGCTCGAAGGGTAAATGAGTATGGAGTTTTAGCCGCGGAAGTATCTTGACCCACAAGACTTAAGAAAACCATTTTTGTTGTTAGAACCACAGGGTGGCTATTCTAAAACAGCATTCTCAACCTGTGGGTAACGACCCCTTTGGGGGGGGGGTCAAACGACCCTTTCACAGGGGTCACCCAATTCATAGCAGTAGCAAAATGACAGTGATGAAGTAGCAACAAAAATAATGTTATGGTTGGGGATCCCCACCACATGAGGAACTGTATGAAAGGATTGCGGCCTTAGGAAGGTGGAGAACCACTGCTCTAGAAGAAGAATGCATTTCTGCCGAGACACTGCACATCCATTTTACAGACAGTCATTTGGTGTTGGCTTCTCTGGCAGTTTTACCCAGTGCAGGCCACACCCACAGGCACACCACTGCCCAGAACCAGGCCGGCTTAGAGCACAAAGCAAAACTTTTCCCTGATTTAAGATTTATAAAATGTAAATCTCGGACTTTAATTTCTTTTTAAATTTTAGCAGCTTTATTGATGTCTAATTCACATATCATACAGTTCAATAGTTTAAACATATTATAAAGAGCTATGCAAGCATCCCTACAATCAATTTTAAAACTTTCCTTCCCTCGTGTACTCATTATTACTAGCTCCCCATTTCCCTACAACCTCCCCTGTGGTACCCTCAGGAAACCATTAGCCCAGTTACTGGCTCTGTAAATTTACCTATACCGTGTTTCATATAGAGACAGCATACAAAAAGGAAAAAAAATCCAACCCAATAATAATAGCAATAACAAAACAAAAAATATATTTAAAACCTCAGGTGAAGAGAAAACAGAAAATAACAAAAACAAGAACAAATGTAAAATGGGTCAAAAAGGAGAAAATGATAAGGTGTTCATTTTTTAGTTACCCACAGCTTCACTAGTCTACTCCAGTGGCCCCTGTCTGACCATAAGGCTATCTACACCCCTTGTCAATGGTCAAAGGGCTCATCAGAAGCTTGTTCTAAGTCAGGACCCTGGAAATGGATTTTGGACTTTGACCGCCATCTGCAGCCTTTGACAAACTAGGTGCTCAGAATTTAAGCTCTAATACCAGTCCCTCTTCCTGTCTTGGATTTTCTTATTTACAATCCTTGGATCCCACGGGCTGGCGTGCTTCTGTGTGGACTTAACCGTCATCTCATTTAGATGACTGCTTGTTTTAAGACAATCCTTTAAGATCCCAGAGGCTATTCTTTGGGAAAGCCAGTCACCATCTGATTTCTTCAAATACTATGGGTGCTGAACACCCATATCCTCAGTGATCTCCTCATGAGGGCAAGGAAAGGACAGGGCCATGTCTGACTAACTTTGATATATATCTTCTTCTTTCCTGTAACTATCCACTGGGCTCTCAAGATGCAAATAGAAAGCCGTTCTGCATTTCCTTCAAGCCTGTTTTAACACTTTACATGCCGAAACTCCAAACTTGCTCGGGGCCTACACTCTAGCAACAACAACAACAACAACAACAACAGAAACAAACCCAAACTCACGGCCCTCAAATTGAGGGCAATTTATAGCCAGGACAGGATCAGCTGCGCCTGTGAGCTTCAGAGATGATAAGTCTTCGTGGGAGTAGAAAGCTTTGTTTTGGAGAGGCCAATGGTTTTGAACTGCTGACCTTTGGGTTAGCAGCCCGGTGTATAACGACTAACCTCCAGGGCTCCTCTAGCAAGAGACCACATTAAATTAATAGTATCCACACTCCAAAATCTACCCTGAGACTTAGAGAGCACACACGCTATCTAAGAATGCCTTGCTAACTTGGGCAAGGAGTAACACCAGGCTCCCAAGTGTTTTCCATGACTCTGATAGTTGGCCAACAGGATGAATGCTTCGTTGTAAACATTTGCTAGCACACACACTCACCGAGTTAAACAGACTCCCTCAGACAGGCCCGGCTCTGGTGCTCAGAATGTCCTCTGAAAATGCACCCGTGCACGTAGAACTTCCCATTGTCTTTTCAAACCCAGATTTCAGTCCAAGTCCAAGAAGCGCATTCGTTTGCATGAGATGAGATATCCTTTCCCAGCGCTCCCTCTCAGGCGAGGAATTGTGAGCAAGGGAAGGCTGGCCTGGGGTCGTATTTCTCAAAGCCAGGATCCCCGCCTTGGTTTCTCATTCCCAGGATCAATCAGGAGCGGGCTCATCTGCATAAAGCCTCCCCAGTGTGAGCACAGACACTTTCTTAAGTGGCCCCCAAGGTGGAGTCTTAAAAAATCCTGGCACTGTAGAGATACCTGCGGGAACAAACTCCATAAAAGGATGAACTGAGAGCCGACCTCAGCTCAGGTCATGCCCTGCAGACAGCCACGGGGTACACACAGCCCAGCGGGCTTCCTGCGCCAAGCCTACTCAGACCCAATCCAGCCCTATCTGGGAGAACAGACTTCTCTCACAGTCCTCTCTGCCCCAGACAGGAACTGTAAGAAAGACAGCCGGTGTGAGAGGAAGTCACGTGACAGGACACTCACTGTTAGCCATAAAACCCCCTGAAACAGTCTCGGATCTGCAGAAGAACACAGCGACGGAAACTGTTCAAACACGAGAGCCCTGTTTATAAACTGCCAAAGAGCTTGGGCTTTGAGTGGGCAGGCCCAGCCCTGAGCATCACCCACTCGCTCACAGGGTGTCCATCCCTGAAGTCCCAGGGAGTCAAGGGAGTCACGCACATCCTTGGATCAGCACGCTTCCCTCTGGAAGCAGAGTCGTGGGGAGAGTTGCCTGTCTCCCTCCTCCACGGAGAGTTCTTGCAGGGTGAAGCAGGTGGATAAACACCCACCACTCAGTGGAAGGGGTGAGTCTACCCAGAGGCATGTCTGCAGAAAGGCCTGGCGGCCGCCTGAAAAAACCCTTCAGGGCGCAGCTCCACTCTGGCCCCCAGGGTGGGGTCCCAGGAGTTGGGGCTGACTCAGGGGAACCTGGTTGGATCTCTTGCTTCTGTGCTTCAGTGCTTGTTTCAAACATAGGAGGCTCTTCTAAGTGTTGGGCCACTAACCAAAAGATGGTGGTTCGAACCCACCAGCAGCTCTGCAGTCCCCGCTTTCCTAAAGACTGACAGCCTCAGGGACTCATGGGAGCGGCTCTGCTCTGTCTCGCAGGGTTGCTGCACGTTGGGCTGGAAGGCTGTAGTTCATCTAAGACACTTTTGCGAGAAAGCAGAGCTGTCCTGCCGCTTCTCCCCCTCTTTGGTTGGTTTTGCCTTCCTGCTTCTCTGGAGAGCCCGTCCCTATGTACACTGCTACCACCCACGGACCCCCAGCCAGTGCTGACTCATGCGACCCCACGCGGCTGACAGCAGAGCCGTGCTCCACCCCCGCGTGTTCAATGACTGGACTTTCAGAAGAAGCTCACCAGGCCTTTCCTCCAAGGCAGCTCCCAGGGGACTTGAACCAGCAGCCTTTCAGACAGAAGCTGAGGGCATCCAACTGTTGGCAACAGCCAGAGGCTCCACCAGAACTCTGCCAGCAGGCCCTTCCCCACGACGTGCACATTTGGAACTTTCCAGGCAAGTTTTGTTCTTTGTTGGCTGCAGTTTTTAAGTTGAATCACAGACTGCATTTAAGAGGGAAACCCAAAGGAGACAAACTGATGTGGGTTGTGTTTTGTTTTGTTCCTCCCCGAACTTTTCAAAAGGACGTGCTCCAGCTCCCCAAGGCACGGCATTAGTGTGAGGCCAGCACATTGGTGAAAGGCTCTCCCTTTGAGCTCTCTGGCTTTGAAGAGAGTCTGGAAAGTCATCCCCATGAAAGGCAAGGCCGCCAGCAGCCTCCCCTTTCAGCTGCCTGCTGGGTTTGCCGACAGCCTGCTTGCAGGATCAATACTGGCTCCAGCCAGCAAGTTGTCTTCCAGCCCACCTCACGCACCAAGTCTGCCTATCGATTCCTATTTCCAAAGAGGGTCATAGCCGCAAGCACAGGCCAGGAATTCAACACATACTGCAGTGGGGACCCAATTAAATCCAGACCGTGCCCAAAGGAAGCAGACATAGTTCTCTCTGCCCCTATGTGTCCATGTAACACACAAAGGGTCCTAAGTAAGAACCCACACTGAGCTGCCTAGACTTCCAGGTCGTCCCCAACCTACCCCTGTGTTGGCCAGCCCTTTTCTGGTCCCTGCCCTGCATGGCTTCTCATTCTAATCTAGAGACAACTTCCTTGACCATCTGCAGGGATTCCTACCCTTCCTCACATGGACAAGACTCCAGGTCCTCTTTGTCTCAAACACAAGTTCCACTTGTACCCCAAACCGACATCCTCCTCCCTGGACTGCCAGAAAAAAAACCACATCTGTCCTTGGGGAACTATGGGTCATAGTCAAAGCCACAACGTTCCTTAGAAGTACGGACAGTGAGACCTCATCTCCCATATTTTGGACATGTGGTCAGGTGAGTCCAGTCCCTGGAGAGGAGCATCATGCTGGGAAAACAGGGACTGCCAACAGTGGGCTCAAGTGCGCCGCTACTGGGAAGGTGTCATAGGACTGGGCAATGTTTGGGGTTTTGTTTTTCTATTACATGTCATGTCACTTTGAGTTTAAGAGGACACTGGCACCTAACAACAACTTCCAAGGATTCTGTCATTACCCTTCCCCATTAGCCTCCTTCCTGCTTGGAACTCAGAGTGAATTTGCTTCCTCTATTAGGAACTCTAGTGGCATAGTGGGTTATTGTTAGTTGGCCAACCCCAAGGTCAGCAGTTCAAACCCACCAGTTTCTCCATAGGAGAAAGATTGTTTTCTGCTGCTGTAAAGGTTTACAGCCTCAGAAACTGACGGGAGCAGTTCTACAATATCCTATAGGCTCACTATGAGTCAGATTGACTTGATGGTAGACTGAGTGAGTGAGGGAGTGAATGAGTGAGTCAGTGAATGGCTGAGTTAGGGACCCCTCTCTGAGCCTTGCATTGCATTGCTGGAAGAGGTTGCATTTCTTTATGTGTCTGTAGTTGCTGTGAGCGTCCACCTGGCTGATGAACCATGAGATCACAGTCATGATGCGGGCTCCTACCATGGGCTTATCTGTGAGCCCCAGGCTTTGTTGCTTGAATACATAAATGGCCTGAGGGTAAACCTGTGCTAACTTGGGTGAAGAGAAAGGGATTGAATATACAGCAAGAGAGAGATTGGTAAAAGATATAGAGAGGAGGCAGGGGAAGACACTGGGAGGTTTGCAATGGTTAATAACAATGGAGGCAAATACTATCATATTCACAATCTTGAAATAACTGTGGTCTATGCATCTGTGAGTGGATGCCTAGATAGCCACTCAGCCAGACAGATGTGGCAGGGAGGATGGGGTTATACCCACGAATGCTCATATCTATGGCTTTGACAGTGGAGGGTTGTACCTGGGCATGGACCTTCGCTGCAAACATGCCTGTGAGTGTGACGGAGCACGCAGGGGCGAAGCTATGAAAACTTCTCAGACAGCCAAACACCTTGAGGGAATGAGTTGGTGGGCCTGGGGCCTCAAGCCCACAGTCTCAGGAGACACCAAGTTCAACTGGCAAATCCGAGCCCCTAAAGACACTGGTCTACAGCTTACTTTGGTGAGTAGCAAGTGGGGTCTTGAAAGCTCCTAGGTGAAGCTGTTGGCGTCTCCCAGGAAAGAAGAGTGATGGAAACGGAAAACGCTTAGGTGCTCAGTGGCCTCTACCCACCGCTCTGAAAGGGGCTCACATGAGAAGGCCCAGGACAGAGCAGAAGAAACACGTGGGACAGAACTTAAATCGAGGCTTACTGGTTGGAGAAAGGTTGGCGTAACCCCTGAGATGATGGCCTGTCATCACCCCTCACAGCTGGAACTGAACTTCCTCCTGGGACTCTATTTTCAGGCCCCCAACAGACAGTTCTGTGAGGGAGAGCAACACTCCTCAGAAGAACCATCACTTGAGAGCTACGGGCAGCCTTTGACCAAGGGCAACATTCCGAAAGGCTGGGTGGGAAGCTGGAGACACAGGGAGGCCATGGAAGATGGCCTCCATATACTGTATCCTATATGCCAACTGCAGGGGGAAAGCCGGGTCAGTGAAAGGGTAATCACCTCAGCATTGGCGGGGTCTCCACCCGGCTGCTCCAGCACCCAGGGCTGCATCACGGTAGGTCCATGTGGCTTCTGCTCAGGGATGTCTTGCAGGAAGTGAGCCTTGGAAGCAAAAGCAGGGAACTGGCTAAGGCAGCTGCATCCTGGTCCGATCATCACAAAGCAAGAGACCCGAGAATTCGAAAGGCGAAGCTCACGGAGCCATGTAGCTCTTCCCTTCAATTAACCCCACCTGTGTTAATCGCCCAGGTTGGGATGATAAGCTACCTCCCTCAGTGAGCAAACCTCGTTGTGAAACACAGGAGGGTATGTAAAGCTCCATCGGGGGGGGGGGGGCTGCCATGAACCAGAGGAGCACGGTGGGTATGAGTTGTAGCATGGGCAACTGAGCTGCTTTGTAAACCACTCGATTCACTCTTATTTACTTTTGCCAAACTTGGGACAAAGATTGATAGTTCCATCTAGTTGCTAATCTAGTGTTCCCTTATCTGCCTCCCAGGAGACCTCTGTTCTAGAGAATGAAAACCACATCCTTGAGCAGGTGGAGGGACATCAGCATGTCCTAGTCCCCAAGGCCCTAGACACACAGAATAGCAGGTGCTTGGGAAGTTCTTGTTGATTTCCTGAAGGGGTTAGAAGAAATAGTCAGACACATTCTCCTGATTAGTGCTACTGTAAAAAGAAGAAGAAAATGCAGCTAGCGGGGGAATTGAAAGGACAGAAATTTATATCCTCACAGTCCAGACGCCTATAAGTTCAAACAAATTCAGAGTGTGGCTGGAAGAGGACGGTCCTCTCTTGTCTATGGCAGCTTCCGTGGTTGCTATTATGCAGTGCCAACAAGTCTATTTGGATTCGATCCAGTGCCAACAAGTCTGTTTGGGCTCATGGTGGCCTCAGATGGCAGGGGGGAGCTGCCCCATTGGTTTTCCCCAAACCAAGCTCACTATCAAGCTGTTTCCGCCTCCTCGTAATGACCCTGTAGGACCGAATAGCACTGCCCCTGTGGATTTCTGAGACTGCAAGTCTTCATGGGAGTAGAAAGCCTGATCTTTTCTTGACTTTTCTCTCAAACTCAAAAATCTCAGTAGAATGGAGGCAATGTCCACTGTCCTGTGTACAGGAGCAGCCGGTCTCCAGCAGAGCCGCTGGGGAGCGGAGCTGGTGGGAACCACCAACTTGTCCTTCAGCAGCTGAGCGCTGGACCATCACCAGCTTCTTCTCACTGTCACCCGAGTCGATGCCTCCTCACATGTAGGGGCTCTGAAGCTGCACGTGTTTGTAGGAGCAGGAAGCTTTGTCGTCTTCTGAGGAGCAGCTAGTGGGTTTGAACCACCAACCTTGTGGTTGGCAGTCCATTGCCTGACTCATAGTACCACGAAGGCACCTGGCTTCAGCTTCTAGTTGCCAGCAGTTCTTGGACTTCTGCACTTGTAGACACATCTGCCTCCATTGCTTAGGATAGTGTGTCTTCTACCCCAAGTCGCTATGGCTACTCTGTTCTCCTTAACTCCCAAGCGAACACATGCAAGACACACTGGCCTCTGATCATGATCAGCAGCAGTCAGAGCCACACACACATTCCCCAGAACTACAGACTCACTGCCATCGCGTCCCTCCCGACTCAGAGCGACCCTACAGGACCGTGTACAACTGTTCCTCAGGGCCTCTGAGACTTCAAATCTTGATAGGCACAGCCAGCCTCCTGGGTCTGTCTCATCAAAATTCAACACATGGCCAGCAAGCCAGTAACAGTTCACAGGGACCCCCATAGGGCAGGGTAGAACTGCCCCTGTGGGTTTCTGAGACTGTAAATCTTTAGAAAGATGAGTAGAAAGGCCCATCTTTCTCCCATGAAGTGGCTGGTGGTTTTGAACTGCTGACCTTGCGGTTAGCAGCACAACTTGTAGCCTACTATGCCACCAGGGCTCAGCTCAGGGAGGATGGCACGTCCTCCAGTGTGTTCTGACTCGGTGACCTCAGGCGACAGAGACACATGGCATCGTAGGGTGTTCTGGGGGGTGACCTTTACGGAAGCAGAGCGCAGGCCTATCTCCAGCTGAGCCGCTGGGTGGGTGTGAACCGCCAAGAGCTTCTCCCTGGCGCTAGCGGGACTCCTTCAATAAAACACATCATCATGAGAATAAGACCCACCTGCGCTGCCCTTGGAGCGGGATGAGGGCGCTGTGGAGAATCCGCGATCTCCAGGTGCTGTGGGAAGTAGCGCTGATGCTTGGCCTTTGCCCACAAGGCGCCCTCCCTGCATTTGGGCCCGTATGGTTACAGCAGAGCAGGCAGCTGCTGCTCCCGTTGGTGGAGCACAGAGAAGTTAACTGCACCTCTTGGGGATCCAAACCCCAACTGGTCTCATTAGTTGCAACCCACACACACTCCACTTGGACAGAGAGACGGAGGACTGGTTGGGGCCAGCGCGTGAATAAAGCAACACGCTGACAAGTCAGGAAAGATCGATGCGAAGCGAAGCAGAGGGGCTCCCAGGCTTCAGGGGAGGAATCTCATCCGCTTTCTTTCTCTCTGCCAGGGAGACGAGACCAGCTCTGGACAGATCTAAGGTAGCATTGCTGTTGTCCTTGTGAGCTGCCATTAAACTCAAGGGAACCCCATGTATGGCAGAAAGAATCTCTGGCCAGGCCGGGCCACGCCCATGATGGAGCGCTGATGGACCACTGTCATCCATAGGGAGTCCCCCAGCTGGTTTTCAAAAACAGGTGGCCAGGCCTTTCTTCCTCATCTGTCTTCACCTGGAAGCTCCCCAGAAACGGGCTCGCCACCATAACAACACAGGGGTCTCCACTGACGGGTGGTAGCTGCCCATGAGGGGCACCAGCTGGGATGCAGACCCCGATCTCCACACGCAGGGCAAGGCTTCTCCCCCTGAGTCCCCCCTGCCCCCTTGGGGAGGCATCCTGTCTCATGGGTCCGTGGGCGATTTGTGACTTGAGGTTCTCCTGTTGTCACTACCATTCTGTTAATGGTGTTGCTTGTTCATTTGCTTTTACTATTAAAATAAGTTTCTTCCCTGTTTTCAGAGACACTAGTTGCAAATATCCTGGATGCAAGGAGACTTAATTTTCTACCTGTTCGAGTTCTTGGTCGATTAAGGAGAAAATGCCTATTATGCTACATTCCAAAAGCAATTAGCAAACCCTTGCTCAAATCTCAGCCTTCAGGAAACGTGCATCTTCAAGATGCGGCTGTGAACGTCAGGGATCATTTAGCAAAAGAAGTGGGGAGTCTTCCAACGGATCAGAGAGAAAGGCCCCGCTTTTCACCACCCCCTCCTCCTTTGCCTGAAAACATGGCTCATAGAACACTGCCATGGCGCGCAGCGGGACAAACCCTGCAGGTCGCTCCGGGAGGCCGTTTTCCTCACCCCAGATCCTGAGGCCAGGATTAAAACGTGGCCGCCTTATGTGGGTCACCACCTGTCTGTCAGTGTGTTGGAATGCTGTGGCCTGTGTGTTGCTCAGATGCTGGGAGCGTGGCCACCCGTGTTTCAAATGCCAGCAGGCTCACCCATAGCGGGCAGGCTGCAGTGGACCTTCTTGACCGAGACAGACTGAGAAGAAAGGCCTGACACGCTACTTCTCAAAGCTAGCCAAGGAGAGCGCTAGGGACCACCACAGGCGATGGTCCTGTAGAGGGCTGGAAGGTGAGCCCTGGGTTGGAAGGCACTCAAGATAGACCATGGCCACATAGTGGCCTGATGGCGCTGCGCAGGGCAAGGCTTCCTTCTGTTTTACATGGAGTCACCATGCGTCAGAGCCCGCCTGACAACACCCGGCATCGACGGCAGGTGCATTTGGGAGGGGAGGGGGAAGAGGGGAGCAAGGCACAGAAAGACGAGACTCCGTGTTGTGTCGTACGATGGTCTGCCTCCAGCGCGCTTCTTGGGGGGGAGGGGCAGCTGGGGACTTTGGCTGCTCTGCAGGGTGACCACTCAGCATCAGAATCATTGTGCAGGTTCACACACCCCCAAGTTTCCTGCTTGCCTTCTGCTCTCTAAGGGGCTGCCCAGAATCTCCTGCTCCCCACTGGGTCCTTTTATGCACATCCCCTAGCAGAGGGATGGCCGTGGGGCTGTGGCCTTGCAGGCTCAGCTGGCTCAGGATTCCATGCAGCTCCAGAGTTTGGCTGAGGCAGCAACTCGCTTGTGTGTGGGGGGGTGGGGTAGGGCGGGGGGGGGGTGAGGAGGTCTGTGAACAGTGGGCACTTACTGCCATCGATTGGTGGTGACTCATAGTGACCCTGTAGGATAGGGTAGAACAGCCCCTTTGGGATTCCAAGACTGTCACTCATTATGGGAACAGACAACCCTGTCTTTCTTCCGAGGAGCACCTGGTGGTTTTGAATGACTGATCATGTGGTCAACAACCCCACACGTCACCAAGGCATGAACAGCCCCATCACAAATAAGGTGGCAGTGAAGAAACCCGGGAAGAGGGATAATGTTTGTGTCCAATTATGGAGACCTCACAGGGGGTGGGGGGCGGGGGGATGGTGTTCCTGTTTCCAAGGTCAAAACATGTCAGAGATGCCCGGGGCCTTTTCTGTCTCAGGTCACATGTTGTCACTGGGCGCTGTCCTGTTAATTCTGATTCACAGCAACCCTGCAAGGACAGGGTGGCACTGACCTCGATGGCTTCCTAAGCTGCAATCGGTACAGCTGCAGATGACCAGGCCTTTCTCCCGCGGAGCCGCAGGTCACCACCACGCTCGAGGTTAGCAGGCCACACGTGTTTAGCTGCATTTCAGAATCACATTCCCAGGTTCTTCTTGACCCCAGGTAGCCCCGTTTTTTTCCTGGCCTTCCTTCTCAGCCTCCTTCATTTGCAAACTCAAGTTCCCTGAGGCTATAGCTCAGTCCCTGCTCTCCAGCTTGCTTTCTTGAATAAGAACAAAGCCCCGAGAAAGATGCCTCAATCCTTCAAGGTAGCAATTGCAATGGCTTTGGTCCCAATGAGCCCGGCTGCTAGAGCAGATACGAGGCGGGGAGCGTGGGAGCCCAAGGGGCTCCGGTCCATTGTGCCTCATGGTCTCCAGCCTGTGCGGCCACCGTGCCATTAGGACTGACCCTGGCAGAGACTGACGTGGTGAGCCAGGCCCAGCATCTCTGAAAGGGAGGGAGACACCCCATAAGGCTCCAGACACTGGCGTCTGCTTCCACAGAACTCCAGGAGGAAGGCTGGGGGTGGGGTGGGGTTGTCACTCCCTTAGCCATTTCTTTCAGAAATATCACTCGATAGGCATATTTTTCCACTAACACTATCCGTTGTGGGGCACTGAGTTCAGCTAAGAAGTGTGTGTGTGTGTGTGTGTGTGTGTGTGTGTGTGAGAGAGAGAGGGGGGGGGGTGGGGGTAGGAGTAATGAAGGGTTCAAAAAGTGAAGCAGAAATACATTTTGTGTGTGTGGGGGGAATTCTCCCCCTCCCCAGACACGAAGACAAAGCCAATCAATGCAGAATGCTATTTCAGAGGTGGCACATGCCTAGATACCTCTCTGCCATCATCCTGGGCTCATAAGAGACAGGGACCCTTTCTGCCCTTTAAGTGTTCTGCTGACAAGATCCATTGAAATGCTTTTTTAAAAGAGGAATTCAAAATTAATTTGGTTTCCCTGCATCGTGTCCTATTTTTATAGAAGAGCTAAATGTCCATTCCCAAACAACAACAAAAAAGCCCCAAACAGGATCAGGCAGGATGCGTGTGACTGCCTGTTAGACTTAAGGATGAAAAATTGGTTATGAAGGAGGTTAATGTTGTTATTCCAGAGAGATCACCCTGGTTGCCATGGCGAGGAATCTTCTGTCAATCACCCGGATGAAGTCGGCTCCTTGTGCGAGAAGAGCCTCGATTAGAGCAGCCGTTTGGATACATTTGCCACTGAGCTTTGACTATAATGTTTAACTTGGTGGACAGCTCTGTTCTTTAGCGATTGAAAGAGTGTAGACTTTAAATGTGGTACCTCTATAATGCAGCTGAGAGAAAGGAACCCACAAGGAGAAGCAGAAATAAACCAGTTGCAGCCGACTCCATTACCACGGACAGGATCCCTTCCACTAGTTACAGAGTAGTCCTGAGCGCACTAGGGGTTTCTTGGCTGTACTCTTTACAAACCAAAGGAGCCTGCTGGCACGCTGGGCTAAGCATCTCTCTTCAAACCCTCCACTTACTGAGAAGGAAAACCGTGAGGCTGTCTGCGCCTCTAAGATGCACTGTCTCAGAAACCCTATGAAGTAGCTCCACTCTGCCACAGTAGGGGCTCCTGGAGCTGTAATTCACTTGGTTGCAGCGGTTTAATCTTTGCTGAAGCAAGGGGCCAGGACTTCTTCTTTGGGTCTTCTGGTGGGGGGTAGGGGTGGGATTTGAACTGCCAACCTTGAGGTTAGGAGTGGAGCACAAACTGTTTGTGCCACCCTCTAGCTGCAAGGCCACGCTAGACTTTCTTTTCTCTCAACATGAAAAAGAAGTATGCGACTGTTCAGATAAATTAGCAAGTCAGTTCCCCCCGTAGGCTCCCTGTGCACAATGGAAGGAAGCCCGGCGAGGTCGGGCTCCGTCCTCCCCGTTGTCCCCTGGCTCGAGTCCCTTGTTGCCGCCGCTCTGTCAGTCGTCTCCTTGAGGGCCTTCCTCTCTTTTGCTGCCCCTCTACCCTTAGCCATTTCTTTCAGAAATGTCACCGAAAGACAGATTTTATCTACTGTACCAAGCATGGTGTCCTTCTCCAGCAACTGGTCTCTCCTGGCAACATGTCTGCATAAGTGCTAGGAAGCATTTAAATCCCATGGGAACTTCTTGGGGAACGAGATCCCCGGAATTAGGACTTGAGGCTGAGAAGGGAAGAGGATGGGTGGAGATAGGGAGGGGAGGAGGAGGGGAGGATGGAGGGTAGTGGGGGTGCAGATGGGGGTGGCGGAGCTAGGCTTCTCCATGTGAGGAAACCAGACAGGACGCACTGACACTGCAGTGGGAAACAAAGTTGCTCCGGGAGCTATTCAAGACATTCAACGAGATGGTTGCAAACCTAGAAGAGTGAAATCCATGTACCAAATGTAGACACTGGAACTGGGGAATGTTTCTGCTGTGGCTTTTCTCAGCAACAAAAACAAAAATGAATTAAAAAAAAAAGAATAGGTGCCTTTTTGGCAAGATTACTGCTAACTCTGGCGAACAAGCCCAAAGCCCCAAAGACTGCGTGCAAATGTGCAGTGTAATTTGGTCCGTGAAGTGGGAGTTTCTTTTGATGGGTTGGTTGATGGATGGATTTTCAAAAAAAAAGATTTCAATGGTCTTGATCTGTGCCTTTCACCACTTAATGATCTGCAGTTCCTGCTGAAATTTATTTGGGCAATAATCCACTAGAAATTGGTTGTTTTCAGCAGTTTATGACTGTTATTTAACATTTAACAGAATGGCTATTTATTTGGGAAACAACCAATTCTGAGAGGTTTATTGCTATTGTAAACCATAATCAAGTGCGTGTATCATTACTAGTGTTGCAGGAGATAGAACGGGCAGCTGCAAGGGGAGAACTAGTGAGTGACTCTAACGTGCACATCTGGGATCGCTCGGGGCTTTCCTGCACCTTCCGATTCGCCTGTGTTTACAGCAGCGGTGCACTTGCCTGCCTTTGATACCAAACAGTCCGAATACTGCTTCAAATAGGATCCAAATAAGAGATTGCTCTTGGCTCTTACCAGTTTTCTCCTTTTTTTTCCCAATCACTGACACAGATAAAGAAGATCAGATGTGGATGCGCCTGGACAATAGCGTAGATTATTGTGTTTATCTCAGCACCATAACAGGAATTAATGTTTCGCTGCTTTCTGACCAACAGGAGTGTCTGAGTAATTTGTTCCCGAGAGGTTCACCCTGTCACCAGGATGCTGGGCTGGGGACACGCCACTCTGGGCGGGGGCTGCAGGCGTGACAGCTCCCTGAAGGACCGCTCAGCCGGGAGACCCCATAAGAGGGTGCGTGTGTGTGCGTGCACACGTGGTCCCTTTCAAGGATTTATGATGAACACGTGCACTGAGCAGCTACAGGGTGCTCCTGGGCACGTGGGGGGTTTCTGGTGAGGAAGGCAGTGACCCAGTGCTGACAGCGACATGGAAGGGGATGAGGGGGTTCATGGTCTAGAAACCATCAGCTACTGCCATACAGGCCCTGACTGACTCAGGGCACCGGGCCGCATTCAGAGCTGGGAACCTGTGCCAGGGCCTCATCGTGGTCTGTTCTAGAGCTGCGGTTGGCCCAGGGGGTGCAAGGAAAACATTTCCCTCTATCCAAACCACAGCTCCCATTTTTAACACCGTGGACATTCTTCTGCCCTCTTCTTTGAAGGGTGATCCTGAAAAAAAGGGAAAAGCAGGAGAGCTAACCCCCACTGTCCCCATCCCCTCCCCCACCCCTCCCCCCACCACCACCCCCACCACCACCCCCAGGCCATAGACTTGGGCACACGGACCAGGTCTTCTGGGGCAGCGCTCCTTTCCCCTTTGGAGCAGCTTGCGTGCCCAACCACAGCACGGCTGGGCTCCTGAAGAACTCAAGAGCCCATGGGATACAAGGAGAAAGAAGTTGCGGAGGGGACGGAAATCAGAGACACGGCTTACATGAGACCCCTGATCCCTGTGGAGGAGCCCGGCGGGGCGGTGGTGACTGGGCTGTGCGCTCTGAGGGCGGCAGTGAGAATCTTCCAGCTGTTGCAGGAGAGAGGCTCCCAGGGGGGCGAGGAGGGCGAGGGGGCCCCTAGGGCTGGGGTAGGGATGGGAGGAGCTGCGAAGCAGCTCTGCGTGTCCTCCAAGGGCCTGATTTCCGGCAGTAGCCGCAGGATTTGTGCGGAAGGGGAGGAGAGGGCGTCAGGTAGAGATAGGAGAGCGGTCCTGCGTTGAGTGGATTTCTCAGGAAAGTGAAGACCGTTTGCAGAGAAAACTGACCTGGAATGGAGGCAGGGTGGCCCCTCCAGCCCTCCCTTGATCTAAACCACCCACAAAACCCTCAAGCTGCCCTTGAGTTGATTGCGACTCCTAGCGACTCTCTCGGACAGGGTAGAAGACCTTGCCCTTGTGAACTGCATAAAAAGCCCCCTTTCTCCCACGTGGAGGGGCTGGCAGCTTCGAACTGCTGACCTTACAGGTTGCAGCCCAACACTTAACCACTATGCCACCAGGGCTCCTCAGCCTAAATCAAGAAGCATAAAAAAATCTTCGAGCAAGGTCAGTGTCCCCTGCTGGGATCCTGCCACGGAGGCTTGGCACAGAAGCGCCCCCTTGGGCAGAGGGACTGGAGCTGCCAGGCCTCCGTGAGGCCAGGTCCAGGCCCTGCTGGTGTTTCTGGTTATGGCAAAGAAGCAGCATTCAGGATACAAACAAAATGAAAGGCAATTATGCCTGACATTCCTCACGGGCACCCCCATGTTTGGTGACCCCAGCCGGGCGGATGTCAAGCACACCAGGATGGATGGACACAGGACTGCTCCTCACCCCCTCCAGTCGCTCAGCCTTGTCAGCCACCAACCGGAAAAACCAGACCAGTTACCATGGAGCTGACTCAGACTGGGACGACCCCGGGTGTACCTGCGTGCAGCTGGCTCCATAGAGCAGCCTGTGTTATTGCCAGGCCTTTCTTCTGAGGCACCTCTGGGTGGATCCAGCCTCCAACCTTTCGGTTAGTGGTCCAGTGGCCACCACGAGAAGCAGTGATTCTGGGCTGGGCTGGGGCTTTCTGGTGATGCAAACAGTTCATATCTGAGCCGTCTAGCACTTGAAACGTGGCTGGTGCAACTGAGGAAGTGAATTTGAACAGCCACCTGCAAGTCCTGGCTGCCACACTGCACAGCGCAGCCCTGGGCTCTGGCCTTCTCATTGACTCCACATCCGGTCCGTGCTGCAGGGACCGGGAGTTCTCTAATCATGCCATCTTCGTGACTGTGGTGAACAGACAAGGCTGATGGCCTGGTGGACGCACTCTCGATAGTTCCATCCGTGTGCCTTTCCTCATGCTCTGCGTGTAGGTGACGGGTGGCGGGCTGAGCCGAGTCGAACAGCCCCATGCACCAGACAGGCTCTTTCTCACCGGCGGCCGAAGCCAACTCAGACTGATCAAAGCAGAAGATGAATTCATTCCAAGGATACTGAGAGGCACCTGGATCCACTAGGAGGGGCGAGGCACCAGGCTCGGGGCTTCAGGAAGGGATACAGCTAGGTCTGGCCACTGGCTGCCATCGGTCAGTATGACGTTGGGCTGCTCCAAATGGGTCACCCTTGAAAGGAGTGGAGAGAAAGGGGGACCCATGGGGTCCTGGACACTGAGGTTTCTATTCAGGAGGCTGATGTGGATAACAATGATGGTTTCACTTCCCAATGAATGTAAAGTTGCCAAGTTGTACATGCGAAGAGTAGGGACATGGCAAACATTTGATTACATATATACTTAACACAAACAAAGCAGTAAACAAACTAAGCTCAGAACTGCCACGCAGGGGCGGGAGGGTGGGGCATCTGCCAGCACCTTTACTGTCATAACTCTGGGGCGGCATAGGCCCGGTGCCATCTGGTCTCCTGCCCCTGCTAAGGTGGTTGGTGGAGCAAGGAGCTGCCTCCTGTGCTTCTGCAGTGGGAGACAGGGTCTGCCTTAAGCTTGGGCATTCTACAAGCCTGGGGTGGTGGTGTGGACGCTCAGTGATGAAAAGCATGACTCTGCACACGATCACCACATAGACCGGCAAGATCTGCAGTCCTCTAGATTCTGGAAAGCCCATTCGTGAATTGAACCAAGCTACTTAGAAACTCCAGGAGACCCTATAGGACAAGGTAGAACTGTCCCTGTGGGTTTTCCAAGACTATAACTCTATCTGGGAGTAGAACGTCTTCTCTTTCTCTCTCAGGGCAGTTGGTGGTTTTGAACTGCTGGCCTTGGGGTTCACAGCCCAATGTGTAACCACTCTGACTCAATGACAGTGAGTGAGGTGAGAGAACTATGAGAGGAAGTGGTTTCAGCGGTAAGGTTCTCACTTTGCGAGTGGGGAGCTTGGTTTTAGTCTCGGCCAATGTACCCTATCCCTCCCACCCCCCAATCCATCGGTGTCCTGACTGCTTCCGTGATGCTGCACCGGGTTCTGCGCTGCTTCCAGACTTCCAGACTAAGACAAGCTAGGCCTGGCCACCGACTTCCCAGACTTAGTCAATGAAACCCTATGAATTACAATGGGTACTAGGGATGCTTCGGGACAGGGCAGCCTTTAGTTCTGCTGTGTATGGAGTTCTCTACAAGTTGTCAAGTCCAGGCAGGATAAAAAATTCCAAGGAGAAAACAATGGGACCACCAGGTCAGTTCCAGGGGACATGGGAGAGGAGGAGGGGGAGTAAAGGAAGGGGGTAGCCAACAAACCCAGTGACATGGGAACAACAAGTGATCTAAAATCAATGGTGAAGAGGGCATAGAATGCCTGGTGGGGATTGATCAAGTGCAATGTAGCCGACAGGAATTACTGGGAACCAAATGAAGGTCAAACACCATAGTAGGACAGGAGGAAAGTAAAGGAAATAGAGGAAAGAACTAAGAGACAAAGGAATTTATAGAGGTGTAAATATAGGTGGCACATACATACGTAAATATATTTATATGTAGCAATAGGGACATAGATCTATGTACATATATTCAGAGGTTAAGTATTAAGGTGGCAGATGGCTATTGGGCCTTTACTCAAGCACTCCCTCAATACAAGAACACTTTTTTCTAATAGCTTGGGCTTCTGCGATGCTCACCTTCCCAACATGATTGCTAAAGACAAAATGGGTACATAAGCAAATGTAGTGAAGAAAGTTGATGTTACCCAACTATCTGGGGTCTTAACAGGCTTGAAAATAAACAAGCGACCATCTAGCTGGAAAGCAACAAAGCCCACATGGAAGAAGCACACCAGCTTGTGTGATCACGAGGTGTCGACAGGATCAGGTGTCAGGCATCAGAAGACCCAAAACAAACAACCATACCGATGCAAACGAGGGGGGCTGAGTAGAGACCCAAAGTCCATCTGTTACCATTTGGATATCCCCTCACAGAATGGTCACAAGGAAGGGTCGAGCCAAGCAGGGTGCAGCACAGCACTGATAAAACACACACCACTCCTCTTGTTATTTTATGCTTCCTCCCCACAACTATCATGACCCCAGCTCTGGCTAGACCAGAGCATGGACACTGGTACAGAGAAGAGCTCTGGACACACAGGACCCAGCACGGATAAGCTCCTCAGGAACAGTAATGGGAGTAGTGATACCGTGAGGGGATGGGGAAGGTGGGGGGGGTGACTGATTGCAATGATCAACGTATAAACCCCTCCCTCCACGTGATGAACAACAGAAACATGGGTGAAGGGACACAGTGGACGGTGTAAGACATGAAAATAACAATATTTTAAAATTTATCAAGAGTTCAGAGGGTGGGAGGGTGGGGGAGGGAGGAAAACAACGTGGAACTGATACCAAGGGCTCAAGTAGAAAGAAAGTGTTTTGAAAAAGATGACGGAACATATGTACAAATGTGCTGGACACGATGGATATATGGATTGTTATAAGAGCTGTAAGAGCCCCCAATTAAATGATTTATTTAAAAAAATAAGAATAGTGAACAAACAGAAAACTTTACAGGCCAACCCATGGGTTTAGCTGAAGTGCGCTGGGGTGAGGGGGGCAATAAGGGGTGTTGTGGTCTGTAGTACATCTCTATTGTTGAGGGTATTGTCCAGGAATCCTCACAGAATCCTACTTAAATCAGGCATAAAATAAGCATTTCCTTACCACCAGGAATGGCATGATTCTGATGAATCAGAGACCAGATGGGCCCGACCTTGAGCTGGTGGCTCCTGGGAATTTTTGAGCCAAAGCCATGAGCCCCAGCACCTAAACGCCCAGGTAGAAGGTTCTGGGGAAACTGATTGCCATTGTGTCAACTCGGACTCATCGTGACCCCGCGGCACTAGGGTGTCAGCGTGGCACTGTGCGCCAAGGAGCTCCCATTGCTATGGAACGCACTAGACTGTTCTTCTAGGGGAACCTGAGCCTCCGACTCCCAGGGAACGGCTGACTGCGTTACCCACGTGTACCACCTAGGAATGACAGAAGACTCTCAGGTGTGTATTTTCCTCATAAACTTCATTCTTTGCACTTTCTTGCTGTTGGAGCATGTAGTTCTCTTCGCCACCTCCTGCAAAGTAAGCAGTACATTAAAACTGTAACCATGTGTTTGCCGTCCACCAGGCCTTTATTGCAGGGAGACAAATGAAAATCACTTCAGGCTCTAACTACATGGGGGCTCGTCCAAAATGCCCACGAGCCACAAAGATGGGGGCCAAAGTGCTCTGCTCTGTGAGACCCCGCGGCGGGTCCAGCAGCCCCAGGCTCCTGAGAGGAGGTGACCTTCGAGGATGGAGAGGGAGGTGCTCATTCTTGGCCTTCCAGGCAGTGTGGGCACAGCCAGTGTGTGCTCTCCCTGTTGCAGCGGCTCCTCATCAAAGCAGCCACTTCTGCAGCCGGAGGGCGGGTTTCAGCACAGGAGCTGCCAGCCTGGGTGGTTTCTTGCCTTGGGAGATAAATTAAGCAGTACCTGGGCCCACTTAGAGTCCATCTGCACACTTAGTGCCTGCACCCTTGACAGGTGGGCATTCCCGGGTCGCACCGGTTTCCTGAGCATCATAGGTGGCTTAGAAAGGCCTCTCACGCCCTGCCCGGAGGCTCGCCCAGACAAACCCAGCCTCCAGCCTTGGTGGTGTATTTAGCAGCCAAAGTCGTTTTCTGGGGAGCAAATGGTGCCAGACCAATTTAATTTCCTTGTCTGATAGAATGAAGGACCCCAGGGACGGGGCGGAAGCGATCGATGCAATCTCCCAGGCTGAGGGAAAGCACCACACACTCATCAGCTGAGCAAAATGGCAAGGTCGCAGGGACCTGAAGTACAGAGGGGTCAGGTGGCACCGATGGTCTACAAGCCTGCGGGTGGGAACCCTGGGGGTGAGCAAGGCTCTGGGCAAGAGTGAACAGAATGTCCCAAGGCTCCCACTGAGACCGTGAAAGACAAACATGCGTGTGCACGCGCGCGCAAAAACACACACAAGCAATTGGTTGACGTTGTGCAAATTCCAATTCATGGTGACCCCATATGTGTCAGAACAAAACTGTTCTGTAGGGTTTTTCAGGAGGCCTCGTCTGCAAGGTGCCTGTGAGTGGATTCAAACCACCAACCAACTCAGTTGCCAAGACCATCATTGGATGGGTGCCAACCCAATATCAGGTCATCTTCTTGATGGGTTTCATGGGGAGGGGTGTGCTGGGGTTCACCAGGCACTGAAGAGCTGGGGTTGAGCTTTCCTTCTGGGGGCTACCACCTTCTATTTGGGGTGAAATGTTGTGTTTTTAAAGCATGGCCTTGACAGTAGGCAGGCAGGCCCAGGTGTGGGTAGATGACCTCAAGGGAGTCCCTTTACCCCATTTCCTAGTTATCAAACTGGGCATGGCGACCCTTGGGGCCTTGCTGTGTGCAGAGAAGGAGGTGGAGCCTCGCGCCACCCCCTCCCTCTGGCATCCCTTTCTCCCCCGTGTCTTCAGCAGCACGGAGGGACCCGGTGAGGAGGCTGACGCGTGTGTCCACTCACTAGCGGAGCGGTTTTCAAGACCTCACTTCACTTCTCTAGGAAGCTGAAAAACTAAAAGCAAACTCACTGCCATCGAGTTGGTGCTGACCCCCAGCGACCCTCTGGGGCAGGGTAGAAACGCTCCTGTGAGCCTCTGAGACTGTAACTGTTAAAGAGAATAGAAAGCCCCTTCGGCCCTCTGAGTGGCTGGTGGTTTTGAACTGCTGACCTAGCAGATTGCAGCCCAACGAGAAACTAGTACGCCACCAGGGCTCCTTCTAGAGACTGGTATTAACACAAAAGAGTGCCTGCAGGGAGAGTTATCTAGATATACAACCCCAGAAAGGTGCAGAGGATCCAGATGTAGGGCACTGCAGCCATGACCGTGTGGACGAGGACATCAGAGCGCCGCCATTCGAGTCAGCTCCGTGGACTCTGTCATTTAAGCATCACAACTTGCCCACAGTTAGCTGGTGCTGCTACGTACTAGAAGGACCACTCATAGGTGGTTTTGGAAAACAGAAGTGTGTGTCTTCACATTTTGGAAGCTGGTAGTCTGAATTTAGTGCACCAGCTTTAGGGGAAAACTCACTCTGTGCGCTCTGGGGAAAGTGGGGTCCCAGTCTCTTTTCCACTTCTGCTTCTCAGCTCCTTGGAATCTCAGGTGGGCCAGATTTCCCTTCCCCATCTGCTCCCCGGCTGCGCTGCGGCTCAGCCTGCTCCTGTCAGACTCCAATCTCTAAAGAGACTGCCTGGGTTCCTGGAATCAGCTCATTTTCCCTTTTTCCCTCCCCGCTCCCCCGTCCCTCATGAACCCTTAGTGATTTATAAATTATTATTTTATCTTATCTTACACTGCCCGGCGTCTCCCTTCACCCACTTTCCTATTGCCCATCCCCCAGGGAGGAGGCCATAGGTAGAATCCCGAGATCGGTTCCCCCTTTCTCCCCTCACTTCCCTCCCGGTGTCGCCACTCTCACCCTTGGTCCTGAGGGGTTCATCTGTCCTAGATTCCCTGTGTTTCCAGATCCCATCTACACTGCTGTGCATCCTCAATGTATAAGTGTGCTTTACACAAGTGATGTATGCATGGATTGTGATAAGAGTTGTTTGAGCCCCAATAAAATGAGTAAAAAAAAAAAAGAGAGAGACTGCCTGAAGACACACCTGTCATTGCCTCAGCAGCAACAAAAATCCATTCCCAAATGGAATTCCAGCCTCAGGATTAGGGTTCCCCAGGCAAAGTCTGGAGGACACAATTCAAGCCCTGAGGAAGGTTTTCTTAAACTTTTGTGCCTTGGGGCATTAGGACCCCTTTACAAAATAACCCTTTCAAATGCACAATTGATAATAATGATAAAATGAACTATAAAGGAAATGCGTGTAAAATACAATGTACATGAAAAATTTAAACATCACTTGCTTCCTTATTAACCTGTTAAATATTCAGTTTGGGCATCATGGAGTTGGTTTCGTTGGTAGCAATCCATAGGATAGAGTAGAACTGCCCCAAGGGGTGTCGGAGACTGGCTTATTTGTGGGAGCATATCAACGGATTCTTCTCCCTTGGAGAGGCTGCCGGGTTCAAACCCCTGACCTTTCCATAGCATCCAAGTGCTGACCTGCAGTACCTCCAGCGCTATTCAGTGGCGATCACCGCGTTCTCTCTTATCCTCAGATCTCCTTTTAATCCAGGGGGCTGAACTTCTTTGCGGTGACCAAGTGCGTGAGAAATGTCTCAGATCCATCAGGCCGCCACCTAAAAGGGGCTGAAGATTGGCAAGATCTGTTCTCATTCCAGCTGCGCCTCCCACCTGCCTCCTGTTCCTTCTCCCCAGTGTCGCCTCTGGCTTCCGAAATGCAACGTGACAGGTGACAAATGCTCCGGAAGGTAGGGAGGTCCTTGGACTGTGAGCATAAGGGAATGAATGACTACCCTGAGGAGACTTAATAAATTATCCCTGCATCTATTTTAAACCCTGAGTGAAGTTTTAGAGCTTTAAGGTTAAAAATTTCAAGAGAGGAATTTTTGTACTTGCCTGAGACTTTCCGTGGCGGTGGCAGCGTAGTAGGGAGGAGGACAGAATTCTGGGGTTTGATGGGCCCAATACAGACCCAGACTCTTCCACAAACGTTTTGAAGCCCTGCTCCCCCTCATCTACTTGTTTGTCCAAAGGCCATTTCTATAAGACAGATCCCTAAGGGTCTTTATGAAGGGGCCCCCAATGAGAAAGAAAACAGCTGATGTTAGAATTATTAGTCATGTGTTGTTCGTTCTTTAGAAACATAATCTTTTAATTCTTGTAATATTTGTACAATAATTGAAATAAAAAACAAAATTGTAGAGCCAAACAGATGGCAGTCAAAATGAAAGTTGGGGGGTGTGGTAGTTACGCAATCTGGTGTCACATTGATGATTCAGAGTGAAGGGGTGGAGTCTAGACTGTCAATCAGATTATAGCCGGTGAGGCTCCTGTGTGGGTATGGCCATCTCCTGAGGATTCTGGGAACGCTGGAAATTCCTCCTTGGAGGCAGCAGACACACTCTCTCTGCTCACTACCTGAGAGATGCTTTCCTGACAAGACACATGGCACAATGCTGATAGACCCCATGCCCTGGGAAGTGGAGGAGCCATGTGGAGACCCCTGCCAGCGCTGAGATTCTTCCACCACCACCGGATCCAAAAGACTTTGCACCCATTGACCTGCAATCTTCCTGCATTTAGCATCATTTCATGGGGCTGTGTGAGTCTGAAGAGGACTTTGTAGGTTGATATCGGACATATGGGCTAATATTGGACTTATGGACTTGATCTGGACTGGGCCGGGGTGTTTTCTCAATATTCAACTGCTCTTATATGTAAAGCTCTTTCTTATACACATATGAGTGTCCCTAGATTTGTTGCTCTAGTCCACGCGGACTAACACAGGGGGAGAGCCAGTGTGTAGACTACGCCAATGGACGACACACTGCTTCTGCCGCTGTTTTTCTTGTTCGTGGCCACGGGGTTGGCTCTGACTCACAGAGTCCTTACATACAAACAGGACACAGCACTTTCAGGTCATCGGTAGGTTGGCGCTCATGGCTGTGTGTGCCGATTCCGCCCCTTGAGTGTTCCCCTACTTCTCTCTCGCTCTAATTTACCAAGCAGGTCCTTCCCTAGTGATTGTTTTTCCCTGATGGGGTGTTGCAGGAAACGGCCCAGAAGGGGCGGTATCTGACCTCCTCTGGCTTCCCTACTGCTATGAGGTGGGGGTCAGCTATGCCTCTGCGCTCCACCGTTCTTTACCCTATTCTGACCCCCAGCACTCAATTTCTCTGCTCCCTTGCGATGGCCCACACAGAGAACCCATAGACACTACTCTCAACTAGGGCAGTTACCAGCTTACCACAAGTCCTGATCAGTAACAGGATACAGTTATCAGTCCTCAGCAACGCCTCTCTCTTATCCTCAGCTCTCAGCTACATGGTCCCTTGGCCTCGGCCCTTCTTCAGGGCAGGAAGGCTGGCCCACGCTGCTCTGCCTCCGGTCTTGGCTCCCGCCACTTGGTGCTGTGCTGTGCGCTCTCTCCCCCTGCATCCTTGTAGGCTGGGGTGGTGGTGGGGAGCTGGCGGCTGGTAACTAGAACAGACCCATCCCCTCTCTCTAAGTGGTACATACCCTCTGTTTGCATAGTCCCACCCAACCATTTGGTTGAGGAAGAGCCAGATTTAGACATTTCACTCTGCCCACCACAGGGATCCAATGAAAACAAGACAAAGCATCCCTATCCTCGCTTCTATAAAGCCCTGACTTCTCCAAGTAGCCCGTGAGGTAGGTATTACTACACCCATTTGGTGTGTGGGGGTGGGGGGAATCAGGAAACAAAACAAAAGGCTAGAACCGTCCACAAGAGCACGGCTCATGGGATGGAGACGGAGGGCTGTGTGCTGCTTCTGCAGACTAGCTGTCCATTGGAGAACATACTATTCCAAGGGCTCAGATCCTGCAGAGCCAGATAGCTCCTTCAGCGCTAGGAGATGACAGCCCAGCTCTGCAGTCCTCAAGGATCCAGAAACCCAGGTGCGCTTTCTTTTGAGAAAAGATTGCCTGCTTTCGGCGTATGTGGATGTTAAACCGCAAAATTCTCACCCAAACCTTTGTTGTATCACTTGGGATAGAAAGGTAGCCTTCTTGGGAAATGTCTTGATAATAACACCCCCTGCGTCTCTTGCCGACAACCCCAAAGCACTCTGGGTGGGTGGATGGCTTCCCAAGAGGTGTCATCATAAGTCTTCGTGTAAATATCAGCACCACAGTGAGAGATGGCTGGCACCACACTCCCCTGAAAGCTGACGAGACCGGCAGCACATGTAGGCGTGTCTGCTTAATGGAGTGGGTGGAGAACAGGACCAGGGATGACTCCGTGGCAAGTGGAAAACATCTTCATCCGAGCTGAACATATGTAGATTCCATTAGAGCAATACAAGTCACTTGCAGATGTTACCTGGCAGCTTCGCACCTGGTTCTGTGAAAATTACTAATTGGCTTCCAGATACAGCCAGCCACCTGATTGGCTGGATTGGGAAAGCACATATTAGAGCCATGGAGCCTGTCCACCAGGGCACCCAGGCTTGGGGACGTGTACCGCAACACCCCCCCCCCCGCACCCCCCCAACATCCCAGATGAACAACTGAAGCCAAGCAGTCACACTCAGACGGATTGAAACAAACAGAAGCATGCTCAGCCACCTGAAAGACGGAGCCAAGATTCCAGTCTGGAGCTAGAGATAAAAAAAAAACCACCTTCTAATTCTGCGCTGTTGGGCTGTGGGTGAGGCACTAACTCATTTTCCAAAGAGAAAGATCTGTGGAAATGCAGAATGGCTCTCGGATGAGAAAAATCAATGCTGCTCTGCCTAAAAAAAGAATACTGCCGTGAACCAATGGACACACACACCTTTCACATTACTTCTGAGTCCAATGCCACCCGTCTCACCATTGCACTCGGTGGGCAGGTAAACCACTCTCCAACAAGTAAACCCGGGCCACCCCGTTGATTCCGATTCCTGACAAGGCCGTGAGAAACAGAAAGAACTGCCCTGGGGGCCTCTGCTTGGCTCAAATCGCACAGAAAGCCAGAGCCAGATTCTTCTTCCCAAGAGCCTCTGGGGGAATCCAAACTGCCAAGGTTAAGGTGAGTAGCTATGGCGAACTGTCTGTGCACTGTGGACAGGTGGCATCCCAGGAGGAAAGCACAGGCCAGGCAGGTTGGGAAGTTACACTGCGGCCCGAGAGCTCACGAAAGGCTGGCCCGGGCCCAGGTCCGGCGGCATGGTGGGTGTGAGGCAGCCTGGCACAGATCCACCTCATGCAAAATGAATAAAGGTCAATAGCTGTCCAGGATAACAGCTCCTTAAGAGACAGGCCAACTGACTGGCATCCTGGATTTAAAACTCCCGCAGAGAAAGTGGGAGGGTCTTAGCCCATGCAGCTTGGAGAACAACGGGGAGGGCAGCTGCTGGGAATTAAGAAGGGAGTGGGTCCAGTCCCGGGGGGGGGGGGGGGAAGCAGAGTGCTTAGTATTTTATCACTAATCCAGAAGCACTGAGCCCTTGCTAAAGATCTTTAAGCTTCCTTTGGCTGATCAATGTGCTCCCACAGCCAATTGATAGGATGCTAATTCCCACTGATGCTGGTGGCTGAGGCCCGGGCAATAACCAACCGCCTGCTCTACTGCCTGCCCTCCACTAGCACGTGCTGCAGGGTTCAGATTTTTTCGGATGGATTTTGGCCACTGAGGAATCTGCCAGTCAGAACGTGCCACCTTTCCCCAGGGGCACCTATCAGCCAAGCCTTGAAGGACAATGAATGCCCTGCCCCCAGAGGGTTGTTAACTACAAAAGCTGCTACCAGAGATCAGGGGCAGAGTCAAGGGTAAGGGCTTCCACTAGCTGAGTGCGTTCCCCCTGGAAGAAAAAGTCAGTCGGAGAGGAAGGCGGTCGGTCACCTGGCCTGCGTCTGTGCATTCCTCTGGAGAGGGAGTGTACGTTGCCAGCTGCAGGCATGTTTGGAGCAATGTTGATCACGTGAGTCATTTCACCGGTGGCATCTGCTTTCCCTGCTCTCCCCCTTCATTAAATTCTAACATTAAAATCTAACATCCACACATCGGCTTTCCGTTTTCCTCTCGTGGTACGTCTATTATGTTTTCCTCTATTACGTCTGTACAGGAAATTGATGGTGCTCTCCAGAAATGCCATCAACCGGCTGAAGTCCGATGGGTTCGCCGTGCCGCTCGGCCTGTCGTCACTAATCCAACAGGCCGGGGAAAGAGGCACGTTCCTCGTTCCTTGCCCGCTCCAGCTCCAGTCTTCGGGGAGACAGACCCGCTAGGCTTTGTTAGCCCAACCACATCACAGCCTCCTTCTGGATTGAAACAGAAGACACAAGGGGACAGTGTGGGGACAGGAGACACCACAGCCCTCACCCAACCCACGCACTGTCTCCTGACCTTGAAGGTCTGACGGTGAAGATGCGAGCATCTCCTGGGGAAGTGTGTGCGTGTGCGTGTCAGAGCGCTGGTGAGGGGTGAGCGGGCAGTGACACTGTGGAAGAGGAGAATCGAGGGCCACTCTTCTCTGTATCTTCTGTTAGACGTCGGAAACTCAAGAGTGGTTCTTTCTTCCCTCATGGAGTCTGAGACCCAGGCCTGTGTGTAAACATGCTCAATGGTGCATTCTGCAGTGACAGTTCCGTGGTGTCCTCAGTCCTATTAGCAAGGCTTCGGTTTAGTGCTCTGTACAATCCGAAGGGCTGCGGGTCAAAGCAGGATGTGAAGGTGCCTGCGGCAGCACGGAAGCGCACAAGCCAGGGGACCAGGCACTTTTCTTTGGTATTTCCAATACCGAATCCACACACAGCTTCATTTTTAAGTGTGGGCTCTCCGCCCCTGCCCTGGCTTACTCTGGCCTAGGGACGATGAAACTCCATTTCACTGATGGCTCCTCTCTGAGAGGGTCCATCTGTCTGTGACTTCAGTCTCCCACACTGTCCTTTAGAAGTGAGTCTGTGCGGACTGGACCCGGGGGACACGGGGAACAGGCTGAGCTTGTCAAGAACTGGCGGAGGCACCAAGAAGACCCAAGGAACACCCAGCGCCCAGCGGAGGCTCAGAGCGCAAAGGAAACTGCCACGCTCAAGTGTCTTTTCCTCAAGCCATACAACTGAAAAACTGCATGTCAATTCAACTTGGGCAAATCGCGTTTTATTTAACGGTATTGGGAAAACTAGAGAGATAAGATCATCTTTTAGTTTATCCTTTACTATTTTAAAACAATATAAACAAAACAGCTTTTTTTCAGTTAGTTCGTTTTCCATATATCACTCCCCCAACCCCCACCCGCCAAATCACTGGTTTACATGGAGGAAAAAGCTCCGGGAAGTACATAGTGAAGCACAGGGAAGGCAGAATGAAGAGGCCAGCATGCAAGCCGATTACGTAAGTCCAGTGGCCCCTGGTTACTAACACCCATAGCTGCCCTCAGTGATGGATACCTTTGTCCTCACTTTAAAACGTGGCAATGGATTCTCATCTCCCTCACTTGCTGAGCGTGAAACTTTAAATGATGGAAAGGCTTTGAGCAATTAATTGTTGCCCTACCCACTGCCATTATGTTGATTCCGATTCACAGCAACCTTATAAAATAAAGTAAAACTTCTCCTTAAAGTTTCCCTGACCTATAAATCTTTATGGGAATAGAAAGCCTCATCTTTCGCTAAAGGGGCTTCTTGTGGATTTGAATCTCTGACCTTGTGGTAAGCAGCCCCATGCTTAACACACAATGCCACAGGTTCCTTTCTTGTACTAATAAAGGCTAAATAAGAATTATTAACAAGAACTCATTGCCATCTAGGCGACTCCAACTCATAGTGACCCTCTAGGATGAGGTAAAACGGCCCTGGTGGGTTTCCAAGACTGTAACTCTACCAGAGTCGCAAGTGCCTTTTCCCCCATTGATCCAGGATTCTAGGAAGCATTGTGGATGTACTTCTTCCATGACAGATGTTTGTTCTTCTGGCAGTCCACGGTACTTTCAATATTCTTCCTGAACAGCCAGACTCAAACGTGTCCACGCTCCTTTAGTCTTCTTTATTCACGGTCCAACTTTCACAGGCACATGATGCGATTGAAAATACTGTGGCTTGAAGTCAGTGGCACCTTAGTCCACAAAGTGCCATCTTCACGCTTCAACACTTGAAACGGCCCACATCAGCATGGAGAAAGGCAAACTTTGCCCAGGGACGCCTTAATCTACCCCCGTGCAAGGACTTGTTGTTGGGTGGTGTCAAGTCGATTCCAAGCCATTGGAACCCTTTGTACAAACCGAAGGCAACCCTGCCTGGTCCTCCTCGATGCTCGCAAGTGTTCCGACACTGGAGGCACTGCTGCAGCTACTGTGTCCGTCCACGGGGACTTTCTTTTTTCTGCTTTCCCAAGCATGACGTCATTGTCCATGAACTGGTTTTTCCTAACAACATGTCCAAAGTATGCGAGACGAAGTTTACTATTCTTTCTTCCAAGGAACACTCCGACCGTACTTCTTCTAAGAGAGATGTGTTTGTCCTTTTGGCAGTCCCTGGCACCTTCACTATTTTTTAAAAACATTTTATTAGGGGCTCATACAACTCTTATCACAATCCATACATATACATACATCAATTGTATAAAGCACATCTATACATTCTTTGCCCTCATCATGTTCAAAGCATTTGCTCTCCACTTAAGCCCTTTGCATCAGGTCCTCTTTTTTTTTCCCCTCCCTCCCCGCTCCCCCTCCCTCATGTGCCCTTGGCAATTTATACATCGTTATTTTGTCATATCTTGCCCTATCCGGAGTCTCCCTTCCCCCCCTTCCCTGCCGTCCCTCTCTCAGGAAGGTCACATGTGGGTCCTTGTAATCAGTTCCCCCTTTCCAACCCACTCGCCCTCCACTCTCCCAGCATCGCCCCGATCTTCAATATTTTTTGCCAGCACAATTCAGATGTCCTGCTTCTTCTTTGATTTTCCTTACTCAAATGTCCAACTTTCACATGTACATGAAATGATGGAAAACACCCCAGCTTGGTTCAGGCACACTTTGATCCTCAAAATAACCTCCCTGCTTTTCAACACTCTTAAAGAGGTTTTGTGTACGGACCCGACCCGATGCAATGCATCGTTTGATCTCTTGACAACTGCTTCCATGAACTTGGATTGTGGATCCAAGCAAGATGACCTCCTTGACGACTTCAAATCTCTTCTCCATTTATCATGATGTGACCGATTGGTCCAGTCTTGGGGAGTTTGCTCCTCTTTACCCTGGGTTGTCATCCATGCCGGAAGTGGAAACCTGTGATCGTCATCAGCAAGGACTTCAAGTCCTCCTCACTTTCTGCCAACAAGGGGCGCCATCTGCTATCAGTTTGCTATTTAAGCCTTCCTCCAATCCTGAGGCTGCATTCTTCATGTAACCAGCTTATCAGATTATTTACTCTGCATTCAGACTGAATAAGTATGGTTAAAGGACCCAACCCCCTGACACACATTTCCTGATTTCAAGCAATGCCATAACCCGTGAAGGAGACCTGGTAGGGTAATGGTTATGCACTGGGCTGCTAACCAACCTCCAGCCACTCTTTGGAAGAAAGAAAGGGCTTTCTACTCTGGTAAAGAGATACTATCTCATAAACTCAAAAAGGCAGTTCTACCATCTCCTATGAGGTTCTATGAATCTGCATTGACTCAATGGCAGTTGACTTTGGTTTGGTTTTGAGTATGCGCTTGTTCTGTTTGCACGTCTTCTTGATCCAGTTACAAGTTCTGCATGAGCTCAATGAACTGTTTTGGAATTCCCAGTTTGTTATGATCCACCTAATTGAATACCTTGATATATGAATAAAACACAAGCGCACTTCTTTCTGTATTCTCTGCTTTCCATCAAGATCCATGTGCCATCGGCAATGTTTTCCCTTGTTCGGAATCCAGCCGGCTGTCTAGCTTTGCAGAGAGTTCCAGTGTTGGCAGCCCACAGGCGCAGATCTTCCCTGTCCTATAGGGTCACTGTGAATCAGCTTTGACTTGATGACAGCAAGTTTGCTAGTTATTTTATAAGTAAGAGCAAGTTTCAGAATCTCTTCTGACATCCACTTTGATTTTTTTTCTTTCTTTCCCCTCTTTTTAATGACCTTTCTCTTTCTTCACGATTGATGGTCTTGACGTCCTCCCACAACCCATCCGGTCTTCTGTGCTAGTGTTCAGCGCATCAACTCCGTTTTTGAGGTGTTTTCAAAATTCATGTGGGAAAGACACAAGATTGTATTTTGGCTCTTGTGGACTTACTTTAATTTTCTTCAGCTTCAACCTGAGTTTACATAGCTCAAAGCTATGTATTTAATTTTTTTTACAAAACCTCATCACCCTCAAAGTACTTTCCATTACACTTAATACATTTGTCAAATCTGTGATTCCATTCTTGGAAGCATTTTTCAAACTCATCTGTTTGGATGACTGACAGCACCTCCCTTGTTTTTCCTTTACCTCTTCTACATTGTCACATTGCTGTCATTTCATGTCCCTTTTCATTCTCAAAAACAAAAAGAATTGTGTTAGGTCTCTCTCATGGGAGAGAAATACCTTGATCCTTGGCTTCACATGAGAAAGAATTCATGCCGAAGCCTGGTTTGTGATCCAAGTGAGCATATAAAGGACAGACATGGAACAAATTTGTGGGACCTCGGCCCGGCCACGCTGCACTGTGTGTTGGAGCCGCTGGGAGAAATCGCCGTGAGAAAGAAAACTACTGGCTTTACAGGACCCCCATTGGCTGAATCAAATACACCTGGCTTAGATGGGCCAATCCAGGTGTACCACCCTTCCTGGCAGGAAGCTCGAACCTTCTGAGCATGTACAGTAGACACCCCAGTTCCTGTGCTAGCTACCTAACAGTTGCATGGAGTAACATCACGGAGTAAGGTGCATGGGGCAAGAGAGGCATGCTGTTTTTTGCCAAAAACTGGCACACTGAGATGGCTGAATGAGCAGTTGCATTATTGTGGTGGCAAAACCAGTCCCCCATCTGCCACTATGATGCAATCTTTTCAGAACCTATACATAGAAAACTTGATTAACAGTCTGACCTGGTGGAATGCACTCCAAATGCACCGAGTCAACATTTTCGTCCATTTAGGAAGTTGATGGATGTCCAGAATGAGGATCGTCATCAATCGACATTTTGCCTTTTTTGAAATGAGAAAACCACTCATACACTTGAGTTTTTCCCATAGCACGGTCTTTATAAGCTGTGGTTCAACAACACAGCAGTTTCTGTAGCATTTTTCCCAAGCAGGAAACAAAATTTCATAGCTGCACACTGTTCTCTTAAATCAGTCATCACAAAAAAACGAGGTTCGAGCAAAACTGCTTTTACAAAAAATTCACTGTGAACAGACAGAACCTCCCCAGCTTTGTTTCTATCACTAAGACTCAGTTCTCCAACTACCATTCTTTCATATTTGTTCACAACATGTGCACCAATAATTATCAGTGAATCTTGATCACATGTTTGATCAGTTTCCTGCTGAGGAAGCTGGTAGAATTCTTCAACTATTTCACCGCTTGCTCTCCTGGTCAGTGCATGAATTTGAGTAAGAATTGTATTGATTGGATTGCCTTGAAGGCAGCTAAACCTATCACAGGCAGCATTGTGCTTCAGGAGAGGTCCTGAACGATGCTCTTGACAATGAATGCCCTGCCTTTTCTGATTGTGACACTGCTGCCATAGTGAGACACACTTCTTGATTCCAAATGGCCAATGCCAACCAGTCCATTCCGTCTCACTGGTGCCTAGAAGACTGGTCTTCATGCATTCCATTTACATTTTGATGACTTCCAATAGTCCTAAATTCCTACTTCATACATGCCAATGTCTGATGATTAGATTTTTACAGCTGTTTCTTCTCATTCTGGGTTGTGCCCATGAGAAAAATGAAGATTCTGAAGGCTCCATTCCCGTGGGCTTAACTCGGTTTACGGCACCATGGTCGAGTCTCCTTTGGAAAGCAGCTCCTCCTCCCGTACACAGAGAGCCTTCCCACTGAGGAACCCATCCCCGGACACTACCCCCCAACACTCTGCTTCCATTTACCAGCAGGCCTTCCCTACCTGACGATGTTTCCAGGTTGTCCCTGAAGTTTTCTGCAGCTACTTCCGCCGAGGGGATAGGCGATTGCTTCAACAGGAATACTCTGGATTAACTCACTCAACTGGAGAGTGCATTGTTTAAAAGCATCTGCAATTTCAATACGCAAATCCTTTTGTGACACATAGACATGATTTCCAAAAACCATTGGAAACTGCCAGTGAGTTGATTCGGACACGTATATACGGGGTTTCTAGGAATGTAAGTCTTTATTGGTGCAGTCTCCTCAGCCTCCTCCTGGAGGGTTTAAACTGCAAAGCAGCATCCAGCAGCGTGCAGTGATATGCAGACAAATTCTGCTACATATTAGCAACTAACTTCCTGTTGGGTGCTCTGCGCTGACTTTGGAATTTAGAGCCAGGGACACATACTCAGTCAACACAGGGAAGAAGCAACGGGAAACATACTTGTTTTTTTAATTCTCCTGAAGTACCTACTCTGGACGGGTTATCAGGAGAAACTAGTGCCCAGGAAAGGCCATCACACTTGGGAAAGGGGCGAAGCAGTGAGGACAACCCTGGACAACATGGACTGAAGCTGGGGCTCTAAAAGTTGTGAGAATGGTGCAGGACCGCTCGGTGTTGCACATAGGGCGGGTCACTATGGACCCGTAAAAACTAAACACCAAATTCCTTTGAAAATGCTCAAGTTATTTAAATCTTGCTTTTTCTCCCTTTTAACCCTTTTTGTATTGCCCCTCTGAACTTTTCAACAAATTCAGCCTTCTTGTTTTGTTGGTACTATGCTGAAATCTCCCTCTCTCTGAAGAGTCGACTGCTTCACCGTTATGGCTTCTGATATTTACTAGGGATGCTCTCCAAAGCTCTCGCCCATGAACGTTGCCATTACAATCTCATCACAACTGCCCCGTGCGGGGAAGCCCATGCTCCTAAAGTTGACACGCACAAGGCCATGTGCGGGGCATGGAGATCAAAGCTTCCAGGGAAACTGTCTCCCTAAAGTCCATTTTCACCCCCGTAGACCAAGTACACAACCTGAGCCTAAGATTCATGCGTGCCCTTGGCTTCCTACAAGGATGCCCACAAATTCAGCGTGAGTGCAAGGCGAGAGCCCGTGCTGCAGGGCCAAACCAATGGGATGGGAGCCCATTCGCTTTGTAATGGGAACAGAGAATCTTTGGTTCTTCTTTCGTGTGTAAATGGAGGGAATAACAGCACCTCTCTGCTCAGGTTGCTGTGAAAACCAAGAGCTGAGGTGAACAAGCGGCCATCTAACTCAGAAGCAATAAAGCCCACATGGAAGAAGCACACCAGCCAGTGCGATCACGAGGTGCCAAAGGGACCAGGTATAAGGCATAATGCAAAAAAAAAAAAGAATATATATATATATGTGTGTGTGTGTGTGTATATACATATATACATATATATATACACACACACACACACATATATATATACACACACCATAGTGAATGAAGGGGGAAGTGCAGAGTGGAGACCCGAGGCCCAAGTGTCGACCACTGGAGATCCCCTGACAGAGGGGTTTAGGAGAGGAGACGGGTCAGTCAGGGTGTGATGTAGTACCGATGAAGAACACAGCTTTCCCCCAGATCCTGGATGCTTCCTCCCCCCAACTACCATGATCCGAATTCTACCTTGCAGGACTGGATAGGGCAGAGGTTGTACACTGGTGCATATGGGAGCTGGAGGCACAGGGAATCCAGGGTGGATGATACCTTCAGGACCAGGGGTGTGAGGGGCGATGCTGGGAGAGTGGGTTGGAAAGGGGGAACTGATTAAAAGGATCCACATGTGACCTCCTCCCTGGGAGATGGACGGCAGAGAAGGGGGAGATGGGAGACTCCGGATAGGGCAAGATATGACAAAATAACAATCTGTGGATTATCAAGGGCTCATGAGGGAGAGGGTAGCGGGGAGGGAGGGGAAAAAAAAGAGGACCTGATGCAGAGGGCTTAAGTGGAGAGTAAATGCTTTGAGAGTGATTAGGGCAAAGAATGTACGGATGTGCTTTATACAATTGATGTATGTATATGTATGGATTGTGATGAGCTGTATGAGCCCCTAATAAAATATTTTTTAAAAAAACAAACAAACAAAAAAAAACCAAAACCAAGAGCTGACATAGGGAGAATGAATACTTGGCACAAGGGCTTAACCAATAGCACCTCTTCCTAAAATATTATTGGTTTATAAAAATGAGCAGATTCTACTTTCTTGGTCTTTAGGACTATATCTCCATGGATGTCAATCATGAGCCAGGATCAAAATATGATTTTCATCTCATCAGAATCTAGGTTTGTCATTGCTGATTTCCTTTCCTAGAGGTGTTCTCTCCTCCATGTTCAGCTACTAATTTGAAACTGATGGCCCAAATCTCCCTGAGTGATGATATTCTGCGCATAGGAAATTAAACTCCCTCCTGACAGTGGCGACTACAAATCTATACAGCGACTTAAAAGGTGGACCAGTGTTGCTAGGCATTGTTGGAGACTTGCTGAGGGAGAAAGGGTCAGTATGGCAGGAAGAGAAATGAACAGTATTTAATGAACTTGCATTTAATAATAATAGTAATAAAAAATTTAAAACTCAGCTTTTATACATTCTTTTTGTCAGCTACACGAAAAACGGAAACGCGTGCTCAGCTGGGAACAATAACTACTCCGCTCATAAAAATCATTAGGAGCAGTCTTTGTCTTCCACGCTGGCAATTTCACTGGTGGGCAACGATCCAGACCCTCTAGATTCCACCTGCACAAACTTTGCTTTCCTAGCTAATGAATTATACTGGCAAAAATGCTAATTTCTGCGTGGCTTTAACTCCACTATAAATAAGGTCGGGGCTCACAATTTTTGATGTTTTGTGACAAGTAGCTGACGCTGATCTATAGTGTTGGGTTCTTTTTCCGTTAACATGGGGTGGAGTGGGGGAGTGGGAACGCGTCACATGGACCCACACCCAGGGGTGCTTCTTGTGGCCAGAGGCCCCTCTCTGCAATGACTGCTGACGGAGGCGGGCAGTGGAGGTGGAGTGACTGGCTCCCATTGCGCAGCATGAACTGGCGCACTGGGACGTGTAAACTCCTCACTGCTGGCGGGTTGTGTCTGCGCAGTTAGGTATTGCTTACATTAAGGCCCGGAGTCTCCGAGGTCTACAAATGTCAGTGACCTGCCTTAACCTAATCGCCGATCTTTTTTCTGCTGCACGTTCTACCCGAAAAACACAGGATTTCTGCGCCCAGATGAAATGTTATTCCTTAATGAGCCTACTGGGTAATGGCCCAATAACAGAACTTGTGCTGGTGAACTCAAAAACACCAGCACCCCAACACCCCCAAAGCCATAAGATTCTACTAGGTGGGTTTCCAAATGTTTGTGGAAAATTCCATCGTCTTTTCATTACTACTTTTTTAGACTATCAAATCCCATTTTCTCATAAAATATTTGAAGTCTCATCATATATACATATACATAAATACACACTCCCATATTTATGTTTCCTAGTTCCCTTTTTAGTGTTGGCTGTTTTAAGAATAAGCTTATTTTGTATCCTCACTATCTGACAGTGTTAGTATTCAATATTTGCTTAAAGGCTGAATATAAAGTATTTCAAAGCAAAAGAAATGCATTGACAAGTGAAAAACAAGTGTTCTATAATAACCCTTCTCCCCCCACTCAAACTATACGGCTCTTCTCCTCTCGACTCGAAGCAGGAGATTGGCATCATCGGCTACTATTTAAGTGGTGGCATGCTGTCCTCCCCTTTAATTAATTATCCATTTGACTTACACTTCCTGTGAAATTTAGAAAGTAATTGTTTTGCTTTAAAAAGATCTTTCCTGGGGGAACAGATCACAATGATTGACATATAACCCCAACCCCCCCAGGGTGATGAACAACAGAAACGTGGGTGAAGGGAGGCAGTGCATGGTGTAAAATTTGAAAATAAGAACAATTTATAAATTATCAAGGGCTCACAAGGGTGGGAAAAGGAGGGGGAAAAGTGGACTCAACTAGAAAGAAAATGTTTTGGAAATGAGGATGGCAACATATATACAAATGTGCTTGATACAATGGATGTGCCTGCTACAATGGATGTATGGATTGTTATGAGCTGTAAGAGCTCCCAATAAACTGATTTATTAAAATAAAAATAATAAGGAAATATAAGTCAAGTTTCAAAAAAATTATAAATAACTAAATAGGAGGTCCTTCCTGTCCCTCAGATGGCAGCTAAGTAGTAAGGATACCGGACACTCGTCAGCAGTGAAGAACTTAAGCAGCAGGTGCAATGACCGCACGTGTGCAGACAGGCAACCACTCAAATCAGCGTTTCGTAGATAACACGGAGCTGACAGTGAGTAGCTGGTTAAAACCTGCCGGGTCTTGAGCACCCTGCCATTGTGGTGCCATGACCGTCTCTTCCGGCCAGTCTTTGTAGCTCTCAACAAATCTCTTTCAGGGGAAACATGCAAATGAAGCGTGTGATGATGTAGTGAAGGAATTGGTCAGTTTTGCCATCACGGAGTTACCCGTTGGGTTGCTAACCACAAGATCAGCAGTTCTAAACCACTAACCGCTCTATGTGAGAAAAATGAAGCTTCCTGCACCTGTAAAGATTCACTCTTTGACACCCACAGGGGCAGCTCTACTGGGTGCCAAAGGGCTGCTACGAGGGGGAATGGCTTGATAGCAGTGAGGATTGTTTTGGGTCGGGGTTTAAAATGAGCCATCTCAGAAGCAGGAAGGGGTCTCCTACTGCCATCATGACTCTAGACCCTGATGGACCCAAAGGCTTGCCAGTTTAGGGAGTAAACATACTCACTGCTGGGTGGGAGAGGAGGCTTGCTTGCAGGGAGGGAGGTGCCTCCAGCACGTAATCAGGGAAGCCGACTGGGTGATTCCCAGATGAGAGCCAAGAGCCTTAGAGTCGATGATTACTGCGAGTCCTTAGGGGCCCTGATGGTACAGTTATTCATAAGGTTGCTAACTGCAAGGTCAGCAGTTAAAAACCACCAGCCCCTCCTCAGGAGAAAGCTGAGGCATCTTGGAAGCCTGCAGAAGCAGTTCTATAGGGTCACGATGAGTCAGATAGGATCACTATGAGTCAGATTCAACTTGTTGGCAATGAGTTTTGCTCTTAGGGCATTTATTGACAATACTAATGAGCTTTGCTACACTGCCCAAGCCAAGCAGGGGCCAAGCAAGCGGCTGTGTGGTGGAGCCTAAAGAAGCATGCTGTGGGCCCTGCTACAAGTCGCTCCTGATCAGAACCAACTGAATCCTGCGAATTTCTGCTCTTGAATTGGAATCCGTTAGCTTCCCTACTAAAGTCATGATTGCATGTGTGGCCATGGCAACGAGGTGACCTCAGCAGACTTCAGAGTCCCTTAAGGGGGTGGGGGGTGTCAGAATTGACAGAGGGTTGGAAGGTGGGGGCAACGTTTGACCTCCTCCTCCTAGGAATTTACCTTGAACTTCTACAAAATTTGATTCTCCTTCCACTCTGAGAGAGCAGAGGTCAGAAATGGCCCCCATGTCATTCTTACCGCCATTTATAGACTAGCTACTGAATTGATGCCTACTGAAAATGCGAGTTGTGCAATCTCCAACTTCATGAGCTCACACCACACTGCAACTCGCTGGACTTAGCTTCTACCTCTGGGACAGTTTCTATGTCATTGTACTTAGCGATGTCTTTAAGTAGTTCGATAACGGGGGAAAGAATGCCCACGCTCTCTGCTACTTCTGAGGGAAGGGGAGTGAAGTTCTCGCAGGGCTCCAGATTCTCTTCCTTGGAATCCAAGCCGTGACTGCTGCACCCGGGGAACGTGGCAGACGTCACGCAGTGCCCGTTTCCCAGCCTAGGTGACTATGGCTTCTCCCGTAAGCTTCTTCCACAGTGCGAGGAAGCTCAAGCAGTCCTACGGAGACGCCTACACACACACACACAGAGGAATGGAAACCCTTGGCTGATGGCCCTGCCGAATCTCCCTGTTGACTGCCAGGATCACTTGCCATCACATGAGGGGACTTGCAAGCCCCAGTCGACACTGCACAAATAGAACTCATGCCAACCAGGCTCTGACCAAACGGGAGTTTCAAAAGCAGAATGACTCCTGAGAACACTTCACACCCAAAGTTAAAGTATCCTTAAAATGTTTCAATTCATCCAATGGGGTAGTGAAAGTAAAAGTCAGTCCATCACTAGATCATTTTGATCATTTGCCAGTGACTCAATGACACATCCTTCTCTCTCACATCAATCCTTAGATTATTTGATAGACAAAGCAAGTGTAGATTAATTGTCCAAGGTCACATATCTGGGAGGAAAATATTCAAAACCATTTCTTTCTGGCTCGGAGTCTTTACAGGAAAATGGGAATGAAGCCTCCTATGACGGGAATCCAAGCTCATGCTGAGGTGACTCAAGTTCTCAAGAATATAGATGATGATACTGTGTCAATTAATACTGTGTTCTGCGGGGCAACATTGCTTAGCATCACTTTCCAAATTAACAGCATTTTTGAAGGAAGAACCCCACAAACCACAGCTATTACCATCGAGTCAAGTCCACCTCACAGTGGCCTGATAAAGGGCTTCCGAGGCTTTGTCCACCTTATGGGAGCAAAAACCCCCCTTGCCCCTGTGGAGAGCCGGGAGAGTTTGAGATGCGGACCTTGCAGATGGCAGTCTGACCCTACCTCACAGCACCGCCCGGACTCCATTGATAGGACATAGCATCTTCTTAGCATGGAGGCCTTTGTGGTCTTTACTAAGTGCAAGTGCTCCAGCCTAAGACCGGATTCTTGCTCAACAGGTTCTCAAGTTTTGTAGGAGAAACACACCAGAAACCAAACTCAATGCACCCAGGCAACTCGACCTCAGAGCAACCCTATAGAACTACCCCTATGGGTTTCAGAGACTGCAGATCTTTGCAGGACTAGAAAGCTTCATTTTTCTCCTGAAGAGTGACTGGTGCCTTTGAACTTCCAACCATGTAGTTTGTGGCCTAATGCACAATTCATTATGCTGCCAAGGCTCGTAGTAGAAGCATGGCAGGTACATAAGCAGCTGTTTCACAAGGTATCAAGCTGTGAGTGCCATATGGGAAGAATAAAGTGCTAGGGGTGTTTATTCATTCATTTAACCAATATTTATTATGTGCCAATTTGTCAGTGCATGAGACTCTGATCCAGGCTCTCAAAGAGTTGGCAATTCAAATGACTGTTGCTGGAAGCACCAGAGAAAGGACAGTTACATTTGAACTTGGTTTTGAACTGTGGCTTGACTTTGGATTTGTGGAGATCTGCCATTCTCAGTAGAGATCATAGTGGACAAAAAATGTAAACTACTGATGCAGTGGAATATTGCAACATGCATGTTTTCAGTCAAGATCCAAGTTTTATTGACTCGGGAGACCTGGTGATGTAGTGGTTACGCGTCCAGCTGTGATCCGAGAGATCAGCAGTTCAATACTACCAGCTGTTCCGAGGGAGAAAGGCAGGCTTTCCACTCCAGTGAACAGATAGTCTCAGAAACACACAAGGGCAGTTCTATCCTATCCTATAGAGTCACTATGAGTTGACGACTTAATAGCAGTGGGTTTTGGGAGTTTAAGATAATATTTAAAATCAAACCATTGTTTCATGTGCAAAAAGAAAAAGAAATGTATATTCATTAAATCCTCACAGCAGTGCTTCCCGACTGGGGCATTTTGGCCTTCAAGTGACTTGGCAAGCTCTGGAAACATTTCTGGTTGCGGGTTGTCATGACTGGAGTGGAGTTGTAGTTCTAGCCTTTAGGAGGCGCCAGGGAGGCTGCTAATCATGCCTACAGTGCACAACCCTCTAGCTACTCCGCCCCCTGACAGAGAACCATTAGACCCCCCCCCCCCCCCCACATCAACTGTGCAAGGCCAACAATGCCTGACGCATTGGGGGTAAGCTGAACGCACTTCCAGAATATTGAAATACGTATGTTTACACAGATAAAATACGTGATCATTTGGAGTGAACGAGCATAAGCTCAGGATGTATAAAGGCATTCTTGGGGCAAATAGTCCTCTGTACAGGAAGCAGGTTTCCCACTTTGGGAATTAGGGGTGGTGATGCCCAGGGGCTGTTTGGGAGAATGACTTGCTGGCAGTGGGCATCACAGGACTGGCCCTCTGAGGTCATCTCTCCATCTCTTGATTCTGGGAAATACTCTCATTACACTAATTAGATGCGTTTCTGCTGCTTCTGCTCTGAGGAGCATGACTGACTTGCATAGGAAGTCATGCTAACTTTTAAAAAGGTCAGCTCCATGCCACTTATTCTATCAGGAGCAATAGTGCAACACCTTATTTTCCCCTTGGCAACTTCTCTAGCCTATCACCCATCCTCCGATAATCAAGTCTGACTCAGCAACCTTACAGGACAGAGTAGCGCTGCCCACAGGGTTTCTGAGACTGTAAATCTTCATGGAGGCAGCCAACTATATCTTTCTCCTGAGAAGCAGCTGCTGGATCTGGACTGCCAACCTTTCTGTTAACAACCCAACACTTAATCCACTGCACCACCAGGAACACCCCCACTCCCCACCCCTAATTGTAGAGTCTTTGTGTGATTTATCTCACTTCTACATCTAAGTTCTTCGGGTCAGGATCCATCCATATCTGGTTCATAATTGTAACCCTCAGAGGACCCCCTACAGTGCCTTGCACATCATAGGTGCTCAGTAACTGTCTGTGGAATGAATAATTGAATAAAGACACAGTACTGGCAGATTATAATTAAATGCAAACCCTTCAGCCTTTTCCCAACTCTTCTCAGCCTTTCCTCAGAGGGCTCATATTGTAAATCTTTAATCATTTTAGTAGCATCTCACATTCTCATGCTTGGGCTAGGGTCTCAGAGAACAGAGCTCTTTAACAAGTCCTAACTGCCACTTAACAAAACAGGCTCAGTAAATTCCACCAAGTGTCAGGTGATTTCCTTCTAAGGCGGAGGCTACTGTCTGGTCTGGAAACATTTAAAGGACCTTAGAGGGGCAGCGTCCCCAGTCCCTCCGAGGAAACGAGGCTCCATGGCAGTGCAATCAGACGCAGGGAGAGCAGCTGAGCATGCTGTGCACGCAACCCAACGGCATCCTTGAAGAGTGTGCTCTGTCCAATCGTGTGTATCAGGAGGGAATGACGGCCTCTCTGACATGACCATCAGCCCTGATCCAATGTTACGGGGCTTTCTTGAAAAGACATGCTGAGTCACTCACTCACTCACTCACTCACTCACTCACTCACTCACTCACTCACTCACTCTCTCTCTCTCATTCTCACTCACTCACTCACTCATTCATTCTCATTGACTGACTAACTGACTCACTCACTCACTCACTCACTCACTCTCATTGATTCACTCAAACTCACTCACTCACTGACTCACTCTAACTGATTCACACTCACTCTCACTCACTGACAATCACTCTCTCACTATCAAAAAAAAAACCCAAAAATAAAAGAAAAGCCATGTTCAAAAGCAAGGCTGTCCATCTTTTATTGCTAAGTAGCTCAATCGTCCATGTCTGAAGATCATGAGGACTATAGTTTGAATTAATCTGCAGGACATTTGGAGTGAGGTTCCCACCTGATTTCTTCTTGAGGTTCCTGCTTGGGCATCAATTAATGTTTGGTACTTGATTCTAGCAAGTCTTTAGCTTCGTTTATTTTAGTTGCTAAGTAAGGAGATCCACCTGAGAAGGGGGAACAAAAAAGAAATGGATTAAAGGACATTTCATTATTGAACATTTTTAAAGTCCCAAATACAGTAAAAACACTCTCATTATAAATCTCTGATTTTTCACCACCTATCCATCCTCTGAAAAATGACTTTGTAAGCTGGCTGGAAATCAAAACAGCATAGATTAAGCTGGCTTCATGAAGTACTATGGACCCCCAATGATCAAAGATAATCTCTGAGGAAAATACTGGAAGACAGCAGGACTAGGGAATGACTGGAAAGCCATTCAAATATTTCACCGGTCTACATTCAGCACAGATTCCTGCAGAGAACTGACCGAGGGAGGGTAGCTTTATGGCGAGAGAATCAGTTCACGAGGGGTTTTTCCAAGTCTCAGGCAACCTGATATCCGGGCAAAAGGAAAACACCTGTGAGGCAAGCTGACTGCGCACGCGCCGATGCTAACCAGCACGTTGACTAATAAAGACGCATAAACGAACAAGCGAGTCGCAATGAAATCATTTTAAAGGAGCCCTGGGCCGATCTATGAGAATGTTTACAGAGTGCAATCTTGGAGTCTGTGTCCTCTTTCAGAGTTCTTTGCAATGAATTATTTCTAATGCAAACAGCAAGCAGAAAATTGAAGTGAATATCAAATGCAGATTCCTTATAAATCACCAACAGCCCATTTGACACAAAAAAGCACTAGCCCCAGAGTGTCACAGTGAAGCTATTTCAGCATCAGACACCTACATTCTGGCCTGAACACTGCCATCGCTAACGCTCAGGCTCACAATCACAGCAGAGCTGACCAGTGTCTTTGTGCTTGTTTTTATTTCCCCTTCAATGCAAACCATCCACAGCTGTGAAAACACCGCCAGGTCTCAGCTTATAGCACACCAAAAGCCATTTTGAGAGCAGTGGGCAAATAAATGGTCCTGCTTTTATTGATATCATACCACCTTATTTCCAATGTAAATGGAGGAAGAAAGAGAGAGCCGAGAAAGAGATGAACACAGTGTAGTCAAAGAGGCGATGCTGCAGAAAGCTATATTTAGCTTCGTGCCCTTGGCAATATCATTGACATGTTTACATCGAGATCTGAATCACTATCAACACTTCAAACTGTGTCAGAGTATCCTTGGATCTATGTTCAGAAATACAAATAAAGTCAATGAAAGCCTTACATATGCATTTGGTTCTGAGATATGTTGATTTCATGATCGACATTAAAAATGATCTTGGAATTAATTAATATCAATCTTGGTAAGCTGCTTATTAAAAATTTAAAGTTACCAAGGTAATGTCAGACATCTTGTATGCCTTCAACAAATATTAAAATATTAATTAAACCTAAGTATAACCACTAGTGGATTGATTTGGACATTTAAATTCTCAGGTCATAATATGCTCATTTAGTCGTTGAAAGAAAAAGGCACAAAAACAAAGTCTTAATTAAACATTTTATTTGTTAATGGAAATGTTAGGGACAAACAACAGTACAGTTTATTCGGAACACTGTTGAATTCTCTGTAGTTCATCTGCTTTAAACTGCAGGAAGCTGGAGGTTAACTTTACGAGTGTGACACAAGGAAGAAACAGACAAACCACCGCCATCGTGTGATTCCGCCCTGTAAGACAGAGTAGAACTGCCCCAGGGGGTTTCCAAGGTTACACCCTTAGTAGATACAGATTGCCGCCTTGTTCTCCCTCAGAATAACTGGTGGACTGGAACCACTAGTCTTTTGGTCGACAGTCCAGTGCTTAGATGTAGTGCCACTGGGGCTTTATAAGACCCAGAGACCAACCTCACGGCCATCAAGCCAGTACTCACCCACAATGACCTTAAAGAGCAGGGCTGAACGACCCTGGGAGTTTCCAAGACTGTAACTCTTTATGAGACCAGAAAGCCCCATCTTCCTCCCAAGGAGCCGTCGGCGGATTTGAACCTCCGGCAGGAGAGCAGCCCAATCAGACGCCATGACAGCAGCAGGGCTCCTAAGGACATGATTGAAGCAGCAAACTGGCTCTCTTGGCTTCACTTCCGTTCCATTCATATTGGAAAAGTATTTTTTAAAGTTCTTAGACCAAAGCTACAATTCCTTTCTACCAGCGGTCCTCAACCTGTGGGTCACGACCCCTTTGGGGGTCGAACGACCCTTTCCCAGGGGTTGCCTGATTCATAACGGTAGCAAATAACAGTTATGAGGCAGCAACGACAATAATGTTATGGTTGGGAGGAAACCCAACGTGAGGGACTGTATGAAAGGCTGCGGCATTAGGAAGGCTGAGAACCACTGCCCTATACCTTTCAAGTAGTGTTTCGTTCCACAGGTGGGTCTGATCAGTTAGAAGTTGCGTGGCAGCACGTGGCAGATGAAGGGGGAGAGAGACTCTCCCTTCTCACACAGCTGCCAGCATGACGAGTGTAGCACTGGCTGAGCTCTGTGCTTCGACCACACGTCCAGGGACAGCTCCATGGACAGGTCAACTCTTGTTCACTCTTAGCGGGCAAGCTTAGAAATGTACTCCTTAAGGGCTTCCAGCTATCTGTAAGCACAACACCCCTATAGTCAATATTCTCCTGTTTAAAATATCTCGTTTCTGGCACTGAATCTTGATCTATAGGACAATATTAGATGCTATATACTATATTTAATGGAAACACTATGTTCTTGAATTGCTAATACCGCTCCACTGTCAAGGAATCCTCTAGATTCCATTCCATTGGCATACTTACTCTCCTCTTGACATCTCCTTGGGCCCTTCTCTTAAATATACCTGTAGCTGTTCTGTTCATTCTAGCGAGCTCAAAGGCTGTCGTGAACTGTCATATTTCAGACCAACCCTCCCACTAACACCAACTTCAGTAGTTGAATTAAGTTTAAGAATGTAAGGGCTAGAGTAAAGGAGGTCCACCAGACAGCCAAGCCTTGGGGGCCTGAGACTGGTGAGAAGGGAGGTGTGTCAGAATGAGCCCAATGTTCTGTGTTACTTCTCCCTTCATTCAAGCACTTTGACTCTCAGTACTGGAGACACAGTTGGAAAGTATGCCCGGTCGGACCCCCTTCTCCCCCAACCCATGGAGTGAAACACAAAGGGAGCGCAACAGAGCAGCAAGGGGAGCAAAGCAATGGAGTAACTGAGGAATCCCAAAACAGACCTCGGAATTGGTGGGCAGGGTAGAACACTTCCCCAGATCCAACCGAAGGGTCAGCAGACAGACCTGGAACTATTTATAGGCCTCCCTCCCCCACTCTTTCTTTTTCCCTTTTCTCATGTCTATTCATATAGGATAGGCAGGATAACCAGTCCCAGGGAGACAAACAACACGGCTGATTGCTCTGGGGGGCCATGGGAGAGAAGGAGGTGGGACAAAGGGAGGGGTCCCAACAAACCCTGGCGCAAAGGAACAGTAAGAGATCTAAAATCAATGACAAGGAGGGCTACCATGCCCGATGGGGTTTGATCAAGTGCAATGTAGCGACAGACTGTACTGAAAGTTGAATGAAGGTTGAACATGATAGTGGGACAGAGGAAAGTAAAAAGAAATAGAGGAAAGATGAGGAGGCAAAAAACATTTATAGAGGTATAGACAGACATGTACATATGTAAATATATTAACATATAATGATAGAGATATAGGTCTATGTACATTTATTTAAATGCTAAGTATTAAGGTAGCAGATGGGCATTGGGCCTCTACACAAGTATTCTCCCCCCAATGCAAGAACATGTTGTTCTAGTAACTTGGCATTTTGTGATGCTCACCTTCCCTACACGATTGCTAAAGTCAAAATAGGTACATAAGCAAATGTGGTGAAGAAAGCTGATGGTGCCTGTCTATCAAAAGATAGAGTATCTAGGGTCTTAAAGGCTTGAAATTAAGCAAGCAGCCATCTAGGAGGGAGGGAACAAAGCCCACACCAGCCTGAGTGATCACAAGGTGTCAACGAGATCAGGTATAAGCCATCAGAGGACCCAAAATAAATATACCAATGCAAAGGATGGATGTTTGAATGGACACCCAAAACCAATATGCTAAACAGTTTAACAACAACCCATAACCTTTAGACCAACTCCGCAGCCCATATGTAGACACTTGGACATTCCCTCACAGAAGGGTCACAGGGAAGAACAAGACAGCCAGGGTGCAGCACAGCACCCACCGAACACACAACATTCCTCTAGTTCTTAATGCTTCCTCCCCGCCACGAGACAGCCAGGGTGCTGCACAGCACCCACCGAACACACCACACTCCTCTAGTTCTTAATGCTTCCTCCCCGCCACGAGACAGCCAGGGTGCAGCACAGCACTGATGGAACACACCACACTCCCCTAGTCCTTTAACGCCATCCCCACCCACTATCATGACCCCAGCTCTACCTTACAGATCTGGCTAGACGGTACACTCGCACAGATAAGAGCTAATCCAGGACAAATAAACCCCTCAGGAACAGTAAAGGGAGTAGCGATGCCATGAGGGAGGGGGAAGGTGGGAAGAGATGGAGGAGGGAAATGAGGAACCAACTATAATGCACACCCCCTGCCAGGTGGACAAACAACAGAAATGTGGGCACAGGGAGACAGTGGAGTGTAAGATAGGAAAATAATAATAATAATTTTTAATAGATCAGGGGTCCACAAAGGTGGGAGGGTAGTGGAGGGAGGGAAAAAAGAGGAACTGATACCAAGGGCTCAAGCAAAAAGAAAATGTTTTGAAAATAATGATGGCAACATATGTACAAATGTTTTTGATACAATTGATGTATGCATTGTTCTAAGAGTTGTAAGAACCCTCAATAAAATGATTTATTAATAAAAAAGAAAAAACACTAAGTAAAAAAGCAGCACAGGGGGGAAACATTAAAAGAGATAGACACATTAGCAACAATATAACCCTCAGCCGACTTCTTAACAAGAATGATAGAAGACAAAGAAATGTTATCTTTAAAGGCTAAAAAATTACCAGCCTAGAATGCTATTTCCAATGAATATATGCTTTAAAAATGAAAACAATATAAGTGTGTGTTTGTGTGTGTCACACAAAACAGAGAATTCTCTTGAGAAGACCACACACATAGAACTACTGGATGTCCTCGAAGGTGAACAAGCGGCCATCTAGCTCAGAAGCAACAAAGCCCACATGCAAGAAGCGCACCAGCCTGTGTGATCACAGCGTGTCCATAGGATCAGGTATCAGGCATCAAAGACCAAAACCATATCATTGTGAATGAGGCGGAGTGTGGAATGGTGACCCAAAGCCCATTTGTAGGCAACTGGACATCCCCTTACGAAAGGGTCGTGGGGAGGAGACAAGCCAGTCAGGGAACCATGTAGTAATGATGAAACACACCTTTCCTCTAGTTCCTAAATGCTTCCTCCCCCACCACTATTATGATCCCAATTCTACCTTACAAATCTGGCTAGACCAGAGGATATACACTGGGACAGACATGAACTGGAAACAGGGAATCCAGGGTGCATGACCCCTTCAGGACCAGTGGTGAGAGTGGCCATACCAGAAGGGTGGAGGTGATACGATCTCTGAGGACAAATGTGTGCATAAGCAAATGTGGCAAAGAAAGCTGATGGTGACCAGTTATCAAAAGGTATAGAGTATGAGATCTTAAAGGCTTGAAGGTAAACAAGCAGCCATCTAGCTCAGAAGCAACAAAACCTACATGGAAGAAGCACACCAGCCTGTATGATCATGAGGTGTTGAAGGGATCAGGTATAAGGCATCACCAGAACAAAAAATCTTACCATAAACCAGGTATAAGGCATCATGCAAAATATATATATATGTGTGTGTGTGTGTGTGTGTATGTATGTATATGTGTGTATATATATATATATATATATATATATATATATATATATATATATATATATATATATATATATATATACTATAGTGCATGAAGGGGGAAGTGCAGAGTGGAGACCCGAGGCCCAAATGTCGACCACTGGAGATCCCCTCATAGAGGGGCTTAGGAGAGGAGATGGGTCAGTCAGGGTGCGATGTAGTACCGATGAAGAACACAGCTTTTCCCCAGATCCTGGATGCTTCCTCCCCTCAACTACCATGATCCCAATTCTACCTTGCAGGACTGGATAGGGCAGAGGTTGTACACTGGTGCATATGGGAGCTGGAGGCATAGGGAATCCAGGGTAGACGATACCTTCAGGACCAGGGGTGTGAGGGGCGATGCTGGGAGAGTGGAGGGTGAGTGGGTTGGAAAGGGGGAACTGATTACAAGGATCCACATGTGACCTCCTTCCTGGGAGATGGACAGCAGAGAAGTGGGGGAAAGGGAGACTGGATAGGGCAAGGTATGACAAAATAACAATATAAAGTATCAAGGGCTCATGAGGGAGGGGGGAGCGGGGAGGGAGGGGGAAAAAAAGAGGACCTGATGCAGAGGGCTTAAGTGGAGAGCAAATGTTTTGAGAGTGATTAGGGCAAAGAATGTACGGATGTGCTTTATACAATTGATGTATGTATATGTGTGGATTGTGATAAGAGTTGTATGAGTCCCTAATAAAATGTAAAAAAAAAGAATGGGAAAAAAAAAGAAAATGATTAGGGCAAAGAATGTACAGATGTGCTTTATACAATTGATGTATGTATATGTATGGATTGTGATAAGAGTTGTACGAGCCCCTAATAAAATGTTTTAAAAAAAATCTTACCATAGTGAATGAGGGGGGGGGGAGTGCAGAGTGGAGACCCAAAGCCCATTTGTCGGCCACTGGAGATCCCCTTGCAGAGGGGTCTAGGGGAGGAGACGAGCCAGTCAAGGTGCAATGTAGCAACGATGAAAAATACAACTCTCCTCTAGTTCCTAAATGCTTCCTCTCCCCGCCCACCCCTACACACTATCACGATCCAAATTCTACCTTGCAAATCTGGCTAGACTAGAGGATGTACACTGGTACAGATAGGAACTGGAAACACAGGGAATCCAAAGCGGATGATCCCTTCAGGACCAGTGGTGTGAGTGGCAATACTGGGAGGGTAGAGGGATAATGGGTTGGAAAGAGGGAACCAATTACAAGGATCTACATGTGACCTTCTCCCTGGGGAATGTACAACAGAAAAGGGAGTGAAGGTAGACGTTGGACAGGGCAAGATATGACAAAATAATAATTTGTAAATTATCAAGGTCTCATGAGGGAGGGGTAACAGGGAGGGAGGGGAAAATGAGGAGCTGATGCCAGGAACTTAAGTAGAGAGTAAATGTTTTGAGAATGATGAGGGCAGTGAATGTACAGATGTGCTTCACACAATTGATGTATGTATGGATTGTGATAAGAGTTGTATGAGCCCCTAATAAAACGATTTTAAAAAAAGAAGTGATGAAGTGTAAGAGTTGAATAAAGGGAAGCTCAAAAATACAAAGTCAAATGCTGTCATGAAATATGCAAAGACCTAGAATTAGAAAACAAAAATGAATAGCATGCTCAGCATATTACAAACAAAGACAAAATCCAAACCTCCAATAGCAATACTGAAAGGTTGGATGGCAAAAAGCATCCACTGGTGCATACTGAATGGTGCAGGAAGCATCAAAAAAAAATGCAAAGAACACAGAGTCTGTAAAAAATAAAACACAAAAAAACAAACTAGTTGGCATTCAACCATTTCAAGAGTAGCATATGATCAAGAACCAGCAGTATTCAAGGAAAAATTCCAAGCTACATGGAATTTGGCTAAAATGTCATGCTTTAGTGAAAACAAGGCTCCAGGAACTGATGGAATACCAACTGAAATGCTGATGATGTTGATGAAGTACTGGAAGCACTGACTCGTTTATGCCAGGAGATTAGAAGACCACTCACTACCTAGACAACTGATTGGAAGAGATTCACATTTGTACCCATTCCAAAGAAAGGTGACCCAAGAGAATATGCACACTACAGAAAAATACCATTGATATTACATGCAAACAAAATTGTGAAAGGCTGACAAGACTTCCTCTCACATACTTTAGACATTATGTCAGGAGAGATCAGTTCCTGGAAAGGGTCTTGGTAAAGCAGAAGGGCAGCAAAAAAGAGGAAGGCCCTTGACAAGACGGAGTGACCCAGGCACTGCAACCGTGGGCTCACACACCAGAACAATTCGGAGGCTGGCAGCGGGCCAGGTGATGTTCCATTCTGTGGTACAGAGGGTCTCTGGGCAAAGTCAGAGAAGCCTTCTCAAAGCTATGACCTCTGCCTCACCTGCCTCTCTGCTGCGCATGATCTGGCAAGAGTCTCTGGGCTTGGGGAATTAAAACTCTTAGGGGGAATAATAAACACAACACCTGCTGCTTTCCTTCTAGAGCAAACAAAAACAGAAGCCTTACGAGATCACAGCATATATGCGTTTGAACAGAGGTTAAGCATTATGCTGCCTGCCTGTAGAACACTGCACTTCAAGCTGCTGAGTAAATGTACATTCTATGCCATTGTTCACAGATTATTCAATTGACCACATGCTGGGTCACAGAAAAAGGCTCAAAAGAGTTCAAAAACGTGAAGTCAGAATAGATTCTCTGCCCAAACCATCAACGCAAAGACAACCAGAAAGTCCCTGGTTGTTTGGAAATGAGGCGCATACAAGTCAAGTAATCTCCAGGGAAAAGAACTCATAAGGGACAGCACAGTATTTTGAAATGGATGACAACTGAAACCGTGATCTAATATTCATTAAAAACAACAGCAGCAGCAAATTGAACCCAAAGAATGCGGAAGCAAAGACACAAGAACACAACATATGAGGGGTTCTTCAAAAAAGTCCACGGAAAAATCTGTATTATGAAAAAACTATGAATCAAAGTTTTTACAAATTTTGCAAAATAAACTTATATTAAGTTGTTATAACATGTCTGAATAGGATCTAGTTTGAGGCACTAGAAGGGTAAAATATCAGTTTGATCAGGACAAAATGAATTCTGCTAGAATTGAACAGACGTCAGATTTATGGGGAAGCTTGGGTACAAAAGAATGGCGAAATCACTGGCTGTTCATGACAAGTCGATGGGGACAACGCTCCGAAGAAATCGGTCATTTATACATGGACAGCTCATTTTAAGAAGAGAGAAGACGATGTTGAAGAGGAAGCCTGCAGCAGCACACTTGGAGAAAACACTTAATCGATAAACTATTTAATCTTGTCCTTGTCCTAATTGAAAAGGACCAACAATTAACAAATGGGACAAAGATTCTGATGTATTTTCTGGAAGAACTGTACAAAGAGATGAAAAATGGCTTTGCCAGTGTGATCCTGAAGACAGAGCTCATCAGAGCCATGGCCGCCAGGGCAGAAGCGTTTCAGACAAAGCATCCAGTGAGCTAATGCTGACTCACAGAGACTCTAGGGAAAGGTAGAACTGTCCGTGTGGCTTTCTGAGACTGCAACTCTTCCAAAGGAGTGGAATGTCCTGTCTTTCTTGCAAAAAAGTCTTCACATTGCAACTGTTGTTTTTGCTGTTATTTTGATTCTTGAGGCATTTTGCTTGCTGACTCTTTGAAGGGCCAAAGAAGCATAACATTTGCTTATCATGATACTGTTTGGAGAAAGTTAGCCAAAGCTTTAGCAGAAAAACCCTGGGAAAGCTTCAGGAGAGAGTCCTACTGGACAAGACAATGCGTGGGGCTCACCCTTCTTATCAATGGCAACAGAGACTGTGAGCGCTTTGAGGAGAAGTCTTAGTGACAGGGAAGCACTGGGCATCCACCTCACAGCCCTGAATTAGCTCCTGCTGACTGGTTTTGTTTCCTAATCCTAAACTGTCTTTAACAGGAAACCCATTTTCCTTAAGTTAATAATGTAAGAAGTCTCGATTGGCATTCAATTCTTAGGACCCTCAGTCTTTAGAGATGGGCTAGCAGCCTGGCTTTCAAAAGTATCTTGACCATGATGGAGCTGATGTTGAGAAAGCTTATAACATTTTTTTAAAAAACCTTTAAGTTCTATTTTCTGCAGGCTTTTGAAAATTGCTTTGTAAAAAGCAGCCAGTTTAAATGGAGAGTTCAGTGGCATTCAGTATATTCACATGCCGTGCTGCCAATGCCAACTAGTTTTTGAAAAACATTTCACCACCCAAAGGTCCATGTTGACTCTTGGTGATCCTGTCTTTCTTTGCTGCATGCTTGCAGTACTTCTCTTAAATGCAAAATGTAATACATTATAACAAGCTATATAATCACTAAAGCTTTATGTCAAATTCAGCCTCTTCTACAGTCAAAGTAATTAGAGAAAATCCATTCAGTAATATAATTACTTTTGATTTGTTTTTAATCCCAATAGTTAATTTACTTTCATTTTAAACACCATTAAAGAAGAGTGAGAGGGAACCAAAAGAGAGATCTGAGGGGTCGGGCCCAATCCCAACAACATGGGCAGCCCCCCTTCCCTGTAGAAGAAGTCACTTCAGGAGACGGCACTGAAGCTACAGATCAGGGAGAGGGACGTGTCTGATCAGAGCACAGAGGAGCACATAAAGCGGGAGGAAAAGAGAGAGGAACAGATCATAGCCCACCAAGCCCTGATGTTGACATTCCTGCTCAGAGAAGCCAATGCACATAGAGGACCATACGGCCAGCCACACTAAGAGACAGACACCCCTCACTGACCCATAGTGCTACAGGGGACAACACTGCAGACACAGTGTGGGAACTGCGCCTGATCTGACCCCACCACACTGAGGCGAAACACTAAGGGTGTGCAACAGAACAGCAAGGGAAACAGAGCAAAGATGTTCCCAGGGAATACCAAAACTAGATTGTGGGGCCAAGGCGTGGCACCCCTTCAGACTGGACCAGAAAACACATATAAAGGTCAACAAACAGACCTTGAACTACTTACAGTTTTCCTTTTTGTTGTTGTTGTTGATTTTGTTTTCTTTTGTTGCTTTGTTTTACTCTGTTTTGTTTTTTTGTGCATACTATTGTCTCTATAGATCTATCTAGATAAGATAGGCTGGATAAACAATCTGGAGGAAAAACCAACAGGACGATGGTTCCAGAGGGGTAGGTGGGAGGGAAGGAATTGGGTGTTAAGAAACCCAGGGAAAAGGGAACAAGTGATTCAAAATCGATGGCAAAGAGGGTGTAGGAAGCTTGGTAGGGCTTGATCAAGGGCAATGTAACCTAAAGGAATTACTGAAACCCAAATGAAGGCTGAGCATGATAGTGGGGCAAGCGGAAAGTACAAGGAAATAGAGGAAAGATCTAGGAGGCAAAGGACAATTATAGAGGTCTAAATACAGGCATGTACATATGTAAATATATGTACATATGACGATGGGGAAATCTTATCTATGTGCATACACTTATAGGTTTAGTACTAAGGTAGCAGATGGGCATTGGGCCTCCACTCAAGTACTCCTTCAATGCAAGAACACTTTGTTCTATTACACTAGCATTCCATGATGCTCACCTTCCTGGAAAGATTACTGAAGACAAATGTGTGCATCAGCAAACGTGGTGAAGAAAGCTGATGGTACCCGGCTATCAAAAGATATAGCATTTGGGGTCTTAAGGACTTGAAGTTAAATAATCGGCCATCTAGCTGAGAAAAAATAAAGCCCACATGGAAGAAGCACACCAGCCTGTGTGATCACAAGGTGTCCATAGGATCAGGTATGAGGCATCAATGAACAATAAATCCTATCATTGTGAATGAGGGGGAGTGCGGAGTGGGGACCCAAAGCCCATCTGTAAACAACTGGACATCCCCTTATAGAGGGGTGGTGGGGAGGAGACAAGCCAGTCAGGACGCAGTATAGCACCGATGAAACATACAACTTTTTATCTAGTTCTTAAATGTTTCCCCCCTCACCCCACCACCATCATGATCCCAATTATACCTTACAAATCTGGCTAGACCAGATGATGTACACTGGTACAGATAAGAACTGGAAACACAGGGAATCCAGGACAAATGAACCCCTTAGGACCAGTGGTGAGAGTGGTGATACCGGGAGGGTGGAGGGAAGGTGGGGTAGAAAGGGGGAACTGATTACAAGGATCTATATATAACCCCCTCCCTGGGGGGTAGACAACAGAAAAGTGGGTGAAGGGAGACATCATACAGTGTAAGACATGACAAAATAATAATTTATAAATTATCAAGGGTTCATGGGGGTGGGGTGGGGAGGGAGAAGGAAGAATGAGGAGCTGATACCAAGGGCTCAAGTACAAAGCAAATGTTTTGAGAATGATGATGGCAACAAATGTACAAATGTGCTTGACACAATGGATGTACATATGGATTGTGATAACAGTTGCACGAGCCCCCAATAAAATGATTTAATAAAAAAAGAAAAATAATTGTACAAGCCCCCAATAAAATGATTTTTAAAAAAAGAATGAAAGAAAGAAAAGTCTTTAAGGAGAGCTAAAAAAAAAAAACCCAAAACCCTTCCCCAGCCCCTAAGTCCTTTAAGCTTAGGGAACAGCACTGTTTAAATGAGTGCTTCTCAAACCATGAGGGCAAAGTCCTTTTATTAATTTATGGTTTTAATTTCAAATTTGTGGTGGATTCCACATGTTTGTAAAATGGGAAAGTATCCCACCTCTGAGATCAAGGTCTCCAAACATGCACTTTCTGCTTCTGCGTGTTTTCCACTACGGCCCACGAGGAGCCGGCTGGACTGGCCCTGAGGCAGACTGCAGTCTGAGCAACACGACACGATACCTCTGAGGCCTTTCACATCCCCAGGTTGTCCTCCTCCCTCCTGTGATTGCTGGGCATTTATGTCAAACTACTGCTCATAGCAACTGGTCTCTTCCAGCAGCAATCTGAAAGATTTACTTTGAAAGCACTAAATCAGGGCCCCGAGATATGTTTACTTCATTAACCTTTTATCTCACTAAATTGAGAGAGCAAATTTTACTTTTTATCCAAACAAGTCAGAATGCTCATTTAGTACTGATTACCAAAAAAAAAAATTATTTCAGCCATTTCCCACACCTAATTTTCTGGTGTCACACTGCTTACCTAAGCTGATAATGAAATGTATAACAAATTACAGTTGATCACACATAGAAAAATTCCAATTTTAGTCTATGGGTGGGGAGATAGACTCGGGAAAACTACGAGGATGGCAGGAGACAGACTCATGAATCTGGGAAGCACTGGGGACAGGGGACAGGACTGACATTTCTGAATTGCCTATAACATCCCATTGTGATCTAGAGAAAGCAAATACATGAAGAACGAGAGGCAAAATTCCAAGATCCCCATTCCCAGGCTTCCAGACATACTATTGGCCCCTTTCTATCCAATGACAATGAGCAGTTTGGTTAAAAATCTATTACCCATCCACCTACAGAAAACTGTTCTTCAACAAAGGGCAAAAACTCCAAATGGGAGGGAGGGGTTCTTTAATAAATGGTCCTGGCAAAATTGGATCTCCATCTGCAGAGGGGTAACAGGACCCATACTTCACCCCAGGTATGAAGATGAACTCAAGAAGGATCAAAGACTTACATGCAAATCCTAAAACTATCAAGATCATCAATGAGAAAAGAGAGGTGGACTTAAGGATCCTATTGTGGGGAGAGGCATACCATCAAATACAATGGAAGAAACCCACACAGTAGAAGGCAAGATAGATGGCGGGCCCGACTGAAAATAAAGACACTTCTATGCATCGAAAGATTTCACCAAAAAGGAACTCAGAGACCGGGGGGAGGGGGGGAAATCTTTAGCAATAACACAACAGACAAGGAATTAATCTCCAAAACCTATAGAATACTATATTATCTCAATTAGAAAAAAAGGGAATTCAATTAAAAAGGGTAAAACATGTAAACAGACTGTTCACAAAAAAATATACCCAAATCGCTAACAAACTTATGAAAAAATGCTCACAATCATTATCCATTTGGGAGATGCACATCAAAACAATGATATCACCTTACAATGATAGCCCAATTAAAAACAAAAACAAATGCTAGAGCAGCAGTTCTCAACCTGTGGGTTGAGACCCCCTTGGGAGTTAATGACCCTTTCACAGGGGTCGCTCGAATCATAACAGCAGCAAAATGACAGTTATGAAGTAACAACAAAAATAATTTTATGGTTGGGGGGGGTGACCACAACATGAGGTACTGTCTTAAAGGAAGGGTTGAGTCATTAGGAAGGTTGAAAACCACTGTACTAGATAGAGGGTGTGGAGAGGTAGGAACTCTTGCACATTGCTGGTGGGTTGTAAACATGCACAATCCTTGTGGAAAGAGATATGACACTACCTCAAATAGAGGGCACAGAAATTCCATACCATCCAACAATCCCGCTGTGCTGGGTATGTACCCCCTAAACTAAGAGCCAAACACGAGCAGGCATATGCACCCCGATGTTCACGAAAGCAGGCAATCAAGTTGGGAACACTCCAAATGCCCTACAGGAGAAGAACAGATCGTGAAACTGGTATATACAGACAAGGGAATACGAGGCATCCCTAAAACCCAGGATGAACCTCGTGACATGACGGCATCTTGCTGAGTGAAGTTAGTCAAGAGAATGGACAATATTGTATGAGACCATGGCCAGAAGAATAAAACCAAAACTAAGACTTACCTACAGAAGGGAACAGACTTGGAAGGTTCCCACTGGAGGTAGGCAACGACGGAGGTCCAACAAAGGGAAACGAGAAATTAGGGAAGAGGAGGGAGGGATAGAATATAGCCTGGGGGAAGTGGGAGATGCAGATGAGCAGTTTAAACTGCTGAATGCAGTTAATGGTCTAAAATGGACAGCTCATAACTGACACTAAAATATGCACTTAAAAAAAACCTTTCATCTTGCTTTAATTTTACTCCCTATGCCTTAATACTTTCTAACCTTATTGTTAACCCTTAATCCTAGAATAAAGCAAATCCTAAACCTATCACTAATCCTTCTCTTTCCTTTTTTAATAAATCATTTTGTTGGGGGCTCTTATAGTTCTTAGAACAATGCATACATCAATTTTATCAAAACATTTGTACATATGTTGCCATCATTTTCAAAACATTTTTTTTTCTACTTGAGCCCTAGTATGAGCTTTTTTCCTCCCTCCTTCACATTCCCACCCTCCTGAACCTTTGATAAATTATTATTATTTTCATATCTTACACCACCCCCATGTTTCTGTTGTTCATCCCCTTGGGGGCAGGAGATGTTATAAGCCTATCATTGCAATTGGTTCCCCCTTTCTCCCCCTTCTGACCCCACCTTTCCCTTACCCTCATGGTATCACTACTCCCATTATTGTTCCTGAGGGGTTTATCTGTCCTGGATTCTGTGTGCCGAGAGCTCTTACCTGTACCAGTGTATATGCTCTGGTCTAGCCAGATTCGTAAGGCAGAACTGAGGTCATGATGGTGGTGGGTGGATGGAAGAATTACAGAACTAGAGGAATGTTGGGTGTTTTGTTGGTGCTATACTGCACCGTGGCTGGCTAGTTCCTTCCTTGTGACCATTCTGTGAGGGGATACCCAAGTGTCTACAGATGGGCTTGGGTCTCCACTTCACACCTCCCTTTTTCACCTTGATATGATTGTTTGCTTTGGGTCTTCTGTTGCCTGATACCTGATCCCGTTGACACCTCGTGATCACACAGGCTGGTGTGCTTCTTCCATGTGGGCTTTGTTACTTCCCCGCTAGCTGGCTGCTTGTTTAACTTCAAGCCTTTAAGACTCCAGATGCTACATCTTTTAACAGCTGGGCACCATCAGCTTTCTTCACCACATTTGCTTATGTACCCATTTTGTCTTCGGCCATCATGTCGGGAAGGTGAGCATCACAGAATGCCATGCTACTAGAACATGTGCTTAAATTGAGGGAGGACTTATTTCTAACCCGTACCCTATCCTTAATCATAACCCTAATCCTAATTCTAAACTTAACTCTAATAAATAACCTAGTCCGGTCATTAGCCCTAGGTCTAGCCGAAAAGCAAATACCATCCCTGTCCTAACTCCAGCACTAATTCTAATCTTAACCCTAACCCACCCCTAATCTCTGCCTTACAGAAAACTCTATCTGTATCCTTACCACATTCTGTCACTAATCCTGTCATAATCATATCCCTAACACTATCCTTTAATCTATCCCTAAACTTAATCCTGTCATAGCCCTAGATATAACTCTATCCCAAAGCCTAAATTTATCTCAGTACTATACCTATACATTATCTTAACTCTACTACCCTCTTACTAACCCTTAATCTAGCTACAGCTTAAACCCAACTCTAAAACGATTCCTATTTAGATCCTAAGGATAACACTACACTTATCTCAAATCTAATCCTTCACGTAATCTTAGCTCCAGCACTACCCATCGCTAGTCCTAACCCTTACTCTAACCCTAGCACTCAATTCCTACACCTAATCCTAACTACTCCTACACCTACCTGGCTGTAGTCCTCGATCTAGTCCAAATTCAAACCTAACCCTAACTATATACCTAACTAGAACCCTAACCTAACCTAGCTCGAAGCCCAACTCTATCCATAACCCTAGCTTTATCCCTAACTCTTCTTTGATCTCTAACCCAAACCCTACACTTACCTGTGAATCCTATCCTTGTGCCTATCCTTAACCGTGGCTCAAAGGATTTCTACCTCTTAAAAGAAAAAGAATCTATTATCTTCTTCCCATTCAATGAAAACAATAATTTCCTCTCAAGGGACAATTCATGAGCTATCCTGTCCCAACTCACTTTGACCTTATTCCCCCCTACCTCTTGCCCCACCTAGTTCACTACAATTAACTGTGAATCTGACTTAACTATGAGTCTATGGATGAGTCTGACAAAGTCTATGAACTTCTAAAACTGCATTATTCATTTTTTTTAAACTATGGGTAAATGAGCGACTATATGGAGGAAATGGCCACAGTTTATACAATATTCTTAAGAGAGTACATTAATCTACAAAGACTAAAAGCATCTTTTCTTAAATTAAATAAGTGATTTGACTAGAAACAAATATTCTTCTGAAAAGGCATATAAAGACTCTATATTACATCCTGTAACAAAAAAGGATTAAAAAGATGCTATCTTTGAATAAATCAAGTAATTGTTTAAATATTACTGGATCTTATGATAGTTTCTATTTTACTCAATGGTTTCCAGAAATACACATTTTTGAGTTTGCTTTCATGTCAGCAGGCACATTCCACAGCGTGTCAGTCATCTGAGACTCAGGAGTGATGGATCCCACTGCAATCAGTCAGAGCAGGCCGTCCACGTGACCGGGGAGGGAAAGAGGCGGTTTGAAGAAGAGGGCTCCTCGGAGGCACTCAGACACCGGTTCTCTAATCAATGACAGGTAGTCCCAGTTCCAGACAAGATCCATTCCTAAGAGTGGCTGTGCGTTGTTTTTGTAAGTCAGTGGGAACAGAGGCAGAGAGCTCTTGTTCACTATTTAGCTTTACCTAGTGCAAGACAAGGAGTCCTGGTGGCCCAGAAGGGGAAGCACTGGGGTGCTAACTGCAAGGTCAGTGATTCAAACCCACAAACCACTCCGAGGGAGAAAGAGACGACTGCTTGCTCCGGTAAAGCTTTACAGTCTCGGAAACCCTGAGGAGCAGCTCGACCTTACAAGGTCCTTAGGAGTTGGATATGACACAATGACAGAGGGTTAGTGCAAGAAAAGGCTTCACATCCTTGCAATGATTTCAATGCTGCCCGTGCAAGCACGAGAAGGTGGTTGTGAGGAGGAATTTGCTGCATGGAAGGGTTGGTTCTAACACATCACAGTGAGGGCCAATTTACATGATATTAAAGGGGCACAGAGATGCTGTCAGGAAGTCAGGCGCTCTGAACCCAGGGACCGTCACCACTCTGAAAGCCCACCACACAAAGGACATTAACTGAGTAGATCTGCCAATGACTGTTGAAGCTGCTTAGAACTTGTAAGCATAACCTCTTTTCACAGGACAGCAAATGCAAAAACCACGGGAGATGATGTTTAGTGAAAAAAATTCTTATAGCGTGATTAGTGGAAAAGCTGGGGGTGCTCTATTTTGGTATCATGAGTAGATGGGTAGGAATCAAAATTTATTTTTAATTTTTTCCGCAAAAGAATTAGAAAATTGAGTCTATACATAAGAATCCAAGAAACCCTTTATCTGTTGCCAACTCTCCCCCCGCCCCCACAACCTTGACTTCTGAAATACAGTGCAACTTTCGACCATCTGTGATTTTGAAGCAGAAAGAGTAATGAGCATATGGGCTTTCTCTCTCCAGCAGCTGTAATGTAGTTAAAGTTATAATAATTGTCTCTCTGTAAGATAAATTTACATTAAAAACCTGGCCAGTTAAAACAAATGGCTCAGTCTCAGAGCTTTCCAAAAGAGAGTTGTAAAAGTCAGAATAATCTAAGATATATTACATTCAGAAATTCGGAGCTTACCTTCTACATGTGTGCTTTTATGCTAAAGGTTAAACATATTTAAGTCAGGTTACCCAAATCAGTTTGTACAATCAAAGAGTCAACATCCCATGTTTTCGCCTTTTCAAGAAAAATGCTAGCTAGGAGCCTCAGAGCTTAGGTGTTTATGGATGTTAAAAAACCAAAAACCAACAGTAAGGTTATCAAAAGCTGATAATACACATGCATCACTTCTTGGGGGACACTGAGCTCCACTCCAGAGGTTCATTTATTTTGAAGAAAAATCGCAACGCTCGAGGCGCATACCTTCTATCTCACTTTCATACCATTTATAAGTTTAAATACATGGAAAGGAATTCAGAGAATAGTCTAGTCTACTAAGTCAGAAAACTAAGCATTCTACCTACCTTTATCAGGGTGGTTCAAAATCATAATTCTCCTGTGGGCTGTTCTAATCTTGGCCTTACCCGCAGATGGGCTGTAAAAATAAATGAAAAGTGCTTAAAGTAAATAGTGTCAGGTGGTTGATAAATTAACAATTTGAATTTTTAAAAATGAAAAATTAATGAAAATTTCACCATCTTGTGGACACATATGAAATTACAGCTTTTCATTTAATTTCACCAATAAAAATAAATCACTGATTCAATGTTGAATATATTTTCTTTAGGCCTTTGTAATGCTAATTTTTCATCTCAACCCATGTTAAAAAATAAAACAAAACACAATATACAGAGTATGTATGCTGTCGTTTACAGGCTATGAAAATTTATGTTTCCAGTTCTTTGAGGAAAAGGTAATAGATGAAGGGGCATCAGAAAGCTCGTGGAAGAATGGAACTGAAAGACAATGGAACTTTTTCATGAACTTTTGAAGCCTGGTTATATATAAAATGTAGCAGATAAGTACTGAGATTCCTGGGCCAGACTGCCTGAGTTAAGCCTGGTCCTGCCATCTGCAGGACTCCCGATGACATAGTGAGTTAAGTTTTGGGTTGCTAACTGAAGGGTCTGTGGGTCAAACCCACTACGGGAGAAAGATGAGGAAGTCTGCTCCAATGAAGACTTACAGCCATGGAAACTCCAAGGAGCAGTCCAACTCTGTCCAACAGGGCCATTATGAATTGGGGTTTGTAGATGTCCCAATGGGGCACTGGTTAAGCTCTTAGCTGCTAAGCAAAAGGCATGAGGTTCAAACTGACCAGCTGCTCTACAGGAGAGATGTGGCCGACTGCGTCTATGAAGACTGACGTCTTTGGAAAGCCCCTGGAGTCGTTCCACTCTGCTCTACAGGGTGGCTATGAGTTATAATTGACTCTACTGGATGAGATTTGGCTTCAGTCTTGGTTACCCTTGTTCAGCTATTAACTAGTCTGTGTTTCCGTTTTCTAGCTCTCCAATGGAGCTAACTACAATACATTTCTCACACACCTGCTGTATGGAGCACAGCTAACGAGTCAATACCTAGAAAGTGCTAGGCCAGTGTGCAGTAACAGTTTGGTTATTAATGCCATCTTTCAACACAAGATCTCAAAGTCCCTCCTCTCATAATTAATCTAGGTTTGTGAGAATCCTAAGGGTTTGGCTGTCTCAATAGTCTATATTCTAACCAAAAAGGAGGAGGAAGAAAAACAAAAACAAAAAAGGCTAAAAGTACTTGGTAAAATCTTATTTATCTAGTATTACAAATGTTCCTCATGAGTACATTTTCCAGACAAGGAGGAAAAATTAACTGCAACAACAACAACAAAATACTATTATTGTTACTTAATTGCTCTTCCATAAATGACTTTACTTTTCTGGGTCTCAAATAGGGATAGTAGCTGATTTACAGTAAAGGGTAGCTGTCAGCAGGTTCTAAATAATTTAATTAACATGAGTGACTCATACACGATAGGACAGTGACAAAGAGCATGTTTTTTTAAAACATTTTAATAGGGGCTCATACAACTCTTATCACAATCCATACATATACATACATCAATTGTATAAAGCACATCCATACATTCCCTGCCCCAATCATTCTCAAAGCATTTGCTCTCCACTTAAGCCATTTGCATCAGGTCCTCTTTTTTTTCCCCCTCCCTCCCCGCTCCCCCCTCCCTCATGTGCCCTTGGTAATTTATACATTGTTATTTTGTCATATCTTGCCCCATCCGAAGTCTCCCCCCCCCCTGCCGTCCCTCTCCCAGGGAGGAGGTCACATGTGGATCCTTTTAATCAGTTCCCCCTTTCCAACCCACTCACCCTCTACTCTCCCAGCATCGTCCCTCACACCCTTGGTCCTGAAGGTATCATCCACCCTGGATTCCCTGTGCTTCCAGCCCTCATATGTACCAGTGTACAACCTCTGCCCTATCCAGCCCTGCAAGGTAGAATTCGGATCATGGTAGTCGGGGGGAGGAAGCATCCAGGATCTGGGGGAAAGCTGTGTTCTTCATCGGTACTACCTCGCACCCTGACTGACCCATCTCCTCTCCTAAACCCCTCTATGAGGGGATCTCCAGTGGCCGACACTTGGGCCTTGGGTCTCCACTCTGCACTTCCCCCTTCATTCAATATGGTATGTATGTGTGTGTGTGTGTATATAAATACACACACACACATATATATATTTTTTGCATGATGCCTTATACCTGGTCCCTTTGGCACCTCGTGATCTCACTGGCTGGTGTCAAAGAGCATGTTTTCAGTGTTACTCAGATTTGGGTTCAAAATCCTGATTCCACCACTCATTAGCAGAGGATCTTTGTCCCTGGAGTTCTGATTTCCTCACATGTAGAATAGACATAATGAAACCAACTCTTCAGGATTCGTTTAAAATTAAATCAGATGATATAAAAGATTAGCATGACTTGGTATATAGCTAATATTATAAATATAGTGCATTTCAATAAAAATGTATTACATACCTCTGACTTTAAAAATTATCTATCAATAGAATTACCTTATACTCTAGGGGGATGATTGATATTGTTCTCTAACATAAAATAATGTCTCTAAAATGAAACATATATAAACCATAGAAATAAAAATGGATTTGCATTTAATTCTAGCCCTAAACTAAGAACAATTAGTCCTTCTGGCAGGGCCTCGCTTGATGCTCGCCCTCCTGAAGAGACCACTGAAGACAGTGCGCTATAACACAGTGTGGTGGAGAAATCAGAGGGTGCCTGCATATCAGGAGGAATAGCGTCTGAGGTCTCCAAGGCTCGTCTTCAAACAGCCGTATCAGTGTGCTGTCAACTAAGTCCACGTGGCAGGACACAGGACTGAAATAACAAAGTGCAAATCCAAAGGAGAGAATTACACCAGAGCTTAAACTGTGAAAACTCACTTTGCACATGGCGGTGGGTGACAGTGGAAGCCCCACACCCAATTTGAGGGTCCCCATAAGGACTGTCTCTGGGGAATCCCTCTGACCACAGCTGAGTGATAAGAACAGACGTGACAGAGCACTGTAAAGTCCAGTACGGCAGGGGCAGTTAGGTTAAAATGTAATAGCCTATCTATCATGTGATCTCCTTTTTTTGACCCTTTTTAAAGTTGCTTCAGTTTTTATATGTTCTGCTTTCTTTTCGACTGAAGTTTTTCTATGGTTTGTCTAGTTAGCGTGGTTGGAATTTTCAGTCAGTTGGTTTGCTTCCTGTTTGTGTTTTGTATGGTTGTCTGTATATGAAATCCAGGCTAGGAAGACACAGAGAACTAGCAGGGCAGGTTTGGAAGGAATGAGAAGCTAACACGATGTTCTCAAATGGTGGTGATGACTGCACATCTTCTTAATATGACTGACCCTCGCGGGCCTATCTCCATCTTAAGCTACCCCCTGTGCTGTCGTGTGCACTTCTCTGGCTGTCAGACTATCAGATGCCAGCCCTTGATTCTGCCAGCATTCCAGTCTCTAGTAGTTCCTTGCCAATTACTTGCTACTGCTAATCTCCTGTAAATATCAGACCACCAAGCACGTTAGCATATAGGCATATAAAATATTCTTCCACCAGTAGGTTGTTTCCTGTTTGCTCCCTGTGGGCCCCTTCCCCTACAACCCCGTCCTCAATATGAGGATTTAATAGTATCCCCTCTGGCAGGAAGTCTGAAGCATCATTTCAAACGTGGTGTCTCTCAGATTAGATCACAAAGGCTGATTAGAAAGAAGATGGAATTATGAGGGAGAAACTGTTAAAACACTGTACCAAGGCTATGAGCATTATACTGCTTAACAAAAACACAACACATTCCTTAGGAAAATTCCAATATGACTGAACTTCATATGGTAAAAGGAGATGTATCTTTACCTGTGTTGTACTTTGTAGATTCCTAACGAACTTTATCTAGCCTTCCAAAAGGCAGTGGCTATAGAGGTAAACTTGAAAGAACACTATAAAAAAACTAACGAGCCCTAGTGATGTAGAGGGCTTGCATTGGGCTGTTAACCACAAGGTTGGTAGTTTGAAACCACCAGGTGCTGTGTGAGAGAAAAGTGAGGCTTTTTATTCCCGTAGAGTGATATTGTCTCAGAAACCCCTAAGGCAGTCTTGTGCTGTCTTACAGGGGATGCTATGAGTTTGAATTGACTTGATGGCAGAGTTGTGGCTTAGTAAAAAGATTTATAAAGAATTATTGCATTACAAAATATTTCAGAGTAAACAAAACAAAATGAACAGTTTAAACATTATATTTAATAAAATTAATCTAATATGAACTACCAGATAAATATCCTCTCCCATATGACCTTGGTGGGAAGGAGAAGACAAGCAATAAAAGTCATTAATTTTTTTTGGATATTAAGTTTTGATTCTCCAAGTAAAACACATTCTGAAAATTACATCCTGAAAAATGTACAGTGCCACAGAAAGCAGTCACAGAAACATTTTGCTTTGTGCCTAAAACTCCACACAGCATTACGCACAGCAAGGTCTGCCAACAGGGAGCAAGATGAAAGTCTAAGGCGCTGGAAGGTTCTTAAGCCTACGGGTGGGCAGTGAGAGCATCTGTCTCCGAGATCACAGTCATCATCAGGCAGACTCCTGGTGGGAAGCTCTGGGGATCAGTGGAAACATTCTCTTTGCCCACAGGGTTTATTCTGCTTTTGTCATTGTGCCGTGAAATCTCCATGACCTCCATACATTTTCATTGATCTCTTTAGTGATTAAACGAGATGGGAGAATCCTCCCTCTTAAACTTTGTATGAAAGTTGAACATAGTTGTGCAATATCTCCACCATTTACAATTTCACCACAAATTCGAAAAGTTAACTCGGAGGGTTCTGTTACCTAGAGCTGGGATTTCAAACTGTACTCTGTGGAGACTACTTTGCCAGGAGCAAGGGCCTGGGAAGGGAGGATTGGGGAACCAAGTGGTGTCCCCAGACTCTGTGCAAATACCTGCTTGCCACTATCATTTTTACCACTGGGCATATGAATGATATTTCATTTAAACAGAGTCCCACAAAAGCTTTCAGAGAGTTTGAAAATGACTAATACGCATCATTTGAGAAAATACCAGGTGTAGTAACAGTTTTCCTGGGCAGCTGAATAAAATATTTTAGGTTTTCCGTTACAGACAAGAATTATAGTTCATAAAATTACCCTCTCACAAGGAAAATCAGAGAGACTCAAATATGCATCTTGGCAAACAATCACCATTAAATGCTGTGTGTAAGAATCACCTCCTAGCACACAGAGTATTTTTCTTTCACAGGGTGCCAAGAGAGCCCGTTCGTGTTGCCTCTCTCTGCTCCTCACAGCTTAGATCCACTGATCACAGGACAGGGAACCAGCAGAGGAGCTTGGCGTGCTCAACCACGGGACGAAGGAGAGCACGACAGGGGAGCTAGAAAGTCTCTCTGTTTGTTTAAATTCTAGGAGCAAATAGGTAGCCTTTGTTTCCATGAGAGATGGGATGAGAGAAGAACAAAATTTAATTTAGCCCCTGTTACTTGCAGACACTTTAATAAAGAGGGATCGTGTCATCCCTCCATTATTCCAACAAGGGAGATGTTGTTGATCCCAAGTGAAGAGCAAAGACACAGAAGCACAGTGAAGCTAAAAGTAGCTGTACCCAGATCATACAGGCCCTGAGAGGCTGAACCAGGTTAAGAATCTTTGGCTTAGCTGATATTTATTGAGTAGTTACAAACTACCATGCTTTTGAGGAATTTCATATGAATTATCGAACTTAATCTTCACAAGAACCCTGTGCAGCAAGCAGAAACAAATATCATTCGTATGTTGTAAACAATGAAACTCAAGTTACACAGTAGGTGGTAAAGCTGATATTTAGACTAAGACCCATTTAATAGGAGTCTGTGTCTTACCCTCTGAATTCACCTATTTTCCTTGTGACTCTTGTTCAGTGGGATCAAATTTATACTTGTATAATGCCTTTGTATACTCAACACCACGGAACTAAGGAAAGCATTGGGGGAAGCAAAAAGCACAGTCATCTACTCCCAATACTCATTCCTAGTACCACAAGTGGCTTGGCCATCAGTAAACGGTGTATTTGAAAACATCCATGTTTGGTTTTACGACGTGTTCCATATTCACATTTAAAGAATATGAATGGGATGCTATTGGAGTTCAATAAAAGTTCAAGGAAAATAATCCATTCTGAGGAACACTAAGAAGGGGACAGCTAGCAATATATCTAATTTCCTCATCTGGTTCGTCCCTCTGCTTAAAATCGTTTCTGATTTCCTCTTCTCTGATAAGTAGAGCGCTCATCTCTTAGAGCAGTGCTCCCCAGCCTTCCTCATGCCGCGACCCTTTACAGTTCCTCATGTGGTGGTGACCCCAAACCATAACATTATTTTTGTTGCTACTTCATAACTGTCATTTTGCTACTCTTATGAATTCGGTGACCACTGTGAAAGGGTCATTCGACCCCCAAAGGGGTCATGACCACAGGGTTGAGAACTGCTGTCTTAGAAGAAGCTAAAGCACAAGACTGAACCGAGCCACCTCCTCCACTTTCCCCTGCTCTTCTTCCTAGGTCATCAGAAACAGTAAGTGCTTTGGCTTAGAAACAGCTACAAGAAGCTGGGCAGGGGGCAGGGGGATGGGGGTGCTGTCAACATAAGACTTTATGGTCTATTCTGGACACTGTTGTTGATTAGATCACTGAATATTAGCAACCATCCCCCGCAAATGAAGAGTGGGCTCTAAGGGAAAGAAGTACACAGAGCTTCCTGGAAGGGGAAGGGGCCTCAAGTGTAAGTAGCAGATAATGCACATAGTATACGTAGCACCCACACAATGATACAGCTTTCTCCCCAAGGGTCCGCTCCAAAGGCAGACAATGAAGGGAGGAAGGGACATCATGGACTAACCAGTGCAAGGAAACCTGTGAGATGCCAAACCAAAATGTGGGGCTAGGAAGTGCAGTGTGACACCTGTAAGTGCAACAGATCCTACCACTGAAATGAGTCCAGAAAGACAGGCATCGTTTGCTCGGTGAGCTTGAAATGCTAGCACGCACACGTAATGGCTCCTTGTCCAACAGTAAAGATGCACTACAAGTCTGCCGCGTGTTTCGTTTTGCCAGGGAAGTGGGATACGCTTTTATAGTTCACGTTTCAAATATTTGATATTTTCTTCTGTCTCTCCTACTCCTAATTTGAAATACAGGCATAATCTTATAGCTACATTTTCTCCTCTTTCCAGACAAGCTTGGCCACCGAACAAAAATCCAACTTACGCAGCACACCTACCTTATGCCTAAAATAAGACTAGCTTCTCGCCTACTCATTTTCTGTTCAAATCCTCCTTTATAGTACGATGAAAGGCTCTGCATGGGGAAGAAAGAGCGAGACATAATTAGTTCCATGCCCGAGGTGCGAGCACCTCAGTCCCATCACACACTACACAAGAGGACTGCATTTTTATCAGAAGCCAATTTGAAGCTGGGGGGTGGGGGCAGCACAAAACAATCATTCTTTTCAAGAAACTGACTGAGATGAACACTTTAAAATATTCATTTATTTCCATTTCCAAATACATTAATTTTTTCTGCACTGAGATATAACTGAAAAAATGTGTGAGCACAGTAGAAGCAAAACGCTTGCATTTTTCCCAAACTCTGCAGCAATTTCCCCACTGCATAACCTTGACCACATCACTTAATGTTGATACGGCGAGCTTCTTTCTCCCCACTGGACTGGCTGGCAGGGAGAGGGATTGACAGGTGGGGAGGAGGTCGAGAGAGCAGACAGGTCGGCCACAAACAGCTGGAACACTTGATGGGAAAATCAATGCGGCCGGAGCAGCACGAGTGAGAAGAAGAGTCGTTTTAGAGAGTAAGGGGGCCTGATTGTGCAGGCTTTCCAAACTACTCAAAGAATCGGGGGTTCTCTTCCAAGTGAGAAGAGAAAGAAGTCAGGGGACAGGGGTCAGGCTGACTTGGTGCTGAAAGTCCTCTTTGTGCAGGGTGACAGTGGGAGATGATTACAAGGGCATGCAACATCAGGTGAGAGATGGAGGCAGCCGAGGAAGCGGCGATAAGCAGGCATCTTCCAGATGTACTCGGAAACGGTCACATTTGCTCGATGGATGAAATGTAGGTGATGAGAAAGAGACAAGAGTTGAGACGAGTGTAGTGGACGTGATTAATGTGCTACCCGGCCCCCTCTTTGAGAGTAAAGGACTTATTCCCCGATGCTGCTGGCAGAGACCTCTCAGTAAGCAGATCTGTTTGGAAACTGCCTTTGCAGAAGAAAGTCAAGGTCATGCCCTCCTCCATCAGTTGCCACGATGGTCTAAACATTGCAGTTCGCTAGGGTCCGGTCCCTGGACTTTGTACTCGCTACTTCTAGGTGATGTCATGTAACACTGCAGACCCTGACCCCGATTCAGGGCGAACTGCAATGAGACATCCTACCTTCAACCTGCCTGTGAGGTGGCCTGAAGCCTTTAATAGTAAGAATGTTCTGAAGCTTAACTTCTCCCTCCACCAATCCTTTCTTTTTCCTCACCGGGGCTGTTGGGTTTTAATGTACTCCTTAATAAACCTATAGCTCGCTAAATTTTGTCTTCATCTACTTTTGAAAGAATCTAAGCTGCGCAAATGACTTCAAGGTTTCTGACCTAAACTGCCAAATGGTCATTTACTGAGTGGGAAAGCAGCAGTTGTCTGTTGGTTCTGGGTAATTGGTGCCTGGAGATTGGTTTGGGTGCATATTAAGTTTGGAATGTCTATTAAATATTTAAACAAAAGTCTTATCTGGATATCGCATTTAGAAATCGTCCATGCAGAGGCAGTTATTTATAGTTGTGAGATTTAAATGAGATTGTCTAGAGAGGGGGCAATCTTAAAGAGCCCTGTTGGCTTAGTGGGTTATGTACTCCGAGGTCAGCAGTTCAAACCTACAGGAGAAAGTTGAGGCTTTCTGTTCTTGTTAGTCTCACAAACTCAAAGGACACAGTTCTCACCTGTCCTACAGGGTGGCAGTGAGCTTACTGTAGCTGGTTAGGGAATTAAAGTATATAAGAAGCGCAAGGTCGGAGTCCTAGAGAACTTCGAACCAAACCCATTGCCATCAAGTTGATTCCTGCTCACAGAGACCTTTAGAGCGGAGTTAAGCTCCCCCTTCAGTAAATCAGAGATACTTTTACTTTGCCATGATGCAATCGACGGATCAGGTTTCATTGAGGGAATGAGGCTAGCAGGACTTTTGCTCTCCTTTACAATGTGCATTAACAGTGACCCTGTCGGGCAGAGAAGAACTGACCTATCGGATTTCTAAAGCTGCACATCTTTGGGGAAGCAGACTCCCACATCGTTTTCCCAGAGAGCAGCTGGTAGGTTCGAACCAATGACCTCTGGTTAGCAGCTGAGCACTTAGTGGCTAAATCTTAACCACTATACCCTCAAAGCTCTTAACAACTATTCCCAAAGCCGTTGCCATCAAGTTCATTCCACCTGATAGCAACCGTATGGTGATCCCATTCTGCAATAAAATAGCTCAAGTTAAATAAAAGTCTTCATTAGCTAATGCACTCAGTCAATGGCTTAAATCACAAAAGTCCACCAGATAACCAGAAAGGGATTCATGTCTACTTTTGCACAAAAGTCTTATGGGAATTTTTCAGAAACACAATCCCCTTGTATGTTCATTTCTCATGTGCTCTATGTGTATTTTATGTGCAAGTATGAGAAAATGTGGTACACCATCCTGAAACTTTTATTATTCATAGGAGTATGCTTTATTGACAGGGCTACAGAAAGACTATCCTAATAAGTGGTATTTCCATGAATTTTACTGGACCGTAAAACAACTGGTGTGCAATTTTTAAAAGCTGTTCTCATATAAAAGTACAAATTCACAAATAAATTAAAGTCTCAAGAAGAGAAAAGACTCACGCTCCACTCCAAACAAAAGAACAGAGGCAATTAAGTATTAACTCAGTTAATATATTAATATTATAAATAATACATTAACAAATAGGCAAAATGATATTGGTTCAAACAGCAAACAATCATAAAAGACTTTTGCTTCTGAAATAAGAAGACAATATATTCTAAGCAAGAAGAATCCACATTATGCCCAGGTACAAGTAGCAAGCTTATCGAAGAAAGAAGTGCTGGAAGATTGAAAACAGTTTAAGAGTGGACTTACAGAAAATTCACAGCTGTCTGAAACACCAGATGAATTAAGTCCTCCCAAAGAAATCAAAACACTAAATTCAAAGTCAACAATATGAAAAGGAATAGCAGAGTAATTAATTAATCCAAAGCAGCAAAGAATGATCTTTCCTATTCCCTTAATTTGGAGCATAAGGGCCAGGCATCTGCTACTTTGGACCTCACACTAAGGAAAACAGTCATACGCCCGAGGGTGAATCTTCTTGGGGTGTTGGGGCCCAAGACAAAAGCAAAGGGGAGTACCAGCAGATTCCAGTTCAGAAGCCAGGACAGAGTTGGGAAGACAAGGGTGACAATGACAAGGAGTACCAAAACCAAACCCACTGCCATCGAGTCAATTCCATCGCATACCAACAGCCCAAAGTATAGGCTCCTAAATTTATTTGGCTGACCACACCCTTTTCAGGTGGGGTGGGTGGGTGGTGATACTCAGTGCCCCACTGGCAATTAAAACTTTTGTACTGTAGCCCATAATCCAGGACAAAGTGCAGGTAACGGCTCAGGACCATTTTGCAGCCACTCCGTATTGCCCACTTCGGGAAACACTGCTCTAAAGGGTTTCCAACACTGTCTATCTATCTGTACAGGAACAGACAAGTCTTCTTGCTCCTTTGGAATGGCTGGCTGGTATGAACTGCTAACTCACAGCACCACTCCACCTTCTTATAATGAGGAGAGTACTATACACAGCACTCAACCACTCCTGGACTTCAGAGGCTCCACACCTGAGTCTGGGCTCCTTGCTCTGGAAGACATGCCTCTTGACATAATCCATGTATGTATTCAGAATCCACCTTTAACCCTTCTACTCAAGTAAATTGTTGAATCAAGCCTACCCAATTCTTGAGGGTAAAATCAAAAGCATTATTTACATTAATCGATTTCATTCACATAAGCATACAACCACCACCAAGGGTCAACAAATATTTAAGAAATTCAGTTTATAATGGAAATAAAAGAAACAAGATGAATAAATAACAATTGGTGTTGAAGGGAAGAAATAAAAGAGAAAGCAGGAAAAACCTCACAAAATTTCATTGGGGTCTTTAGAAATATTCAAAAGAATACTGCAAGCATGAAAGAACAGGTTGCTATGAAAAGTATGAGTGAATTCTTAGAAACTAAAAATCCAGTGTATGGACTGAAAAGCAAAATGGTCTTTGGCAGCAGCTAACCTGGCAATCTGAAAAATATGCAGCAAAAATAGTTTACGGCATAGAGTAAGGAGAAGAAAATAAGCAATAAAATGTTCAGATACATAGAGAATGAGCTCAGAAGTCCAACATCTGCCCAACAGAGAAGCCCTAGAATCAGAGCTGAGCACTAATGAAGAGAAGAAATATTGTTTTTAAAACTAAGTCTTACAGAACTAAAACTACAATTTCCCAAATGGGCTCACTAATAGTCCCTGTCCATTTAAAACATGAACAATACATGGAAAAATCATAAAATCTCCCAGAGATGTAAAAGAAACAAACAATAACAAATGAAAAAAAACCAACAACAATAGGTTGCTTACAAATGAATACGCATACACCAGAAAATATGGCTGTGACTCTGTAGGAGTTTCACCAGAGACTTCTGCATCCCCCAGTACAAAGCTCTACCCATTTCAAAGAGTTAGCAGTTAATGATTAACAACGAGAGCAAATTATTCTTTAACAGAGAACTCAAAACCCTAAAAGCTTCCCCTCACACAAGCACAAGTAACGGTTTCCATGATAGCCCATTAGGCCCTATCCCTTCTAGTCCCAAGCCACTCCTTTGGTGCAGTCCTCTGGAATTATCACTCTGGCTGCTTCTTGAAAATGCTCAACTCTTCTCTACTACAGGGTCTTACAGCAAGTGCTCTGGCAGTCGGAAAGGTACCTTCTCAGACGCTCACAGAGCCTGCGCCCCAGAAAGGCCTTCTTCTCTGGCCTATCTCATAGAGATACCTTACTCCATGCTTCTTTAGCCTCTTACCCTCATTTTGTTTCCTAGTAGCATTCAATGCCTCTAGATATTACATAGCTTATCTGTCCATTTGTTACTTTCTGTCTCCAATAAGATGTAAGCTCATTTGTCTACAATTAAAGCCCACTGACTACGTATGACCAAACCCAAACCAAACTCACTGCCATTGCGTCAATACTTACTGACTCATGGCGAGCAACCCTCTAGGCAAGCGTAGAACCGTCCCTATGAGCTCCAAGACTGTAACTCTTTACAGGAGCGAAAAGCTCGGTGTTTCTCCCTTGGAACTACTGGCGAAGACCTTGTGTATCACAGACCAGCTCATCACTACTACCCCACCAGGACCCCACCTGACACAGGTGCTCAGTACCAGCATTCTCGTCAAATCACACATAAGTAAAACAAATAGGCATACACTTCCTCGCTCCAGACATGCATTTATAGAAATGTAAAATCACTTGCAGTTGTTTGAACCTAGGTTTCCTTATTGGTCGGTCTGTCATGTTTCGAGAGAACTGTAATTATTCATGGCTAACTAAGTCTCAGGAGCCTATAATGTCTTTGCTAAAACAAGTCATTCGGTCAAATTGCTGCGAGTCAAGCTGGTCTATCTCCAATCAGCTGCTACTTTCCAGAAGTTAATGTTTATGCGGCGCTGCTTTGCTTCAGTGAGTTTTGTGTGCACCGTCTTCAAGGGGTCACAAACCACAGCTCACCATCCTGTAGCTTTGAAGTCCCTGCTATCATTCATTCCTCACTTATATTCAGCTCATTGCTGTAGTTCTTGTGCTGGCTCTCGATGGAGGCAGAGCCCTGCAGGTTCTCATGGTGGAATCCTATCTTGTTTTCTAATAGAGGTAGTGGCAGAAGGTGGCACGTTTCAAATTTCAAGACGAAGTAAATGCAGCGAGCTCCAGCAGGGCAGGGCCATGTCTGCTTTATTCACCACCTAGCTCGGCTGTAGGAACCAGACTTGCTGTACATTGGATCCTCACTAAATGTTTGCACGATGCATAAATTATATTAGCTTACAAACACTATCCTTAAAACTGGGAAGATAAACTACCTCAAAGTTGATGTGATTCTACTAACAGTTTGATAATTGTATTAAAATCAGGAATAAGGTTAGATATAAAATAACATCAAAAGACTTAGAAGAAACTTAATCACATTAGATGAAAATCCAAGATGATATGATGAAGGCAATACATGGGTATAAATAAAGAGGGCTAGCAGGTACTTGGTGAGAATTACAATTATTCTGATTACAGTAGCTCCTCGTTTATTTTCGTCAAAGGACAAAGGCAGCTTTGTCCTTTAATAAAAGTAGATTGTGGTCGGGGTGAAAGTTTGCAGAGCTAATTATCTGTCTGTTCCACAGTGTACATGCAGGTGTTTCAGACACTGCTTGCAGTCGCCACAATGGAACAGCACTTGGCCCACTTCCCAATGTTCCCCGTTTCCATTTGTCCAAGACATTTTCTTGTGCTTGTGTGAAGTATGACATACAAACAAAAATCAAAATAATTTTTCCCTCAAAAGTCAACTTTTAACTTACAGGATTTGAAATCTTCTTTGCAGTTTCTGTGATTACATGTTCCAGAGGTTTCCAGATCTGAAATGCATAACGACCTAAAAGAGAAAAGGGGATAAACGCCAATCTGTTTTCTCTGATCAAAACTAAATCAATAACCATATGGTGATTACCATGGCATTTATTTTATAGGTTAGGCTATCTATACTATCTTAGTAAATACTTCAAATCTTTACCAAAATGACATATAATAAAATTTTTAATTTAGTGACTAGAGGAAACAATTTCATTTTCATAGCATTATTACAGCTATTGTGTTAATCAAGTTCAGTACACAATCGCTCAATTAGAAATTTTCCATGTTTATGTACAGTACTTGACATTTAAACAGGGTTTTCATCACAAAACATATCATTTTAGAACTTTCCCACAACTATTTTGTCACTTTATTTAGAAAGATGCTTATGAATTGAAAATAATTAAAATACTGCTTTAAGATTTTCACACTGATATACAGAGAAAAGAAAGACTGCTTATCATCTGTACAATGTAGAAAGACTTAGTGGAGTTATGCTTAAAGCAAAAAGTAATTTCTATGCAATTACATAGAAAATATTTGCCAAAGATCTTTATTATCAATTTCTCTCAATAAAAATGAATGCCCTTTCTCAATATATATTTCATTCCCCTGCCTTGCTTTCATAGACAACCTAAGAATTAACACCCTTGATTCTTGACAACTAAAAATCAATAGCAAAATAGGTCCTAAGTTATTTGGGGAACATAAAACAAAAATAAAATTATATTACCCAGGTAATTTCCCTTTTGTACCTTAATCAGAATACTTGTCTACTACAGAGTAATCACTAGCTTTCCCAAAGGTCTCCTAGAAAACTAGTTTATGATATCTTGGACACTAATTCCATTTCCAGCCATAACCTCATTTGCAAATCAATGAATGTTTCCATTGTGAAAGTTCAACTACACATCTCTTAAAGCTTTGAGAAGAACTCATCTGTCTGATTACACCGTTACTCATCTGCATGAGATACAGCTGAGAGTTAAAAACAGGAAGCTAGAAATGAGAAAATGTGAAGTAGTCTACCTAAGGATGAAATAAAAAGCTCTTGGGATCCAGGAAAAGAGTAAAGAAAAAGTAAATGAAGTTAAAATCCTGACTCATTCAAATCTTTCATCACATAGATGCAATCACACAGAAGAACACCTACACACAAAAACTCAAATGGTACAAAGTGCAGCTCTTCAGATTTCCTAAAAGTGAAAAAGGCAGTTAACTGACTATCCAAGTGGAAAAGACTAAGAGAGGCCCGAAGAAGTGGCATTGTTGTGCTTCATTTCTCCACACACCAGAAGCCCTGGGTCCATCAAGTTGAAGCACATCACAACGCGCTGCCATTGAGTCAATACTGACTGATAACAACCGTCAGAAGAGGGCGGAACTGCCCCGCGAGTGCCCGGAACTGTAACTGTTTGTGTGGGCAGTAGGCACCCCGTCTTTCTCTCAGGGAGCTGCTGGTGGTTTCAATCTGCCAGCCTTGAGGATCACAGCCCAATGCACAACCACTAAGCTGCCAGGCTTCCATAATCTAGGTATAAAACCTAAAACTAAGAACAAAGCAAACTCACTGCCATAGTCAGTGCCGGCTCATAGTGATCGTGGTTTCTCAACCTGGGGGTCGTGACCCCTTTGGGGGTCCAACGCCCCTTTCACAAGGGTCGCCTGATTCATAACAGTAGCAAAATGACAGTAATGAAGTAGCAACGAAAATAATGTGATGGTTGGGGGTCACCACCACATGAGGAACTGTATGAAAGGGTCACGCCATTAGGAAGGTTGAGAACCACTGCTCTAGGACAAGGTAGAGCTGGCTTCTTTGTCTCTCCAACTGTAACTGTTACAGGAGTAAAAAGCCCCATTCTTGCGGACAGGCTGGTGCTTTCAGAGGGCAGATACTGCCGATGGCGCCCAGTGCATAATCACTACGCCACCAGGGCTCCTCAAAGTCCAGGCGCAGTTACTCCTAAATCTGAGTACTCAGCTGTCGTTGACTCTGGAGGATATCTGCCTGTTATTTAATATTCAACTTAGTAATATGAAATTTCCAGTAGGATCTTGTAGGTTAGGCTATCTATACTATCTTAATAAGTACTTCAAATCTTTACCAAAATGAAGTAAATCATTCTCTAATTTACGTTTAAATTGCTAATACCTACACTAGACTATATTCCCCTATAATGATTAGAATTAGAATTGTCTGATGTTTGTGGATACGCTTGTATGAATTCTTATCTAGAAATGATACTGTTGTCATGAATCTGCAAACATTATTTAACTTGTTATTCAAAGAGACCCAACATGGCAATGGTAGAGAGAGCCAGAAAATCTGAACCCCTGACGTTCCAGATTTTAAAGTTTATTGGTAAAGTACTTTAAATGAAGAGAATCTGAAATTAAAGATCCTTCAAAGCTAACAAACAAGAAACCCTTTTACGTTCCACTTCCTGATTGGATCTTACAAAATGCCATAAACCCAATGCTTCCCCGAAAAGGACGCTCCAACTGGCAAGGTCAGATCCATGCAACTTAAAAACACAAATATTATAACAACAAAAAATAAATCTTTCACAGAGACAATTATAGATTAACATTTAATCAGGCAATCACTTTGTACTTTAAAACTACAAGTTAATGGTGGAAACATATCACTGTTTTCCTTTTTAATCTTTATAACTATACTTTCTGAAAAGGTAATTAAGGCAGTGAAAGACATTCTCCTGGGTTTATCATGGAAATTACACGAATATGTTAAAAGATGAAGCCATAAACACACTACAGGGAACAACCATGTTCATTGTAAAGAAATGACAGCTCAGAAACGGTAGGTAGCTCTATGTGCAAGAAAAAATGCATATGGGAGAATAGGATTAAAGTCACTTCACAGTAAGGATTTTTTATATGGTACACTGAAACTCGAGTTTCCATGAGGCCTGGGAGGCATGGTGGGTTACAACTTTGGCTGCTCATTGCAAGGCCAGAAACTGGAAACTTCCAGCCGCTCCTTGGGAGTAAGATGAGGCTTTCTAGTCCTGGAAAGATGGGTAGTCTCAAAAACCCACAGGGGCAATTCTACCTTGCCTTATAGGGTCACTGAGTTGGAACTGACTTGATGGCAGTGAGATTTTGGGAACTGAGGATTTAAATTTAAATATACATAAACATATATACATACACACACGTGTGTGTACGTACACATGCCAGGAAGATCGACTGTTATTGGAGCTAGTTTTCCTAGTTATGGAAAATTATCATTTTCTTTAAAACAAATTTATCTAGATTTCATTATACTGACATATTTTCAGTGACTATAAATGGTAGGAAAAACTGAGAATGTATAATGTCTGAAAACCAAAAGCCTTAGCATTACTAAGGATTTACTCATGAATCACTATCAAAGTGATATGGAAATATTTTTCCTGCCACATTTATTGATATGTATTATGGATCAAAATGTGTGCCCCACCCACCAAAAAAAAGTGTTCTAAATCCTAACCTGTGTATTAAGCCTGTGGCTATAATCCCATTTGAGACTGAGATGTCTTTGTTATGTTAATAAAACCAGATGAGGGTAGGGTATGCTTCACATCTGTCCCCTTTGAGATATACACAAGATAAAACAAGCATGCATGCAGAGATAGGGCAAGACACATGGAGTTTTCCTAGGAACTAGAAAGCAGCAGCTAAGATCCACCCGGCTGACAGAGAGAGAAAGCCTCCCAGAGAGCTGGTGTGTTGAATTTGGCCTTCTAGATTTCTAAACTGAGAAAATAAACCTGTTTGTTAGAGCCGCCCAGACTTGTGCTAGTTGTTTTAATAGCAGCTCTTGGTAAACTGCATCAGGTCATACCAAAGATAAGATGCATTTCCTATTTAGCTTACCTGCAAATGCAAAGGCTGCAACACCCAGTCCTACAGCTATCAAATTTCTTGCCTATGGAGAAAAAAAAAGGATTATCACCTATATTATTAAATGCTGACTCTAAATGTAAATCACTTTTAATAATGAGAATATGTTAAATGCTACCTGTACTGCAAGTTGTGCTACGAAAATCAGGGCTTCAAAAATTCATCAAGCTCATAGGAAATTTTATTTGTTGCTCACTGCTATCAGCTAATTGTTAATGAAGTTTATTTAGTGAAGTAAAATAATTCTAGATAAGAATCTGGAATTAGTTTACTTCACTAAGAAAAATAACGTGTAAAAATTTTTGATATAGTACTCTGCAACTCAAAATTCCAGGAGTTTAAGTTCTCAATCTCAAACATCTCACTGTCATCTAGTCAATTCCAATTCATTACTTTCATTAACTAATTCAAATGTCCATATACGTGAATTTCCTCTAGGACTTTTTATATTGCCTGCAGCTCAGATGCTGTCGATGGATTATTCCTAGCTTGAGGGTTTAATATTTTCACTGTCTTATGAAGACAAAGGGCACACGTTTCCTTCTTTCTGTTTTACACATGCTGTGCTCAGTGGCATCTTTAAAATGTAATAAAGCCTTAGATCTATATTTAATAAAGAAGTCAAACTTCAAAACACCAGTGGAAATTATGTATAATTTAAAATCTTTTAATCTTGCTACATCAATGTAAAGAAACTTAAGAGCCAAGAATTTAACATTCTGATAAAAATTCTTTTAAATTGGCTATATTTTATGCATTGGCCTATGCTTTCCTCCTCAAATGCCACAGGGAAATGTTTAAGTCACACCAGAGTAAGGCTCACGTAGAATACATCCATGGTTGTGCCACGATCCCTGTCCTCATTTTTGGGTCAGACTTGTAATGACACAGGGTCTACAATTCTGTCAGAAAAAAACTCCTAGGGTCAGGCCTCCCCTCTCAATGAATTTTAAGCCATTTTATATAAACACTGCCTTGGAGTCCAATATGTGAAGCCATCTGGTAGAAACAGAAGTACCAGGGGAATTTCCCAGAATCCCTTGCACCCAGCGCCCCCTGGAAACCCTCATTGTTTCCCCTTCTGAACACTGCAAATTGCAGTTCCCAGAATCTCTCATGCACAGTGGAAACCCTTAGGAACCATATAGTCATTTTCTGAATACACTTTCAGGTTGCAGCCTTTCTCTCCCAAGTAAGCTCCCCAGCGTTGTCATCAGGTCTGACCAGAGTGATTCTTCTTCTTGCTAAGAAACAAGAACCTGATCTGGGCAACAATCCAATTTTTTGGATTATTTGCTCAGCACATAGATTGTGTAACTCTGCACACCTTTCCTCATTTTGAACTACACAGTGTCTCTCTCCCCTGTTCTGTTCAAACAATCGACTGCCTCTTGGTCTATGTACGCAGAATTGAGTGCCCCATCATACCTATTCTCAGTGTTACCCATAATTTGTCATCATCTATATAGTCACAAACTTTTCACTTACTAAAGCACAGGTAAACCACTTCCTGGGCTGAGATACTCTCAGCCAAAATTCATCTAAGTTGACAATGATAACTGCTTGTTCCCTGTCTGAATCTGGTTTGGATTTCTGGCTGTTCTCTGTGGATGTACAACTGCAGCCAGTTTTGAGTGACGATAAAATTAAAAATCCCTAATTTTAGTTAGTTATTTATTTCCAATACATGGTGTGACTCCACTGATACATAGATGTGGCTACATTAACAAGGAGCCCAGTGGTGCTGTTGGGTGAATGTTGAGCTGCTAACTGTAACATCAGGGGTTCAAATCCACCAGGGGTGGGTTTTGGTTTGGGGTTGGGGTTACATTAACTACTGCTGATTTACAGGATGAGAGCAGTAATGTCGGGAATTTCTGATAAGTCCTGAAAGGGAGGGGGACATTGACTTATTTAATTCTCCTGCCTGCTATCTGGAATACAGCAGGAGAGCTGCTAACAGCCACGGTGGGTAAAGGAGGAGGACAGAGATAAAGGGAACCCACAGCAGCAATGAACAGGAAGTGACTTCTCTTTAAGTGAAATAATAAAAACAAATAGTCTACCTTCCTAAGCCAATATTATTGTTGGTTTTGAGTCACTTGCACTCAAAACAAATTCTGAAGGACACAGAATAAAAGACCGTCAGCACAAAAGTTTACATGTTAGATCAGGAGCACAAGAGGATAAGCCCCTAAGATCCAGCAATGAGTTAAGGAGCCTACTGGGCTGCTAACTACAAGGTGAGCAGTTCAATACCACTAGCAGCTCTGCTGGGAAAAAAGATGAAGCTTACTTGTCCATGGGGGCAGTTTGACCCTGCCCTGTGGGGTCACTGTGAGTTGTTTCTAGGGCAGGGAGTTTGGTTTGGGTTTGGATTACTAGGGAACAGAAGTATACATTGATTTAAGGGATGCTAAACCAAGAAGCCCTTCAGGTTAAAAAGAGAACACTCTCCTAGTCTTAGGAAGTCAAAGCCTAGACCTTTCTTGAGGTACAACTCTATTTGAGAAACATCAGGTCAGAAAGAGCATCTTACATGAAGGTCACTTATAGAATCAATTAAGACTGCCCCTTTGGGTATCTGAGATAGTAACCCTTTACATGAGTAGAGAGCCACATAGACAGCAGTCTTGGGGGGGGGGTGGGGCTAAGAGCTGAGGGGCCTACCGAGCAGCAGGACCCTCTTGTCCCCAGCCACAACACCTGTCCACACCTGGCAGCTTCCACGGAGAAGCTGTAGGTTTTGAGGCGGGAAAACTGAGGTGTGGGGAAAGGTGGCCCTCACAGAAACGTGGGAGAGTCTAAATCAAGTATCTAGATTCTAGTATCAAACTGTTGACCTTGTAGTTAACAGCCTACTAGCACATAACTACTACGCCACCAAAACTCTTTGAAGCATGTCCAGACCTCTGTAAACAGTTCCTTCACTAAAGTATCTTCAAAAACCACTTGTTATTGCCAGGGCCCTGGCTGATGCAAATGTCACCGCACGCATACATATTATATTGCAGAAAAAGATGCAGTCTGGAATGAATCAAACTCTATCCTTGACCTCTAGCTGGTTCATGGTGGCTTTCTGAACAACAGAAGGAGAGTCCTCCCCCCCCCCCCACACACACACGCATCATCCTTAGCCTCCTTAGCATGTCTGAGTCCATCACTGGGCTAACACAGCTCTCTCAGCGGTGTGAACATCTTGGACAGGTTTGAAATTTGGGACATCTTTACTCTCCTTGGATTTAGTCTGGTATTAGTTCTTCTAAAAGAAAATATTATCTGCTCTCCTGATACACACACTTAACAAACAACAAAAACTAACCAAATTAGATAGATTGAAGGAGCAAAGATATGTGCTCAATAAATGAATCAAAACTATGCAACTAACTCTTAATTAGCCATTCTGAAAGGACAAAGTATAATACAACTCATCAAGACTCATTTATTTTAATTAAAATTATTTGTTGAATGAGGGTTATAGCTGATCTCCCTCTTTAATTGTGTTGTAAAAATTCATCTGATCTTAAAATTAGTTTATCTTTTTGACCATATATAACTGATGAGGAAATAAAAATATATTATTTGTAAATGAAAGTCAAGGAAAGTTAAAAAAAGTCTTGTATCCTAAATGAGTTGTACTGACATAAAAATAAAAAATTCTCTCCAATTAAGTTTCCAATGGAAATATTATGACTACTAAACTTATAAACACTAAATTACAGTTTTAACTTCGTAGTTTCAGAATTAGAATATGATTCATTTCTTAAAGAATATTTATCTATTACCTACCAGTATTTCTTTTCAGAACATATACTGAGTTCTAAAACAACAATAACTCCCCCTGCTGTACCTACAAATCTTCTATGCCGCATACAGGGTAAAGAAAGGATGCAAATGTGGGTGGGCCAGTGTGGTGCAAATTAATCATGCACTCAACCGCTCACTGAAGGAATGGGGGTTCAATTCTACCCAGACTTCAGAAGTGCCTCGGAAGAAAGAGCTGCTGAGCTACTTCTGAAAAATCAGCCATGAGTATCCTCAAGAGCACACTTTGACACTCAGGGGGTTGGTGATGAGTTAGAATCTACCAAACTCATAACTATTGGGTCCATCAAGATTCACCGCGACCACAACTGGTCATTACAAATGTAGAACATAGGAAGCAGACAATCAGCCTGAGGGCTAAGTAGGTTGTTGTTCAGGCAGAACTCACAACCATACCTTTCTTATTTAAAAGCAAGATTAAATCTGAAGCATACTGGAGCTTTTTTGTAGTCCAAGGTTCATTTGGCACAAATGTGCTAAATACCAGAGACATCCAGCGACATCCTTTCTATTTTATTACTGTTGAAAACGTTGTCACATATGCTTTATCACTATGCTGTTTCACATTTACTTAAACTTTAGTACAATAACCTTGGGCGAAGAGTGTCTATTTTCATTTCTTTATATATGTAATGCCATATTTGATCTAGTGGCAAGCGTGAAGATGTACTTTGATTCTTATTTTGAATGCTTTTTAGAAAATGATGCTTTAAAAATAAATTGCCAGTGACATGGCAACAACAACAACAAAAAATAACACTAAAAAGACAATTTAAAAGAAAAATAGTGAATCAGGCATCAAGTTAGTACCAGAAAGCATGGTCATTATCTACCAATTAGTCAGCTAACAGGTTAAATGTCTAGATCACGTGACTACAGCGGCATCATAGATTGGGAAAATTGAATATATGGTGAAAATATATCAGGCAAAGTGATTTAGAAATGAGAATTAGAAAACTGTGTATATACCTATAGTTTAGCCTAGACTACAAGTCCTATCTATTGTCATGCACATTTCCAAACCAAACTCACTGCTATGGAGACGATTATGACTCACAGTGACCCTATACAACAGAGCAGAACTGTCTCCATGGGTCTCTGAGATTGTCGATGTTTAGGGGCGCAGACAGCCTCATCTTTTTCCCTGGGGTGCGGGAGGGTTTGAATCGCTCACCTAGTGTTTAGCAGCTCACTGCACAATCCCTAGGGGAGCCAAACACCACTGCCCTGGAGTCAATTCCAACTCACAGAGACCCTCCCTATATAGGGTTTCGGAGGCTGTGTGTGTATATATATGTTATTTATCTTAATTATTAAAGGAACATTTATTAAGTCTCAAATGAGACAGGGACAAGAGAATTACTCATTTGGATGAGGGAGACCATTAGGGCAAAGTCCTAATGGTGTTCAAGGGTTTGCTGGGATAAAACTCAAAACTCACTGCTGAGTCGACAGTGACAGGGCAGAAATGCCCCTATGACCTTCCTGGGAGTAGAAAGCCCTGTCTTGCTTCTGTGCAGCGGCTGATGGTTTGGGAATGCTGGCCTTGCAGTTAGCAGCGCAAGGCATAACCACGACCTCACATAGAGGCTGCAAATCTTTACGGGAGCAGTCAGCTTTGTCTTTCTCCCTCAGAGGAGTAGCTGGTGGAGTTAGAGCTATTTTCTAAAAACACCTGTAGAAGATCTAAATAAATATTTGTCAAGATAGGTTGATACATTTGTTGTACAAAATGAGACTACCGCTGCCACTTGAGCAAGCTAGTCTCTAACATAAGCAGATGAGCACTAAATCAGCCACAACTCACAAGTTCTACCAATGCTTTCTTTCCAACTGGTGCAGACTGGTGGGTGAGAAGAGCACTCCATTCAAGGAAAATGGAAAGCCTAAGCTGCTTTAGTCCTGCCAATTTGGAAATTCGGTTTTCATCACCTTAGTCACTGGGAAAAAAAGATGACACTCATATATATATATATATATATATAACATGCTTATGCGATACCGTAAAATATTATTTAAATGTTTAAGTTCATGACTTCATACTCTAATTGTCAAAATGCCCCCAAAGTACAGTTTCCATTGATCATGTACAATGCACGAAGATTCTGGATTTAGAAATGTCTGGGCAATTGTGTAATAGTGCCACAGATGTCAACAGATGAAAATTCTCAATGGAGTCAGTGAGATCGGGGCAGTAACCCCAGAGATCTCTACTTTTAGAGAATGATGAGAGTTACCCCAAAGATCTCCACAACTAGCATGCTAAGCCTGGCTGAAGAAGTCTACACACATATGAAACTGCATCACCACAAAATTATGCTCCAGCTATGAACTCATGTTCTTGCACCCCACCACACGTACTTCCTAGGGTGCTAAAGGAGATCAACTTTTCTTTGAAAGTTATCTTCTAGAAAGAACTAGCTCTGGCCAAGCCATCCCTGAAAGCAGGATCCTCAACTAGCGTGCACATGCCAACATCCCACAGCCCTTTGAAACCAGAACCCTACAGCAGCTTCCATCTTGGAGAGCAACTGCACATGCGCCCTATTAACATGGTCCAGCCTACTTCCGGCAATGCGACCTTCCTCACACACATCCAATTTTAATGAATATGTAGAAGACCCTTAGCATAAAAAAAGAATATATACTGAGAGCTCTTTCACTTGCAAGAGATGAGGGTTAGAGTAGCCGAAGGGCCTTCCTTGTCTCCAACACTTAAAGGCTCCTTCTTTTTAAACATAAACTCTTGCGCATGTGGAAGACTTCTTTCTGTCTCCCTGATTATTTGTCAAAGGCAAGAACTCTACTTTATGGGTGAAGGGAGATGTTGGCTAATGTAAGACATGACAAAATAATAATAATTTATAAATTATCAAAGTTTCATGAGGGAGGTGGAAGTGGGGAGGGAGGGGAAAGTGAGGAGCTAATACCAAGGGCTCAAGTAGAAAGCAAATGTTTTGAGAATAATGATGGCAACAAATGTACAAATGTGCTTAACGCCATGGATGCATGTATGGGTTGTGATAAGAGTTGCACGTGCTCCCAATAAAATGATTTTTTTAAAAAAGAACTCTATAGTGTTGGCTGGTGAACTGTCTTCCCCCAACACACACAAGTTAAAGTCAGGACCCAGCTCCAATCCCAGATCAACATTTACCATCTCTGTTATGTTAAATTAATCTCTCTGAGCCCATACTCTTGTTGTCTACAAAGTAGGGTCATGAATAACTATGAATAGCTACAACATATCAGAGGAAGTACAGAGTGACTGCTGAGATCAAACAGACCACAGCCCATTGCCTTGGACTCGATTCAAACTCATAGCACCCAGAAAGGACAGAGTAGAACTACCTCAGGGTTTCCAAGGCTGTGCATCGTATGGAAATGGACTGCCACATCTTTCTCTCATGAAACGGCTGGTAGTTGTTGGTGGATTCAGGGGAGGAGTGAAATTTCTGAATATAGATCTTCTACCCATGGGGATTGGTCAGTTTTAGTTACCGCCCCCCCCCCCCGGTTATATGGTTGAATCATCTTTCAAAGAACAGCAGAGGATACCCCCCATCCTCCCAGGAACCATGGGAGAGCATTTTCAAGATCTTTGTGATTGCCATGGAGACTCGGAGGGGCAAAGCTGAGTATGGGGTACGTTTTCCTTATCTGGCCCAAGATTATGAAACTGTGACAGGCAGGTTGTCTTCTTGGCCCATGGAGGCTAAAACCCAGGGACCCTGTAGCTGAGAGACAGAGGGACCAAGAGTGACTTTGTTACCATGTGGCTGAAAAGGCTACCTATATCCTTACTGTGTGCCGATCCTAATCTGTGGTAACCTATAGGCTTCCCTAACAAATCCCATTAACTGTTGAGTACTGTCTCTGAAGTTCTGTGTGGCCACTGCAGCAGAGCCTTGAACCCAGTATAGACGCAGAGGGACAAGGGAGGAACTGTTGGGGGTCAGAATGGGTTACGAGCCTGGAGCGTGGAGGCATGTCTGACTCTTGACTCTAGCAGCCAGGAAGCCAGAGGCCGGCTGTGCCGCCTCCAATGCCATTTCCCACGGGTTCTAATGGCCGTTCTTTGGGACAGCAGGCCAGCACTTAACCTCCGAGCCGTGATGAGAGAATGGCAAACAACCAGGACATGTGATGATGGCAGATAGTTAAAGTACAATCCCGTACCCTTATTCTTACTCCGTTTATGCTCCCCCCCCCCCGTTATTCCTAGAAAATTCTTATCATTCATCAACAAAAACTTAAGGAGCTCAGTGAGGTTTTTCTCCACTTATTTCCTCACACAAACAAAATTCTTGAGTGTTCACAAAGTATTTGGCAAATCTCTGCATTGTAATACATAGCACATTATTTAATGTGGTTTACCTGCTTCAAATCCCTTCCAGAGAGTATGGACTGATACAGAATTTCACCTGAAACCTGAAGCCTTAGTTAAGATATCCTCTCTATCTTCCGTGTTCAGAAAAACCGTTTACTGCAAGTAACCACCTTCCCGTAGGGCTTACATGAGACTCACAGATGCCCCTGGTTAAATGACAAGGCCAGAGAGACCATCCATTTTCCCATCCCTTGCCTCATAAGTGAGTAGCTGATGATCAATCAGAAACAAAGTGCTTGGTACTGTATTAGAGCTGAAGTTCTGAGCACTTCATTTGCAGAGTAGCCCAAAATCCATTTGCAAGAGATCCCACATGGATTTTAAACTTCCACTGAGCCCTTTTGGACCATTAGCTAGTCTCATCCTAGAGTGCACTAGAATGTAGATTCCCTCCATTCCCTCCAGCCAAGCCAGGGAGGGGCACGCTCCCTTAGGAAGGAGCCCGGGTGTGTCCCGATGGAGATCACCACACTTGGGTTCCCACAGTCATGGGTCATGCCCTGACTGCCTTGGTCAGAAAGCGCTAAACCAGTCTTGTAAACTCTTCTGTCTAACATAATGTGTGTGTCCTAATCATGACTGTTACCACTTCAGTAGTCTTACCTGTAAGATCTACTGATCCAATATCAAGTATGAATTTGTGGCAGAAGCCAAAAAACCAAGCTCACTGCTATCAACTACGTTCAGACTCATAGTGACCCTGTAGGACAGAGTAACACCGCTGCTGGCTGCTGTAAGTCACCAAGACTGTCACTCGTTACCAGAGCAGAAAGCCTCAGCTTCCTTCTGTGGTGCTGCTGGTGGTGTCCAACTGCTGACCCAACTCATAACCCACTCTGTCGCCACAGGGGCTCCTGAACTTCTGGACAGGTTTCCTTATTACCCATATCCTATTGATATGACCGAGTGACTGGGAATCGTAGGATGCCATCATGACCTCCCTCATCTAAGTTATGTTTTTGTCTCCTTTTTCTCAAGTTTTTCTTTAAAAATGTTAAATTATATCTGAGATTCTTGGTTTCTTTTATACCTTAAACCAGTATCCAACTGTTGATCGTCTCTCCTTGACCAAAGACAACACATTCCTCTCTTTAAGAACCCCTAGAATAGCTAAAGCAAATGGAAGAAATGATGAAGACAAAATATTATAATGAAATATCCAAAGACCCAAAGTTAGAAAGCCAACAAGAAAAGCATGTGCGGCGTACATCAAACTGAAAGAACTGAAGGAAAAAAGCCAATCCTTGAGTTGTAAAATTAGAAAGTGCTATGGGCAAAATACTGGATGACGCAGGAAGCATTAGAAAGAAAATGGACGAAACAGATAAGTCTCTCTTTCAAAAAGTCAGCATTCAACCATGATCAAGAACCAATGGTACTGAAGAAAGAAGTCCAAGCAGCACTGAAAGCATTCGGGAAAAACAAGGCTCCAGGAATTAACAGATACCAATGGAAAATGTCAACACATTGATGAAGCACTGGAAACACTCACCTGGTTAAGCCAAGAAGTTTGGAAGAGAGCTACCTGGCCAACCAACTGTAAGAAGTCCATTTTTTGTACCCATTCCAAAGAAAGGTGACGCTACAGAATGTGGAAATTATAAATAGTATTATTGATACTGCACACAAGTTTTGCTGAAAATCACCCAACAATGGTGACAGCAGTACATTGACAGGGAGCTGCCAGAAATCCAAGCAGGATTCAGAAGAGGCCATGGAACAAGGAATATCATTACTGACATCAGATAGATCATGGCTCGAAGCAGGGACTGCCAGAAAAATGTTTCTATGCACTTTATCAATTATACAAAGGCATCGAACTGTGTGGATCAAAAGCAACTATGGGCACGACTGAGAAGAATGGGGGTCCAGAGCACTTCATTGCGCTCGTGCAGAACCACTGCAGGCGGTCATTCACACAGAATAAGGGAAAGGTTGCGTTGTTGAAAGTCAGAAAGGTGTGTGTCTGGGCTGTATGCTCTCACTCGACTTATTCAATCTGTATGCAGAGAAACTGGACCATATGAAGAACAGTGCAGCATCAGGATCAGAGGAAGACTTCTTAACCACCTGAGGTCTGCAGCTGGCGGCACCACCTCGCTTGCAGAAAGTGAGGAGGAATGCACTTGCTAAGGAAGACCAAGGACTGGGGCCTTCAGCATGGATGACAACTCAATGTAAAGAAAACCAATATCCTCACAACTGGACCAACTGGTAACATCAGGATAAGTGGAGCAAAGTTTGAAGCTGTCAAGGATGTTGTCTTGCTTGGATCCACAATCATGCTCATGGAAGCAGAAGTCAAGACAGAAAATTGAGTAAATCTGCTGCACAAGCCCTCTTCAAAGTGTTGAAAGGCAGGGAGGTACCTTCGAGAACTGACGTGTGTATGATCTAAGTCATGGTCTTTTCAATTGCCTACTGTACATGTGAAAGCTGGACCCTGGATAAGGAAGGGTTCCGAAAAATCTATGCATTTGAATTGTGATGCTGGTGAAGAATACGGAAAATGCCAGGAGCTGCCCAAAGAACAAACTGATCTGACTTGAAAGAAGTACAGCCAGAATGTGCCTTAGAGGCAAGGATGGCAAGAGTTGTCTTACAGACTCTGGACATATTGTTGAGAGAGACCAGTCCCTGGAGAAAGGGCAGCGATAAAGAGGAAGGCCCTCGATGCGATGGACTGACACAGTGGCTGCAACAATAGTCTCAAACTTTAGTGCAATGGTGAGGGTGGCACAGCAACGGGAGGTGCTCCGTTCTGCTGGACCCAGGCTCCCTGAGTCAGACCCACCCGGTGGCACCTAACAACAATCCTGACAACAGGCCAATCCCAGCATTCTGATTTACTACCCAGTGATTCGCCATCTTATCACCCTGCCCCACACTGGGCTTCTTCATGTTTCCCTGATGTTCTTGCTGTGGTAGTAGCCTTCCTTCCCTAGCACAGAAGTCCCTTTCCTTTGTCCCCTTTTCTTTCTGAATAGAAGTTCTACCTATCAAAACCCACGTCTGTGTCATATTTGACATGGGTTTCTAGAGGTAGGACATGTGCTTTTTCTTTGGACTGCCAAAATGTAACAAAGGACACAGTATGTAGCATGCGCTCCAATACTTTTTATGAATAGGATAGAAATAATCTTGAAATGTACTTACTATTCTGCTCTCTCTTGGGCTTGTATTACTTGTAAAGTGTCTAACTGTGTAATGACTGAAATTATGTTTTGAAATGTAATGATATAGTAGGAAAGAGTAGTCAAACTTTAGAAATTAACACCTAATTGTGCCAAGTATGGCTAAAGCCTCATAGATGACCAAGCAGCAGCCATTTATTTTCTCTGGAATCCAGACTTCGGGGAGGGGAGAGGGTGACTCACCCTGACTACTGCTTTGGGATCTCCTTTTGAACCATAAGCCTTGAGAAAACCTTACGCGAAAGGTCCCTGCACGCGGTTCTACACTAGCTTTTACTGTCACTCTGAGTAGGAATGAGTCTTTAGCACACGGGAAGTCACACCGCCTAGCTGAATCTATAAAGAATGTTTGCCTTGGGCACTGTGCTCTGGGAGACTTAGCTGACTGCATGTCAGTTTGAGACACAGAACCTCCACAGTCAGATTTGAAGCTGTGTTCGCGGTAAAATGTAGAACAATGCTGGTAAGATGGGTTAGAAGCTCTTTTCTCCTCACAACATTTTGACTCCTTGGTCAACATGTAGGATCCCTAGTGGCAGAGTGGTTATGCATTGGGCTGTAAACTGCAAGGGCAGCAGTTCAAAACCACCAGGCAGCTCTGGGGCAGATTCCCTACTCTCGTAAAGAGTTACGTGTGAGAAACCCACAGGGGCAGTCTACCCTGTCCTACAAGGTCACTAGGAATCAGAGCTGAGTTGATGGCAGGGAATTTGGTTTGGGGCTTGGTCAACATGAGAGTCCTGGTGGGGGTACTGGGTAAGCAATTGGGCTGCTAAGCACAAAATCAGCTGTTCAAACCTATCATCCACTTCCCGTGAGAAAGGGGAGGCCGTCTGCTTCTGAAATCCCCGGGCTGGACGAGCCCTACTCGACACAAGGGCAGTGGGTTTGCTTGGGTTTCGGGTAGTCAGAATGCTACCTTAGCTTCAAATAGTATAACTTTAATAAACTTCAATTAATGTGATCGCCTTAATGTGATTTTTGTTTCAACAAGACAGAGTTAAATGCCTTATATCAGATGAATTTCATTAAAAATATTAAATAAAAACAATCCACATGAGCAAACATAAAAATAAATTCCCAAGTAAAAAGTTGGGACATTTATCAAGTAACCAATGGACCTGATTAATTATTAATTAATTCAATAACTACTCCATGGGTGCCTACTTAGTGTCAGTAGTATGTCTAAATCCAGGGGATTTAGCACACAAAATCATTACTCTTGTAAAGTAGCTTTTAACTTGAGAGACAGGTGATAATGTAAACCAAAATGCCAGACTCTGCTATCAAGTGGATGCCGATCCATGGCAACCCTATGGGACATGGGGGAACTGCCCGTGGGTTTCTGTGACTTCAACTCTTTACCGGAGGAGAACGCCTTGATAGTCTTCCAGAGCAGCTGGTGGTTTCGAACAGCTGTCCTTGCCATTAACAGCCCAATGTGTAAGTGTTAGGCAGCTTAGCCTAGGGAATTGGGAAGTCCATTCACGCATGCCCAGGAGAGCCAGCATAGGACAAAGCTGGATTTTCCCGCCGGTGGGCGTGGATGGGCGTTACACCTGGAGCAGCCCACCTGGGCCAGGTAATTGCAATTCAGCCAATGGGAGCGACCTGGGGTCGTTCACCATGCCTCCCCCCGGGAACCCTTGAAAAGGCAGGGACCAGAAGGGAGAGGGGCTGGTCTGGTCGTCTTCGTGGGAGGAGAGAGATCCTTGCATGACCCGGAGCAGTCTCTGCCAGGCCGCATGATCAAAGGAATCCTATGGGTGCCGCATAAAACCTGAAGCTTCTTTTAACTCTCATTAAATTCACTTGCATCACGAGCCCGGCTTCGGCGTGAAATCTTTCTCGGGCGGAGCCAAGGACCGAGGTTGGAATCTAGCCCAGAGAGAGAGACCTAACATAAGTACTATGCCAAAAGGGTTCCTAAAAATGGGAGAGGGCTTCAAAAAAGTCTAGCAAAGCGGAATGAGTGGAAAACAAATTCCCATGGACTTCTTGCGGCCCCTATACAGTCTCAGAGAGTCATGGCTGGGACAGAGAAGCAGACATGCTTGCAGATGGTGAGAGCAGCCAAGGGAGACAAAGCAGGAAAGCCTCCACAACGGCCAGCAGGGCGCGTGACCACTTGGGGGAAGACTGCAGGCTGAGGAAGGAGGGTGCAGGTCCTAAGGGGAGGGCTGCCTGGAGTTTGAGGAGCAAAGTGCCTGGACTGAATGAGAGGGCGGAGCAAGCCAGCAAGGAGGAGACCAGGGTGGGTCATGTGGAGAGCACTTCCTGTGCAGTGAGTGACAGGGCAGATTTCCTTTTAGTTATTTCCTCAGCAGAAGTCTAAGATGTCCCCATTGAGGGTCAGAGGCAGAGACAAAGAACTGAGTTAAGAACCTGTTAAAATAAACAAAACGAGGGATTATGGGAGTGCAGACCAAAGTGGTTAGTGATGGCGGGAAGGAAAAGAGGAAAGTGGTCAGCCGCTGGCTGCATTTGGGCTGGCTGAGCGACTAGACGTGTGCTGTGCGCCAGAAAGAGCAACCAGGCAGGCACGCTGGGGAAATGGCGCAGCCCTTTGCTGCAGGGAAAGCCGGCGGGAGGGCAGGGGAACATGAGCTCTCTTTTGGACTTGTTTTCCTAAAAAATGTGCCATGGTGAGCAGAAGGAAATAAAGGGCACGGGGAGCAGTGTGGGAATCCATCACACCTGAGGCCCAGAAAGTGTCTCTGCGAAAGGCAAACAAGAATGAGCCTGATGGCTCAAACCATTCTCTCTGGTAACTTGTGGAGACTCAACTCTCAGGGGTTAATCACAGCAACTCTTTTCTGCTGAGCTCAGTGTTTTGCTGCCTTACTATGTGGTTCAATTTCCACAAGGACAGCTCTTTGAACTTAACCAACAGCAAGTGGAAGACAGAAGAGAGGAAGTGAGAAAGACTGCTGCTGAGTCAGCAGAAAATGGAAAGCGAGAAGCATGGTAAGTGCTGCTCAAAATATGGAGGTGGGGGATTTATATTCAAGGAAGGGCAGCACGCACAATGCAATCACAGTAGGATAACAACTGTTAGCAATGAGCCCACCACAGACTCGCCAAGCCAGCTATGGATTTCACAGGTCCTTACCTAATTTGGGCAATCCATATGAATCTACCTGGCCCTTGCCGTTATTATCCCACTGCCACATGCAAACACATTTGAGCATCGCTCCAAAGGCTCACTCTTGAAAACTTCCCATTAAGTAAAAAGGATTGGCAAAGTTTACTACATTTCTATTCACTATTTTTAAGTCACTTAATTTCCCCTAAACCGCAGACAAGATAATTTCTACAGCAAGATTAGTGAGTACACAAAATAGCAAATTAAATTAAAAAGAAAAAGGTAACTAAACAATAAAAGTCAAAAACCAAACAAGGTAAGAAACAAAAAACCCTTAGGCTTATTGTGGAAGTACATCTCCCTTCTCTGTCTGCTCTTCAAACGTCAATTCTGACTCTAAATAACTATTTCGGAGGAAGAAGTTCTTAAAAGCAGCTTGCATCCACCCGGTGGCCCACTAACGTGAACCTTGTCTCCACTGTCAACTAATCACGTAAGCAGCTTTCCCTGCACTCACTGACCTAGGCTGACTAAACGTGGCTGCCATGGTCTTGCCCAGTGGAAGCTGAATCCTAAATGTCTCCAGGAGCTCTGGGAGGCCCTGGTTCCAGAGGGGCGTGGCCAGCCAGGCTCTATGTTGGCTTGCAACTCCTTAAAACAGGATACCTGCTGTGTTTCGGGACCACAAAAGAATGCTTCAGGCATAACCTTTACCTCCTTCATCCGTCACCAGTTAACTCAAAATTTAAACATTTAATCTCAGCACCCATGACACTATGCTAGGGGTAGAGACCATGAGATAACCCTCACCAAGGTTACAAATTGATTCTCAAACTCAAAGCAAAACATGCATGTTCTCTGAAACAACTAAGTTTGCTTTTGAAAGTATTTTATTTCTGCTTCCACTAATCCAATCCCTTCTAGCGCTTATAAAATTGTGAGCCAGGAGTATTTCTGGGAGTGATGGAAGCATGGCAATACTATGTGTCCTAAGTCTCAAATGCTGGCATATGAGGAGGTTCCCCCAAAGAAACCAGAATGGTGCTGGGCAAAGAGGAGCTTTCGTAGTGCGCATTTTTCTCTCTAGGCGAGCATCAAGCAAATCACTCTGAGTTAGTGCACACAGTGGCGTCACCTGGGAAGGTTCTCACTGGTCACAGGGAATTTTTTTCATAAAAGCATATTTTACTCAAACTTCATTTTCTGGTGATGGTTGAGTTAAGAGAACAGAGTACAGCTGTGAAATTTTGTTTCCTGCACGGGAAAAATGCCACAAAAAACTGCTGTTGAACTGCTGTTCAAATGATGCTGGACACAGCTTCCAAGGACTATGAGAAATCTCAAATGTATGGATGGTTTTCTCATTTAAAAAAAAGTGAAATGTCAATTGATGACCCCTCATTCTGGATGCCCATCAACTTGCCGATGGATGAAAATGTCAACTCATAGGGCATTTGGAGTTTGTTCTACCAGGTCAGACTGCTAATCAAGCTTTCTATTTATAGATCCTGAAAACAATGCATAACAGTGGACAACAAAAAAAGGCCTGATTTGTGGCAGGCAGGGGACTGGATTTGCCACCATGACAATGTACCTGCTCACACAGCCGTCTCAGAGTGCCAGTTTGGGGCAAAAACCAGCATGCCTCTCTTGCCCCACACACCTGACTCATCTGATTTTGGCTCTGTGACTTATTTTTGTTTCCATGAGTGAAAAGGGACATGAAAGGACAGCAATCTGACGAAGTAGAAGAGGTGAAGAAAAAACAAGGGAGGTGCTGTCAACCATCCAAACAGATAGGTTTGAAAAACGTTTCCAAGAATGGAATCGCAGAGCTGATAAATGTATTAAATGTAATGTGAAGAGAAAACTGTACTAGACCAAGGGTCGGCAAACCGGCTCTCCATCCACACGTGGTTCTTTCGTACATACATGTGGCTCTGTAGTAAAATGTAAAATGAAAATAAAACCCTCATAATTTCATTTAAAGGTTATTATTCAGATAATGGTTAGATTTCATTTGCTTATAAAAATATATTTATGGCTCTCGGGTAATTTTTAAATTGTTATGAGGGGCAGGATTGGATCTTTCATATCAAAAGTTTGCCGAGCTCTGATCTAGACTATCCATAGTGAAACCTGGTACAAGACCAGCCTTTCTCGTGGTGAAGGAAGAGAATCAGTGGGCAGAGGCACTGGAGGTAAGATTGCCCGCTTTCCTCAAGGGTCCTGAAATAAGTAGCCTGCTGAAAATACTCCATCCAGTACAAAGATTGTGCTCCTAGGTGAATGTTAGCCATTTATTCTGGCACATCACTCAGAGAAAGATGAATCAACTACAAAACTTTTCTAAGCATGTAAAACTATCAGATAGTAATTAGACTTCAAACAAAAATTAAACCTTTCAATTAGCTTTCATGTTGACACTAGGACTATTATACAATTAAAAACAAACAAACAAAACAAACCCTGTTGCTGTCAAGCCAATACTGATTCAAAGGAGCCCTCTGGAACAGAGTAGAACTAACTCCCCCATAGAATTTCCAAGACAGGCTACCACATCGTTCTCCAGTGGATCAGGTGGGTGGGTCTGAACAACCAACCCTTGTTAGTAGCCAAGCATGTACACATTGGACAGCGAAACCCTGCGAAAGACAGAACCTGAGCAAGGCGGAAACTTGTCAGAGAAGAAAATCTCATTTCCCTCTAAGAAAGAGTGAGAGAAAAGTGGTACAAATGTTCCCTGGCAAAGGCAGTGCATTTCCAGACCCAGAAAACAAGGCTGCCCCGTCCCAGGTTGCATTGCCTGTCTATATTCACACTGACTGAGTCAGAAGACAGGCAGAGACCTGAGAGTGAGAGAGAGAGGCTGACGGTAGGCATTCTGCTACAGGCCTCGCCCCCCTAAAAGAAGCAGAATTCTGTCTAGTCAGTGGACCGCATTTCCCCTCTGAGTTAGGTCCCACTCTACATCTGAGCCGGCACACGTTGTCAGATGTCACTCTGCGCTGCAGCTGCTAGCTCTGATTCAAATAGCTGGACTACCTCGGTTCTATCCCCATTGTCCTAGGTAACACCTCTCCCCTCAGTTCCATGGCATTTTATTCAGCAGAGATCACACGTCCCGCCTGCCCATCCTGACAGGGAAGTGTCACCGAGTGCAATCATATTGTCAGAGTAGACCAGCGCTGGCCTTTGGTGTCACCACCCTTAGAATTCTCTATTCGTTTCAGAAAATTGAACACCCCCCTCAAGAAGTTCTGTTTTTAAAATCCTACATTGAATATAATGTGATAGTTGGATATGGAAGTGGGATTACTAGCCCTTCCTTCTAATTTCTTTTGGACACAATCCTCCAACAATCAGCCACACCCCCAGCACTGAAGTACTATCATTTCAGCCAGCAGTTCAAGTCTTCCAGATTGCCAAAGGGGTGGTGAAATGGGCAATCTCTTACACTGACTCTGGGAATTCAAATTGTACAATCTGTCTCCCAGGTAATTTCAGAATAGATACAAACAGCCTGAAACATGGCTACATCCTTATGCTCAGTAACTATCATCAAAAAATGTTATCCTAGTGATCAGAAGTGCATAAAAACGTATATAAGAAAAGTCAACACTGCATTATTTAGAACACAAAACCAAATTAATTTGAATGCCTAAAAGAATTGCAGAACACCTAATGTAAATCAACAATTAAATATTAAATTACTGAGAAGTGTTTAAAGGTCATATGTATAGTAAAGAATAAAAGGTTAGGCAATGAAGGGCAGCATATATATATATAGAGAGAGAGATAAAAGAAAAAAGTATATAGACCAAAATATTAACCCCAAACCAAACTTAGTGCCATAGAGTCAATTCTGAGTCATAGCAGCCCTTTGGAAAAGGGCAGAGATTCCCCTTTGGGTTTCTGAGACAGAAGAAAGCCTCATCTTTTTCCCACTGAGCGGCTGGTAGTTTCGAACTGCTGACCTTGTGATTAGCAGCCCAAATAACCAGCATGTAACCACTCCACCACCAGGGCTCCTCAAAATATTAACAGTAGTTATATATACAAGACAGCTTCAGAAAGTTCAGAAGGGGGGAGAGAAATTAAAAGATAATGAAAAAATTAAAAAGATAATAATGGAAATGAAGCCCTCTTATACTCGTAGTACAGACCTGTAATCATTAAAACAAAGCCTTAGGATCATGGCCTTTGGAACCAAGAAGCAGTCCTTGGAATAGAACAAGGAAACACTGCATGGTTTACAATTGAGAAAGGTGTGCAATGAGAGTGGTAACCCTTCACCAGACTGATTCAACCTGCATGCTGAGCACAGAAATCTGCAGCAGAAGACCGATTTAAAGTGTTAAAGAGCAAAACTGTCTCTGAGGACTGAAGTGAGCTGCCCAATCAGTGGCTCAGCTGCATGTGAAAGTGGGCAATGCAGGCGGGCTGCAACACTGAAGCGCCTGAGATCGGGTGTAAGGTACTGAAATTGTCACGGCCTGCCAGAAACACACACACAGTCTGGGAAGAACAGCCGTAATGCTCCAGAATCAAGGACGGCAGGACTTCATCGCATGTCCCGAGACAAGTCCCTGGAAAAGGAGATCATGCGTGCTAAACTAGGGAGTCGGGGAAAGCGGGTGGATTAGCACAGCGCTGCAACCCTGGGCTCTGATATGATTGTCAGGGTGGCCCGAGACCAGCACGATCTTGTTCTGCCGCACGTGCAGTTTCTGTGAGTGAGGTTTGACTAGAGAGCACTTAACAACACAATTACTATACAATACTACTGTAAAGTTATTTCTTTAAACGGGAAAAGATGATAAAGGTTATTAAAAAAGAAAACCCTTAGGAAGATCCCACCCAGTCCGAGGAGATTAAGAACACCAGACCCATGGACGCATCTGTTATATAAATTCTAGAAACAAGTTCTTCCTAGTTCTCTTCAAACAAGAACACTCATCTTCAATATCTCCGTTTTCATCCTTGCACTTAATTTTGCACCTTGAGCATACAATTGATTCTGTTTTGTTTCTAGCAAGCTTCCTCCCAATGATGCACTCCTACAAACACGTTTTTATTGTACTGACTTTGAAGACCCTGGCAAATACCCCTTAAATGCTCTTTGCTCACATCTGATGTGCACCTTCCCCACCATGCTTCGTAAGTGTTTGTTCTTCTGGCCTGGGAAATCATCCCATTTTCTGAAAGCTCTTTTACTGTAAGGCAGTACTTTCTTACATTTTTTGAGTGGTAATGCTTAAAAGCTTAAAAATCATTACACGGCATTCTTTCCTTCGGTTTTTAGTTAGCTGACATAAAATTAACTGTGCTTTGAAGTTTAAGAATGTTTTAACATATCATAAAAACTGGCAGTGCCTGAGAAGTATAAAGCCAACAATATAAATCACTTCTTTGGGTCTGGACTGCATCAATGTCTCCTATCTAAATACTGGAGAGATAGTATGGGTACATTTAAACTTTAGTTACTAACAACATATCAATATTGATTCATTAATTGTTGTAAGTGTGCCATGCTGGTAAAGGTTAACAATAATGACTGAGGTGTGTGATAAATGGGAATTTGCTATACTGATTTCTCAATTTTTCTGTCAGTCTGAAACTATCCTAGTGATAAAGGATATGTAAAAGCGGGGAGATGGCGGGGGGGGGGGGAGTTTATACCTGGTATTTAGATTCTCAGGAGAACTGAAACTGTTTGCTCAGTCCCTGATGGCAATGAAATAATATTCTGAAAGCATAAACAGTGAAAATACAACTATCATTTCCCTGACACTACTGGCTAACTGGGTCGCTATGATTCAGCATGAACTCAGCAACAGAGAGCTTTGCTTGAGTACTGGCTAAGTGAGTGGTGTCAATGGTTAATATGCTCAGCTGCTGAGAGGAAGGAGGATGGTTCAAGTCTACCCAAAAGTACCTAAGAAAACAGGCCTATTAACATGTTTTTAATTAATCAGTTTATTTGGGGGCTCTTACAGATCTTATAAAAATCCGTAAATCAATGCTTTCAAGCACACTTGTACATATGTTGCCATCATCACATTTTCAAAACATTTTCTTTCTACTTGAGCCCTTGGTATCAGCTCTTTTCCCCCCTCCTTCCCACTCTCATGAATCCTTTATCAATTATTTTCGTATCTTACACCATCCGCTGACTCCCTTCACCCACATTTCTGTTATTCATCCCCCTGGGGTGGGTAGTAATGATATATCCATCATTGTGATCGATTCCCTCTTTCTCCCCTTCCCTGTCCCAGCCCTTTATGGTATCGCTAGTCCCCCTACTATTCCTGAGGGGGTCTATCTGTCCTGGATTCCATGTTTCAAGAGCTTATCTGTACCAATGTACATATTCCCGTCTACCAGGATTTGAAAGGTAGAACTGGGTTCATGATAGTGGGGGGGGGGGGGGAAGAGAGAAGCATTAAAGACCTAGCAGTGAAACTGTGGTATCAATTGTACAAGAATGCTTGATGTGATCGAACTATGAAATGTTATGCTATCTGTAAGAACTCCCAATAAAATGATTAATATAAAAAAAAAAGACCTAGCAGCTCTCAACCTGTGGATCTCGACCCCCTTTGGGGGTCAAACTTTCCTTTCACAGGGGTCGCCCAATTCATAACAGTAGCAAAATTACAGTTATGAAGTAGCAACGAAAATAATTTTATGGTTGGTGGATAACCACAACATGAGGAACTGTATGAAAGGGTCCTGGCATAGGGAAGGTTGAGAACCAATGAACTAGAGGAATGTTGTGGGTTTCGTCAGTGCTATACTGTACCGTCTGGCTCGTCCCTTCCTTAAGACCCGTCTGTACGGGGATGTCCAATTGCCTACAGATGAGCTTTGGGTTTCCACTCCAACCCCTCTCGTTTACATTGAAATGATTGTTCGTTTTGGAACTTTTCATGCCTGCTATTCCCATCCACATCTCATGATCATACAGGCTGGTGTAGCAACCTACTTCAGAGAGGAAGGGAACCTGCTTGGTATGTATGGCCAGTCTAGTCAGCATTTGGAACTCCACAGCCAAACTCACTGACCTCGAGTACACAGAACTGCTCCTGTGGGCTTACGAGACTGCAACCCTTTATGGGAATAGAAAAAGCCCCATCTTTCTCTGGAGGAGCAGCTGGTGGTTTCAGACTGCTCAGCAGTCCGACGCATAACCACTATGCCACCGATGCTACTAAAGGCTGAGTGGGACCATGCAAATAAGGGATACAGGACTTTAATTCAGGGTTTCATCAGTTTCACTATGATGCTGGGTATGAAAGTGAGCAACCTCAGAAACAGAAACAGGTAATCTCACAACCATCAAGAAAGAGCCATCAGCTGAGAGCCTGGACGATCCCTACCTGAATCAAAGACAACAGAAGCCACAGCAGTGAGACCGAGAGAGAGTGAGAACAAGGTTGGAGCAGAGCAGTGCTGAGACCTTGAGACAGAGCTGCACTTCACTGCTGAAGACTGACACTGACTGTGGTAACCTGCTCACTTCCCTAATAAATCCCCATAATCTTGAGTATTGTCTTTGAGTTCTGTCTGACTACCACAAAGAATTATTAAAACCAGCAGAGAGAGAGTGCTTTGGGAGGGATATTTGGTCTTAGAATAGGGTAGAGAAGATGGGAGACAAAGGCACGCCTGACTGCCTTCTACTCCTGTAGTCTCAGAAACTCTCAGAGGTCAGTTGGACCTTGTCCTGTAGGGTGGCTATGAGGTGGCATCCGTTTGATGGCAGAGAGTTTGGGTCACATTACTGCTGTCAACATCACCCCCTCTGCACTCACAGTACCGCCCACTATAAGACAACCCTACTGCTGTGCCCACTTGCTTTTCTATCCTTTGCTCTCAGGGCTCTAGGCTTCATTTTCCTGAAGCCCTCCACCTGGTGCACCCATGTACACACACTCACTCACTCACTCACTCACTCTAATCTAAGGTTTCCGAGGCTGTAAATCCTGACAAGAGCAGGCAGACTTCTTCCTGCAAGAGTGGCTAGTGGGTCTGAGCCGTGGTGGACCTTGCAGTTAGAAGTTCAATGCTGACCCAACTGTCACGAGGGCTCTGAGCACACTCACTGCCTTGGAATCCATTTCAACTCTTATTGACCCTAAAGGGCAGGCACGACTGTCCCTGTGGCTCTTTGAGGCTGTAAATCTTTAAGGGGGCAAGGAGCCTCCTCCTTCTCCCTAGTTTCAAACGGCTGGCTTGTGGGTAACACGCTGATGTGTAACCCACGACCCCATCATGGCAGTTCCAACCAAACTCCCATCTGGCGCACAGTGAAGTTCCATTATGGGAACTGCAACCAAGGAGATGAAACAAATGTTTAGGAATTATTGAGTGGAAAATTGACCCACTCTGTAAACTTTCATCCAATGCACAATAAAAAAAATCTTTTTTAAAATAGGACAAATATTGTATGAGACTCTATTAAAAGGATAAATACCAAGACAGAAGCAGGAATCCATTCTCGGGTCATGTAATCTCCTAATCAGTCTCTCGAGCAGCGAGGCGGTGTGCCTAATGCTCATGACCCACCTGTCACTTCCCTCTTTGTACATCTGAAACCCACTTTGACAGCATCGGCCTCACCCCAGGACCCGTCACTTTCTCATGTGGGGAGACAGAGCGCAGGCTGGCCAGTTCCTGCCATGTACCATTGTTCTACAGTCACCCCAAATCAACTGACACTCCTACCAAAGTGCTCAGAGACTCGTTAAGAGAAATTCAAGTCCAGAGATAAGTGTGTGAGGGAGTGTTGGGGTGGAGGGTGGGGGAATATGTCTTTGAGAAGGTGGTTATACCTGTTGGTGGGTAAATCACAACCATGTGGGGCAACCCACTACTAGGAAAACTGCTCATTTATACAGACCCCCCAAAGGGAGAATACACCCAGAATTATGTTTCTAACTGGGTACTTGTGAGGTAGTTTCCATCCAACCCTTGGTGACCCAGGCATGCTACAGACAACCAGACACTCAGTCCTTCTGAGGTACACAACATTCTTCATTGATCGCACCAGAACGTTCTAATTTGTAAACCCCACTAAGCAAACTGGAATTTACGTTAAACTCACCTATATCAGATTTAAGAAAATGGCGCACTCCCTTGGACTCAAGGCTGAAACAAGCTAGTGTCAGAAGGAGCAGCAGACTGCTATCACAAGGTTAGGGAAATGGTGGCTGGACTTTGGTTCGGACATTGCTTTAAGGGTGGCCACTCTGAACTACCAGCTATTTGCTATTTCCATGCTCTCTTTGTTTTTTTAATGACATTTTAACCTAGCAGGCACGGTTCTGCCTGTGTGACTGAGAGTTGAAAGTTTTACCCTATCTCTACCTCTCACTGTTTGCGTAAGTTTTTGACCAGTCCAAATCAACAATCCACGTATTTGGGGTATAAAAAAAACTGTCCCATACATATATAGCTTCCTTTTCTAAACAGTATTTGACCTTCTATAATACTGGCTAAATTAATGATACTATCAATATTACCGTATGCCCCGTGGGGAGGGTCTACAAAGTCCCCAGTAAAAGGAAAGTGATGTCTCTAAAGCGGAGCAGGGATCTATGTAAGCAAAAGACGGATGAATGGCTTTTGAGCTGGCACTTAACTGTAGCCCTAATCTAAGTACAATCAATTCTTATGAAATGGCCTTAATTCATCTATTTTAAAAAATGTTATTCAGTATCTATAATCTGCCAGTGCTGTGGTAAGCAGTAAGGGTAATTATCCAAGTCAATCAGACACAATTCCTGCTGAGACTTTCCCAACAGTTTCAAGTTTAGCAGTTGATCAAGTTTTCTGAAAACAAAATCCAAGCCTGACTCCTTTTAGTTTTTAATACAGCCCCTCACCTCAGTACCATACTTAACAACGTGGGACCTATGAATACCTGCTGAATTACTGACCGAGTAAATACATGATAACTTAATAGAGTATGTCTTGAATTGGTCATTTGGATTCGATTCAACTTGTCTCCTAGAGCAGAGGGTCAGCAAACTATGACCCTGAGGCCAGTGTGCCCCTCCAAATGTTTTGTAAATAAAGTTTTATTCAAACACGGCCACATGTATATATCACATCACCATCTGACTCTTAATGGCAGAGTTGAATAGTTGTGAAATAGCCCATATGGCCTTCAAAACCTAAAATATTTATTTGACAGTCCTGGAAAGTGGCTATGTACCTTTATTCTCACCTCAAGATATATTGTTGTTATTATTAGATTCCATATCAAATCGGTTTGCCTCAGAGCAAGTCAAATGGACAGCACAGTAAAACTGCCTGGTCCTGTAGCATCCGTGTACTTGTTACGTTTGAGCCACTGGTGTGCCCATGGTATCCATTCATTTCACTGAAGGATTTCCTGTTTGCTCATCCTCAATTTTGCCAAGGCAAGATGTCCATCTACTTTATCAAGCATGATGTCCTTCTCCAGGAACTGGTCCTTCCTGATGATATCTCCAAAATATGTGGCACTAACAGAGCATTCCAGCTGTACTTCTTCCAAGACAAGTTTGTTCACACTTCTAGTATATACTCAGTACTCTTCACCAACACCATCATCCAACTGTACTAATTCTTTTTCACTGTTCCTTACGCATCACAAGTGCCAAAATATAGCTTCCACATATTTTGTTTCAACAACAACTTTTAGACTACTTTGAATTAATAATCTTTAAAAACAGAATCCATATCTACTGGAGACACCAGCTCTGTTTAATTGGAGGTATTACTAGCAATAAAATGTCAAAAACCTGAAAAAGAATGTCAGAAGGCATCAGAGTATTGTGTCTCTGAATACAAATAGCATTATTCGATGTTCATATTTAGTCCTACGTTACCGTTTCAACAGCAGCTCGTGTCGCGTTTTGGGCTACGTGTTGGGTTGCTAACCGTAAAATGAGCAGTTCCAACCCACCAGATGCTGCAAGGGGCGAAGATGAGGCCACATGCACCCACAGAGATTCAGTCTCTGAAACCGTACACAAGGGTCACTATGAGGTGGGATGGACTTGATGGCAATTAAAAATGGTTACCATTAAGAAATCAAAGTGGGATAGTCTCATTTATTTTGCTCTTTTTTCCTTAAGCCTGTCAGTTCAACATTCAAAAAACATTCCCCCAGGTCTCTATTCTCCTTCCATACAGCTGTTTGACTCATTAGTCAATTTAATCATTCAACAAATATTGAGGGGCATCTGTGCACATGTTACTACGCTGGGAACACAGAAAATAAAGATCTTGAATGTCCTAGCTCTGCCTACAAAGAATATAATTTCAGTTCACATGTATACATATTTTTAAAAGAGAATGTATTGTTTAAATAATACCAAGGCATCAGCAAGTGGGCTGAGCCAGGTATCTCTTCCCACAACCTCGTCTCCAATATCCGAACGTTGCGCACATGTGGGCGTGCACACAAGCGCACATAAAAATGACTTTACATGCTCCACTAGTATGAATCAAGGAATTTCAAAAAGCTGGAAAATAGCTCATTCCATCACAGCTGCTATTGCTGAAGAGAGAGAAAATCATTATAAATTCCCTCAGGCATTTTATTCTTTTAACAGTTTGAACAGTAAATAACTTCCTAGATAAATACAAACTGCCTGAAACTCACAGCCATGGAGTCAACTTCAACTCACAGAAAGCCTGCGGGACACAGCAGACCTGCCCCCCAGCAGACCACCACTTCCTCCCGGGAAGCAGCCAGTGGACTCTAAACACCGATTTTTTCCTGGTTGGAGGTCAAACACTAACTTTGAGTCACCTAGACCCCTTCAAAGTGCTTGCTGTGATAAACGCTAAAACTTTTGTCCTCAGATTCCAATATTTGAGTTGAAGATAAATAATAGTTGTGTCGCACGGAAATTAATAATATATATATATATAATTCCCCCCTTTAAAAAAAGAGGGAGTAGTAATTGGGATGAAGAATGCAAAAGTGGAGGCTCACTCATTCAACAACTACTTATTTAGCATCACCATGGAAATATAAGGTCACTTGCAAGTATACCAAATAGGCTGCTAAGTTCAAGACAAAGTATTGAGCAAGGCAGAACCAGACCCTGGTTCTCCCTAAAAAAGCTAACAAAGGTGAAAACTATACATCTATGAATATAGCATTAGAATCTAACACCTATGCCTATTTATTAACTCATTGACTAAAAATTAAATTAACAGCTCTTCATTTGATAAACAATCAACAATTAAGTGACTACAATGTCCCAATTAACGTGCCAATTAAAGTCACAAATGCAAAATAAAGTTTATGCCTCTGCGGACTTCACAGCCTGAGCTGCTATTACAAATATGGATTTAAAAAATTTTGATACTTTAAAAAATACTTTTATTAACAGATACCATCATCAAAACTTGTATAACTTTTCAAGGAAATAAATAGGCTGAAACAACTCTATTCAACTCTATGGGGTAAGGGGACTTCAAGTTAGAGAAAGCTACTTATCAGTAAGTTGAGTCTTAAGTAATGAGAAGTTGGCCAAGCAAAGGCAAAGAATTTCATATAAAAGTAAAGTCACAGAAGTATGAACTTTCACAAGGGAAACATGAGAGACCAATGTAAATACAGCACAGGGTATAATGCAGTACAGTAAGTGAGTAAGTCTGGATCATAGTCAATTTGTAAGAAGGGGTGCTATTACCTGAGAAAGCAACTGTAAAGTTTAGCAAGGGTAACGTTTTAGAAGCAGAGACTTCCTAAAAGCCCTGGTGGTATAGTGAGTTACACATTGGTCTGCTATTAGCAAGGTTGGCAGTTTGAAACCATCAGTCACTCCTTGGGAGAAAGATGAGACTTTCTAGTCCTGTGAAGACTTGTTGTAACAGAAGGCCACAGGGGCAGGTCTAACTTATCCTACAGGGTCGCTAGGAACCGATTTACTGGTAGTGAGTTTGGGTTTTTTGGCTTACTACATATGGACAATTTTCAGTACGATTATCAAATATTCCCTAGGCCATTTTTTCCCTTTCCTAACATTTAGCCCTTTCTGTTATCAATTTTATTTCCCTGATCATCATGGGTCACTACCTGGCCCAACAATTCCCAACAAAAGCAGTTATTTTGAAAATCTGTATGTACTTTTTTGCTAGCTGCAAAAGTTTCGAAGGGAGGAAGGCTAAGATACTGTTCCTCGAATAAATGCAAACCACTTATCTACAAGTCCTAAAATGTAAGGGGCAATCCTACAAGCAGAGTGTCTGCATTTCTCAAGATTTACAAACATCTGAATGGATATTACCCATAAAATCCAAATCTGCAGTGTCTACTCATAGTGACCCTACTACAAGGCCGAGTAGAACTGCGCGATGTGGTTTCTGAAGCAGACAGCCACATCCTCCTCCTGCTGCTGCTGGGCACTTAGTGACTCCACCAGCTGCCCTTGCAGTTAGCACAACCCTTACTCATCCTGCCACCAGAGCTGCCGTGGTGGGCGTTACCCAGTACCAAACTCACGACCATCAGGTAAAGACTGAGTCACAGCAATGCTGTAAGACAGGGAGAACCATGCTGTGGCTTTCCAACACTGTAATTCTTTTTTTTAAACATTTTATTAGGGACTCATATAACTCATCACAATCCATACATACATCAATTGTATAACGACCATCTGTACAGTCTTTGCCCTCATCATTTTCAAAGCATTTGCTCTCCACTTAAGCCCTTTGCATCAGGTCCTCTTTTTTCCCCTTCCTCCCCACTGCTCCCTCCCTCATGAGCCCTTGATAATTTATAAATTATTACTTTGTCATATCTTGCCCTGTCCGGTGCCTTCCTTCACCCCCCTTTCTGTTGTCCTTCCCCCAGGGAGGAGGTCACATGTAGATCCTTGTAATCGGTTCCCTCTTTCCAACCCACTCACCCAGCATCGCCCCTCACACCCCTGGTCCTGAAGGCATCATCCACCCTGGATTCTCTGTGCCTCCAGCTCCTATCTGCACCAGTGTACAACCTCTGCTCTATCTAGACTTGTAAGGTAGAATTCGGATCATGACAGTTGTGGGGGAGGAAGCATTTAGGAACTGGAGGAAAGCTGTATTCTTCATCGGTGCTACATCGCACGCTGACTGACTCATCTCCTCTAGACCCCTCTGTGAGGGGTTCTCCAGCGGCCGACAAATGGGTTTTGGGTCTCCACTCTGCACTTCCCCCTCATTCACTACACTATAATTCTTTACCAGAGCAGAAAGCCTGTTTTCTACTGTGGAGCAGCTGGTTGTTTTCAACTGTTCAGTTTGCATTTAGCAGTCCAATGCGTAACTACTATGCTACCAGGGGTGCTCCTTGGGGGACATTAGGAAAGTAAATACCGTATATACTCGTGTATAAGCCGAGTTTTTGTGCTGAAAAACTGGGGTTTGGCTTATACACGGGTCAGTGGTACCTCAGCGAGGTGTAACATCTCACTAGGGACCCTGAGGTAATGGAGGAGCGCCCGTTATCTCGCAGGTGATTGCCGTTTCTCAGCTGTTCATTCAAAGCCCCCCTGACACTGCAGAGCTTTGAATGTTTGTTTACTCACATCTAACCAATCAGAGCCGTCCTATGACGTGTATCTTTGAATAAGCCTTTTAAAGACCGTGTGAGAAGGATGTGGCATGAATGGGTGTCATCTCATCAAGCCCGACCAACAAAAGGAGAAAATCTCATGAAACCTGACATAGAGTTAATAGCAAAGTGGGTTCGAGATGCACGGGAAGACATTCCAGAAGACATGGTGCGGCGTGCCTTCCAGAAATGTAGTATTAGTAATGCTATGGATGGCAGTGAAGACTGCGCTTTGTATGAAAATGACAGCAGTGATGGTGATGACAGTGATCTCAGTGAGGACAGCGTCTATGATGACCTCACACCGGCTGAAGCTCTGCATTGGGATATGGATGATGAGGAGGAATCCAGTTTTCAAGGATTTTTAACTCTACATTTTAGCTTGGTTGCTGATTGAGCTCAGGGAACAGTACTCTTAAGGTATCATTGCTGATTCCTTATTGTTTTTGTTGAACCTATTTTCCACTCACTGTGCTGCTTTACTAGTGTTAAATGACTTGTCCTTTTGTTTTTTACTTAAAATAAATATTTAAATACATTACCCCACTGAAGTCTCAATTTTTTTAGAAATCATGTTATTGGGGCTCATACAACTCTTATCAGAATTCATACATATGATGTCTCAATTTTTAGTAATTTTCATTTGTTTTACTGAAACTCACCAATAGCTTCTGCATTTTCCACCCTAGGCTTATACTCGAGTCGATCAGTTTTTCTGGTTTCCCAGGTTATAATTAGGTACCTCGGCCTATACTTGGTAGGCTTATATTCGAGTATATACGGAAGCTTGTTTGTGATGATCTTAGTCTTAATATTATTGTATCTAAAATACATTGGAGAGAAAAAAGAAAAACCCTGATTATGATGATTTGGGTTCAAGTTTACAGAGTAAATCCATTCTCCATTCAACAAGTCATGAACAATTTGTTTCATGGCAGTGACTTGGTAGATAGTTCTAAGTGCTATCTCCTTGATGTTACTGATCTTGGCTGACAGCTGAGCTTTGAGAATGAGCTCTGGTCTGGGCCTGAAAGGTGACTAAGAGCTATAGCTGCAGGGGTTCCACCAGTCTCTTAGGGACCATGACCCTGAGACTGGTTGTTGTCCCACATTTCCCTCCACTCTATCCAGGACCTTACAATGTGATCCTTCAGAGAGAGCAGTAGTAGAGTCTGGGCATGACCTAGTTCCAGTCAGAAAGTCCTGGAGGCTCTGGTGTGCATGCTCCATCAGTCCAACTGACTAAGCGTTTTCATGCATCTTTGATTTTCTTCACTTGTTTTGTTTCAGAAGAAGAGACCAAAAGTCGCACCTTTTAAGTTATTTTACTGGAGACTGAATTCTTCAGAAGTGCAACTACCATGTTAACTGCGAGCAGATCCTACTTTGCTTTGTTCCACATGTCACTGCTAAGTTGTTCATGGCCTGAGACCCTGTCACGAACAACGTCTTGAACTGCCAATAGAATTCATCGGGGCTCAGTCTCAGCTGGAGCTGTTGTATTCATGCTGGTCCTTTGTATTGGTGCAAAAATGCCATCCAACAATTGCTTTATTGTATCTTCTAATATAGCCATGACTTGAGTATTTGCATATTGAAATCGACTTGTTTTCTAATAAGGCACTTATTTTATCCCTGTGACAATTACACCATTATACTGCAGTTTTTTGTTTTGCTTTGAAATATGCTTATGGATAGATATTGCCTATGAATCTCATTTCAGGACGATAAGGGAGATTTACTTTACAAACTATTTGGGGTATGCCAGGTTCAGAAGCATTGCCTACCCATTAGCCTTCAAGTGCCTAGTATTACATATGCTTCCAAGTTGGTGTCTTGGGTTCTATACACGCCTTCTATGTAAAAGTATCTACAGATGTAAATATCAAAGAACGTACTTCTACCTTCAAAATGCCACAGTGCTCCCCATTGCCTTGAAAATCTGCCGGGTACTGAGATTTTTATAACCCTCCATAGGGAAATTCCATTTTACCTAAATTATCATCTCTATCTTGTCTACATTATAGGAGAAACGTCTCATTCAGAAAATCTTGCTTCTAAGGTGTCAGCTGTGGTGGCTATGTCAACTTGACCCTGTGTGAAAGCATAGGGGTGGAGTACAACCTATCAACTGGGTCACAGCTAGATGACGCCTCTTTACGGTTGTGGCCTTTTTCTAAGTGAAAGGGTACAGCCCTCTCTCTAGGCCTTCCCCTTCTTCCTATTTGGATGCTGGGTCTGCCTCCAGCTGTGGCCTCATGTGGGCTGCCAACCCTGGGAGCTGCCAACACCTTGCCATATTCCTCGCCTGTATCCACGCGACTACTTCACCTTTCAGTGTCATCGGCCTGTGGCTACCTGAATCTGAGGAGGGCTCTGCCATCCGACCAGTGGACTTGAGAGGAAGTAGGGTAGGAGGTCTTCCTGGTATAAAATTGTTTGATATAAAGTACAGTCAGAATGCTCCTTAGAGGCATGGATAGCAAGACTTCAGCTTACGTATTTTGGACATATTGTTAGGAGAGACCAATCCCTGGAGGAGGGCATCGCATTTGCCAAAGTGGAGGGGCAGCACAAAAGAGGCAGCCCCTTAACGAGACGGACGGTCGGACACAGTGGCTGCCACAGAGTTGTGGTATGAAACGGCGCGGATGGCGCAGGGCCATGCGGTTATTTTGTTCTACTGGGCACAGGGTCCTTACGGAATGGAACCGCCTCGATGGCACCAAACAATGACAACCGCAAGAAGAAAGCTCTTTCTTATATACATGTGTCACCGGTTTTGTTTCTCTAGACAATCTAGCCTAGCTATGCTTTGAGTGGAATGATCCTGGACAAAATCCTTACTGCTTTCTGAGTCTGTTTCCTCATTTCTTAAGTGAGGTTTTAAATAAACCTACTTTCGAGGTTATGGTAAGAATTACATCAGACATAGAGCTCGAAAAGTTTACTACTTAAAACGTTCAATTCAATAAAGTGATTTTTAAAAGGGAAAAAAAACCTTTCAATTCAACTTGTTCACTTATGTCTGACAAGGTTCTATGATGGTTCCTGAGATTCAAGAAATGTTTGTGAAATAAAAAGCTTAACTGCTTTCTGAAACTTTTTCAAGCAAGATCATCTGACACTGATTGCTTCAGAAACTTATCAACTAAAGATAATTGCAGACTCACTTCCAAATATTTTTTTACCAGAAGTAAATATCCAGATCCAGCTTTTAGAAAAGTTCTTAGTAATTGGAAAAATGACAGATCAAGATAAAAGATGGCACCAGACAGGGTATGATTAGTAAACAGACAGCATGGACAATACTGTGCATTTAGAGACAAGCCATCACTGTGGGCTAAAGTCGCATGGAGGGTAAGGAGAAGGGATAAAGTCTTCATCTTGTTTCCAGACTTGTGCCACTTAACACACAGCCTGCGTGCTCAGTCTGTTATGGTTCTGCCAAAAAGCATCAAAATGCTAGCAGTGCCCTCAAATTCCCCCAATCCACTCACTGCCATGCTGACTCATATCCCACATCCTTCAGATGGTTCGCAAGATGCCCCATGTTCTGATCCATTTACCTTTCAGAACCAGGTTGATCACTAGTCACGTGACTCCTGAGCACTTGAAGTGAGCAAGTGGTTTAACGAGCACGTGTAAAACGGGCCTTGGTGACACTGTGGGTTACGGGTTGGACTGCAGCTAACCAAAACAACAGCAGTTCAAGCCCACCAGCCCCTCTGCGGAAGAAAAGAAAGACGGTCTGGTCCTGTAAAGATATGCAGCCGTGGAAGCCCAATATAGCATCTACCAGTCAGAATCTACTCTCTGGCAGTGGGTTTGGGTTTTGAATGTGCAAACTTGCCTCCGTTTTCAAATATTAAAATATCTCATTAATATTTTTATGTTGCTTATAAGTTGAAATGACATTAACGTGGATATACTTCATTAAATAAAAAGCATCGTTAAAATTAATACCAGCTATTTCTTTTCAGTTTTTGTGAAGGTAGCTATTAAAAATGTCGACTAGACACTTCCTTTGGGCAGCTCTAATCTGTGAGGGTGATACCGGGTCCCCTGGGGGGGGGGGGCTGGAAAGATGAGGGGCGGGGTAGCAACAGCAGCAGATTAAAGCCCCAAACAACAAACTCACTGCCATCTCATGAACGCCGGCCCCCGTGAGTTTCTGAGACCGTGACTCTACCATAGCGGGAAGTCTCATCGTTCTCCCTCAGGGTGGCTGGTGGTTTCAAACCGCTGACCTTGTGGTTAGCGACCCCACACGGAAATCTCTACGCCCCCAGGACAGTTGCCCAGGTTGGATGGGGGACAAGGAGCTTTGGTACAAAAGGTTTTCATCGCCAGGGGACGCCGAGCGACCTCTCCTCCACCCGCTGCCCCTTGGAAAGGGGACATAGGACAAGCACGGTGGGGAAACCATGTGTCTGACGGACACCTTTCCAACTCCACCACGGCCTCGGGGTTCCCGTGCGCGTCGGGATGCTGCCCGGCCACACCACTCCTCCAGCAGCCCCCCGCCAGGCCGGTCCCGGTGCCCCCCCCCCGGGGGGACAAGCGTCAGCTGCGTCTTCGGGCGCCGTTTGCTGGACCCCCGAAGGCCTGGGAGCCCCGGGGGCTGGGCGCTCGGCCCGGCCCGGCCCCTCCACCGGCGGACGGCGAGCGCGGGGAGGCCGGCGGGGCCCGGGGCGGCCCGGCCGCAGGACTCACCAGCCCCCGGTCGAGGTCGGCGTCGGGCCGCGGGGAGGAGGGCGGCGAGTACTCGGCGTAGCGGAGCCCCTCGTCAGCGGGGAGGACGCCGCGGCGGGCAGCCATGGCGACGCTGGGCCGGCGCCGCGTACGGGGCGGCCGCGGGGACAAACTAGTGGAAAGAGCGCCTCTCGCGGACGCCCGGGGGTGAGCCCCGCGGCGCTGGTGCAGGGCGGGGCTCAACAGGCTTGGCCCGTCACCTCTGCCCCGTTGACCTTTCCCTTTAAGAAGCCAAAGGTTACACCCGACGCGGGACGGAAGTAGGATTCTTCCCTTTGGTTATTTCTGATTAGCGGGTCGCGAGCCTGTTCGGGCCTCCTTGAAGGCGCCTTGCCTCCGCCCAAGGTTTCCCAGATTGTGAAGTCCCATCCCTCCCTCTGGGTTCCTAGCAAGCCCTGGTGACCCATGGGAGCGTCCTGTAGGGGTTCCTTGCTGTATGGAATCTTTCTGCCAGCAGATCGCCAGGTTTTTCTTCTGGGTGGCTGTAGATCGTTGGGTTTGGAACTAAGCACGGAGCCTCGGGTCTCCTTGAGAGAAGCTTGGAGATTCCAGAGGCCATGCCTGGGGCTTCTTGACCAGCCTTCTTCCCAGCCCCAGTTACAGATCACACTTCTCTTTAATGCTTCCAATCTCCCCACCCAGGAAAGCAATGGATAAGACAAGTTCTTAGCTCTCTCCACCCATAAAAACAATGAAAGAGGCCGTTTGCTTAGTATGCAACCCCCCACCCCCCAGATGAATGACTATATTTAAGATGACATTAAAACGAACAAACTTCCAAGGAAGTAACTCTCACTCTGAACAAGAGGTTTTAGAAACTGCCACTTTGGTTAGGGAAAGACCAAAGGAGCTAGAAAATCCCACTGAAAAATACCCTAAGGGTATGGGAATTGTAATGAAGAATTCAGTTGATAAACTGCACTAATCCAAGGACCCTGTAAACTGAGAAGTTTTGAGGAGCACAAGTACAGGAGCCTGTGGGCGAACACGGCTCCTATGAACTGCTGCCATCAGAGAAAGTTAGGTGGAGGTTGGCTGTTGAGGCCATTCATCTGTGAAGAATGGACAAGAGTTCTTAGGTGGAAGAGGATCCGGATCCAGATTTTCAACTTGAAGCAAATACCAAGAAATGAAAAGGGCGCCATGTAGGACTGGGAGGGTGGAGAGAGGGTGGGGTGGAAAGGAGGAACCGATTACAAGGATCTACATATAACCTCCTCCCTTAGGGACAGACAACAGAAAAGTGGTTGATGGAAGTGGGTGAGATAGGACAAAGTAATGATAATTTATAAGTTGTCAAGGGTTTCTGAGGGAGGGGGCAGCGGGGAGGGAGGGGGAAATGAGCTGATACCAAGGGCTCAAGCAAAAAGCAAATATTTTGAGAATGATGATGCCAACAAATGTGCAAGTGTGCTTGATACAGTGGATGTATGTATGGATTGTGATAGAGTTATACGAGCCCCCAATAAAATGATTTTTTTTAATCACAATACTCCTCAGGGATGTGACCTTATTCCAGCAATTAATTTCCATCCGGCTCATCGGAACATTAGACCAATCAAGGATGCTGGTAATGTAAACAAATAAAGTGATTTATTGACTGGAGGCCCATGAGCTGGTTACTCGTTTATGCAATAAGTACTGAATTTCTGTTAGATATCAGACACTGCACCAGGCACGGGGTCTATCATGTCTCTGTTCTCTTAGAACTCTCTACCTGTGGGAGGATTCTGATGCTGGTCCCAACTATGTCCTAACAGTTCCAGGCTGCTGGCCTGCAGCAAAGGGATGCATTAGGGTGAGAGGTGGGTCGTCACCGTTCTTCACAGGATAGAGGCTGCCTCTCCACCGCTGATGAAAGAAAGTCAAGGAGCAGACTCCAGGGAAAGGGGGACCAGCATAGGGGAGAGACCTGGGACCAGCATAGGGGAGAGGAGAGCCAGGGAGGAAAGGGGGCTCAGCGAAGTTGTGCTTCAGCTCAGTCCCCCAACCTACTGTGAATGGCTGGCCACCTGGGGACTGGATCCTCTCTTCTGCAGCAGCCTCCAGGATTACTCAACAGCCAAGAGAAATCACATGCACAAAGATGACTCCATTTTCAGCCATTTGTATTTTGATGGCTCACCATCACCAGAAAGAAAAAAAAAGATGGAAATAAGAGCAATTCAAGACTCCTGTCTCCCACAAAGGGAGACGTGGGTGGTCCTAGGGTGGGATTCTCACCTTTCCTGCTGAAGACTTCCTCTGATGCCCAGCCAAGGTGTCTCCTGCTCAACCACCACCTGTTGGTCAGTGTACATTTGTCTTGCTTGGATGCTGACCAGATTTCCTTGGAGCTCCCGGACCATGAGAGACTGTCACTCTGCTTCAGACAATCAACCACTGGAAGCCCTAGGGAACACTGGAGTCTGGTTTGCTGCATCCCAAATTGAGAAGGATGAAGCACCAGGCGGCACTTGATTCCGTTGTGCATGGGCCAACGTGAGTTTAGACTCTCCATGGCTTGGGGCCCAACTGGACGACCCCTAAATAACAAAGCCTATGCCACAGAAGTTGATGCTGACTCATAGCAACCCTCTAGGCCAGAGTAGACCCCACATACAGGGTTTCCAGGGCTGTGATCTTTCTGGGTGCAGATCATCAGGTGGTTGCGCCTACAGATCCACTGGGTGTGCTTGAACTGCTGATTTTTCAGGTAACAACCAAGCGCTTAACCAGGGCTGCTCCACTGTGCATAAGCTGTTAGAACCCTAGAGGGTGGCTTATGTGTGGCCTAAGACCAAACTGCGTCTGAGGACCTGCACTCACATAAACAGCCGTAGCCTCCTAGGGGCATGTGGCTGCTGTGGAGGGGTGCCTCTGGCCCCATGCATAGTGGAGCGAAGCAGGGACTGGGCCTGCAGTGCAAACTCTCAGTGCGATAGTTTCCAGCATGTTATCAACTCACAAGCCACAGAATGAGGAAACTGAAGGATGGTTGTGGGACAGATTCATAGACTACATAAGTAGATGCATGATGCATATCCAGTCAAGGCCCCAGGTGGTGGAGTGGGTTACACCTTGGGCTGATTTAACCACAAAGTCAACAGTTCAATCCTATTGGCTGAATTGAGGGAGGTGCGGCTTTTTCCTTTCATCTAGATTATTAAAATTGATTAGATGGTAATGGGATTGGTTTTGATAGAAAAATTTAACTCACTGTTGTTGAGTCAATTCTAACTCATAGTGACCCTATAACACAGAGTAGAACTGCCCCTGTGGGTTTCTGAGCCCGTAACTCTTTATGAGAATAGAAAGTTTCAGCTTTTTCCCTCGGAGCTGGCTGGTGGTTTTGAAAAGCTGACCTTGCAATTAGCAGCCTAATGAGTAACCACTAGTCCATCAGGACTCCTGGTTTTAGTACATCTTCTGGTTTGAGTGTTATGGTAGTTACATAATCTGGTGTCAATTTGGGATGTGAGAGGATTAAGAGTGTAGGGGTGGAGTCTAGTTTATCAATCTAGTGATAGCCAATGAGCCCTCTGTGTGGGCATGGCCTTCCCCTAAGGATTCTGGGAACTCCAGTATTTCCTCCTTGGAGGTGGGAGACACTCTCTTGACCCACTCCCTGTGAGGCATTTCTGAGGAGAAGCCACATGAAGTTACCCTGGGGCCATCAGAGTTTTGAAGCTGAAGGAACCACATGGAGACCCCTGCCAGCACTGAGATGCTTACAATGCCACTGGATCCACAAGATTTCCAACCCACTGGCCTGTGATCTTCCTTCACTCAGCGTCATTGCATGTGTTTTGTGAGTCAGAAGAGGACTTCATAGATTGGTACTGGACATATGGGCTAATAATAGATTTATGAACTTGATCTGGACTTGGCTGAGATGTTTTCTCAATATTCAATTGCTCTTACATATAAACCTCTTTCTTATACACATATGAGTGTCTATGAATTTGCTTCTCTAGTCTACCCAGACTGACACAAGTATATCTATTAAAATCTGGGTATTATAAGTTTATGGAATGAAGGGTTTAATTAGGAAGGGAAAGACAAAAAAAAGTTCCTTAGAAGGGTAAAAAATGCAAAAATAACATTTGAGAGGCATTCATTTATATGATATTAAAATAATAGTAATGTCTTATCTATGGATTGTTATGATTCCCAAATTCCATTGTGGCTTTTTTTTTCAGTGAACCCCCAGCCACTCCCCTAGTGTGCTGTATGATAAAGTGCAACAGGCGCCATGAAGAAGGGGCTGGATGGTGGGTGGGGAGAACCAGGGCCTCAGGCTCTCGCGCTGACAGGAGGAGGAGAAAGGTAAGTTCTACAGATTGGTAAGAATGAGGCAGGCTTGCAAAAAGGGCTTAGGAAAGCTCGGCTGGCGATTACTACAACAAGGAATTTGGTTTTGCTAAAGCTTAAAGGATAAAGAAGAGAATGAACGTGGATAAAGGTGGACAGATAGTGAGACCAGGTTCACATATTGAACGGCATTGTACAATGAGCAAAGGCATTTAGGGTGTACCTTATAAATGAGAGCAAGCCATGGAAAAGTGCTGAATGCTGCCTAGACATGATCAGGTGGGCATGCCGGGAAGCTCACGCTGGCAGCAAGGAGCAAGGAGGTTTCTGTCCGAGGAAGAGAGGCCTGAACTAGGGTGGCTACACGTTGGGCTGCAAGGTCAGCAGTTTGCAACCACCAGCCAGCTCCGAGGGAGAACGCTGAAGTTGCATACGCGCATAAAGGGCCAGGTCAATCCTATAGGGTTGCTGTGGATCTGAATCAACTAACTGGCAGTGAGTTTGGTTTTTTGGTTTAAACTAGGGGAATTGCGGGTGAGATGGCTAAAAACCAAACCCATTGCCATGATTTCAATTCTGACTCATGGCAACACCATGCTAGAGTCTAGAACTAGGCTCTACAGCGTCTTTATGGAACCAGATCACCAGGCCTTTCTTTCATGGCATCACTGGGTAGGTTTCAACCACCCACCTTTTAGTTCATTTTTGAGTGCTGACCGACCACACTCCCCCAGGGAGCTTAGCAGGTACACGGGTGCTGTTGGGGTCATTGTAAGTTGGAATTGACTCAATGACAGTGCGTTTTGAGTTTTTATTGTGTTTGGAGTTGCTGTGTCCATGTTGACTCACAGAGACCCCAGGTGACAAAGTCAAAATGCCCTATTGAGTCTCTAGGCCGTTTTCTTGAAGAGGTCAACAAATAGGTAAATAAGGAAACAAAACACCAAACCACTGCTATCTGGTCTATCCTGGGCCTCGGAATCATAAGAGGTTACACAAAGGGTTGCTAACTACAAGGTCAGCCATTAGCAACCACCGGCCACTTGTCATTTGGAGAAAGAGGAAGGCTTCTATTCCCATGAAGATTTACAGCCTCAAAAACCCGCAGGGCAGTTCTACTCTGCCTTAGTCGGAATCAGTGGCAATGAGTTTGGTTTGTAAATCTTTCTAAGAGGAGACTCGTCTTTCTGCACAGGAGTGGCTCATGGGCTTGAATGGCCAACCTTGCCATGAGCAACCCAATGCCTAAACCATAGTGCCACCACGTTTGCTTGAGGACTGTATACTCACACACACTGCTGTTGAGTCCTTCTCTTACACTCTGTAGGGTTTCTTAGACTATGCAACTGGATGAGAGCAGAAAACCTCATCTTTCTCCAGCAGAGCCCCTGAGTGGTTTGAACTGCTAGCCTTATGGTTAGCAACTTAATGCAAGAAAAAGAGTGAGTGAGTGAGTGAGTGAGTGAGTGAGTGAGTGAGTGAGTGAAGATTCGATTGATTCTTTGGTGAGTGGTGGAGAGGCAAGGCGAGGGGTGAGAAGGGAATTGTAAGTAAGAAGCTTGCTAGTTAGAAGGAGAGCCAGGAGGGAGTGGAGCCTGGAAATCCAGGGAAATTTCAAATGAGATGAAATCATGAGGAGCGCCAGGTGCCCACAGATACATCAAGTAAGATGAGAACTGAAGGGTGTGGATTTGACACCCTGGTGATGGTGGGTGACTTGAAGGAGACTTTCACCCATGCTTGAGAGATAGTGCCTACCACCCACCCTGCTGTCTGGAATATTGATGTTCTTGAAGAAGGCCTATCACAAGCTATGTGTAATCTTCTCCCCTGTGTATTGATATCCATTATGTAGCACCAAGAGAACACAAGACCAGTTCATGCGGAGTTTATCATTCGTCAATGATAAAGGACTTGAACATGACTATTTCCCTTCCTGTATTTGTTTGGACATTTGTTGCATTGTTCATTCCTTGGAACTAAATAGATACCACCTGTCTTTAGTTCCCTAGTTGTCATAACCAAAAAGCAACCAACCAACCAACCACAAAGTCGTGGGCTTTAGAAACAGACATTTATTTTCTCACAGCTTTCTAGGCTAAATGTCCAGGTCAGGGCCACTCTCTGCAGTGCTAGTGTCTGCCAGTGTTCCTAGATAGGTGCTCACCTGGCATCTGTCTTCCTGTCTGTGTGGCCAGGTCTTCTATCCGTGTCTTGTTATAAGACACCACTAGAAGAGACTAGGTGTAGGACCCATCCTACCACTTTTCAGAGTATGGCCTCACTAGAATAACCCAAGTAAACCCTCTTTCCAATAAGGTCCTGTGTACAGGTACAGGGATTAGAACTTTGTAGTGGTTACATAATCTGGTGTCATTTTGGGGACTTGATAGGATTAAGAGTGAAGGGGTGGAAACTAGTCTGTCAACAGGATCATAGCCAATGTGGCCTCTGTGTGGGCATGACCTTCTCCTGAGAATTCTGGGGATTCCTGTATTTCCTCCCTGGAGGCAGGGGACACATTCTCTCTTGGCTCACTCCCTTGGACACTCTCTACTGACAAAGCTGACTCCCTGCAAGACATCCCTGAGGAGAAGCCACATGGACCTACTCTGATGCAGCCAGACCTCTGGAGCTGGAGAAGCCACGTGGAGACCCTTGTCAGTGCTGAGATGCTTACAACACCACTGGATCTCTAAGACTTCCCACCCACTGGCCTATGATCATTCTGCATTCAGGATGATCCATTGCATGTGTTTTGTGAGTCTGAAGAAGACTTTATAGATTGGTGTTGGATATATGGACTAATATAGGACTGATGGACTTGATCTCGACTAGGCTGGGATGTTTTCTCAATATTCAGTTGTTCTTATATATAAACCTCTTTCTTACACACATATGAGTGTTCTTTAGTCTAGCCAGACTAACGCAGACATCCACATTTGGGGGTGGGAGTAAGGGGACACAACTCAGGCAGGAGGACAGTGAAATAATTTACTTTCTAACCCAAAGTCAATGATTCAAACCAACCAGCTGCTCTGTAGGAGACAGATAAGGCTGTCTTAGGAACTGTACATCAGCAGTTCTCAACCTGTAGGTCACAACCCCTTTGGGGGTCGAATGACCCTTTCACAGGGGTCGCTTCAAGCCATTGGAAAACACATATTTCTGATGGTCTTGGAAACCGAGGCACGACTCCTCTATCCATCTCCAGGTGGGTCCACCCACAGGCAGATACGCCCACCTATGAGTCCCCGGTATGAAAATTGTTACCCATGCTACACCATGCTTCATGACAAACTTTCATTTATTTGTCATTAGAAATAAATAGTTCACAATATATAATTACATATTGCTTTGTGACTCATCACTGTGCTTTAATGATGTTCCATTTGTAACAATGGAAATACATCCTGCATATCAGACATTTGCATTATGACTCATAACATTAGCAAAATTACAGTTATGAAGTAGCAATGAATATAATGTTACGGTTGGGGTCACCACCACATGAGGAACTGTATTAGAGGGTCGTGGCTTAGGAAGGTTGAGAACCACTGCCCTACGTGGAGTTGCTCCTCTAATTGCTGATATTTATGCCATCATCAGGAGCCCTGAAGGCATAGTGTTTTCTGCGCTGGACTGCTTACCGCACAGTTACCAGTTCAAAACCAGCAGCTGCACTGTGGGAGAAAAAGAAGACTCTCTACTCCCATAACGCTCACAGTCTTGCAGACTCGCGGGGACAGTTCCGTTCTGTCCTGCAGGGTTGCCATGCATCAGAATCGACTCCGTGGCAGGGAGTGAGTTCTTCGTCACCTTCAGGGCACTGAACTATTTACAGTGAGGAATCACAACTCAGAAGGGGCTCCAGGCTTCTGTTTCTACCCTTACAGGAGACTCAAAGGAACAGCAACGGCAAAAAAAAAAAAAAAAAAGCAAGAGGCGTCGGCAAGCTAGGTTTGGCCTGTGTCAAAGGCAGTACAAACAAGTGCTCTTCACAGAGGTGCTCACTGTCAGCTGGTGGGAAATGGGTCTCTGCATCAGGGAGACGGGTCTCATGGTCGCTGGGAGCCGCAGCAGCTTCTCGGGTGCCAGCCAGAGGCAATCCCATGAAAGGGGGGCGGGGGCGGGGGCCTGGCACCCGTGTACACGGGCTGTGTTTTGTAGCCAGTTTACATTTGGTGCTTTTGTCTCTGAGAGCCAAGGCAGCAGACGCCATGCCAAGCCCAGTTTTCTGATTATTTTCAGGCTGATTGAATCTGGAGAATGACATGGTTTATCTAATTAACCCACATGTGGCACCAAACAAAACAAATTTGCAGTGGAAAGCTCTCTCTGCTTTTAGAGGCAGACAGAGGTGAATATATAATTATTTTGTCCTTGTCTCTCCGCCAAGTTGAGAGTTGAGAGAGGAGGTGGCTTTCTAGCGGATAGCAAAACAAGTTCTTTTGTTTTACCGGCTTGTAAGAATGACAATTTATTATGGCTTCATTTCCCCAAATCCAGCCTTACCTTTTTCTCTCTGTGTCCTCCCAAAAGATGAACTATGTGGAAGACAGGCTCATCATAAACAAGAAGCCTGCTTTTAATTTTAAAAAGCCGAAGCAAAAACACCTCCAAACTGGATGAAAGTCTATCGGATTGCAGAGGGGGTGAGTACAGTAAAACTCAGCCATCTCTTCAGGTTGTTATTCTTTCAAGCTTGTAGGGAGCCCGGTGGCGTACTGAGTGATGTGTGGGGCTACTAACGACAAGGTTGGCAGTTTGAAACTACCAGCTGCTCGATGGGAAAAAGATGCCACTTTCTACTCAAGTCTCAAGAGTTACAGTCTCGGAAACCCACAAGGCAGTTCTACTGTAGCTAGAGTCAATGGTGAGCTTGTTGCTGTTGTTGTTAGCTGCTGTCTGTTGAGGTAGCCCTTCCCCCATGCCAACCTCATGTGTTACAAAGTAGAACCGCCCCTATGGCTTCCCATCCCTCTTCCCCAATCTTTACAGAAGAATCTCCCCTGTTGTGGCAGTTACATAATCTGGTGTCAACTTGAGACTATTAAGAGTAAAGGGGTTGAGTTTAGCCTGTCAATCAGGTTGTAGCCTGATGACCTCATTTGGAGGTGCTAAGGAGATAAATAGCTCTCTGGAGGCAGGACACCAAAGGCTCTCCCTGTGAGACATTCCTGTTGACGGGCCATGTGATCTCCCTTATACACATATGGGTCTCCCTAGATTTGTTTCTCTAGTCCACCCAGACTAACACACCAGCCAAACCCAAATCTCTTTGTGACACCACGCTCTTTCTTCCATACCTCCAAAAACCCCATAGCAACTCCATAGGATAGGGTAGAACTGCCACTGTGGGTTTCCAGGGGAGTAGACAGCCTCATCTTCATCCTGAGGATGGGCTGATGGGTTTGTACTATTGACCTTTGTGTTTAGCAGCTCAAGGCAAAGGTCACTATGTCACTGGTAGTCTGGAAGCAGGCATCTCTTACCGCTTGTCCAGAAGCATAGCACCACCTCAAACACACTGTTGGGTACCATAGCGCCCGGAAAGCCAGTCACATCGATGATAGCACTGGTGCCACCAGAGTAGGAAATGTGACACACTCCCCATTCATGGAGAGAAAAGGTTAGTTTGTAGATCATAAAGGGAAAAAATGGTCTTAAATAGAAATGCATTGGGCCAGGAGTAATTTGCCTGGTACCATTGATATGATGGGTAATAAGGAATGGTTTAGGGACTGCCTTAAGCAGAGAGGTTTACAGTGGTGGGGGTGGAGGGTGGTGAGGGTGGGGTGGAGGTGAGGTGGGGGGAGTTGGTCGGAATGGGGCATTTTGACACTGTGACGTAGGAAGGAGCTCTGGTCTCCCAGTGGTTATGGGCTGGGCTGCCAGTCCCCAGCTCGTCATTTACAAACTACCAGCCACTCCGCAGGATAAAGACCAGGGTTTCTACACCCCTAAGGAGTTCCAGGCTTGGACACCCCCAGGGGCAGTTCTACGCTGTCCCATAAGGTGGCTCTAAGTCAAAACAGACTCAATGGAAGAGAGTTCAAGTGTGTTGTGGGACAGGGCTGAAGAATGGCCCACAGTGTAGGCAGATTGGTTACATATAAAAATGTAAGCAATCAAGTAATTATATTTCTCGGGTGACATAGTGAGTTATGGAGTTGTCTGTGTTAACCATGAGGTTAGAAGTTTGAAACCGCCTGTGACTCCGAGTGAGAAAGATGAGGCTTTCTGTTCCCATAAAGTAACTGTCTCAGAAACCCCCAGGGGAAGTTCTCCACTGTCCTAGAGGGTAGCTAGGAGTTGGAAACAACTCGATGGCAGTGAGTGACATTGAGAATGATGGAACTTTTGCATTTCTGACAATGGTAAGTAGTAACACGGGAGAGGGTAGACTAGGGAAACTCTGCTACGGGATTAGAATTCGTATAAACTCAGTTTTATCTTTACCCAGTGGCATCTAAGAGACCCAGAATCAGATGGGACTGCCTCATGTGTCCTGGTCTCACACGGTTTCTGCCTTTGGCAGGGACAAGCCTTACAGCTCCCCCCTCTGTCAAGTGATGGCCTGATCACGACTATCCTTCCCAACGATGAGGTGCCCAGAGCCCAGAAAACAGACCAGGAGTCACTCTGAAACCCATAGACTAGACTATTTAAGACAGTGGTTCTCAACCTGGGGGTCGTAACCCCTCTGGGGTATCAAGCGGCCCTTTCACAGGGGTTACCTGATTCATAACAGTGCAAAATGACACTTATAAAGTAGCAACAAAAACAATGCTATGGTTGGGGGGGGGTCACCACAACATGGGGAACTGTATGAAAGGGTCACAGCATTAGGATGGTTGAGAACCACTGATTTAGGAGAAGCTTACTTATGGAGGGGCAGTACTGCTTGTTGCCCTGTGCTGGCCAACAAGGGCAGGGTTTGGTCCACACTGCCCCCCAGCAAGCAAGGGCTTTTAGACTAAGGGAGGGCATTGGGGGTGGCGGGAAGAAATCAGTGAGATGGATCAGTAGCAGCTGTGCTGGCTGTGGGACCCTGGGCACTGCTCCTCCCAGGGTGCCCCACTAGCCCACCATCGCTGGCCATGAATGGCCTTGGTGATGAGGGGTTCTCAGTGGTTGTGTGCCTCAAAGGGGGAGGCCAGGGATGGGACATGGAGAGGTGTTGGCTTACCATGCCCCATCACTCTCTCCTAGTGGAAAATACTAGAATTTTCCTTCTCTGAAAGCTTCCTGTTTTACATAGTTTCTGGTTTTCATACATTACACTGTCCCCATGTCTATCTCTTTTAGCTTTCCGTTGTGACTATAACAAATTGCTACAAATGTGATACTTCACACAACACTCACTTATTAGCCCATAATTCCACAGATGAGCATTCTGAGGGACTGGGCAGTGTTTGGCTGAGGATAAGATAGGTCGAGATGGGGATATCACCGGGGCTGGGATCCTCTCTGGAGGCTCTGGGAAAAAAACCACTCCCACACTCATGCGGGTCGTGGGTGGAAGTTAGTTCCTCCTGGGAGTAGGACTGGGTGCTCGTTCTCTTTCTGGCCACCAGCCAGAGGGTACTCTCAACCTCAAGAGATTGTCTACAGCCTCTGCCTCTCATGTGACCCCTCCATCTTTCAGCCAGCCGTGGCTGCTCAAATCCTTGGGCTACACATTTCCCTGGCTTCCCCTTTGGCTCCCACCTGGGGAAAACAACAACAACAACAACAACAAAACAACTCTCTTGCCTTTAAAGGACCAGGTTTGAGAGGTGCATCTAAGGCACAACATGTGTGGCATGTGGCCTGGGTAGCGCCCGAAGGGGGCACCACTGAGCAGTTTCTATCTGCCATCGCCAGCTGTGAGAAATCCCTCAGCAAGATGAACCGAATGCTTTCCTATCTACAGCCTTTCCAGATCAAGGCAGACTGCCCTGTGAGCTTGCTCCACGGAGCAAAGAAACAAAACAAGCAAACAAACAAATGACTTCGAGAACATCACAGGCCAGTTTTCATAAGTGAAAGCCAGAAAGGTACAGTTGCCAGTTTCATGTCGAGTCACGGCTTAAGTATAAGACTTGTAGTTTCCAGCAGATCAGACAGTCAAGTTCTCTAAAAGGTGGGTGCCAAGGGCTTGGCCAGGGGTGCAATTTCAGTGCTTGCAGTCAGTGCTATTTTCGACAGATATGCCTCTGTAGAGGACTCACCGCACCGGGTCAATAGAACCTGAGTAGGAGCTGCGGTGGTGTAGCAGGCTATACATTATCTTGTTAGCCCCAAGGTCAGCTGTTTGAAACCACCAGCCATTCCACAGGAGAAAGTTGAGGCTGGCTATTCCTACAAAAAGCGTTAAACTGTTGGAAACCCATGGGAGCAGGTCAACCTTGTCTTACAGGGTTACTATGAGTTAGAATGACCCATAACACTGAGTGAGTGAGTGAGTGAAGGAGTGAATCTCCTTAGATTCCAGTCAACTGAATTAGCCCTACGAGGAAGCATGAAGGCACAGTGGGTTACTTATTGGGCTGCTTAAGCTCAAGATCAGTAGTTCTAAACCTCCAGCCACTCTGAGGAAGAATGACAAGCTGTCTGTCCCTGAAAGAAGTACAGCTAGAGTGCTCCTCAGCGGCCAGGATAGGGAGACTTCATCGTTCATACTTTGGACCTGTTGTCAGGAGAGACCAGTCCCGGAAAAGAACATCGTGCTTGGTAAAGTAGAGGGGCAGTGAAAAACGAGGAAGGCCCTCAAGGAGATGGGTGGACACCAATCGTCGCTGCATCAAGGGGCTCGGGCATAGGGACAATGGTGCAGACGGCACAGGACTAGTAATGTTTCCTTCTGTTGTGCCTAGGGTCACGATGGGTCAGAACCGGCTTGATGGCACCTAACAACAACACCTCTCGGGAGTAATTACAGTCTTGGAAACCCACAGGGACGGTTCCACACTCCGCCACAGGGTCACTATGAGTCAGATGCTACTTGATGGCAGTTAGTTTGGCTGAATTAGCACTTTAATTACACCTGCAAAATCCTGTCACAGCAGTACTGACACTAGTGTTTGCGTGAATAACCCGTAGACAGGAATCTTGGAGAGGATATCTCCAGGCATCAACTCACTATCCTATCTATCTGTTAAATGTACTGTAAGATAACTATATGGAGAGATAGATGTTGGAATAGATACACACCTAGCTTCTGACTTGCAATGTCTGAGTACAATGAATAGCTTTCCTTTTTAAATGATTTATGTACTTTTATATATGAAATTTTAAAAACCCCAAGGATTTCAACTTTCATCAGAACCGACTTACAATGGGCCACTGAAGCAGAACTGGTAATAAGTGGGGACTACTGTATATGTATGTACATTAGTGTAGCCAGCAAAACAAACCCACTCACTGCCATCGGGTTGATTCCGAGTCCTAGGAATAGGATAGGGTGGAACTGCCGCTGTGTGTTTCTGAGGCTGTAACTCCTTACAGAAGTAGAAAGTCTCTCATCTTTCTCCCAATGAGTGGCTAGTGGTTTCAAACTGCCGAACTTGTGGTTAGCAGCCCAAATGCATAGCCACTATGCCAGTAGAGATCTATGTCTGAGAAAGGTCCTCCATAAGGTCCTAGAAGCAATCATATTACAATATAAAGAAGCACACCTAGCACTGAAATCTTAATTGGTGCAGTGGGTTAAGTGTTGGGTTCCAACCCTCTAGGTCAGTGGTTCAAACCCACGAGCTACTTGAGACTGTCTGCCCTCATGAAGATTTTCAACATTGGAAACTCTAAAGCATAGTTCTATTCTGTCCTACAGGGTTGCTATGAGTTAGAATTGTCTTGCTGGCAGTGGGTATTCCCCACTAAAAGAAGCAGGGCTCTTTGAAGAACTGGACAATTTGCTGGCTAGCTCAGGTAAAGTGGAAGAATATCATGTACCCGAAAATCAGGAGGTGCTTAAGGAATGATGGGGATGGGTCGAAATGATGCACAGACCAGCATGAAGGGCCTCTCATTGGCAAAATGGGTGGCATTCTGAGAATCAAAATAAATAATGTTAGGAATTTGAGAATCAATATAAATAATGAGAGGAATTCACTTTAACCCACTGAGTTAAATAAATATCCATGAGTCTTTATGGATATGATAATTACATAATCTGGTATCCACGTGAGAATATTAAGAGTGAATAGGGTTAAGATTAGCCTGTCAACCAGGTCGCAGCTTGAGGACCTTATTTGGAGGTGCGACAGAAAAAAATAGCTGACTGGAGGCCACACACACACTCTGGCTGCTTCATCTTCCTGCAGACAAGCCACATGGAGCTACACTGATGCAGCCAGAGCCCTGGAGCTGGAGGAGCCACGTGGAGACCCGTGTCAGCCCTGAGATGCTTCTACCACCACTGGATGCACAAGACTTTCTATGCACTGACCTGTGATCTTCCTGCATCCCGCATCATTATGTGGCTGTGTGAGTCTAATGAGCAACTTATGGACAGGTATCGACATAGGGAGCAATACTGGATTTATGGACTTGATCTGGACTGTGCTGGGATGTTTTCTTAATGTACAGTTGCTCTTTGATATGAAGTTCTCTCTTGCACATGTATGCATGTCTCTGCGTTTGGTTGTCTAGTCTACCCGGACTAACACAATTGACAAGCGTGGAAAGCATAAGGAGAGATGCTCCTTGCATCCGAGCACCAACCAATAAATGTCCCAGGAAGAATGGAGTCAGAAAGTGCTGTTCTGTAGTCAGAATAAATGACCAGGCCAGAAACACCAGCCGGTGCTAATACTGGTGAGTGGGAGTTTGATAAGGAACTGGATAATGGATGGAGTGCATTCAAAGTATCTCCCCACCACCTGCACATCAACATCTTTTAAAGATTTAATAAGCATACTTAGCCTGTGCCTATAAGGTCACTATGAGTTGGCATTGACTCCATGACAGTGAGGTGTTTTGTTTTTTTTAACTTACATGTTGGGTTCCGTGTAGATCAAACCCACTACCAGCTTCTTGGCATAAAGATGGGGCTTTCTGCTCCTGTAAATATTTACAGTCTCAGAAAACCACAGGAGGCAGTTCTACTGTGTTCCTTGGGATGGTATGGGGTGAGTGAGTGAGTGAGAGAGTGAGTGAGTGAATCAGTGAGTGAGTGAGTGAGAGAGCGAGTGAGTGAGTCAGTGAGTGGGTCAGTGAGTGTGTGAGTCAGTGAGGGAGTGAGGGAGTGAGTCCGTGAGTGTGTGAGTCAGTAAGTGAGTGAGTTAGTGAGTGAGTCAGTGAGTGGGTCAGTGAGTGTGTGAGTCAGTGAGTTAGTGAGTGAGTGAGTCAGTGAGTGTGTGAGTGAGTGAGTGAGTCAGTGAGTGTGTGAGTCAGTGAGTGAGTCAGTGAGTCAGTGAGTGAGTGGGTGAGTGAGTCAGTGAGTCAGTGAGTGAGTCGGTGAGTGAGTGGGTGAGTGAGTCAGTGAGTCAGTGAGTCAGTGAGTCAGTGAGTGTGAGTGAGTCAGTGAGTGAGTGAGTGAGTGAGTGAGTCAGTGAGTCAGTGAGTGTGTGAGTCAGTGAGTGAGTGAGTGAGTGAGTGAGTGAGTGAGTGGGTGGGTGAGTGAGTGAGTGGTCAGTGAGTGAGTCAGTGAGTGAGTCAGTGAGTGAGTGAGTCAGTGAGTGAGTGGGTGAGTGAGTCAGTGAGTGTGTGAGTGAGTGAGTCAGTGAGTGTGTGAGTCAGTGAGTCAGTGAGTCAGTGAGTGAGTGAGTGAGTGTGAGTGAGTGAGTGAGTCAGTGAGTGAGTGAGTGAGTGAGTGAGTCAGTGAGTGAGTGAGTCAGTGAGTGAGTCAGTGAGTCAGTGAGTGAGTGAGTCAGTGAGTCAGTGAGTCAGTGAGTGAGCAAGCATATGCCACTATAGCCAACTGAGAGTATCAGTATTGCCAGGAACAGAACAAGCTGGCACACTGAACCTCCAAATCTGAGGGAAAAAACACACCATCCCTGCTGTAGTACTTCTGCCAAAAATGCCTGGTTTGACTTGAAATGTGAGGAAACATTAGCGGAAGCTTAGTGAAAGGGACTCGAGGCACGGCACTTCTATTCAGAAGCGGTTGCAATTGCACAGTGGTGACAGAGTTGCGCCCGATGAGGAGCTTCATTGTTCTCGTTGAATTGTACCCGACAAAAGGCTGAATTGGCACACAGTGTGCTTACATGCACTTACTCACCAAACTGAGAGTCAGAGTGACTAGTGACAAAGGAAAACTGAGAAGTAGCTACTTCAACTTGAAGGATCCAAAGAAACATGGCAATTAAATGACCCTGGATTAGATACAGTGGGTTCAAGAGGGCGAGTGGCCCCACTGAAGTGACGCATAGTGTCAGCCTGCCCCCAGCAGACCTGCTGTCACACCAGACCATACAGAATGCGGAGTGAAATGTGTCATTAATTTTAATCATAGGATCAAATGTAAGCAATGTCGTTTAACATTGATTAAACGCTTCTTAGATCATAGGAATACTAACAGCAAAATTGTGCAAATCTTTCTCCACTGAATCACCTTATTAGTAACTGAGCAGAAGCCCTTTTTGATGTTTCTCCTCCTTGCCTTTAATTACTACTTAATTCTCCAAAAAGTTATTGATATAGATTCACAAATACAATTTACTATAATCATGTAGCTGAAATACCAGAAAATTTGACGAAATCAATGACTACAAACACAGTGGCAGCAATGAAACTACCAGTGCCGGCTTCCTGCGGAGCAAATAGTCAGAGAAGCTGCACTGTATGAAGAGGAACGTGGCATCAGGATTGGAGGAAGGCTTGTTAACAAGCTGAGATGTGCACATGACACAACCTTGCTTGCTGAGAGTGAGGATATATATATGAATAGGTATATATATGAGTAGGTATATGTATATATATGAATAGGTATATATATGAATAGGTATATATATGAATAGGCATATATATGAGTAGGTATATATCTGTGAGTAGGAATATATATGAATAGGTATATAAATGAGTAGGTATATATATGAATAGGTATATATACAAGTAGGTATATATATGAATAGGTATATATCACACATGTATAAGAATAGGCATATATCTCTACATTTATATAGATACAGAATTAACCAAACAACCAAACTCACTTCCACTAAGTACACAGTGTAGGACTGTCCTTGCAGATTTCTGAGACTGTACACTTTTTTTAAAATCATTTTATTGGGAGCTTGTACAACTCTTATCACAATCCATACATCCATCTATTGAGTCAAGAACATTTGTATATTTGCTGCCATTTGAGCCCTTGGCATCAGCTCCTCAATTTCCCCCCTCTCTGCCCCACCTTCCCTCCCTCACAAATCCTTGATAAATTATACATTATTATTATTATTTCGAGGCTGTACATCTTTATAGGAGTAAAAATCATCTTTCTCCCATGGAGCGGCTGGTGGATTTGAACTGCTGATTTTTGGATTAGCAGTCCAACATGTAACCCACTCTGCCACCAGGGTTCCTTTGAACAGATATGGATGTAGATACAGGGATTGTCCTTTTAATTTGGGCAAGTTTTTCAATTATTCTAAGCTACTTATTTTACCTTTAAAATCAAGAAACGAACACTCTAGTCTTCATGGGCTCTACAAAGATAAATAATGGGGTAGCAAATGTAAAACTTCTTCTTAACCTGTACACTTTCCTGCCGAGAACATTTACACCGTCTGCCGTAATGTCGCTGTCTCACTAACATCTGCCACAACACCAGGTCCAGTTTGAGGTTATTGCTAGGCAGTTGCTAACTTGTCAAATAATAACTATCAGGAGCGTTTCAGAATCTGCTTGGGACAATGATCACATAGGGCCTGAAGGGAAAGCGAAGGCAAAAGGGAAGAGAGATTTGACAGAGATGGAGCCGGAGCTTCTGAGAAAGCTCGCATTTGCTCAGTGCCCTGAACGCTTGTAAGAAAATGAGGCAGTATGTGGAGCATTTTCATGTAAAATTCCCGAAAGACCAGGGTCAGTCAGCTCTGGAGAAGATGGTTGAGAATTTTGGCCAGAATGAAACATCTGGTTTTAAGCGCAGCTTGTTGATGGTCCTTAAGAACAGATCTGTCCAGTACCATTTACAGCAGGATTTATTTGATTGCTCCATTTGTTTTTCCAGGGGGTTAAAAACACAGCCTTTGCATTCGATCACCCAGAGGCACATTTTTTTGTGCATGCAACATACCGTAGAAGGAAAGTAAAACATAATGACCCAAGTCTTTCTGCCTCAGACAAAGCCTTGCTGATAGACACCAGGAGGATGGGTTTCTTCTTTCAAGGTCAGTGAGACAAAGTGGGCTGGGTAGTCGGATTCCAACTCAAGCCCTGAAGCATCCCCCTACTGCAGGCAGTGGACAGACTGAACGGCTTCTTCAGCATTGT